>NW_027507785.1:13775543-14375543 GCF_037356315.1 Lithobates pipiens
AAATTGGTCTGCGTGGCTGTCGTCCCAGAAGGAAGCCTCTTCTAAAACTGATGCACAAAAAAAGCCTGCAAACAGTTTGCTGAAGACAAGCAGACTAAGGACAGGGATTACTGGAACCATGTCTGTGGTCTGATGAGACCAAGATAAAAACTTATTTGGTTTAGATGTGTGGCGGCAACCAGGTGAGGAGTACAAAGACAAGTGTGTCTTGCCTACAGTCAAGCATGGAGGTGGGAGTGTCATGGTCTGGGGCTGCATGAGTGCTGCCGGCACTGGGGAGCTACAGTTCATTGAGGGAACCATGAATGCCAACATGTACTGTGACATACTGAAGCAGAGCATGATCCCCTCCCTTCAGAGACTGGGCCGCAGGGCAGTATTCCAACTTGATAACGAACCCAAACACACCTCCAAGACGACCACTGCCTTGCTAAAGAAGCTGAAGGTAACGGTGATGGACTGGCCAAGCATGTCTCCAGACCCTATTGGGACATCCTCAAATGGAAGGTGGAGGAGCGCAAGGTCTCCAACATCCACCAGCTCTGTTATGTCATCATGGAGGAGGGGAAGAGGACTCCAGTGGCAACATGTGAAGCTCTGATGACCTCCATGCCCAAGAGGGTTAAGGCAGTGCTGGAAAATAATGGCGGCCACACAAAATATTGACACTTTGGGCCCAATTTTGGCATTTTCACTTAGGGGTGTACTCACTTTTGTTTCCAGTGGGTTGGGTTATTTTGAGGGTACAGAAAATTTACTGTGTTATACAAGCTGTACACTCACTACTTTACATTGTAGCAAAGTGTCATTTCTTCAGTGTTGTCACATGAAAAGATATAGATGTTTACTAAAATGTGAGGGGGTGTACTCACTTCTGTGAGGTACTATATATATATATATATATATATATATATATATATATATATATATATCCCTTTATTATGTTCAGAACTAAAAATTAAATACACTTAAAATGTCCTATTTTTTAAATGTTAGTTCTGTATATTTGAAATTCTATAAATTATTATTTTGTAACGTGTGTAGCTTTAGGCTCTTGTTTACCTGGCTATTCTTAACTGTTCTATTAATAATGTCTGCTTACATAGCTAAAAAAAAACTATACATATAACAGCATGATTCCAAGCAATAAAAGGTAAGAACAGGTAAGTCCAAAAATGTTTATTTCAATAACAGTTTCAAGTGAGACAACTGGTGTTGCTTGAATCTATTGTTGGAATAAACATTTTTGGATTTCTACAATCTGGTGTCTTCATCCAGTTCCCTTTGTTTTCTTGCCTCCTTGGGTTGCCAGTGCCAAAAATGAGCATTCCAAAAGTAAGTGGAATACTTCATATCTAGTATCTAGAGATAGGGGAAAAGTTTGACCCGAACATAAGTTTGGCCCAAACTTCACCTGTTCGCCCATTGTCCAAATGTGCGGGTACCTAGATGGGATGTTCACCCACCAAGCATCCCACAATGCACTGCACGCTTCAAAGTGCATTCTAAGGCACTAATTGGATAAAGCCAGCGGCCAGGTGCAAGACTTCTCCAATTAGCCCTGATTGGACAAAGTGATGATTACTTCCTCCAATCACGGCTCAGTACTCATAGTCCCACCCCACACTATAAAAGGTAACTTCCAATAGCCAGCTCTTGTAATGTGTTGCAGTGGAGATAGATAGAGCAGGGCTCTGTTTGCTACTAGCAGTTAGTGTGTTCACCACTTATTGTGATTCTGATTGTAGGGTGTTCAGTGTAGTGTGTGAGAATAGTGTGTTAGTGTAGTGTAGTGTTTAACACGACATTCCATAACATTTACTGCTACAGTATATACAGTGCTATATACCGTTTTTTTTTTGATTTTTTTGGTTGCTGTGTGTTTTCTCGTTTTGTTTTTTTGTGTGTGTCTTTTTTTTTTTGTCCCCTTCCTGCCCCACTGTCAGCCACAGTTTTTATGAATGCAACGTGGTGTTCACATTTTTTTATTTTTATTTTTTTATAGTTTTTGCATTTCTGTCAGCGTCAGTCCTCAATTTAAAGTCCACCAAACTCCACTTTTCAGTGAATAAAGTGCATCCAATCACACATTTTTTTTCAGTATCTATAAAATTTGGCCAATAAGCCCACCATCATGTCTGGGAAGCCAACAAGGAGAGGTAGACATTCCCATGCCACTATGAGGGGGGCCAGCAGTAGAAATGAGCACAACCGAAAAAAAATAAAAATAATTGTTTTTGTTTTATTCTGTTTTTTTTTTTCATTTCTACAATCATTCGTTATGATCTGCATTCGTTATTTCGGATCATTCGGAGCTTCGGAATGCATTCATATTCATTCCGTTCTATTCATCTAGATGCGGTATTCATTAATTTGGATATTGCAAATTGTAAATTCGGATGCATTCATATTCGACACTTTAAATTTGAAAGGAAATTACAATACCTATAATTTAATAGTTTAATATATAAATGTATTTATTAATATTAATAATAATTACAAAAAAACTATAAGAATTGCTAATAATTAAATTATAATAGAAAATATGAAAAAATTTAATTATCTGAATGGAATCAATTCGTTAAACTCGTAGACTGAAATGTTATTTCGAATTTTTTGATTTTGGAACATACTCCACATGGCATTATGGCAGAGCAGCAGGAGGAAGAGGAGGACTTCCTTTCCTCTCAAGGCCCACTTTATGCAGACACTATTCTTGCGATACCACAGAACACACAAGAAGAGAGGGAGAAAGGAGGAGGATTATGGCATTTTCTGAAGTATTGAAGCAGAGGAAGACATATGTCAAACCTTAAGAGATGGTTTTCAGTCCCCAGAAATGTTGGGAGTAGTACATGCCTGGGAGGAGTCAGTTCCAGATACTGTAATCCTCAGTGACCCCAAGGATGCTGCTTCTCATGCCAAACTTGCGGTGCATGGGCTCCCTTATTCCCTGAAGTCTGTGAAAGGACCCGAGAATTTGTGGTATCAAGGATTAGGATCATTATTCGTTGACAACCCTCCTTGACCACCATTACAAGGGGAAAGTCTCGCCCATCCCATCCTCACAGAGGGAGCAGAAGATGAAATATCTTGAGGACACCTTAAAGAGGAGTTTATGTAACGCCTTTCCAGACTCTGGTAGGTTAAAGTCTCATGGAAAATCTCGTTTTAAGGCTTCTGTTGGTCAAAAGAGGAGCGGTGGAGAAGAAGGCCACCCCAGGGATGCATTTTTTTTTTTAAAATGTAGTCCTCGTTGCCCAGGGCTGTCAGCTTGAACATCCTATCGGCAGTGTCTGTATCAAATGGTGGAAGATTATCTAGGGGAGAAAACAGACACGGAGATCTTTCCAGTAGACGATCCACTGGGTTTCTGGATCATGAGAATAGACCACTGGCCAGAACTTGCTCAGTATGCAATTGAGGTGCTGGGATTCCCTGCAGCTGCCAGAGGTTTTGTGACAGGTAAAAGAACGCATCTGTCCATGGACCGGCTGACATTTGTACAAATGAATCAGTCCTGGATTTGCAGCAGCTATCAAGCTCCTGATGCCGATGTTAATGATTAAGTGTTATTGCAATTGCAAATCTCTGCAAGACTTTCTAGACTGTTTTTACAGCAAGGCCAGACTACCTCAAGAATGATACGGGGTGAAGGCACCAACAACACCCAAAGACCAACTTTTCCGCAACTGTTTGAAAGGGGTGTCAAATTTAATTTAAGTGTTATTGGGATCGCAAATCTCTGCAAGGCTATCTAGACTGCCTAGCTTTGTGGATGTTGAATTTATCTTGAAGTCGTTTTTTGGTGTAGGTGCGTCAAATGTAAATTTTTTGCAGCAAGGCCAAATCTTGCTTTCATCAAGACTACCTCTAGAAAGGTACGGGGTGAAGGCACCAACAAAACCCAAAGACCAATTTTTCTCGCAACTGTGTTTCAGGGGCTTCAGATTTAAATTTTTTAACCACTTGAGATCCGCGCTATAGCCAAATGACGGCTACAGCGCGGATCTCCTTTTCCGGGACTACGTCTATTGACGTCGTCCCGTGCACGAGCGCCCTGCGTGCCCCCTGAGGGGCGCGCGCGGCGCGCTCTGTGATCGGCGAGTCTACGAGACTCGCCTGATCACCGATCCGTGCAAGGGGTCGATCCCGACCCCTTATCACGTGATCAGCTGTCAGCCAATGACAGCTGATCATGTGATATAACGGAGCCGGTAATCGGCTATTATTCCTCCTCGCGCTGTCAGCGCGAGGAGAAAAAAAAAAGCTGATCGCCGGCGGCCGTGATCGGGACATCAGTCCCGATCATGGCCAGCCCTGTTAGTGACCACCTGCCCCCTGCCAGTGCCCACCTGCCCCCTGCCAGTGCCACAATAGAAAAAATAAAGGGCCCCCCGTCAGTGCCACCCAGCAGTGCCCATAGTGCCACCCAGCAGTGCCCACAGTGCCACCCAGCAGTGCCCACAGTGCCACACAGCAGTGCCCACAATCTGCCTCAACATAGGTGCTGCACCCCAGTGCCACATATCCGTGCCCATCAGTGTCATCTACCAGTGCCCAGCAGTGCTGCCCATCAGTGCCCAGCAGTGCCACCTATCAGAGCCACCTATCAGTGCCACCTATCAGTGCCCATCAGTCCCATCTACCAGTGGTACCTATCAGTGCCCATCCATGTCACCCATCCGTGCCACCCATCTGTGCCACCCATCCATGCCACCTTATCTGTGCCCATCTTTGCCCATCAGTGCCGCCTTATCTGTGCCCATCGGTGCCGCCTTATCTGTGCCTATTAGTGCCGCTTAACTATGTCTATCAGTGCCCACCAATGCAGCCTATCAGTGCCCACCAGTGCAGCCTATCAGTGCCGCCTCATCAGCGCACTTCAGTGAAGGAGAAAAATTACCCGTTTGCAAAATTTTATAACAAACTATTAAACATGATTTTTTTTTTTTTGCATCTTTTTTTGTTTGTTTAGCAAAAAATAAAACTCTGAGCTGTAATTAAATACCACCAAAAGAAAGCTCTATTTGTGGGAAAAAAATGATAAAAATGTCATTCGGGTACAGTGTTGTATGACCGCGTAATTGTCATTCAAAGTGCATCAGCGCTGAAAGCTGAAAATTGGTCTGGGACTGAGGGGGGTTTAAGTGCCCAGTAAGCAAGTGGTTAAAAGCAATGCCAATTCTTGATTTAATCAAGACTACCTCTAGAATATTACGGGGTAAAGGCACCAACAATACCCAAAGACCAAATTATCTGCACCTGTTTGACAAGAGAGTCACATTTACATTTTTTACAGCAAGGCCAGTTCTTGCTTTCATCAAGACTACCTATATAGGGTTACGGTGGGAGGGCACCTCCAACACCCAAAGCTTAATTTTTTCACACCTGTTACTTCTATCCAAAGTCTCCAAAAGAGACACCCGACTTTATCTAAAAACAAATGTTGGCCTGAGTGTACTATGCTATAGGCTTGGTCACTGTGGTGCAAAACTTTGTTATTTCCATCCAAAGTCTGCCACAGAGACACCAGAATTTATCCAAAAAAATCTCCAATCTTGTTCCGAGTGCACTAACATGAGGCTTCATCATACAGACTGGCTCCCCGAGCCGTTGTTTACTAAATAAAGAAATCTAAAGGAGATTTTACAATAAGACCGTATAGCGCACGGCCACCTTTATACACCTGAAATGAACTACTTTCAGCGCTATTAATTGTTAATGGCATCCGAAACACGGAAGCAAGCGCACATTTTGCCACGTGAAAAAAAAATGTGCAACAGACTTGGCAAAATGCACAGTAAAAAACGTGCAAACCCCAACACACCAAAATGTCCCACACGCTACTTTGCAATATTTGTTGCACATAGGACAGCGCATTCAAATTAGTGAGCTGTCCTATATCTGTCATGGCAAAAACGTGCCAAAAAATGTGTGCTCGCCCTTAACTAGGTGTAAATGGGGCCTCAAAGTGAGATTGGTTGTCATGACTTAGCCTATGTAATTCTTACCTCCTTGCTGCATTGTTTCCCCCAAACCTGTGATTCCATTCACATGTGTTGTTTGGCTTTTGTGCTCACCTATGGGCATTGCCTACTATTTTGTGGGTTTATATTTCCTTTCTCCTCTTTAACCTCCTGGCCCGCCTCTCAGTTCGCTTCACTATATAAGACACGCTTGTTGCCTGAGCAAATTCCTAGTTCTCTGAGCTTCTATTTGCCCAGTATTACATGTATTCATTATCTGACTTCCTGTGTACCGACTCCTGCTTCATCTACCATTTGTGTTTGTCCGCCACCTGCCCTAATTCCAACGTGTTTCCTGGATTTCCTTCTGTCTCCTTCACACGCAAGTGCTCTTCACATCTTTAGCTGGACATACCTGGGAGCCGCAACCTGGATCCAGCTGTTCCATCCCCACCATCTGGAACCCCGGTGAAGAAGTAGGCTAGGGCTTGGACTCCATGCCCTGGGGATCCTCGAGTTGGCAATCTACAAGGGTGCCTTATCACTGAAACCTGACATTGGTGTGTTTACACAAGAACAATTATGTTTGGGCGTCTACATCCACTCCCTCCCTTGTATATATTTGTATAAAGCTGGCCATACACTATGCAATATGATTGTACAATTTCCTTTAGACTTACCAAAATTATGGAATAGGAGGACCCACCCGAACAATCCATTTGATTCAATTAGTATCAAATCAGGCAGACCCTTGCACTACATAGCTGATGGTAGATCTAAGTGGAAATTATACATTTAGATTGTATGGTGTATGTGCAAGTCCCCTGATGAAGTCAAGTGACCCATGACGTAATGCAGAGGGTGAAGCCTTGTGGGATCGGGACCGGTAGTTGCGATATCTATGTACCTTGTTTGTCGTGCTGGCTTTATTCATGTCTAATGTGAGTGAGGTTTTAATCAATAAAATACAAATATGATTTAACTACACTATTGGAGGCGTTTTTTAGTTTTTTTTTCAAAATGTTTTTATTGGAATTTTACAAAGTACAGAAATTGCATCAAACAAGAAATTCTTGAACATAGGCAAAGATACAGAAATTATACAGACTAAGCGGGTGAAGCTGCAATTACCGGCAGAGGGTCACATGCAAACTTCATACTTCTTTTGAGAAATCGTATCTTGCATCCCATCAATGGATGATTCTGAGGGCATTTATTCCCTAGTGATCCAAAATAAATGGGGCTAGGTGGGGGTGGTATAAAATGTATCTATTGGATAGTTCACCGCGTACCATTGAAGGGCAGTATAGTAGAAATAGTATGAAGTGTTCGTTAGTATTATGTGGTATAAAGCTGTTGTAACAATGCGGATCTCCTAGTCAATGGGTAACGAAAGGCTATACTGGGATCAAAAATTTTGGCCAGAAGGAGATGTCGTCTAGATTAGTATGATTGCCTGTCTAAGTGGAGGGAAGGAGGGTGGGTCGAGTCATAGGGGAATAGGGGGAGGGTAGGGTAAGGACAGGTGTTTTTAGGCTCCCCTCATCTGCTCCGGCCCCCGAGTACAATCTATTGCATAAGCTGTTTATATTCAGAAGTTGAGATGAAGTGAAACCAGCAAGCCCAGGTTGTGGCAAATTTGGCAGGTCTATCATGAGCTTGGTGGATTAAGTCTTCCATTTCTGCTGTTTTGCAAATGCGTCGCAGCCACTCCACTATGGTTGGTGAAGCGGAAGAGCTCCATTTGGAAGGGATACACATTTTAGCTGCGTTAACCATGTGCATAGCTAAGGAGCGGAAGTATGATTAGTATCCTTTTGAGAATAGAGGGCAGATTCAGAAGAAACTGTTCAGGCGTGAATGCAAGGTCATACGGGGTTATGTGTTTAACTAGTCTGTGGACCTCTGTCCAAAATGTCTGGAGTTTGGGGCATGTCCACCAGATGTGCAAGAATGACCCTATTCCAGAGTTGCATCTCCAACATTGGGGGGAAAGGTTTGGAAATATCTGGTGTAGTTTGAGAAGGGTTCTGCACCACCGGGACTTTATCTTATAAGCATTTTCTTGTGTGTATGTGTTGAGGGAGCCCTTGTGTGTAAATGTATGTATGGTATCCCAATCCGGTTGTGTAAGTTGCTTGGATAGATATTGTTCCCACTTATTTTTGGCCCAGTCGTGATGTGGATCGTGGTATTTGAATAGTAACGCATAAGTGGTAGAAATGAGGTGTCTTTGTGTTTCTGTTTGCGAGCAAATAACTTCGAAAGGGGTGAGTTGCCTTGACCATTGCGCTTGTGATGGTGAGGAATAGAAAAAGTGCCGCGCTTGCACATAAGTCCAGAAGGGGAATGATCCCGTCTTATATAGGGCAGAGATTTCAGTATAGGAATGCAATCGCTCTCCCTCATTGAATTGTCCTGCTTGTACGGTTGTATGTGGCCATACGTCAGCTAGGAAGTCTTTACTACCGGGGGTAAAATCTGGGTTCAGTCTAAGTGGGGTCAGAGGACCTAATGTGGAGGAGATCATATGTTTGTGGTAGGATTCGCGAAAAGCACAAAGCATCGGGTGTAGTAATGGGTGGTCCTTAATACTCGACGGAATGTGGGCTTGGGTTAACCAAGGGGTTTGGGCTATTGGGAAGGGCGTGGTAGAGTTTTCCAGCTGTACCCAATCTTTCGTCTTGGAGTGGATGTTCCAATCGATAACCCTGTTTAAGTGACATTCTTGTTGGTATTTTCATATATCCGGTATGCCTAAGCCACCTTTCGTTTTTGGAGTAGTGAGTTTAGCATAGCTTAACCTAGGTCTGGACCTACCCCAGATAAAGTCAGTGCAGATTTTGCGGTAGGTCAAGAAAAAGGCCTTCGGTAGTGCGATTTGGACAGTCTGTAGTAAGTATAAAGCCCTCGGTAGGACGTTCATTTTAAGGATCGTTGTTCTACCAAACCAAGAAAAAATTCCTCCAGACCATTTTTTGAGGTCTTTAGTTATTTATTGTAGGAGTGGTAGATAGTTTGTAGGATACAAGTCTGCCATGAAAGTGGTCAACTGGATAGGATACCTAAGTATGTAAGTTTATGTTTATTTCAACTGAAGGGGAAGTTGTTTTGACACTGTTCGCATAAAGTCTGTGGGAGGGCAATATGGAGGGCCGTGGATTTCGAAAAATTGATTTGGAGATTGGATATTAGTTTAAAATGTTTCATTCACTGGGGAGCTACAGTTCATTGAGGGACCCATGAATGCCAACATGTCTTGTTGTGACATACTGAAGCAGAGCATGATCCCCTCCCTTGGAAGACTGGGCTGCAGGGCAGGAATTAAATGTTGTAAGGTTTTGAGAAGGGTGGGGATAGTCGTTAGAGGATCATTTAGGAAGAGAAGTAGGTTGTCCGCAAAGGCTGCTATTTTGTATTGTCATTGGTAAATCGTTATTCCCCAATGACTATAGTCACGGATATGACGGATAGTCGTTAGAGGATCATTTAGGAAGAGAAGTAGGTTGTCCGCAAAGGCTGCTATTTTGTATTGTCATTGGTGAATCGTTATTCCCTTTATATTCGGGTTTGATCTAGTACAATTAAGAAGGGGTTCTAGTGTAAGAATAAAGATAATAAAGATAATAGGAGACAGTGGGCATCCCTGATGGGTACCATTGGATATTGAGAAGACGTCTGATAGGTGGCCATTTACTCGTACCCTAGCTGTAGGGGCAGAGTATAGTGTCTTTATCAGGTTTAGCATATGAGGAGGAAGGCCTTGCATTTGTAGAGTTTCTACCATGTAATCCCAGGCCACTCTATCAAACGCCTTTTCCGCATCAAGGGATAAAAAGAAACCTTGTTTTTTCTTGTAGTTGAGCCAATGTTGGATGTTAAGGGCTTTAAGGGTGTTATCCCTAGCTTCCCTGCCCGGGACAAATCCTACTTGATCTAGGTTGATAGTGGTGGGGAGTAGGGGGAGAAGTCTGCTGGGCAATATTTTTGCAAACCATTTTAAGTCAACGTTTGGTAAAGAGATAGGTCAGTAACTGGAGACCTGAGACGAATCTTTGCCTGGCTTAGGTATGACTGTGATGTGGGCAGTCAATAGGTCTCTCGGGGGGGTTTGGGGTGTCGTACATGTTGTGAAGGCTGATACAAAATGGCTGGTAAGGATCTCTCGAAATATTTTGTAGTACCCTGTAGTCAGACCATCGGGTCCCGGACTTTTACCAGCCTTCATTTGGGCCAAGGCTCTGTCAGCTTCTTCAGTGGTGAAGGGTTCATCAAGCGTTTGATAAGCGGCTTCTGAGATTCGCGTGGGGCTGTATTGATGTAGAAAGTTCTTAATCAAGTCCTTTCTCTCCAGATCAGTAGGGGTTCGATCTGCAGGGGTCAGATTATATAATTGGTCATAGAATTGAATGAACTGGGAAGCTATGTTGGGGGTCGAAGTCGATTTACGTCCAGACGAGTCAGTGAGTGCACTGTCGATGCAGCCTTTCTCGCCTGTAATGCTCTGGCAAGTCCCTTACATGGCTTTATTGCCGTAATCATAGAAGTATTTTTGTGACAAGATGTACTTTCTTTGTATTTGTTTGCCTAGTAGATCAAGCATCTCGTTTCTGGCTTGAATGAGCGCATTCAGGGACTGGAGGGCTTGTGAGTGTTTGTGCACTTTCAAGCAGTAGAATTTTGTTTGTCAGCTCCTTGTATCGTTTCTGTCTGTCTTTTTTACATTTTTCCATTGCTGCCATAAGGGTGCCTCGAATCACACATTTGTGAGCCTCCCAGTTCGTTAACGGTGATGTATCTGTGGGTTTGTTGTCAATGAAATATTGCTGGATACGAGTCTTAATGGTTGCAAGGACAGTCAGGTCTGTGAGTAGGGATGGGACCAGTCTCCAAATCGGGGTGCGGGTAGTCAAGTCGGGGAGGGAAATCGTCATGGAGAGCGGATGATGATCGGAAAGGAACATGGGGTCAATAGATGCATGGTGGAAAAAGTGAAGGTCCTTTTGGGTGAGGAAAAAATAGTCTAATCTAGAGTACTACTTGTTGTGAGGGGGCGAGAAGAAAGTGAAATATTTGCCATTGGGATTGAGGGTGCGCCAGGTGTCATGTAAGAGGAGAGTCTGTAATTGAGTTTTGATGGAGCTGAGAGCAGCATAAGGGAGGAATGATTTACCAATTAGAGGTGTCCAGGATTGGGTTTAACGGTACATTGAAATCCCCTCCGAGGATCAAAGTGCCCTCCAAGAAGGAGGTTAAAGACTGCGCGATATCACGGAAGAAAGATACCTGCTGGGAGTTTTGTGCATAGATGTGTGATTATCTTGCCTCCATATGCGCCCTTCAGAAAAATAAATCTGCCCTTGGGATCAGATAGTCTGTCAAGTAAGTGAAACGGACAATGTTTGGCCAGTAATATAGACACCCTCTTAGATTTTGAGTCGAGATTAGCTGCGTGGTATGCAATGTTGAAGTAATGATTGTGTACTTTTGGTATAGAATCTGCTCTAAAGTGTGTTTCCTGTAGAAATAAAATGTCAGCTTTGTTTTTTAGCATCTGTAGTAGTATCTGGGCCCCTTTTTCAGGTGTATTGATACCTTTCACATTGAGAGAAATTAGTTTGATCTTTGGTGTACTGGTTTCAGTCCGTAGAGTAGCCATTGGATATGGTCAGGTGTGGATCAGACACATTGTAGAGGAAGTAGAGCCTCGGGGGACGCAGCAGACGAAGGGAGGGGGAGTTTAGAGTCTTGGAAGGACCGAAAAGACTGTTAGGAAGAGGAGAAGGCGACCAGCGCAAAGAGGAAGGGAAATTAAAAAGTAGGAGTGGGAGAGGGTTATGTAACTATGTACCGACAACAGATGAGAGATCGCTCATCTGATCCAGTAGTAAATAAGACAAGTCGGAGTGTGTCGTGGAACTGTGAGAGAAGGGGTGTTTAGAGATATTGTTGTGTAAATTGTTCCACCGTGTGGGTGATGGTATTACTGTGAGGAAGATGAAACATAAATGGGCTGTCAGACCTATGGCCATGTGCAAATGGGCAGGTGAAAGAGCCATAGTCTAACGGAACCTCTAATCGAGGTGTGGTTCAGTTTCACTGTTTGGGATTGGGCTTGCTTACTAAGCGATTGGTGTGTAGGAATATTCTTTGGTTTTCGAGTAAGTATGGGCGAGTCAATGTAACGCGTGGGGCTAGAGCAAAAGGCCTCTATGTAGACCTTGGATGGATATAGCATATGACTCATACACAGTAAGGAACCGACTAAGGCGTATGTAGCCTGCAGGTTATAACTAGGACGTGAGCAATAAGCGACATCTTTTTCTTAGAGATATACAATGAGCCTCCATAAGAACACACATTTTATAAACAATAAACTGTAACCCATTCTAGGTACAACCTTAACAAAACATATGGTGATAAGTTGTAGCTCAGCCAGTAGAGACCCAATGACAATTCTTATATACTAGTAATAACATAGGGAAGCACGAGGGATAATCTTTACAGTACTAGTCTACATTTTGCACGGATGTTATACTACTAGGAGGTCTAGGTGCATATCCCAGGTAATATGACAGAAGGATAGAGTACCAATATTCTGGGAAGCAGTCGTGTCGCCCGAAACCTTCAGCTATGTGGCATGTGGGTCACTTAGAAGGATCCCCGATGTGTGGGGAGATATCCGTAGGTGACAATGGGAAGTCTAATAAACCTCCTGTCAGGGCGTGATATGTAGACTGGAATGGAAATGAGGGGGAATGGGCAGTAATTCACCTTAAATTGCCTGGGCGACACCTCTCCTCCCCCCCCCCCGCCCTTTCAGGCCCCCTCCATTTACCACTCGCCATTTAGCTAGGCAGTTGATCTTAAGCTGACATTAATCTTTACTTAGCTTCTGATTGGGGCGGTTGCACAGATAAAAGTAAAAGAGTCCTTCCCGCCACTTGTAGAAAGGCTGTGTGTAAAGATTGTCATATAAGACTCCAGTTCGTCAGTTGTGCTCATCAAAAAGGGAGTCATTAGGCACATGTAGTAGCAGCAGCATACTCCTGCAGACGTGAAAAGAACAGCGTGACCTCTATGCAGTCACTCTCTGCGATTCTTTAGTGTAATCGCTGACAGGTCTTGGTAAATATGGATAGTCCATCATGCTCCAGGTCCCCCTTGTGACGTGAGCTGTGAAGTATCCCTTCTTTCAGGTTGTAATCTACAAGGCAACACACCACATCTCTCGGTGGATCTGCATCCCTACCTCGAGGCCACAGGGCTCTGTGTATGCGTTCCATCGCAATGGGCGTCTGGAGTGGTTTGTCTATGAGGCGATTGAAGATGGCCGACACCACAGGGAGGAGGTGGTCACTATCAACGGTCTCGGGAAGGCCTCTCACCCTCAAATTGTGCCTCTGTCCTCTGTTGTCGAGGTCCTCGACACGTCTTTGGAGATCCCTTAGGTGTTTATTGTGTGATTCTGCCGTGTGGTCAAGCTTGATCAGCGGTGTCTGATGGCGGGACGTCACTTTCTCCACAGCTTGGACTCTGCCAGCGATCGCCTGGATCTCATGGCGGAGGTCCGATATGGCCTCCGATAGTGTGTCCTTGATATCTGCTGCCACACTACGGAGATCTGAGAGGCTTAGATGTTGTTGTGCGTTTGGGCTGGAAGTCGTTGTTGCCGGTATAGGAGATGGGATGGTGGGAGACAGCATGATGCCAGTAGAGCTCCGTGAGGAGGCTGAGGTAACGTCCGCCATGTTCTGTCTGTGGGATCTAAACATCTCCGGGATATTGTGGTTGTTGCGGTTATCTGTTTCTCTTGGGGACCGCGATCTGGATCCCGATGTGCCGTGGGATGAGGTTCCCATGTTTATAGAATGTAAATCCACCGCGAGTGCTGATAAAATCGAAAGAGTGGCCGAGGTCTGACGGAGCCAGGGAATTAAGCGGCCATATTTTTCACTAGGCAAACCACGCCCTTGGAGGTGGTTTTTACCCCTTTTGTCTTTACACACAATTGGAGCAAAACTATATGAGAATATGGGCATATAACTGTCTTAAAGGGACTCATACCCTATTATCCTAAAGAGCACCCAGGAAGAAATGAGTACCCCAGTGGATAGGAGGAGCACGAGATCTTGTTACAAGCATGGTAAAGAAGGTGTGGTCCACCGTATTCTGTGATGCAGTAAGGCAGTGCATGATGACATATGAAGTTTCCTGGATTGTCACATGATAATACAGAAAGTGATGGAATCAGAAAACATTGTGTAAAATTTTGAACAGGGAGGTGAAGATTGAAGGCTGCCATGGACTGGGTAAGTGAGAGATGAGCACAAGTGAGAGAAAAGACATTAAAAAAGGCTTCTATTATATTATTGTCAGGGCTGGGCTCAGCCCTTCCTTCTCAGAGCTGGCCGTTCAGCTGCCGGCTAAATGCCAGCTCATATCTCTCCACAGTGACTCATCTGTTGATGATCTCCTGCTCGTCAGTCCTGCCTACTTAAGCCGTCCAGTCCAGATGATCGCTGCCTTTGCCTTGGTCACATCTCTAGAGACGCTCTCCAGTGTGCCTGTTAACCACTTCAGCTCCGGACCAATAAACACCTTAAGGACCAGAGGTCTTTTTGCAATTTCGCACTGCGCTGCTTTAACTGGTAATTGCGCGGTCATGCAATATTGCACCCAAACGAAATTTGCGTCCTTTTCTTCCCACAAATAGAGCTTTCTTTTGATGGTATTTGATTGCCTCTGCGATTTTTTTTTTTTGCGATATAAATGGAAAAAGAGCGAAAATTTTGAAAAAAAAAGATATTTTCTTCTTTTTGTTATAAGAAAAATCGAATAAACTAAATTTTAGTCATACATTGAGGGCAAAATTTATTCAGCCACATGTCTTTAGTAAAAAAAATGTCAATAAGCGTATATTTTTTGGTTTGCGCAAAAGTTATAGCGTCTACAAACTAGAGTACATTTTCTGGAATTTACACAGCTTTTAATTTATGACTGCCGATCTCATTTCTTGAGGTGCTAAAATGGCAGGGCAGTACAAATCCCCCCCAAATGACCCCATTTTGGAAAGTAGACACCCCAAGGAAATTGCTGATGGGTATGTTGAGCCCATTGAATATTTATTTTTTTTGTCCTAAGGGATTGAATAATGACAAAAAAAAAAAAAATTTTTACAAAAAGTTGTCACTAAATGATATATTGCTCACACATGCCATGGTTATATGTGGAATTGCACCCCAAAATATATTCCGCTACTTCTCCCGAGTATGGGGATACCACATGTGTGGGACTTTTTGGGAGTCTAGTCGCGCACGGCACCCCGAAAACCAATCACCACCTTCAGGATTTCTAAGGGTGCAAATTTTTGATTTAACTCCTCACTACCTATCACAGTTTCGAAGGCCATAAAATGCCAAAATAGCACAAAAACCCCCAAAATGACCCCATTTTGGAAAGTAGACACCCCAAGCTATTTACTGAGAGGCATGTTGAGTCCATGGAATATTTTATATTTTGCCAAAAGTTGCGGGAATATTACAAACTTTTTTTTTTTTTTGCACAAAGTTGTCACTAAATGATATATTGCTCACACATGCTATGGGCAGAAGTCAAATTACACCCCAAAATAAATTCTGCTGCTTCTCCCGAGTACGGGGATACCACATGTGGGGGACTTTTTGGGAGCCTAGCCACGTACGGGACCCCGAAAACCAAGCACTGCCTTCCGGATTTGAATATAAAATGCTACCAAAAAACCTGTTAGCGATCGCAGGGATCAGGCCTGACTCTGCGATCGCTGCAGTTATGTGTTTAGTGTTTTGTAAGTGACAGTGATCGATCAATACTGCACTTGGGTGGGCTAGGCGGATGGGCAAAACGCAGGCGCCAGCAGGTATCTGGGCTGATCCCGCTAACAATGCGTTTTTTTGGAACCCTAAACTGCTGGGGACGCTAGTATAGATCTGATCAGATCAGATATTGATCTTTTCAGATTCTATACCACTACGGGAGGTGTATGCTTTGCGTGTGGGTGTTAGCGGTACTGGCACTAACCTAGCGCTGCCTGGGGCGACGCAGACCCTGACCCTAAAACCTAATTGATATCACCCGCCGGGTGATCAGGGGGTTAAACCTTTATTGGGTAATAAATGGTGGGTGCCCTGATGCTATAAAAAACAAACTAACCAGAGTCACCCGTAACACTTATACGGTGATCAGTGGTGAAAGGGTTAACTAGAGGCAATCAGGGGGTTCAAATTTTTATTAGGTAGTATATGGGGGTCCCTGGCGCTATATAAAAACCTGACGGGGAACCTAAATAACTAACTGGCTAACCAGCGTCACCAGTGACACTTATACTGTGATCGCTGGTGAAAGGGGGTGAAAGGGTTAACTAGCAGCAATCAGGGGGTTAAAACCATTATTGGGTAGTATATCGGGGTACCTAGCGCTATAAAAACCTGGCGGTGAACCTAAAAAAATAACTAGCTACCTAGCGACACTAGCGACACTGATGCAGCGTTCAGAAAAATTATCGCTTAGTGACACTGGCAAAAGGGGGTGAACCTAAAAAAATAACTAGCTACCTAGCGACTGTAGCGACACTAATGCAGCGATCAGAAAAACGATCGCTTAGTGACACTGGCAAAAGGGGGTGAAAGGGTTAACTAGCGGCAATCAGGGGGTTAAAACCATTATTGGGTAGTATATCGGGGTACCTAGCGATATAAAAACCTGGCGGTGAACCTAAAAAAATAACTAGCTACCTAGCGACACATGCAGCGATCAGAAAAATGATCGCTTAGTGACACTGGCAAAAGGGGGTGAAAGGGTTAACTAGCGGCAATCAGGGGGTTAAAACCATTATTGGGTAGTATATCGGGGTACCTAGCGCTATAAAAACCTGGCGGTGAACCTAAAAAAATAACTAGCTACCTAGCGACTGTAGCGACACTAATGCAGCGATCAGAAAAACGATCGCTTAGTGACACTGGCAAAAGGGGGTGAAAGGGTTAACTAGCGGCAATCAGGGGGTTAAAACCATTATTGGGTAGTATATCGGGGTACCTAGCGATATAAAAACCTGGCGGTGAACCTAAAAAAATAACTAGCTACCTAGCGACACATGCAGCGATCAGAAAAATGATCGCTTAGTGACACTGGCAAAAGGGGGTGAAAGGGTTAACTCTAGGGGCAATCAGGGGGTTAAATCTTTATTGGGGGGTGATAGGGGGCTACCCTGGACCTAACACTAACTGTCCTGACAGTTTTTACTGTCACAACTGACACTGAATGCATTGATCAGTAAAGAAATGATCAATGCAATCAGTGACACTGTGACTGGGGGGGGAGGGGGGGCGGGGGGGGGATCGGGGGGCGATCGGGGGGGGGATCAGGGGGGGTTTGTGTGCCTGTGTGTACCTACATGTCAGTGTAGTGTTGGTGCACACTTACTTTTACTGTTCTCCTCGTAGTCCGGTCAAAAAGACCGCCCCGAGGAGAATGACATCACTTCCTCCTTCCTGTGTAAACAATACACAGGGGAGGAAGCTTCTCATTGGCCAGGAGCGATCCAGAGGGGGTGGCCGAAAACCAACGGCCATCCCCTCATCACGGAGCGCTCCTGGAGCGAACCGGACCGCCGTAACCAGCGGGAGGGGGTCCGATCGGACCCCCCACCCGCTGGAAGGCAATCACGTAAATCTACGTGATTGTGCCTGCCTGTGCCATTGTGTTGACGTACAATGGCAATACGGCGGTCCTGAAGTGGTTAAAGACTTGCTTGGCTAACATTCAGTGACGGCTGGTGAAGTTTTAGGATGGGGCTTTTCCCGCCCTTCGTTGTTGACCCCTCCCACTTGGTGAAAATGGGCGTGGTTTCAGCAAAAATAGTGGGCGTGGCTCTAAGGTGGTGTGGTTAGCATCTGAGATGAATGAGGGATGGAGGCCGAGGGAGAGGGGGATGGAGGGACAGCAGGCCCAGATCCTACACAACAATAGAAATATGTGTATTCTAGAAAGTTTAACAATCAGCAGATAAAGATATTCCAAACACAAGGTGTTAGCACTTCAATCAACCAGGCACCATGGTTGTTATGGTGTCAGGATGATTGAAGTGCATTATTTCTAGTGTTTATATTTAGAATGTATAATGCGCTAATATTAACCTCCCAATATAACACAGTGCAACCTCCTAATGGTTAATCAGTGAATCATGTGCAAAATAAGCAAATGGAGGCTATTATGTATAACATAACATCCTTCACCATAACAAAATCCTAAAACTAAATATCAATGTGATGATAAATTATTAAACACAATAAAAAAGAAAGGAAAATTAGATATAATAATGTGATGAACCACAGTGCACAAATATCTCAATAGGACAGCATACCGCTGTGAAGAAATGTAACGTCTTTAGTGATTGATGAGTTTAGACAGGTTTCAAAGGGTAACCCCAATGATAGAAATGCTAGTGGGATTTCCTCTCAGTTTTATATAAGTATTCTGATCATTCAGTTGTCCTTGAAGTTCATTGTTGTAGTATTCTTTGGCTAGAATCACAATTTCACCTCCGTTATCGGCAGGTCTCACTACCACATTGTTATTATCTTCTAATTTTGTAACCTAAAAAAGGTTTTCCAAAACATAGTGTGTCACGACATTTTGCTCTATATCATGATAAAAATCCCACGTTGTTGAAATTTTGGGCCACTGAAAAATATAAACCGCAGTGCCGGGGCAGTAATAAAGTGAGAGAATTAAGTAAACACAAATCAAAATGGATTTTTGAAATGGGGACTCTCGTGCCCTTGGGCTTAAATATAGATTTTGATATAAATTGTTTCATTTCGGATTTTTTATTTATCTCTTGACATTTGCTCCTCCAAAATTTGTTCTAATATTTAAAAATATTTTTAATAATTTTACCATATATTTTTTTTTGCATTTTTTTCTAGCATCTTTCTACCTCATACACCTCCATTTATCTTTAGTTTATTAGAGGATGATTATGTAGAGATGTAATACCATTGGTTTAGCACTGGAGGGAGTTCCTAGGTTATATTTGCTTACTTCATGTATTTTAAATGGGTCTTGGGTTAGAGTTACAATTATGTTTTTAAAAATGCTTTATTGTGAAGATTTTGTATCTATATGTATTAAATTGTCACTTTGTTTGGATATTATGTTGTTTGAATGTAGTGCAGAACGCATATAGCGGCATGATGATGCATTACACTGCCTAGTCAATATGGCAACCGGCATGCGCACTATAAATGCTAAGCAAGGTCGTCACATGGTCACCCTTGAAAAAGTCGTGTGTCTAGTGATGAAACCCGCCAGGAGGAGCCAGTGACGAGCAGTGCTGTGTGTGCACTGTTGGCGTGTGAGGAGATCCCAGCTGTTAGCTGTATGCAAATGCCCTTACCATATGCGATTCTTTCTGCTGGGAAGTGTGAGTGAGGTTTACCCTTAGTTTATAGGGAATATTCAATATACTATCTGCGCAATGGTCTTTTTCTTTTGTTGTTTCATACTGCGGAAGTTCTTTGAAAGCCAGAAGCCAGCCCATGCTAATGTGCAGCTGAATATATGAGCAAGCCATTTCTATCATTGGGGTTACTCATTGAAACCTGTCTAAACTCATCAATCACTAAAGACTTTACATTTCTTCACAGCGGTATGCTGTCCTATTGAGATATTTGTGCACTGTGGTTCATCGCATTATTATTATTATATCTAATTTTTCTTTCTTTTTTATTGTGTTTAATAATTTATCATCACGTTGATATTTAGTTTTAGGATTTTGTTATGGTGAAGGATGCTATGTTATTTATAATAGGCTCCATTTGCTTATTTTGCACATGATTCACTGATTAACCATTAGGAGGTTACACCGTGTTATATTGGGAGGTTAATATTAGCGCATTATACATTCTAAATAGAAACAACACTTTTTGTGTGATTTCAGTTCACATACCCAATAATTGCAGCTATATTATTTGGTAATCTTTTGTTATTTGTCACTTTATTAGTTCATATCAGCGCTTTAGTTATTTAGTATACTTTTTTGCATTATTTCTATTATTACATTTGTAATATATAATGAAATCATTCAACTCACCATAATGCAGAATCAGTGGGAGCCCTGAGCGTGTCACTAGCCACGTCGCCTGCCACCAGATGCCATCAGGTGTCCCCAGCGGAGTATGTCCTTACATCAGGTGCCCCTAGCGGAGTCCCTCCTTACATGCAGCCTGTGTCCCACCAAAGGCATCCAGCCCGTGTCCCACCAAAGGCATCCACCGTCCCCCAAACTCAGCCTGTGTCCCCCAAATTCAGCCTGTGTCCCCCCAAATACAGCCTATGTCCCACCAAATGCAGCCACTCTGTGTCCCTCAAATACAACCTGTGTCCCACCAAATGCAGCCACTCTGTGTCCCTCAAATACAGCCTGTGTCCCACCAAATGCAGCTAGCCTGTGTCCCTAAAATACAGCCTATGTCCCACCAAATGCAGCCAGCCTGTGTCCCCCAAATTCAGTCAGCCTGTGTCAACCAAATGCAGTCAGCCTGTGTCCCCCAAATACAGCCTGTGCCCCAACAAATGCAGCCAGCCTGTGTCCCCCAAATGCAGCCAGCCTGTGTCCCCCAAATGCAGCCTGTGTCCCCCCCAATGCAGCCTGTGTCCCCCCCAAATGCAGCCAGCCTGTGTGCCCCCAAATGCAGCCAGCCTGTGTGCCCCCAAATGCAGCCAGCCTGTGTCCCCCCAAATGCAGCCAGCCTGTGTGCTAGTATGGATGTCAGAGGGGGTTTAGTATGGATGTCGGGGCCAGTCTGGATGTCGGGGGCCAGACTGGATGTCAGAGGTGGACCAGTCTGGATGTCGAGGACCAGTCTGGATGTCGGGGGCCAGTCTGGATGTCAGAGGGGGGCCAGTCTGGATGTCAGAGGGGGGCCAATCTGGATGTCAGAGGGGGGCTAGTATGGATGTTGGGGGCCAGTCTGGATGTCAGGGGGCTAGTATGGAAGTCAGAGGGGGGCCAGTCTGGATGTCGGGGGCCAGTCTGGATGTCAGAGGGGGGCTAGTATGGATGTCAGAGGGGGGCTAGTATGGATGTCAGAGGGGGCCAGTCTGGATGTCAGAGGGGGCCAGTCTGGATGTCAGAGGGGGCCAGTCTGGATGTCAGAGGGGGGCTAGTATGGATGTCGGGGGCCAGTCTAGATGTCAGAGGGGGGCTAGTATGGATGTCAGAGGGGCCAGTCTGGATGTCAGAGGGGGCCAGTCTGGATGTCAGAGGGGGGAAGTCTGGATATCAGAGGGGGGCAGTTTGGATGTCAGAGGGGGGCTAGTATGGATCTCAGGGGCTAGTATGGATGTCAGAGGGGGGCTAGTATGGATGTCAGAGGGAGGCTAGTATGGATGTCAGAGGGGGCCAGTCTGGATGTCAGAGGGGGCCAGTCTGGATGTCAGAGGGGGGCAGTCTGGATGTCAGAGGGGGGCAGTCTGGATGTCAGAGGGGGCAGTTTGGATGTCAGAGGGGGGCTAGTATGGATGTCGGGGGCTAGTATGGATGTCAGAGGGGGGCTAGTATGGATGTCAGAGGGGGGCTAGTATGGATGTCAGAGGGGGCCAGTCTGGATGTCAGAGGGGGCCAGTCTGGATGTCAGAGGGGGGCAGTCTGGATATCAGAGGGGGGCAGTTTGGATGTCAGAGGGGGGCTAGTATGGGTGTCGGGGGCCAGTCTAGATGTCAGAGGGGGGCTAGTATGGATGTCAGAGGGGCCAGTCTGGATGTCAGAGAGGGCTAGTATGGATGACAGGGGCCAGCCTGGATGTCAGAGGGGCACCAGATGTTAGGAGGACTGATGGGGACACCAGATGTTAGGAGGACTGATGGGGACACCAGATGTAAGGAGGACTGATGGGGACACCAGATGTAAGGAGGACTGATGGGGACACCAGATGTAAGGAGGGGCTCCGCTAATGGAGACACAGATGTGAGGAAGGCTGCTCTGATGGGGCACCTGATGTAAGGAGGGACTCTGCTGGGGGCATCTGATGGCATCTGGTGGCAGACAACATAGCTAGTGACGCGCTCATGGCTCCCACTGATTCTGCATTATGGTGAGTTGAATGATTTCATTTTATATTACAATGTAATAATAGAAATAATGCGCTTCAATCATCCTGACACCATAACAATCATGGTGCCGGGATGATTGAAGCGCTAACACCAGGTATTTGGAGTATCTTTATCTGCTGATTGTCAAACTCTGGAAAACACATATTGCTATTGTGGTGTAGGATCTGGGGCTGCTGTCCCTCCATCCCTCCCCTTTTCCCTCTCCATCCCGCATTCATCTCAGACTCTAACCACACCCCTTTGAGCCATGCCCACGTAAGCCACGCCCACTAGTTTACGTAAACCACGCCCACATTTCTCCCTTTCCTATGCCACGCCTATAACTGCATGCCCCGCCCCCTAATTATAATACAACTCTGCCTACAGCCAAAAAAGTGTCCCAGAATTTTTTTTTACAATGTTGCCAAATATGCAAGTGTGATGCAGACTCGGTTCACACTGGGACGACTTGTCAGGCGACTTAGCCGCCTGAAAAGTCACGTCCTGTTCTGTACAATGTAACCGTTCTAATAGGAGCGACTCAAGTCGCTCCGACTTAGAGAAAGGTTCCTGTACTACTTTGTGGGCAACTTGAAGCGACTTTCATTGACTTCTATACAGAAGTCGTTTTGCAAGTCGCCGCTGAAGTCGTGTGCAGGTCGCTTGAGGCAGTCGTGCTGCAAGTCGTGCTGCCTCAGTGTGACCCGGCTCCTAACTGTACTTCTGTCTCGGTCTGATTTCATGATTTCTGACAGTAGGTGAAGGCCATGAATTCAGAAGATGCAGTCAATCCAATTGTTGGTAATAGGATTTTTATAACAGGTTACCTGTAAAATCCTTTTCTTTTGAGGTACATCACGGGACACAGGGACTCAGTAATTACTGATGGGTTATAGGGTATCACTAGGTGATTGGACACTGGCACACCCTAGACAGGAAGTTCAATCCCCCATATAACCCCTCCCCCTACTGGAGGTACCTCAGTTTTGTAGCAAAGCAATATAAGTGTATTAGAAGAGGGGAGGGACCTCTGTGTCCCATGATGTACCTCAAAGGAAAAGGATTTTACAGGTAAGCTGTTATAAAAATCCTATTTTCTTTCTCGTACATCACGGGTAGGGATGAGCTTCGTGTTCGAGTCGAACATACGTTCGACTCAAACATCGGCTGTTCGCCCGTTCGGCGAATTCCGAGCGTTATGGACCATTCGCACCAAAGTCGTGTGGCGCTCACGGCCCACAATGCACTGCGCCATCGCAGTGCATTGCTGGCTCATGATTGGCCAAGCATGCACTGTGACCCGCATGCTTGGCCAATCACATCGCCGGCAGCGAGGAGAGCCATGATTGGCCACAGGCAGGATGCCTGTGGCCAATCATAGCTCAGGCTGTGTAGTACACGCCCCACACTATATAAGGCCGCCAGCGCGGCGGCCTTGTGTAGTGTGTTGGCGTCTGTAGGAGTTAGTGGGTGTTCTGTGTACCTTCAACACAGAATACACCGATCGTTATCGGCCGATTTTGCGTTCTTGCTCTTCTGTAGTGGTTGTTGTCTGCGTGCCCTGACCGCAGTATACACCGCTATATCCACCTATATAGCTAGCTATATTTCTCTTTTTTAATAGAGCTTGCAGTCAGTTGTAGGAGATTGTGCGTGCTGTCTGCGTGCGCAGCAGCAGGAACGGCCTGCAACTCAGGTTGTAAAGGAGCAGCCACAGTTTAAGATTCCAGGTGAGCCGTGCGACTCAGGAGCGTTTGTAACGCCATGGCAAACTGATCAATGCGGTGATCCTGCTCATCCAATCTGGAAAAAATATTTTCTTTTTCTCGTACATCACGGGACACAGAAACTCAGTAATTACTGATGGGTTATTGGGTATCACTAGGTGATTGGACACTGGCACACCCTAGACAGGAAGTTCAATCCCCCATATAATCCCTCCCCCTACTGGAGGTACCTCAGTTTTTTCGCCAGTGTCTTAGGTGTTGGTCACAAGTAAAGATGTGCCGTGCTGAGCTCCGCTGGAATATCCTTACTGGGGCCAGCTATGCAACCGGATCCATTCAAAGTGTCTTTTCCAGACCGAATTGGATGGTACCCGGGCCTCGTGTCCGAAGAAATTAGATTTTACCTGTAACGCTTCTCTTTTTAGAGAGCTGGACCCTGGGACCAGTATTTGTTTTCAGCCATATTCCTGGCAGGGTGCTTCATGGGCCCAGAACTGCGGATCCCCCTATTCAAGGGGGTCCCAGTCTCTGAAGGTTTTTTTCCTAACGGAGCGGTGAAGATTGGGTCTGTTATTCAGACCCTGCAGCTGGATAAGGTAAGGGAGACTCCTCAAGAATTTTTCTAATTTTAGTAGGTTTTCTCCTTTTAAGTAAATGTATGCTATGCCTATAGTCGCCACCGGGGGCTGCCAAGAGCACATACCTTTCATGCCTGATCTGTCTGCTTGGTGTCCACGCTCTATGCTCCTCCAGCCATGCTCCAGGAAGGATGAAGGTAAGGGGGTTTTTTCGTTCTGGGATTCCCTCTCCACGGATTAGGGGACTGAGACAGGCCTGGGTAAAGAGCGGCAATATACTGCACCACCCGCCGCCGTCCACCACCGTTTGCTGCCACCATTACAGCGGCTTCACATCCACCGGCCCTTCCCTCTCCTCTGCCCAAGCCTCCCCTCCATGCTTGCCAGCAGGGTTAGAGCCTCTGCTCACTCGGGAAACGCTCGTTTTTTAAAATGAGCGGGGGGCGGAAGTGTTTGGAGGAGGGGGCGGAGCACTAGGCTACACAGGCTTTAAAGTGCACTCTTTTTCAGATGCAAACAGCCTATGGAAGGACACAGAGCTGACAGGCGCATGTGAGTGTGGAAGACACAGGCATTCCCAGGCAGCATTTACTTAGGCACCAGACTGAGTCCTAGTAGCAGCGGCAGTTGCTGAACTACAGTGCTCAGCAGTCAGTGCATTTTTTTGTGGTACAGGGCTGGCCAGGCTGGCCAGGGAGAGCCGTCGAGATCAGGGGCTGCAGCTGCTTCTGGCACTTCAGCCCCTGTGTACATTACACAGGAGGTTTTTTCCTCAACTATAAACGGTTTAGCGGAAGATTAGTGACCTTAATCACATCTTCCCTTAGTGGAAAAAAAATAAAAACGCACTAAGCCCCCCTCTGTCACTCAGGACCCTCAGAGTGAGGAACTCTGGGATAAAGGAGAGGAATCCCCCTCAGAGGATTGGGAGGAGACTGATGATTCCACTTCTGAGGAATCTAGTGGAGAAGGGCCCTCTTCAGCTTCTCAGGATGAGAAGATGTTGGTGCAAATTCTTGCTGGATTGGTCCGTTCCACGTTTAAGTTACCCGTACCTGAGTCAGTTAAAGAACCCACTTCTTCTCCTGGTTCACTGAAACCTCCTCAAACTGCACATGCTTTTCCTGTTCATGGTTTGCTGGAAAGGCTTATCTATTCTAAATGGGATCACCCAGATAAAAAAAAATGTTCCTCCTAAAAAATTTTCTACACTTTATCCTATGGAGGAAAAATTTACTAGGATGTGGGGTATAGCGGCAGTTGATGCCGCCATTTCCTCCATAGACAAAAGTCTGACTTGTCCTGTTGACAACGCTCAGATGCTTAGGGATCCAACTGATAAGAAAATGGAATTCCTATTAAAAAATGTTTTCTCCTTGGCAGGTTCAGTAGCTCAACCTGCAGTGGCAGCAATGGAGTCTGTCATTATTTGAGAGACCATGTTAAACAGGTGCTTAAAGAGGAAGGAAACCCTGATGGGTTTACTTCCTCTTTGATTCCCTGCAAAGGTAAAGCATAATGGACTACTATGCATCGCATAGTAGTCCATTATGTGTCACTTACCTGACACAGGAGCCAGCGAAGTCACCGCTGTCCCCTGTAGTTCCGAGCGTCCATCTTCTCGGTGGGTCTCCGTGGGTCTCGCTGCTCCGGCGCTGTGATTCGCCAGAGCAGTGATGACGTCACTCCCGCGCATGCGCACGGGAGCCGACACTCGCGGCATATCGCCGTGATCTGCGGCTTACCCAGTGCGCCTGCGCCGTAGACAGTGGTGGCTGTCTTCAGGTAAATATCTCATAAACCGTATAGGTTTAGGAGATATTTCTTGGACCTACAGGTAAGCCTTAATCTAGGCTTACCTGTAAGTCAAAGTGGTTTGTAAGGGTTTACAACCACTTTAAAGCTTTACCTGAACAGCAAGCCTGGTGGTTAGCTTTGTGTTTTGCTTTTGATGCTATCAGAGATTCTATCCTTCAGACCTCTCGCCTTACGCTTGGATTGGTACACATGCATAGAATCTTGTGGCTGAAAAATTGGTCGGCCGAATCACCATGTAAGAAACTCCTGGCAGGATTTCCCTTTCGTGGTACAAAACTCTTTGGAGAGGATTTGGACAATTATATCCAAAGGATCTCTAGTGGGAAAAGCACCCTTTTATCAGTCAAAAAGGAGTAAATGTCCCTCCTTTAAACGGGCGCTTTTCTAGTGCCAGGGTCATCAGCCTCCAGGCAGTCACGACGGTCTCCTCCGTCAGGCTCTAAGGTTAAACCTTAGTCAACCCCAGGGACAAAAGAAGTCCTGGGGGAGAAGGTCTTCAAAACAAAACGCTAAGACCTCTTTTTGAAGTGGCGCCCCCGCTCACTCGAGTGGGGGGAAGACTACTAAAGTTCTCAGGGCTCTGGCAGGAGGAAATTCAGGACAAATGGGTGGTCTCCACAATAACTCTAGGTTACAAACCAGAATTCCGAGAATTCCCTTCTCCTCGTTTCCTCAGATCAAATGTACCCAGTGACCCAGAGAAAAGAAGTCTCTCCTTTTAGCGTTGGAGCTACTATTGTCGCAAAAAGTTATCATGGTAGTTCCCATGCAAGAGCAGGGAATGGGGTTTTATTCAAACCTTTTCACGGAACCAAAGCCAAATGGAGATGTCAGACCCATTCTAGATCTCAAAGATCTAAACCGATTTCTAGAGATACGGTCCTTTCACATGGAATCGATCTGATCGGTAGTCTCCATCCTACAAGGAGGAGAACTTCTGGCATCAATAGACATCAAGGATGTGTACCTGCATGTACCTATTTTCCCTACTCATCAAAACTTCCTGCGTTTCTAAATAGAAAAACGCCACTTTCAGTTAGTAGCTCTGTTTTTTGGGCTAGCTACTGCACCTCGGGTGTTTACAAAGATCTTGGCCCCTCCTCTGGCCAGATTAAGGGCCCAAGGTATAACAATAATAGCATACCTAGACGACTTGCTCTTGCCCACCTGGACCAAAATTTGGTCACCACAATCAACTACCTGGAATGCCTAGGTTGGGTCCGCAACTTAGAGAAGTCTTCTTTAAAACCAGTAAGAAGACTTGAGTATTTTGGTCTGGTCATAGATACAGTCCAGCAGAGGGTATTCCTACCCCAAGCAAAGATCAGTGCTATAAGAGAACTGATTCAGGTAGTCAGGGCAAAGAAGGGTCCTTCTATTCGTCTTTGTATGAGGTTGTTGGGGAAGATGGTGGCTTCATTCAAAGCCGTTCCCTACGCTCAGTCTCATTCAAGGCTACTGCAAAACAGTAACCTAACGGCCTGGAAAAAGAAGGTTCAGGCGTTAAATTTTCCGATGCATCTGTCCCCTACAACGCATCGGAGCCTCAGCTGGTGGTTGATACCCGAAAATCTGCGGAAAGGAAAATCCTTTTTACCAGTTACCTGGACAGTGGTAACAACAGATGCCAGTCTTTCGGGTTGGTGGGCAGTCCTGGAACAGTCGACTGTCCAAGGGAGATGGTCCAAGACCGAGAGGGCCTTACCCATCAACATTCTGGAGATCCATGCAGGGTATCTAGCCCTAAAAGCCCGGACACTCAGTTTGCAGGGTTGCCCTGTCAGGATCCAGTCCAACGGTGGCTTATATCAATCACCAAGGGGGCACCAAGAGTCGTGCAGCTCAGGAAGAAGTAAACCAGATCTTAATCTGGGCAGAAAGACACGTGCCATGCATATCGACAGTCTTCATTCTGGGGGGTAGAGAACTGGCAGGCGGACTACTTGAGCCGCCAGCAGTTAGTCCCAGAAAATATGTCATAAGCAGAATCCTCGAATTTCTGCAAAATGGGTTAGAGATGAAACTGGCCTTGAGTACCATCAAGGGCCAAGTCTCAGCCTTATCGGTTCTGTTTCAACGTCCACTTGCTTCACATTCTTTGGTCCGAAGCTTTATACAAGGGGTAACTTGCCTTAATCCTCCAGTTAGGGCACCGCTGAAGCCCTGGGATTTGAATTTGGTTCTGTCAACTTTACAGAAGCAGCCTTTTGAACCGATACATCAAATTCCCCTAGTTCTGTTGACAAGGAAATTAATTTTTTCTGGTGGCCATTTCCTCTGCCAGAAGAGTATCAGAATTGGCGGCCCTCTCTTGTAGAGAACCATATCTGATATTGCACAAGGATAGAGTGGTGTTACGACCTCATCCTAGTTTTCTACCGAAGGTGGTCTCAGGTTTTCATCTAAACCAAGGATCTGCAATTAGCGGACCTCCAGCTGTTGCAGAACTTCAAGTCCCATAAAGCATAGCAAGACTCTGACAGCAATAAGCATGACACTCAGAGGCAGAGGCGTGATGGGACTTGTAGTTTTGCAACAGCTGGAGGTCCGCTAATTGCAGATCCCTGATCTAAACCAAGATATTGTTCTGCCTTCCTTTTTTCCAAATCCCTGTTCTATGGAAGAGAAGTCACTACATTCTTTGGATGTAGTGAGAGCAGTCAAAGCCTATCTGGAAGCGACTGCTCAGGCTTGCAAAATGGATGATTTGTTCGTATTGCCAGAGGGTCCTAAGTGAGGACAGGCAGCATCGAAATCTACCATTGCTAAATGGATTCGACAAGTAATTGTTCAAGCTTATGGTTTGAAGCAAAAGATTCCGCCTTTTCAGATCAAGGCACACTCCACTAGGGTTATTAGTGCTTTGTGGGCGGTGCATCACCAGGCCTCCATGGCTCAAATCTGAAAGGCCTCAACCTGCTCATCAGTCCATACATTCACCAAATTTTATCAGGTGGATGTGAGAAGGCATGAGGATATCGTCTTTGGGCGTAGTGTGCTGCAGGCAGGGTCCTCAGGTCTGATTACACCCTATGTTGTGTGGTTCCCCTCCCCTCAGATAGCATTGCTCTGGGACATCCCATCAGTAATTACTGAGTCTCTGTGTCCTGTGATTAGGGATGAGACGAACACACCCCGGTTCGGTTTGCACCAGAACTTTCGAACGGACCAAAAATTTGTACGAACGTTAGAACCCCATTGAAGTCTATGGGACTCGTACGTTCGAAATTAAAAGTGCTAATTTTAATGGCTAATATGCAAGATACTGTCCTAAAAAGGGTTTGGGGACCTGGCTCCTGCCCCAGGGGACATGGGTCAATGCAAAAAAAAGTTTTAAAAACGGCTATTTTTTCGGGAGCACTGATTTTAATGACGATTAAAGTGAAAAAAAAAGTGAAATATTCCTTTAAATATCGTGCCTGGGGGGTGTCTATAGTATGCCTGTGAAGTGCCACGTGTTTCCCGTGTTTAGAACACTCCCTGCACAAAATGACATTTAACGGAAATAACCTCATTTAAAGCTGCTTGCGGTTTTAATGTTATATCTGGTTCCTGCAATATGGTTGAAAATCATTGAGAAAAATGGCATGGGTAGCCCTTCCTGCGAATTACCAGCCCCTTTGGTTCTTGTACGGATATTAAGGGGAACCCCGTACCCATATTAAAAAAAGGAAATACGTGTGGCCCCCAGGCCCTATATACTCAGAACAGCAGCATACAGGCGGTGCAAACAAGACAGGGACTGTGTAGGTTTGTTGTGTTAAGTAGAATCTGTTTGTAATTTTCAACTGGTACATTTTTAAAGTGTAGCTCCAGTCAAAAAATCTATTTTTAAGCTTTTTGGAAAACATAGGGAAGGGTTATCACCCCTGTATAATTTGTTTTGCCATCCGTCTTTTTTCATCTCACTTGCTGTTGTTTCCTTCCGTTTGCAAGAAGGAGATGTTTGTAAATTGGATGTTTGAAAGTAGGGGCCTGCCTTATATGCTCTGCAGAAATGGCGGAACAAGGTGTTGGTTTTGCCACAACATTGTAAGCCCTCAAAGTGACTCTTGGTGGGCGCTGGAGCGCCCTGCTGTGAACGATTATATCAAGAATTGTAATTACATGCCATTGTTGAACAGTGGTAGAAAAATTGACCTTTGGTGGTGCTGGTGCCACAACACTATAAGTCCTCACAGTTACTCTGGGTGGGCACAGGAACGGGCCCTTCTGTGAAATATTATATCAGGAATTGTAATTACATGCCCCTGTTAAACAGGGGCTGAAAAATTGGGCTGCTGGCACTGTTGCTGGTGCCACAACACTGCAACCTCTCGCATATACTCTAGTTGTAGTGCAGGAATGAGCCCTGCTGCAAAGCATTGCATCAAAAATGTAATTAAACGCCCCTGTTAAACAGGGGCAGAAAAATTGGGCTGGTGGCATCACCCAGAACCAAAAATGTTCTTCCAACATATCAGCGGAGGAGGAAGAGGATTGACAATCAACATAACAGGACAGTCACTCAGCATAAGCATAGGCAGTCTTGAGGGGATGTGATATTTCAAAAATAATTATTCGGTTACATCAGCTTCAGGTGCTTGGTAGCTGTGGGTGATCCAAGACTGATTCATCTTGATGAAGGTCAGTCGATCAACTGATTCGGTGGACAGGCGCACCCTGTGATCGGTAACAAAGCCACCAGCAGCACTGAAGGTGCGTTCCGAAAGAACGATGGATGCAGGACAGGCCAGTAGCTCAATTGCATACTGTGCAAGCTCTGGCCAGTGATCCATCCTCAAGACCCAGTAAGCCAGAGTCTGACCTTGACCCTAGGTATTCCTGCACCATGTAAATCAGACGCTGGCGATGGTTGCTGGAACCAATCATACCTTGGGACTGCGGACTAAAAAATTGTCTGAAAGCATCAGTCAGATGGCCACCTTCTCCACCGCTCCTTCTGACCGATGCCTCAGCAACACGTTGTCCAGGACCAGGAGTTTGTAACCTCCCAGTCTCTGGGAACGCGTTGCACAGACCTTTCTGCAAGGCCTCTCGGAGATGTCTCATCCTCTGCTCCCTCTGCGACGGCAAGATAAGGTGTACCGTGGATCAAGGAGAGTGGCCAGCCAGTAATGGTCCCTCTCCTTGATCCGAAGAATACGAGGATCCTTCCGCAGGCTTTGCAGGATCAGGGAGGCCATGCAGCATAGGTTAGCTGAGGCATTTGGTCCGGAGTCCTCTGGGTCACTAAGGACAACATGATCCGCAGCTACCTCCTCCCAGCCCCGTACAAGTCCATGGGTTTCTTGGGACTGTAAATCATCCCTACAAGACTGCTGCTGCTGCTGCTGATGCTGAGTGCCAGCCTCCACCTCCATGCTGACACAATCATCCTCCTCCTCCCCCTCATCCTCATCCTCTTCCTGTGTGATGGGTGGCACAGCATGAATACTGTCTGGATAAAGGGGGCCTTGAGAGGCAAGAAAGTCCTCCTCTTCCTGCCTCTGTTCTGCCTTAAGTGCCCTGTCCATTATTCCACGCAGCGTATGCTCCAAGAGGCGGACAAGAGGTACAGTGTCACTGATGCATGCACTGTCACTGCTCACCATCCTTGTGGCCTCCTCAAACGGTGACAGGACAGTGCATGCATGCCTGATCATGCCCCACTGGCGTGGTGAGAAAAAACCGAGCTCCCCTGACCCTGTCCTGGTGCCGTAGTCGCACAGGTACTCATTGATGGCCCTCTGCTGCGTGTGCAGCCGCTGCAGCATGGCCAACGTTGAGTTCCACCTGGTGGGCATGTCACATATAAGGCGGTTCTTGGGCAGGTTCAACTCCTTTTGGAGCTCAGCCAGCCGAGCACAGGCATTAAATGATCGGCAGAAATGCACACAGACTTTCCTGGCCTGCTTCAGGACATCCTGTAAGCCCGGGTACCTGCCCAAGAACCCCTGCGCCACCAGGTTAAGGACGTGAGCCACACAGGGCACATGGGTCAGTTGTCCCTGTCGGAGGGCGGAGAGGAGGTTGGTGCCATTGTCGCAAACCACCATTCCTGGCTTAAGCTGGCGTGGCGTCAACCACCTCTCGGCCTGCCCCTGCAGAGCTGACAAAACATCCGCCCCAGTGTGGCTCCTGTCCCCCAAACAAACCAGCACAAGCACGGCATGGCATTGTTTTGCCTGCGTACTTGCGTAGCCCCTGGAACGCCTACGGAGCACCGCTGGTTCTGAGGACAGAGCACTGGAAGAGGCCATGGAGGAAGAAGAAGAGGAGGAGGGGGTGGAGGAGAGAGGTGTGTCACAACCAATAGTAGCATTTTGGAGGCGTTGTGGCAGAACAACCTCCAACACTACTGCACCTTGTCCTGCATCCTTCCCAGCTGCCAGAAGAGTGACCCAATGGGCCGTGAAAGACAGGTAACGTCCCTGTCCATGCCTGCTGGACCATGAGTCAGCGGTAATATGCACCTTACCGCTGACCGCCCTGTCCAGCGAGGCAAGGACATTGCCTTCCACATGCCGGTAGAGAGCCGGAATCGCCTTCCGTGGCGTTTGGGGACCTGCCACTGACGAACCGCACATTGTACAAACTCACGGAAGGGGGCAGAGTCTACCAACGGAAAAGGCAGCAGTTGAAGTGCTAGCAATTTAGCCAAGCTAGCATTCAACCGCTGGGCATGTGGATGGCTGGGAGTGAACTTCTTTCACCGGTCCAGCAGCTGGGGCAGGGACATTTGCCTGCTATAATTGGACGTGGGTGTACTGCTAGCAGAGTGCCCGGAAGCACTTGGCTGTGACACACCTAATTCTACACCTTCATTCCTCTCAGAGCAGGTTTCAGAGAGGACTGAAGGTCTAGTGGGGTTGGAGATCCCAGCTGATGAGGAGCAAAGAGAGGTCCACTTTGTTCTTTGGTGTGAGTCTTTGAGGTACGCTTGCCAACGAGCTGCATGGCAGGTCAACATATGTCTGGTCAAGCATGTGGTGCCCAAGCGGCTGATGTTTTGGCCACGCGAGATACGCTTGAGACATATGTTGCAAATAGCAGCGGTGCGATCTGATGCACTCGTCTCAAAAAAGGCCCACACCAAAGAACTTTTAGAATAACACGCAGAGGCAGCGCCCTGCACAGGCGGAGCTCTGCGGTGTGATTCAGTCAGTGTGCTGCCCCTAAGCTGGCCCCCGGAGGGCATCCTGCCTCGTTGGACATGTGCCTCCTCCTCTTCCTCCTCCTCCTCTCTTCTACCAGGCACCCACGTGGAGTCAGTGCCCTCATCATCCCCTCCCTCTTCATCGCTGGAGCAAACCTGGCAGTATGCTGCAGCTTGTGGAACATGACTGCCAGATTGCTGTCCTTCTTGAGCATCCCCTCTCTCTGCGCTCACGCTACTGCCTTCCTCTAGCTGAGTATCATCATCAGAGCCTACAAAACACTGGCCATCCTCCTGGAGCATGTACCCAACACTGTGCTCAAAGAGTTCAGGAGACTCCTCAGGAGGACGTGGTGGGTCTAGGGAAGGAGTCACTGATGATGACATTGAGAGGAGGGAAGACGATGCGTTGGCAGCTGCTTTGCTAGTACCCTGAGCCTGGGTGAGAGAGGATGAGGAGGATGAAGAGGGCTTGGTCATCCACTCTACCAAGTCTTCGGCGTGTTGCGGCTCAACATGTACAGCTGCCAAAAAGAAGGACAAGCGTGTCCAATGGCCACGTGCTGATGATGACAATGCACTGCGTCCACGACTAGCACTGTTGTCTCTAGACACAGAGCCTGCTTGCCATCTTTTATCGGCTCGCGCCTGTCTGCCTCTCCTTGCTGGCCTTCCAGACATGGTAATGGCCTGAAGGAAGATGGGAAAACCAGCAATTCAGTAGTGTATATTGTGCTGGAGGCACACACAACACCCACTCCTGCAGATGGCTCAATTAGAGAAGAGCTATGTAGGTGGATATAACGGTGTATACTGAGGTCAGGACACGCAGACAGCACGCACAATCTCCTACAGCTGACTGCAAGCTCTATTTAAAAAGAGCAATATAGCTAGCTATATAGGTGGATATAACGGTGTATACTGCGGTCAGGGCACGCAGACAGCACGAAAAATCTCCTACAACTGACTGCAAGCTCTATTTAAAAAGAGCAAGATAGCTAGCTATATAGGTGGATATAGTGGTGTATACTGCGGTTAGGGCACGCAGACAGCACGCACAATCTCCTACAACTGACTGCAAGCTCTATTAAAAAAGAGAAATATAGCTAGCTATATAGGTGGACATAATAGTGTATACTGCACTACAGAAGAGGAAGAACGCAAAATCGGCCGATAACAAACGGTGTATACTGTGTTGAAGGTACACAGAACACCCACTAACTCCTACAGACGCCAACACACTACACAAGGTCGCCACGCTGGTGGCCTTATATAGTGTGGGGCGTGTACTACACAGCCTGAGCTATGATTGGCCACAGGCATCCTGCCTGTGGCCAATCATGGCTCTCCTCGCTGCCGGCGCTGTGATTGGCCAAGCATGCGGGGTCACAGTGCATGCTTGGCCAATCATGAGCCAGAAATGCACTGCGATGGCGCAGTGCATTGTGGGCCGTGAGCGCCACACGAATTTGGCGCGAACGGCCCATAACATTCGGTATTCGCCGAACGGGCGAACAGCCGATGTTCGAGTCGAACGTATGTTCGAGTCGAACGTATGTTCGACTCGAACACGAAGCTCATCCCTATTCACAGTACAAGGCACTTCACTGTCATGTAGGCTGATGATGTATTTGATATCTACTACTATCAGATGCACTGCTCCATATTTATTTGTTTTTTTATTCTTATGTTTTCTTGTTCTTTCCTGTATTTTATTGAAAACTTTCAATAAAAATCTAATGAACCTGAAAAAGTATAAACATGTGGAGATGTGTTGTAGATAGTTACTGTCTCTCAGGCCTGCTGCTTGGATGGGACTGCTTGCACTTGAAGACTAGGCCTGAGAATTAGGTCTGCAGCGGTCCCTTACTTTATGAAGGGAAGGTGATCTCAGGATAGAGTCCCAGTAGAGGATCCTGCTAAAGGTGTCTGTAGGGTTGGTGTAAGCTGTAAGCTGATTATAAGTAACCATCTGTTCGTGTACTCAAGCTGAAACAAACTTGGGTTCTGCAGCAGGACAATGATCCTAAACACACCAGCAAGTCCACCACCGAATGGCTGAAGAAAAACAAAATGAAGACTTTGGAGTGGCCTAGCCAAAGTCCTGACCTGAATCCTATTGAGATGTTGTGGTATGACCTTAAAAAGGCCGTTCATGCTCGAAAACCCTCTAATGTAACTGAATTAGGACAATTCTGCAAAGATGAGTGGGCCAAAATTCCTCCAGGACGCTGTAAAAGCCTCATTGCACGTTATCGCAAACGCTTGGTTGCAGTTGTTGCTGCTAAGGGTGGCCCAACCAGTTATTAGGTTTAGGGGGCAATCACTTTTTCACACAGGGCCATGATGGTTTGGATTTTTTTTCACCTTTAATAATAAACACCTTCATTTACAAATTGCATTTTGTGTTTACTTGTGTTGTCCTTGACTATTGTTTAAATTGGTTTGATGTTCCGAAACACTTAAGTGTGACAAACATGCAAAGGAACAGGAAATGAGGAAGGGGGCAAACACTTTTTCACACCACTGTATAAACATATTGAGAAAATAAAATTTGTTGAGTAAACTGCTGTATACCAAAAATGTCTAAATTTCTGGTCATAAAGGTTTTGATTACCCTTGAACATGGAAGAGTTAGAAGCAAAGTAAAATAGCTTTTGCCCTTCACTGCTGATACAGACATGAGACCTCAGGTGCAAAGATCTGGGAGCCAAAATCTCTGCAAGATATAAAGTAAGCAGTCAACAGCAATTTCAGCCTGTTGATATCTTCCCAAACATCAGTTTTGGTTGGAGCGCTTCCAAATGGACACTTTCTTTGTCTGTAATGAAAAAGTCTGACTCTTTTTCTTATCTCCTTCAGCTTCAGACTATAGATGAGCGGATTTAGGAGAGAAGGAGTTGCCATGACTTGCACTATGATTGTCCTCAGTTCATAATTTAATCTTTCAGGTACGAATCGATATATGATGATCTCAAAAAACAAACTGGCAATGTAGCTAGTCACAATTATTAAGTGAGGAGTGCAGGTTTGCAAAGCTTTTGTTTCGAAAGCCCCTTGATGCCTTTATTCAGGCTCTTAGGATCTGGATGTAGGAGAAAATGATCAATATCGGCATGAGACCTATAAAAGTTATTGTGATGAAAAGTCCGTACACGTTATTTACAGTGACATTAATGCAAGACAGCCTTACAACTGACCAATTGTCACAATAGAACTTTAGTATCTTTGTGTCACATAGAGGAAGCCTGATGGTCAACACTACATGAATACAAACCACGATAATTGCATAAAACCAGGCCAAAAGCACTAGCTTGAGGACTAGGGATGAGCTTCGAGTTCGAGTCGAACTCATGTTCGACTCGAACATTGCCTGTTCGCTGACCAGCAAACAATTTGGGGTGTTCCTGGCAAATTCGAAAAGCCGGGGAACACCCTGTAAAAGTTTATGGTAGAAATCTAAATTGAAAATTTTAAAGGCTTATATGCAAGTTATTGTCATAAAAAGTGTTTTGGGACCCGGGTCCTGCCCCAGGGAACATGCAAATCAACGCAAAAACAAGTTTTAAAAATGGCAGTTTTTTCAGGAGCAGTGATTTTAATAATGCTTAAAGTGAAAAAATAAAAGTGTAATATTCCTTTAAATTTTGTACCGGGGTTTTTTTTATAGTATGCCTGTAAAGGGGCGAACTGTCCCTGCACAAAGTGTCATTTCTGCAGGAAAAAAAGTAATTTAAAAGCACTATATAATGAATTGTCGGCTCCCCTTAACACAGAGAACAGTCATTGAAAGTCATTTATAAAAAAAAATAAGCGTGGGGTTCCCCCCAAATTCAATTACCAGGCGCTTCAGGTCTGGTATAGATATTAAGGGAAAACCTGCATCAAATTTTAAAAAAAAAATGACGTGGGGTTCCCCCCAAATATCCATACCAGAACAAAAATATTACAGCGCACACATGCAAAACTAACATTTACCTCCAGGAAGGCTTTTTAAAAACACCTAGACATTTATAAAAAAAATTATCAAAAAATATGGGGATTTGGTCACACCATATTTCTATACGGTGCTTAAGCCCACTTACTGCGACAAATTACCCCATGATTAGTGGGTCCTACACTATCCATAGACTAGGAGATCCTGCTTCTCTGAACCATGGGGGCTATACTCCTCTATATGGGAGAACATGAGGTCTCCACCATGTCTAGGTGTTTTTAAAAAGCCTTGCTGGAGGTAAATGTTAGTTGTGCATGTGTGCACTGTAATATTTTTGTTCTGTTGTATGGTCTTATGGCAGCATCATCTTTATGCATTTTTTTAGGGTGTGCCCCCCAATATCCATACCAGACCCTTTATCCAAGCACGCAACCTGGCAGGCTGTAGGAAAATAATTAAGCAGCAAGCAATTCATATTTTCAGAAGAGAAGGTTAGCATTGACTATGTTTCTACCATGTCAAGTGTTATGCTTCCTTTCCAATGCCGCGTACACACGAGCGGACTGTATGGCGTACTTAGTCCGTCGAAACACATTTCAGCGGACAATCCGCTCGTGTGTGGGCTTCAGCTGACTTTTTCAGCGTGCAGTCCGGCGTACTAAGAATTTCGGTTTTTTCAAAATTCTGTCCGTCGTACTTTGGTTTCAGCGGACAATACGGTCGTCAGTATGCTAGTTCGACGGACTAAGAATGGCGCATGCCCAGAAAGGATTTACACGGCGGAAGGGTGCTTTGCTGTGTCTTGGACTTCCTATTTCTAGTCCCATCGTACGTGCTGTACACGTCATCGCGCAAGCTTTCGACGGACTGTTTGTGCATCCGTGTGTGGTCAAGTCCGTTCAGTGGAAAGTACGACGGACTGTCCGTCGGATTGTATGACGAACTAAGTACGCCATACAGTCCGCTCGTGTGTACGCGGCACAACTCTCCCTCTAAAAAAAAAAAACATTTAAATCCCTGTCTGAGGTAGGTACAGAGTAGGTTGGAGGAGGTCACTCAGCTGTTTATAAATCTGAGCTTGAGCTGTTGAGCTCTATGAACAACATGCAACACAGCAACTAACAACAAGGAAATGTGATAATGAGCCTGGAGCGCCACCTGCTGACTAAATTTGTAAACATGAAACATTCCTAAGCAATATTTCATATATACCTGACTTAAAACTAAAAACATAGTTAATCAAGTTCAGAACATAATTACAAAAAATATATTTAGAAAATGCTATACAGATGATCAACTTATGATCAACTTATAAACACTAATTCAGCTTAACAATTCCTCCCAAGCAGTACTCTGGAGCAGGATCTCTCAAATCATGAAGCAGGTAAAGGAATCCTTGCGTAGCTCAACAATCATATAAATGAAAATAAAAAAAAGACATCACTCATTGTGCAGATATCTTACAAAACATTCATTGGTTTATTGTTAATAAAAGTTCCACTCACATTTTAGTTGAATAATAAAAGCGAGAAAGTGAAGCGCCCAGCAATTCGAAAGTAGGCGCTGTAGTGTAGTTTGTCCATGTCCCACGTCAAGCCAGGCTCCACCCAACGTTTCGTCATGCAAAATGCGTCATCAGGGGCATGGCTCTGACGTCTGTGGGGATGATTTATAATAGACAAACAACCGGAAGCGCTGTGCGTTCCACGCAACAAGCGGGAACAGCCAGCCTAACCGGAAGTATCCCTTTAAAGGAAACACCAGTAACCAACCGCTAACATTCCGGCACAGAACAAAATATAATTCCATAAGCACTTAAAAATAACCTCTTTAATTCCTCTAGAAAAAAGGCATAAAAAAATAGGTAATCATTCCTGAGACTTAGGCGCAATTGTACTAACTATGAGGATTTTATATCACAGTCATTGGTTCTCAGGAAGCGGTTCTTGGAGAAAGGGTATGCGGCTGAGGAATTGGATGCTGCCGTTACTTTTGCCTCAGATAAAGATAGGGACATCTTGTTGACCACTAGGCCAAAAATTGTGGATGAATCGTTCAAATTTTCATTTATAACGTCCTATTCTAATCAACATTATGATGTCCATAAAATTATACAGAGACATTGGAAGGTTTTGAGGGGGGACCGCTTTTTGGGCCCCAATCTACCAGCTAAACCTCAGATGGTGTATAGGGGAGTTTCCCTATTGGGATTACAGATAGCCCCAAATGTTGGGGATCCACCCAGGAAAAAAGTTTCTTTCTTTCAAAACATGGATGGTTTCTTTCCTTGTCGGAAGTGTCCCATTTGTAAAATTAACGCTAATAAGTGTAGGTGTACACAGTCGTTTGTTGCCACGTCTATTCTTTTTTTTTTTTAAATCATCTTTATTATTTTCTTAGAAAAGATTCAACAAACAATTACATTCAGTCCTGAGGCATTGAGGTTTACACAAGTCCCCCAATGTCTTCACATTTACTTACATACTTTCCATTACATATCTATAACAATATTAGGTGGTGGCCCGAGAGAAGGGGGTACTTGGTGGAGAGTTAACCTGTGTGTAAAAGAAAAAAAGAAAAAAAAAAAAACAAAGAGTGTGGGATAATTTTGATTTCTCCCCTGTGTTGTTTCCCTTCTTTGTGTGTTTTTATTGTGCCCTTGTGCTTCCTTTTATTTATTTATAAAAAAAAAAAAAAAAAAAAAAACAATATCCTTGCTCATTTTTTCATTATTGCGTGCTTTTATTCCGTCTGTGACCCTTTAGTGTATTGTTTGTGTTTTGTGCTTAGGGAGGTCCTCAGCCCTCCTTTATATTTCCTAAAAATTGTGTTGTTTATTTTTATGTCTCCACAATTGGTTTTCTCTCCTCCTGCCCCCCTCCCTCAAGCCCCCCCTCCAATTACATTTCCATCATTTATTCGCTTCCCATATACCTTAAAACATACTACATACAACAAAATTTGAAGGTTGTGGTTCGGATTCATATTTCCCCTTTACCCCTTCTACGATGTACCTTTGGAGGACACGAGTCTGCGTAACAGTTTCTTAATTTTTCTCTCTCCCTTCCTTCCTCCCTCTCCCTATCAGGGATCTCTGGGAGGCTCGGGAGGGATTATCAAAATTTCTAATCTGGTATAACTTACTCTTTCTCTATTTCTCGGGAATAGTGCTTCCAGCCTGCCCACATGTTTTTATGTTTTCCTTGTTGTTCTTTTATATCATATATCCATTTTTCAGCTTCCATTATTTTATCCACCTCTCCCTTCCATTCCAGTAGGGTGGGACATGCTTTCTGCTTCCAATATCTAGGTATTAATATTTTGGCTGCATTCAGCAGATGTGGTATAACTCCTTTTTTATAAGATTTAATGGATCCTTCTGTCCCATGAAACAGATATTGTAGGGGTGTCAATTCTATTCATTTTGCTGTTATCCTCCCTATCCATTTAGCCACTCCCTCCCAAAAAATCCTAATTTTTGGACAATCCCACCATAGATGAAGGTATGTCCCCTTTTCCCTACATCCTCTCCAGCAATGCCCATCCGCTGTTGGGTATATCTCTGCTATTCTATCTGGGGTTCGGTACCATCTGGCTATAAACTTATATGACATTTCTTGTATTGCTGCGCTTATTGATGTCGCATGCGTCATTTCCATAAGTTTTTTTATTTGTGTTGGTCTAAATGTGCATCTTAGTTCTTTCTCCCACTCTCTTATAAAGTAAGGGGTTGTGCTGTTTTGTTCACTAAGAACTAATTTATACATCTGGGATAGTAAGTTACTTGGTTTTTCTATTTTCATACACATCTTCTCATATGTCGTAAGGGAGCTCAGTGGTCTTACTTGGGGTTCTAATTTATTAAAAAAATCTCTCATTTGGTAATATCTCCATCCCGGCATATGTATATCTCCTTGTAATGATATTAATTCTGTTAACGGGAGTAAGCTTCCCAATGGAGCGTATCTTAGACACCTTGTATCTCCCCCTGAGCCACAGGAACCTAATACTCCCTTTTCTTCCCCCGGTGGAAACCATGGATATCCTCCTAGTGGGGCCAGTGGTGATGTACGTGGGGCATATTTTTCGTTTTTGTTCAATCTGTCCCATACTGCTAACGTATTCCGTGTTAGTGGTGATGTCCACTTTGATAGAGGTCTATTCGTGGCCTGTATCCATGGGACCCCCGCTAAATTTCTGCCCGCCATACTTTCTTCTACCGAAACCCATGCCTTATTTAAGGAGTCATGACACCAGTTTAGTATTCGTACCATAGACATTGCTTTATAGTACATAAAGACATCTGGAAGCCCTATTCCACCTTCCTTCTTATTTCTACGCAGGATATCATATGCTATTCTAGGGTTTTTATCATTCCATATAAAAGATATAAACATTTTACGTATTCTTTTAAAAAAGGCCTGAGGCACTGCTATAGGTACAGATATATATTATTCTGGGTAATATATTCATTTTCAAGGTGTTTATCCTTCCGAACCATGTCAATGAATAACCCTTCCACCTATTTAGATCTTTAATTATTTCTGTTATTAGTGTCTCATAATTAAGTTCATATAAAGATTTAGCCTCCGCCGTGATATGTACTCCTAGATAATATAATGATTTTTTTTCCCATTTAAAAGGAAGGTTATTCTTCATTACCATTGACATCAATGGGGGTACGTGACAGGGTAATATTATGGATTTTTCCATGTTTATTTTAAAGTTGGACACTTTTCCATATCTCTGGACCTCCTCCATTAGTGCCATTATTGATCCCTGCGGTTCTGAAAGATAGAATAGTAGGTCATCAGCATATGCTGATACCTTATGCTCCTCAGATCCTATTCGTATCCCTTTTATTCCCTTATTTTCTCTCACCCTACACAGAAATGGTTCCAGAGTCAAGGCAAACAGTATTGGAGACAGGGAACACCCCTGTCTTGTGCCATTTCGTATTTCAAAACAGCCTGATAGAGTACCGTTTAACCTTCACTCTTGCTCTAGGTTTTGCATATAGAGCTGCTATCCATTCCATCATTTGTTCTCCCATACCTACTGCTTTCAGCACTTCCTTCATAAATTCCCAGTCCACTCTATCAAATGCCTTTTCAGCATCCATTGATAGCATTGTTCTGGGTAATTCTTCTGGGCCATTTTGCATCCAATAGAGTATATTTAAGGCTCGTATGGTGTTATCTTTAGTTTCTCTGCCTTTCATGAAGCCCGTTTGGTCACGATGGACCAATTGTGTTACCTCTTCTTGTATTCTAGTAGCTATAATTTTTGCTATTAGTTTGGTGTCCGTATTAAGCAATGATATGGGTCTGTAGTTGGCACATTCCTGTGGGTCCTTCCCCGGTTTTGGTAAGACTGTTATATATGCTAACAGTGCTTCTGAGGACATTGGGTTAGAGGCAGTTATATTATTAAAATATCTGCATAAGGGTGTTTCTAGAATTTGGGCAAACTTCTTATAGTATACATTAGTTAACCCATCGGGTCCTGGGCTTTTCCCCCTCGGTAGGTTCTCTATTGCTTTTCTTATTTCCTCTTTAGTTATTGGTTCTTCTAGTTTTTCTATTATCCTAGGGGGGGAGCATTAGTATTGTAGAACTGCTAATATAATCTCTCATCTCTTCTATACTCCCCCTATCTTCCACCTGCCTCAGAATGGGTTGGATATCATATAGATTCTTATAGAATTGTTGAAATTCCATGGCTATTATTTTCGTATCCTTTACTTGTTTATTATTCACTCTTATCTCATGTACGTGGGATAGTTCTCTCTTTTTTTTTAATTGTCTAGCCAATAATCGGCCACATTTATTCCCATGTTCATAAAACCTATGTGCTAAGAATCTATATTTATCCCTAACCCTTTTATCCAGGCACCTGGAAAGCTCCTCCCTCAAAATCCCCAGCCGCCTAGCATCTCCTGGTTCACAAGTGCTCTTATGTTTATTCTCCAATTCCTTTATTTTTTCCATCTGATCTTCTATCTCTTTTCTTTTTTCCCTTTTAACTCGTGTTCCATGTGCTATTAATTCTCCTCTAACTACCGCTTTGTGAGCTTCCCATACCATTTGCTCCGATATTTCCTCTGATGTATTTAAGTCAAAATATTCCACCAATTTATATTGGAGATCCTCTAGTATTTTTTTGTCATCCAATAATGATTTGTTTAGTCTCCACGTTCGTTCCCTCTGACCCGCGTGTGTAAGGGAGATCACCGCCACCACCGGGGCATGGTCTGATATCGTTATTGGTTCAATACTTACTGTTTTTACATTTTCTAAATAATATTGGTCTACCAGAATCCAATCCAGCCTGGAGTAGGTATTATGACTCTTTGAATAATAACTATAGTTTTTCCTTTCTCCATTTAATGCCCTCCAGCTGTCTACCAGATGTGAGGCTTGAAATAATTTTTTTACATGTTTAAGTGCTCTAAATGAAAGTGGTGTTTTCCCTGTTGTTGTATCTAATTTAATGTCAACAATAAAATTAAAATCCCCTCCCAGGATCAAAAACCCTTCCCTAAATTTTTCTAGCTCTTTTAATGTTTTTCCCAGAAATTCAACCGTGTGTGTATTTGGGGCGTATATTGAAGCAAATGTATACCCTTGTCCCTGCAGTGTTCCTTTAATGAAAAGGAACCTCCCTTCTGGGTCTATATTCACCTCTATGGATGTCAGGGGGCACGTGTTCCCAAAGGCTATCGATACTACTCTAGCTCTCGCAATGGGCGATACGGCATGATACCACTTATTATATGGGAATAACGGTAGCCTTGGTACAGATCCTGACATAAAATGTGTTTCTTGTAGAAAGACTATATCCACAGCTTGATGATTTAATTCCTGCCATAAACGGCCCCTTTTTTGGGGTGAGCATAATCCCCTTACATTATAAGTCATTATTTTTAATGTTTTAGCCATTTCTTTGTTCTAGATAGTTATATACCATTCTTAATCTGTTACCACATATCTCGTGTTCCCCGCCTCCATGTACACCTGCAAGAAGACCTCAAAAAATATTCCATACCGACCATAACCACAACCTAACACTTTACTTAGTAAAATGTACCAACTATCGGTAGGGTGAGCCCGCTTGGTTGCTTCTTGCTCCTCCCGAGCCCTCCCCCCCTTCTGCATATTGCAGTTTAATCAATCCCTTTCCACGGGACCCGCCTAATTGAGAACAAAAAACAGATAAAGAAAGGGAAAAAAAAAAAGAGACCAGCAACAAAAAAAAAAACAAAAAAAAAGGAAAAAGAAAGAAAAACAAAACAAAAAAAAAAACACTCAACTAAATTAAATAGCGAGTTTGAGAACTGACCCATCCTTCCCCCCCTCCCTCCTGGCTTCGCTTATTTCTATTTCTTCCTGAGTCTCTCTCTTTTTCCCTACTTCCAATCTCTTATACAAAAATATACTAAGATCTTTCCTTAGCCTTTTCCTCCCACTTGGGACCAGGGCTCAGGTCGTTGGATTAGTGTCTTAACATTAGCTATTCTCCAATCTTGGAAATCTATAAATGGCAGTTCTAATATTCCCAAGAACTCTTTTAAATCGTCTTTGGTACGGAGTACTGCTGTTTTTCCATTCCTTGATGCTATTATTTGCCACGTCTATTCAGGAGACTTTTCCCATAAGGTCCTTTATCACATGTGCCACAAAAAATGTGCTTTACGTTGCCTCGTGGGTTACAATATATTGGACGTACGATACGCATGTTACATGTCAGGCTTAGCGAACACGTGGGTAACATTAAGAGAGGATACACAAAGCATAGTCTGTCTAAACACTACACGTTAAGACATAACCGTAAATCGGAAGGTACTACCTTCCTGGGTATAGATACATTTTCAAGTCACTGGAGGGGGGGGGGGGCAATAACATTTGAGGGGTTTCCCAATTGGAAACCAAATGGATCTATCAGGTCCAGACGTACCATCCACATGGAATGAATATTGAGTGGGACTTGAATTATTTTATTAATAATAGCTGAATCTGTCTTTTTCCATGTGTGATGGTATGAGATGAATTGGTGTAGGATACCTTTATTCCTTAATTTAACTTTTATATTGTTTATTAGTTTTTATGGCTGTCTGTTATTTTTGGATTTATCTTTTTAAACAAAAGCTTGGATATGGTGCTATTTATTTCCTTTTACATGTATGTTTATTGTGATACCACAAGGTGCCGCTGTTCTGTGGTTTGGCCGTGTCCTATTATAGCCTTGCCGTAGGGTTAAGTCCACTATTAGGTTAGATTACCTATTTTCTTATGCCTTTTTTTTTTATGTTTATAGAGGAATTAAAGAGGTTATTAATTAAAGAGAATAACCTTAATGCACCCAACTAGACTGCGTTCTAAACCCTTCCAGAGATGACAGCACCACCTATGGTCAGGCAGAACACCATGCAGTCCAGCCAGACTGGTTCTGAGGTCAAAATTTAGAGTAATTAAACCCAAAACCAAATTGCGGTTCAAGGGTAATGACAAAACACATAGCGCATGCTCTTCAGGAGCCGGCGCTACACATAGTTACATAGTCAGGTTGAAAAAAGACACAAGTCCATCTAGTTAAACCAATAAACAAAAAAAAAAAACTCATACAATCCCATGTACACAATCCTTCACCCACAGTTGATCCAGAGGAAGGCGAAAAACCCCAGCAACATATGATCCAATTTGCTACAGCAGGGGAAAAAAATCCTTCCTGATCCCCAAGAGGCAATCAGATTTTCCCTGGACCAACTTTACCTATAAATCTTGGTACCCAGTTATATTATGTACATTTAGGAAAGAATCCAGGCCTTTCTTAAAGCAATCTACTGAGCTGGCGGGAGTCTATTCCACATTTTCACAGCTCTTACTGTGAAGAAACCTTTTTTTATTTGGAGATTAAATCTCTTTTCCTCTATATGTAAAGAGTGCCCCTTGTCCTCAGTGATGACCTTAAAGTGGTTGTGAACCCTTACAAACCACTTTGACCTACAGGTAAGCCTAGATTAAGGCTTACCTGTAGGTCCAAGAAATATCTCCTAAACCTACATGGTTTAGGAGATATTTACTAAAAGACAGTCACCGCTGTCTACAGGGTTTACTTCCTCTTTAAAGTGAATAACTCAACACCAAGCTCACTATATGGACCTATTAGGTATTTGTACATGTTGATCATACCCCCCTTAAAGAGGAAGTAAACCCTGATGGGTTTTATGTCCTCTTTATTTCCCAGCAAAGGTAAAGCATAATGGACTACTAAGCACCGCATAGTAGCCCATTATGTGTCACTTACTGGAAACCGAAGCCTGCGATGTCACCGATGTCCCCACTAGCAGAGAGTGTCCATCTTCACCCCTCTTCCTTCTGGGGCCACGAACTCCAGCTCTGTGTTTGGCCAGAGTCGCGTGACGTCATTCCCGCGCATGTGCACAGGAGCCGCCAGTCACGGCATGACCCACTTTAGAAACGGCGTAATCTGCCCTTTCTAAATTGTGCATGTGCCGTAGACATTGACACACAGCTTTATTGCAAATGTCTACTAAACTGTGGTGGTTCAGGAGATATTTCCAGCATGTATAGGTAAGCCTTAACCGGTTCCCGACCAGCGCACGACGATGTACATCGACAGAATGGCACGGGCAGGCATATTGGCATACATGTACGTCCAATATTCAATGCCGCCCTGCCATCGGGAGTTCGCCGGCGGCGGCGCGCTCCCGCGCTGGTCGGGACCCCCGTGAGTCCGGTCGCGGGACCCGCGGACTCGATCGCCGCGGGCATCCCCGCGATCGTCTCACGGGACGGCCGAATGGAGGAAATGCCGTGTAAACAGCATTTCTCCATTCTGCCTAGCAACTAGTGACGCTGATCTCTGCTCCATGTGATTGGAGCAGAGATCAGTGTTCACTAAATGAAAGCCCAACCCCCCCCCACAGTTAGTAACACACCCCTAGGAACACTTAACCCCTACACTGCCATCCACTGGTTAACCCCTTCACTGCCAGTGTCATTTACACAGGAATCACTGCATTTATATAGCAGTGATTACTGTATAAATGACAATGGTCCCAAAAATGTGTCAAAAATGTCCGATGGGTCCCCCACAATGTCGCAGTCACAATAAAAATCGCTGATCGCCGCCATTACTAGTAAAAAAATAATAATAAAAAATTATTAATAAAAATGCTATAAAACTATCCCTATTTTGTAAACGCTATAACTTTTGCGCAAACCAATCAATAATCGCTTATTGCGATTTTTTTTACCAAAAATATGTAGAAGAATACGTATCGGCCTAAACTATATATATTTTTGGGGGATATTCATTATAACAAAAAGTTAAAAATAATGCGTTTTTTTCAAAATTGTCGCTCTATTTTTGTTTATAGCGCAAAAAATAAAAAACGCAGAGGTGATCAAATACCACCAAAAGAAAGCTCTATTTGTGGGAAAAAAAGGACATCAATTTTGTTTGGGAGCCACGTCACACGACTGCGCAATTGTCAGTTAAAGTGACGCAGTGCCGAATCGCAAAAAGTGGTCTGGTCTTTGACCAGCAAAATGGTCCGGTCTGAAAGTGGTTAATATAGGCTTACCTGTAGGTAAAAGTGGTTGTACAGGGTTTACAACCACTTTAATCTTCTTCTCAAGAGAGAATAAATTCAGTTCCTCTAATCTTTCCTCATAGCTGAGCTCCTCCATGCCTCTTATCAGTTTGGTTGCTCTTTTCTGCACTTTCTCAAGTTCCCCGATATCCTTTTTGTGAACTGGTGCCCAAAACTGAACTGCATATTCCAGATGAGGTCTTACTAATGATTTGTACAGGGGCAAAGTTATCTCTCTCTCTATCTCTCTCTCTGGACTACACACTTCTCTAAATACAAGAAAGAATTTTGCTTGCTTTGGAAACCGCAGCTTGGCATTGTATGCTACTATTGAGCTTATGATCTACCAAAACCCCCAGATGCTTCTCTATCATTGATTCCCCCAGTTGTACTCCCCTCTAGTATGTATGATGCATATCCTTAGCCACCAAGTGCATTTACTCTACATTTATCAACATTAAACCTCACTTGTCACATAGTTACCCAATTAAACAGAACATTAAAGTCAGCTTGTAAATTGGAGACATCCTGTAAGGACGTTATTCCACTACATAGCTCGGTATCATCTGCAAACACTGAAATGGTACTTTTAATCCCAGACCCAATATCATTTATAAAGATATTAAAAAGTAAGGGTCCCAGCACTGAACCTTGGGGTACACCACTGATAACCTTAGACCATTCAGATTAAGAATTATTAACCACTACTCTGTCTTTTAGCCAGCTTTCTATCTATTTACAAACTGATATTTCCAAATCTGTAGACTTTAGCTTACACATGATCTGTGTGTGCGGAACTGTGTCAAACACTTTTGCAAAATCCAAGTATACCACGTCCACCATCACCCCTCTGTCCAAGTATACCACGTCCGCCACCACCCCTCTGTCCAAGGTTTTACTAACCTCCTCATAAAAACAAATCAGGTTTATTTGACAACTTCTGTCTTTCATGAATCCAAGTTGTCTGTTGCTTCAAATATGTTTTTCCAGCAAGAACTCGTCTATGTGGGCTTTTATTAAACTCTCCAGTATGTTCCCGACTATAGAAGTTAAATGAACAGCTCTATAGTTACTTGGTAAAGAATTTGATCCCTTTTTAAATATGGGCACGACATTGGCCCTACACCAATCCAGTGGCACTATTCCCGTCATTAACGAGTCCCTAAAAATTAGAAAAAATGGCTTTGAAATTACATAGCTTAATTTTTTTTAGGATCCGTGGGTGGATGCCATCCGGTTCAGGTGCTTTATCCACCTTTTATTCTGTCTATTTAGTAATAGTAATAGTAATTTAGTAAAGGGCCTACATGCTCATACCTGACTTTTTTACTATTAATATATTTGAAGAATTTTTGGGGGTTTGTCCTACTAACTTTTCCAATCTGTTGTTCATTTTTTACTGTCCATCGGAATAGTAAAACAAGTCCTAGTGAAGGCATCGCATGTTGTGCTCCTCTATCTTATTTCTAAGGGCAGCAGTGTTCCATGTGTTGGATGTCCTTCACCCTGGTAAACCTTTGAGATATGGTAGATGGAGATTGTTCTATCCTCATACTGGCAATGCATGCCCTGACAGCATTTAGTAAATGCTTTAGAAGTGACTCACCGTATCTCTTACTGGGCATGGTGGTCAAGTTGAGAAGCACTGCAGCAGGGTTGTCAAAAAAGGAGACGTCCGTTCGTTTGTGAACAATTTGTAGGACTTGTTGCCAAAAAGGCTGAATGTTTGGACAGTCCCAAAAAAAAAGAAATGTTGTACCGACCTGAGCTCGCATCACCAACAAGAAGGTCTGTGTCCAGGAAACATGGGCGCTAGAACAGAGGGAGTCCGGTACCAACGTGACAGGATTTTAAATGTAGTCTCTTGGTATTTGCTACACAAAGAAGATTTGTGGGCAAAGAAAAGTACAGTATACAGTGCTTCTACATTTCTTTTTAAGTTAATCATGTAACCAAAAAAAATGGTGAACTGTATGCAACCTCAAAATCTTTTTTCTAATATTTTCGTCATTGTGAATATAGTAATTAAATTTTCTTTTGCAAATCTGTAGTTTTGTACCCGGGGACCGTGCCCCTTTTTTGTGGCAGGATGACACTGCTAAGCCACTGCCTCACTAATACTAGCAGCATTGTCACCCTGCCATGTGTGGCCCTTCAATTGGCTATGGATTGCTAATCTGATAGATATTATAGGCCCAACAGTATCAGAAAAATGCATTTGCCTAAAAACTGTAAATATGAAAGCATTAAGCCAAATATACTGAAAGGTGGATTTTGAGTTTACACTTTATGATGCCACTGCTGGGTACTGCATTGTTACTAAGTGTAATATTGGATAAAAATGTATATCAATGCAGTTTGGACATCAACTAAAACATGGCTTCTCCCGAAGCAAATTGTACAGGGCTATGCATTAAGGCAGATGAGAATTGCACAGCCAACTGACATCAAATAGAGGTGAATTTACTCATGCAATGGTTACCATTTGACTAGTAGGACCCTTGAGGCTATTCACTGCCCTCACACCTGACCAGGAAGGTTCCTGAAGGGGAAGGATCATGTGGACACCCTCAGTGATCATCTGCTTAAATAAAAACTCAGCTTTGAGCCTGGGACAGAAATAAACTTTTGTGACCTCTGGTACAAGATATCTTCTACAAAAGAACAAGCCTATGATTCACATGGGATCCTTGAGGTTGTGTCCCAAGATAAGACTACAGGCACTAATGTGTGAAAGATCTCAGTGAGAATGCATGTGTTAGCCCTGGTACACACGGTCGGACATTCCGACAACCAAATCCGTCGGATTTTGCCCGAAACTGTTGCATACACACGGTCGGACAAAGTTGTCGGAAAATCCGATCGTTCAGAACGTGATGACGTTATTTCATTACGACGGGACTATGTTCAGGCTAGTAGCCAATAGCTTTGTTGTAGGAATTTGATCTGAGCATGCGTGGCACTTTGTCCGATCGGAATTCTCTACACATGATCGGAGTATGTCCGATCGGAGCATTTTGTCGGAAAATTTTACCAACAAGTTGGAAAACTTGGTCCGTCGGATACTCCGTGTCATGGTTATGCAATAGTTTGTTTGCTTACCTGTTTCCATGTGTTCATCTAGAGACCAGCCGACCCTCACCTGTCTGCTTTTGTAATCCATCCTCTGGCATGGCTCCACCCTAGCTCCTATCAGTGAGCTCTATATTAACCTGTGCACTGCAGGCCAGCCCTGCTGATCAACCTTTGTGTGTTAGCTTCCTGTTGCCTGCCGTGTGCTCTTCTGTTGTTCCGTTACCGACTTTGGCGTGTCCTTGACTATCCCTGTTTGCCTGTGATCCTGACCTTTTGGCGTGTCCCTGACTATTCCTGTCTGCTTGTGGCCCCGACCTTGGCTTTGTCCCTCACTATCCCTATCCTCCTGTTGCCTACTGTGGGTGTGAGCTGAGGGACCCTGGGGGTCACGACCTGGAGCCAGTTGCAACCAAGTCCATCCTCACCACTAGAGGCGCTGGTGAACACCTGCTGGCTCTTAGACTCCGCCGCCCAGGGAATCCTACGCTCTAACCCCAGTGGGATTTGTCTCCCGTCCGCAGCAGTCAGCTGTAGGGTCCACAACCTTGCGGTGCAGGGCTTAGTTCGCAGAATTGAGACCCAAGAATCGCATCAGACCCAGATGATGCGATTCCTTCAGGATTTGGCATTCCGTTTTGAACAGGTTCAGGCCTCATTAGGACCCCCAGTTCAACAACCTCAACTATCTGCTGCTGCACCTATCGCATCAGTCGCAGCCACACATTTATTACAACTACCAGCTCGGGTCCGTTTCTCTGGGGACTCCAAGGCTTGCAGGGGGTTCCTTAGCCAGTGCACAATTCATTTTGAACTTCAGCCCCAAAACTTCCTGTCCGATCGGGCGAAAGTTGCATATATTATATCCCTCCTGTCCAGCGAGGCGCTAGCTTGGGCTGCCCCTCTGTGGGAACTGAATGATCCAGTGGTTTCTAGCCTGTCTGATTTCTTGAAACTTTTGCAGAATATCTTCGAGGAACCTAGTCATGTCTCCTCAGCGGCTAGCTCTCTTTTACGTCTCCATCAAGAGTCCGCTTCTGTGGGACAGTATGCTCTTCAGTTCCGTATCCTCACAGCTGAATTGAGCTGGAATAATGAGGCCCTAGTTGCAACCTTTTTACATGGCCTCTCTGAAAGAGTGAAGGATGAATTAGCAGGAAGATCCCTTCCTGCTGATCTGGACAGTGTCATCACCTTGTGTAACCAGATCGATATTCGCTTTCAGGAGAGGGCCCTGGAAAAAAGACGCCAGTACTCCCTGTTGTTTAGGCAGCCTGAGCCCCCAGTCCCTACTCTGCGATCCGAGGAGCACCCCCTGCCTACTGAGGAACCTATGCTGTTGGGCTGGACTAAATTATCTCCCGAAGAACGTGCTAGGCGCAGAACTCTGGGCCTATGCCTCTATTGTGGGGCCAAAGGTCATTTCCGTGACACTTGTTCTCTTCATCCGGAAAAATGCTCAGGGCTAATACATCTAGAAGGTGGAGTATTAGACCCTGAAATATCACCTATACCTTCCCGTCTTCTCCTTTCTGTGTTGCTTCATGTCGGTGCTTCCTCTCGTTCGGTCTCAGCACATCTGGATTCCGGAGCCGCTGCCAATTTCATGGATTGGCAAACTGCATCCTCCATGAGACTTACCCTTTTGCCCCTTACAACACCATTGGTGGTCTTGGCGATTGATGGCACTGTTCTCCCAGGGGGCCCTATCCGCTTCCAGACTCTTCCTGTTAAGATGTCAGTAGGGACACTCCACCAGGAGTGGATATCCTTCCTTGTCTTACCTAAGGCTTCATCTCCTATCATATTAGGTCTTCCTTGGTTACGGCTCCATTCTCCACACGTTGAATGGTCTACTGGACAGATCCTGGCTTGGGCTTCCTCCTGTTCCTCTTCCTGCCTACTCAAGCGCTCACGTCCCTATGTCCTGACAGTGTCAGCCAGGGTGCGTGCGAGGGGAAAGGACGATACGGCCTCCACTATGGTGAACCGCCGATCCACCCCCCAGAGTCCCACCAGCCGCCGGGAGGAGCGAACCCGGGTCCAAACACACCAAGAGGAGCCAGCGGGAGGGCAAGAATCTGCCAACAGTAAAACAGTTATATTTAAGCACGATTGGGCACGTATAATATATTTATAATATGTATAAAATAACGGGACCGCTAAGTGTCCCGAACAATGAAAAATGTTAATCAATGAAACTATTAAACAGGTATAGTCCATATTCAATAAGGAGCGGCAGCCCATTTAAAGCAATGTAACAATGTAACAAAGGGGGGGCTCAAGTTTTTCTATTATCTTATTAGCTGTTATTATTTGTTCTACTTTTAAAACAGGGTTACAGTCCACTTTAATTTGTTGTGGCAGCTAAACAACGTGTTAATATAGATATCCTTGGTACCCCTTAGACGGGCTTTATGACTTGAGCCCCCCCCCCTTTGTTACATTGTTACATTGCTTTAAATGGGCTGCCGCTCCTTATTGAATATGGACTATACCTGTTTAATGGTTTCATTGATTAACATTTTTTATTGTTCGGGACACTTAGCGGTCCTGTTATTTTATACATATTATAATATATTATACATGCCCAATCGTGCTTGCTAAATATAACTGTTTTACTGTTGGCAGATTTTTTCCCTCCTGCTGGCTCCCCTTGGTGTGTTTGGATCCGGGTTCGCTCCTCCCGGCGGCTGGTGGGACTCTGGAGGGTGGATTGGCGGTTCACCATAGTGGAGGCCGTATCGTCCTTCCCCCTCGCACGCGCCCTGGCTGACACTGTCAGGACATAGGGACGCGAGCGCACTCGTGCGCGCGATGCTGCGCGCATGCGCCACCCGGGCCTGGCGCGGTGCGGGCTTGCACACTACATTGCTGTGCGTGGCCGGCGCTATGCGCCTTGGTGCGCAGTGAGCTTTGCTGCGCACACGTTGTAGAGTGCCTGACCCCGCGGCGCTATGCGCCAGTGATACGGTGCCATCGTCTATCAGCGGGGTTGAGGGGTATAAAATGGCGGTACCTACCGCCATCTTGACACGCCGAAGGGATCCAGAGAATTTAGATGGTGACATAATGATCGGTGAGTGGACATAGTGGAGACGGGGTACCATTGGGACCTTTATTTAACATGTGACCCATTACTGGATGTCCTTAACCTCTTGAGATCCGCGCTATAGCCGAATGACGGCTACAGCGCGGACCTCCTTTGCCGGGACTACGTCTATTGATGTCGTCCCGTGCATGAGCAGCCTGCGCGCCCCCTGAGTGGCGCGCGCGGCGCGCTCTGTGATCGGCGAGTCTATGAGACTCGCCTGATCACCGATCCGAGCAAGGGGTCGATCCCGACCCCTTACCACGTGATCAGCTGTCAGCCAATGACAGCTGATCATGTGACAAAACAGAGCCGGTTATTTTTCCTCCTCGTGCTAACAGCGCGAGGAGAGAAAAAAAAAGCCGATCACCGGCGGCCGCGATCGGGACAACAGTCCCGATCACCGGCGGCCGTGATCGGGACAACAGTCCCGATCACCGGCGGCCGTGATCGGGACATCAGTCCCGATCACGGCCAGTGTATCAGTGCCCACCTGCCCCCTGCCAGTAACCCCCAGAGAATTAAAAAAGTGCCACCCAGCAGTGCCACCCATCAGTGCCCATAATGCCACCCAGCAGTGCCATACATCAGTGCCCACAGTGCTATATATCAGTGCCCACAGTGCCATATATCAGTACCCACAGTGCCACCTATTAGTGCCCACAGTGCCACCTATCAGTGCCCACAATCTGCCTCAACAACATTGCTGCACCTCAGTGCCACATATCCGTGCCCATCAGTGCCCATCAGTGCCACCTATCAGAGCAACCTATCAGTGCCCATCAGTCCCATCTATCAGTGGTACCTATCAGTGCCCCTTAGTGCCACCCATCCATGCCACCTATCAGTGCCCATCAATGCCGTCTTATCTGTGCCCATCAGTACTGCCTTATCTGTGCCTATCGGTGCCACCTTATCTGTGCCTATTAGTGTCGCCTTAACTGTGCCTATCAGTGCCCACCAGTGCCGCCTATCAGTGCCCACCAGTGCCGCCTATCAGTGCCCACCAGTGCCCCCCATCAGTGCCCACCAGTGCCGCCTCATCAGTGCATTTCAATGAAGGAGAAAAATGACTGGTTTGCAAAATTTTATAATAAACTATTAAACATGATTTTTTTTTTTTTTGGCATCTTTTTTTGTTTGTTTAGCAAAAAATAAAACTCCCAGCTGAAACTAAATACCACCAAAAGAAAGCTCTATTTGTAGGAAAAAAATGATAAAAATTTCATTTGGGTACAGTGTTGTATGCCCGCGCAATTGTCATTCAAAGTGCGACAGTGCTGAAAGCTGAAAATTGGTCTGGGCAGGAGGGGGGTTTAAGTGCCCAGTAAGCAAGTGGTTAATAGGATTAAACTATTACCTTTGTTTATGCAGATAATTACTCATTCCCCAGTGTCTTGTTACACTTGAGTCTCCTCATTCCACACGCCGATCACACCAAGGGGGCTAAATTGTCCACCCATCTAGTGGTGGTCAGCCCCATTCTCTTTTCTGGACTCTATAGAAAAATATTTGTAGCCTTATATGGGTAATTATGATTCTATTTATATTTGGCCCCTGCCTTGCAGTTTCTCACCAACATTCACTTTATGTGTCCTTTTCTCAATAGGTTTAATTTTTGTCCACCTCACTCTTTATTGCTGTGCACCCTTGGCTATTTTGAACTCCACACTATGCACGTTTCTGAATACATATGCTAGTAGACTCACCATTCACAAGTTCACGGTGGATATCATCTTTTCTTATTAATATTTAAAAAAAAAAAAATTAATCTACCCTCACTCTGTTTTTCTCTCTTTTTTCTCACTTTGATTTTGTTCCCCCTTTCTAATTTTTTGTCCCCTCTTCACCTTCCAATATTTCTCACTCTGTGTTTTTATTCTCACTGGGTATCCCTACGCATGGTCACTATCACCGTTTATGAATATCTTCCACAATCACCTAATTGTGATAATACACCTGTATCTCACACAGGGTCACTACTTGTGGCAGGCTTCGGGGTTGTAATGTTTAAATTAGCAAGTTTAATACCAATGTATCCATACATTTAGATATTGGCTTGTGTTGGGGTTAATACCCCTCCCAGTTGCCGGGGGAGGCTTTCCCCGGAATGTCTGAGCTACCCTGGGGCTAAGGCGTTTGGGTAAGACTCTGCTAAATTTTGATATGTATTGTACAATTGTTTTCGTTACTGAAGGTTACTTCATACAGTTTTTATTAATCTAATTGTGATTTATGTATATATCCCTAGATGCATGTATTTCCTGAAGAAGCTGAAAAGCAAAACTAGTCGAAATGCTTCACCTTCCCCATGAGTGATTGATATGTTGCATTGCAAAATGTTTTTATATTCAATAAATGATAAAACCCTTTTTTATATACTGGTATGTTCTTTTTTTCAATTTTTGTAAACGTTTAATGTGCACCGCAATAGTCCCCCTGCTCGCATTCCTTCTTGATGTTTCTGGCTGGAGACCAGAATTTTCAAATACCTATTCCATATATAATTGGGATGATGGTGCATGATGTAAGTTTGATTCCTAATTTACCATTTTGTGAGGCCATTCTTTATTTTTCAAAATCCAAAGAGGATAAGTATCCTGCACATTACATGACTGGCCTGAAGACTTGAAAAGGGAACTACTACCCAGCGTTCCCATAAACCTAAATCGGGAAAGGATTATATATAGTCAAATATTGTATTAGGGTTATTGGGTTATTAGAAAACTGTATCAACTGGAAAATGAACAAACCCTTGTCAGGTCACCTTGAGGCGAGGTGACAGGTGCACACCGTAGGGATCCGGAATGCACCGTGAGGTTGTGGACCCTACGGCTGACTGCTGCAGACGGGGGACAGATCCCACTGGGGATAGAGCGTGAGATTCCCTGAGGCGCGGAGTCTAAGAGCCAGCAGGTGTTCACCAGCGCCTCCAGTGGTGAGGATGGACTTGGCTGCAACTGGCTCCAGGTCGCGACCCCCAGGGTCCCCCAGCTCACACCCACAGTAGGCAACAGGAGGATAGGGATGAGGGACAAAGCCAAGGTCGGGGCCACAAGCAGACAGGAATAGTCAGGGACACGCCAAAAGGTCAGGATCACAGGCAAACAGGGATAATCAAGACACGCCAAAGTCGGTAACGGAAAACAGTAGCAGAGCACACGGCAGGAAAGCGGAAGCTAACACACAAAGAATACACAATGGTTGATCAGCACTGAGGCCTGCAGTGCACAGGTTAATATAGGGCTCCCTGATAGGGCCTGGGGTGGAGCCATGCTTAGAGGAGAGGTTATAAAAACCACCAGGTGGAAGGGCTGGCTTCTTAGTCTGAAGACATGGGGGAAGGTAAGCAAACACAGGAAGATCACTGCATAACCATGACAACCCTTTTTAGAGAAAAGCTACAAAAGGTTTGGGTCAATTTTATTTTAAATCTTTTTAAAATCTGTTTTACACTGCTGTTTTATATGCATATTTTTGCTATTTAAAATCTTTGTTTTACATACAAACATTAAATACAATGTGGACCCATGACACTGGATTTGCAGGCCATTATGGGTTTCCAATAGAGACAGTAAAACAGAAGCTTCTTCCTTTCAGACTGTCTCTCTGTGATTGAAACTTCAATTACAGAGAGAGGGAGGGTCCTAAAATTTTATTTTTTTAGCTCCTGACTATAAAAAGAATGAACATATATACATAAACACTACACCTTTCCATCAAAAATCAAACTTCCATAGCTATATTGAGTTGGTCTGCGGAATATGCTACAAATGGTTGCCATGAACTTTGCTGTCCCTTAAGTGGAAGATATAAATGATCTTAACCCTGATATCTTTTAGCTTTAGTCCATAAATTAAAGGGTTAAGAATGGGTGGCCCCACAAGGAGCTGGACGGACATGACCATCCTCAGTTCATATGGGAACTCCGTAGGGATAAAGCGATACATGAGAAGCTCGAAGAGCAAATTGCAAGCATAATTGGTGATGGTGATCAAGTGAGGGGTGCATGTCTGAAGAGCCTTGGCTCGAAAGTCTTTAGAGGATCGGACACAGGCCCTAAGAATTTTAATGTACGAGCAGATGATCAATATGGGCATTAAGGCAATGAAGGTTGAGGCAATAAAGAGACCAAAGCCATTATTCACTGTTGTATCCACACAAGAGAGCCTCACAATTGACCAGTTGTCGCAGTATATCTTCAGTATAACATTGTCACATAGTGGAAGCCGAATTGTCAACACAATATGAATGCCAACTAAGATGATAGTGTATGACCAGGCCACAACAACCAATTTAAAAACTATGGTCAAGGACATAATGTTGTTATATCTTAGAGGGTCGCAGATACACACAAAACGGTCGTAGGCCATAGCAGTTAATATGGTCATCTCACATCCTAAGTACGTATGGATACAGAAGACTTGCGTAACACATCCAATGTAGGAAATAGTTTGTATACTGAAGATTAAGTCCACGATAAGGCTGGGGAAAAAGGTGGCGCTCCCGTATAAACCATTGACACATAATACAGCTATAAAAATGTACATAGGCTCTTGCAGACTCTTGTGCAAGGCTATGATCGAGATCACAGAACTGTTAAATAAGATGATGGATCCATAGACCAAACATGCTATAACACTGTAGATGTATCTTGTAAATTGCATGTCTTCAAAACTGAGATATAGCACATTTGGGTGAATGTATGAGGAATTGATCATTCTTGTGAAGAAGGAATTTTTTCCTAAACAAAAAAAAATATATATAATTATATTGAATTAAGGTAAAAGCAGAGGTACACCGGTTTATAGCGATATTCAGTAAGTGCCTTCTCATTCATAAGCAAATACAATAAAAAAGTAGCAAATAAATAATCAAATAATAGCAGTGACAAAAAAGAGTAAACAAGTATCAAATAAAGAAAATCGTCTGGCGCCCCCTGACGCCACCGCTATCAACTCCGCCCTATGCGTTTCTTCCTAATGGACGTCGTCACTGGGGCAACGGAGCCTTTTGCTTGACATCTGCACATGAATGAATGAAATACTTGTATAGTGCACAATGCAAACTGAATCGCCTCTAGGCGCTGTGGCCTTTATGAAGTTTGTGATTATTGTTGCTTAACTTATTTGATTTTTTTTTACTTATGAACTATAAGGCACTTTATGAATTATGGAAATATTTTCATATGCATTTACACTTTATTAATTCATTTATGTGTTATATTTTTTTATTGGATTTGCTTATGAATGAGAAGGCACTTATGTGCACTTTAAAATATAGCGCAGCACACTTCCTTTTTCTTTTATATATATTTTTTATGTGAAATACAGTGAGTGCAGTTGTCTAAATTGATGAGAATTGTCCCATTTTGATAGATATTTACACCGAGCACAGAATACTTTTATTTTTATTGAGTGTTATTGAATAAATATAATAAAATCAAAATTTTGCTTTATTTCATTTCATATTTAGATTAAATGTGTGACCTTTGTTCTTCAAATGACATCAGTTAAAGAAACTTTATATTTTTAATTTCAATTAAATACATTCCTATTTAAAGCTTGCTATATAGGTCTCAGTTATTTTCATTCAGCCAGTAGGCTGAATGAAAAAAAAAAAAACTGAGCCGATTCCCCCATCCACACGCTGGAGGTGGATGTGGAGTCCTCCCTGATGTCTCATTGTATTCTGAAAGCAGGACTCCCCTACCGACAGAATACACTGATCAGCAATGCAGCCAATTGGCTGCATGCATTGATTGGAGAAAACTTTTTCAACAAGCCGGTTTCATGAGAATGGCCATAGATGGATCAAAATTAGACTGGTCCCTGCTGAACTGCCCACATTTCACTCCATTTATGGCAAGCTCAACCCCTTATTTAACCCTTCATTAGCCCAAATCACCCCTTACTACCTCCTCTTCCCACTTTAGTTTTACATTTTCAGCTGTTTTTCAGGTCCATATTTTCTCATTAATATTTCTTTCATTTTAATTTGTTTTGCTTTTTTTTTCATGCGCAAATAACTTTGCCATGACCTGTGCCAAAAACATTATATTAGTATAATTTTAACCACTTCCCGCCTGCGCTATAGCCGGAAGACAGATATGGCGAGGGCTTACTTTGCCAGGGGGGTGTCCATGGACATCCTCCCGAGAACACGCTGCCTGTGCGCCCCCTGCGGCATGCAGGCGGTGTGCTCTGTGATCACTGCGTCCTTTGGGCACAGCTGATAACAGATCGGGGGAAAAGGGCCAATTACAGCAGTCTTTTAACACGTGCTCAGCTCTGTCCAATGACCGCTGATCAAAGTAAACACAAGCCGGTTATCGTCATTCCTTTCCTCACGCTGACAACATGAGGAGAGGAGAAGAGAGCCAATAACTGGCTTGTGAGAAAGGGACATCTACACTGATAATCAGAGCACTGATTATGAGTGTCCTGATTATCAGTGCAGCCCCAACAGTGCCCATCACGGCTGCCAATCAATGCCCATCAGTGCTCATCAGTGTCACCTAACAGTGATGCCTATCAGTGCCCATCAGTACTGCCTAACAGTGCCTATCAGTACCCATCAGTGCCATCTATCAGTGTCCATCAGTGCCACCTATTAGTGTCCATCAGTGTCAACTATCAGTGCCACCTACCGGTGCAACCTATCAGTGCCCTTCAGTGCTGCCCATCAGTGGCACCTATCAGTTTATTAGTGCAGCTTAACCACTTAAGGACCAGGCCTCTTTTTCGGACTTGGTGTTTCCATGTTTAAAACAGTTTTTTTTGCTAGAAAATTACTTAGAACCCCCAAACATTTTATATTGTTTTTTTTCTAACACCCTAGAGAATAAAATGGCGGTCATTGAAATACTTTTTTTCACACCGTATTTGCGCAGCGGTCTTAGAAGCGCACTTTTTTTGGAAAAAATTCACTTTTTTGAATAAAAAAATAAGACAACGGTAAAATTAGCCCAATTTTTTTTTATACTGTGAAAGATAATGGTATGCCGAGTAAATTGATACCCAACATGTCATGCTTCAAAATTGCGCCCGCTCGTGGAATGGCGTCAAACTTTTAGCCTCAAAAATCTCCATAAGCGACATTTAAAAAATTCTACAGGTTGCATTTTTTGCGTTACAGAGGGAGTCTAGGGCTAGAATTATTGCTCTCGCTCTACCGATCGCGGCAATACCTCACATATGTGGTTTGACCACCGTTTTCATATGCGGGCGCTACTCACGTATGCGCTCGCTTCTGTGCGCAAGCTCGTCGTAACGGGGTGTTTTAAAATTTTTTTTTTTTTTTTCTTATTTATTTTAATTTATTTTATTTATTTTTACACTTTAAAAAAAAAAAAAAAAATGGATCACTTTTATTCCTATTACAAGGAATGTAAACATCCCTTGTAATAGAAAAAAGCATGACAGGTCCTCTTAAATATGAGATCTGGGGTCAAAAGGTCCTCAGATCTCATATTTGGGCTAAAATGCAACAAAAAAAAAAAAAAAAAGAAAATCTGACATTTAAAAAAAAAATATACCTTTAAGAGGTATGGGCGGAAGTGACGTTTTGACGTCGCTTCTGCCCTCCTATGGTATAGAGACGAGTGGGGGCCATCTTAGCCTCACTTGTCTCTATGCCCAGCCGACAGAAGGACCCGATCGCCTCCGCCGCTACCGACGGCTCCGGTAAGCGGCGGAAGGTGCGGGAGGGCGGCGGGAGGGGGGGTGGCACCTCTCCCGCCGCCGATAGCGGTGATCTCGCGGCGAATCCGCCGCGGAGACCACCGTTATCGTACAGCCGACCGCCGCCTGAAGAGATGGATATCTCGGTTGTGGCAGCAGCTGCTGCCGTTACCTAGATATCCCTCTTCAAAAAATGGACGTACATCCTCGTGCGGCGGTCGGCAAGTGGTTAATCAGTGCCTCCTCATCAGTGCCCACCAGTGCTGCCTTATCAACACAACCTATCAGGGCCCATCAGCTTTAATATTGATTAGACCCTGGGCAAAAATTTTCTTGGCCCCCCCCCCCCCCCCCCCCCCATGCAATTTCACTCTCCACCTGCTCTGAGACATACAATAAATAGCAGCTAGACTTAAAATCAGTTTACTGTATCAGATCAGGCAGCAATTGCAATTGGTTGCCAGCAGTTACAGTGTATCCTTACTGCTTACTAACTGGTTGCTAGAGGTTACAGCACACATTACGGCTCACTGGTTGGTTGCTTGAGGTTACAGCACATTATCTCCTCACTGCAGGGGTGCATGATTTACATACGAATGCTGCCTTTATTTACATATCAATGCCGCCGGCCGCAGCTATTTACTTAGTATTGTCGCCGCTATTTACATATGAATGCCGGTTATTTACACAGGTCTACAGGTGAGTCATCTGTACACAACAATAGGGCAGAGCTGTGCAGCATTAGTAGCAGCACTTCACACTGAGATATTGGGACATAGCACAGGACTAAAACTTCAAGGTACAAGGGAATTTAAACCTGGATAGTTGGCAAGTATGAGGCAGCTGTTTTGGGCCCCACAACAATGACAGGGCCCAGGGCAGCTGCCCTTTTGCCCTGCCTTAAAGACGGCCCTGCCCATCAGTACAACCTCAAAATAAAAAAAATAAAAAACTCAGTGGTGATTAAATACCAGCAAAAGAAAGCTCTATTTGTGTGAACAAAATGATAAAAAATGTCATCTGGGTACAGTGTTGCATGACCGCGCAATTGTCATTCAAAGCGTGACAGCGCTGAAAACTAAAAAACGGGCCTGGGCAGGAAGGGGGTAAAAGTGCCCAGTAGGCAAGTGGTTAAACGGGACGAGTTATAGAATAAAATGTATACTTCTTATTTACAGAAAAAAAAAATATTTTTGAACTAACACTGCTCAAACTAGAAAATATGCAATTTTCTTTTAAGTCATTTTGTCTATAGGTTCCATTAAAAAAAAAAAAAAAAATTGTAAAAAAAACATATTTTTTGGAAAAACAATATTACCAAAATAAATAGAGAAGTGAAAGGGTGGGCTTATGTCGCAAGCACATTCACCTGCATGGGTACCATTCGTTAAAAACAGACAACAAAGAAGGAAAACCACATCCAAACCTCCTAAACTAAAGAGAAAAAGAGGGGGAAGGGTAACAATGGGACAATCGGATTGTGTCGTTGGAAATTCCGATCGTGTGTGTGGCATGGGTCTTCAAACTACGGCCCTCCAGTTGTTCAGGAACTACAATTCCCATCATGCCCAGTCATGTCTGTGAATGTCAGAGTTTCACAACGCCTTATGTGATGTGTAGTTTCGCAACAGCTGGAGGGCCGTAGTTTGAGGATCCCTGGTGTGTGGGCTCCATCTGACTTTTTCCGTTCGGAATTTCCGACACACAAAGATTGAGATCTTGTTCTAAAATTTTTCCAAAAACAAAATCTGATCGTTTACATTCCGATTGTGTGTAGACAATTCCGACGCACAAAGTGCCACGCATGCTTAGAATAAATTACGAGACAAAAGCTATTGGCTACTGGCCTCTTTATAGTCCTGTCAAACGTGTTGTACGCCACCTCATTCTGAACGATCGGATTTTCCGACAAACTTTGTGCGACCGTGTGTGTGCAAGACAAGTTTGAGCCAAAATGCGTCAAAAAAAATCAGACGGATTTTGTCGTCGGAATGTCCGACCGTGTGTACAAGGGCATTATTGAACCACATGGAGACAACAAATCCACAGCTGTTTAAAAAGGCTCAACATACAACTTTATGATATATATATATGAAATAAGACCTTAAAAGGCTAGAGTAACAACACTAATAGAAAATAATGTTGCTGAATAGTGATGGCCGAACGGTTCGCCCGGCGGTCGTTTCGCGGCGAATTTCCGACATTCGCGGTCCGCACGTTCGAACGCCTTTTTCCGTCGTTCGCCGCGGCGGACTTACGTGTTTAATGTATACAAGAACTTTAACCTTTGGTGACACGTTTATCATGTGATACAGGACAGCCAATTGAGACATGACAGCACATGGACACTTGTACATTCCCCCTAACCTATAAATACACCCGATCCGGTGGCCATTTTACATTCTTTCTTCTGTTAAGATAGGGACAGGTTCCTGTGTGGAGTAGGGAGAGATAAACCACTAGCTATTTGGTACACAAAAGTTCTTTTCAGGACTGGTATAGGTGTTAGGTGTTGATAGGTTTGCTGTGCTGCTGATTCTTGCAGCAGCCTGAGTGTCTTTTGTTAGTTTAGAGAAAGGGAAAGGACGGTGTATGCTACAGGGACAGCCAGATTAGTCTTTCATCATCATCATCATCATCATCATCATTAGCTGTTACTATCAAGGTCCACAAAAGAGCTGTTCCAGTAACCACTAATCGTTCTCTTTTTTTGCCAATTTGTATAGGGACAGGAAGGAAGCAGTGTTGTCAGGCAGTGAGGGTAATTTTAAAGACTTGCTGTTATTATTAGTTCCACAAAGGTTCTTTTCAGGACTGGTATCAGTGGTACAGTAATAGGCTTGTACATGTATAATATTCTTTCTTCCAAATATAGAAAGGATATTATACTTGACTGCTGCCCTTCTGCTGCAGTCTGCTAAACATTCACAACTCACTTGTTCCACAAAAGTTCTTATAAGGACTGGTAACTTGGTATAGGGTGCTACGGTACATAGGCTTGAGTGCGGTACAGTCTGCTGTTCTGTAAGGACCGCTATCGGTCCACAATAGATAGGGTTGACGTGCACCACTGCTGACCGCTGCCCTATACTGCAGCAGTCCTTCAGCGGTATAGGGACTGACGTACAGTCTGCTAAACACTAATACACAACCTGCTTGGTCCACAAAAGTTCTTATAAGGACTGGTAACTTGGTATAGGGTGCTACGGTACATAGGCTTGAGTGCGGTACAGTCTGCTGTTCTGTAAGGACCGCTATCGGTCCACAATAGATAGGGTTGACGTGCACCACTGCTGACCGCTCACCTATACTGCAGCAGTCCTTCAGCGGTATAGGGACTGACGTACAGTCTGCTAATCACTAACACACAACCTGCTTGTTCCACAAAAGTTCTTATAAGGACTGGTAACTTGGTATAGGGTGCTACGGTACATAGGCTTGAGTGCGGTACAGTCTGCTGTTCTGTAAGGACCGCTATCGGTCCACAATAGATAGGGTTGACGTGCACCACTGCTGACCGCTGCCCTATACTGCAGCAGTCCTTCAGCGGTATAGGGACTGACGTACAGTCTGCTAATCACTAACACACAACCTGCTTGTTCCACAAAAGTTCTTATAAGGACTGGTAACTTGGTATAGGGTGCTACGGTACATAGGCTTGAGTGCGGTACAGTCTGCTGTTCTGTAAGGACCGCTATCGGTCCACAATAGATAGGGTTGACGTGCACCACTGCTGACCGCTCACCTATACTGCAGCAGTCCTTCAGCGGTATAGGGACTGACGTACAGTCTGCTAATCACTAACACACAACCTGCTTGTTCCACAAAAGTTCTTATAAGGACTGGTAACTTGGTATAGGGTGCTACGGTACATAGGCTTGAGTGCGGTACAGTCTGCTGTTCTGTAAGGACCGCTATCGGTCCACAATAGATAGGGTTGACGTGCACCACTGCTGACCGCTGCCCTATACTGCAGCAGTCCTTCAGCGGTATAGGGACTGACGTACAGTCTGCTAAACACTAATACACAACCTGCTTGGTCCACAAAAGTTCTTATAAGGACTGGTAACTTGGTATAGGGTGCTACGGTACATAGGCTTGAGTGCGGTACAGTCTGCTGTTCTGTAAGGACCGCTATAGGTCCACAATAGATAGGGTTGACGTGCACCACTGCTGACCGCTCACCTATACTGCAGCAGTCCTTCAGCGGTATAGGGACTAAGAGTTTTGTCACAGGGTCATTTAAAAAATGACATGCAGAGGAAGAGGCAGGCCCTTCCGCAGGGGTGGTAGGGGTAGGGCAGGAGCAACAGGCTTGAGCCAAAGTGGGAAGTTGCAGAAGGTGCGTTCAATTACTTTAAAGGATGCACCAGACTTGGTTGAGTGGCTCGCTCAGCCTTACTCTTCTGCACCCTCCTCATCCTCTCGATCTGCACCCTCTTCTTCACTCTCTGCTATGTGCACCCCCAAAGACACTACCACCAACAACACGACCACCACCACCACCACCACATACCTTCCGCTTGAGTCACTGGAATTATTTTCCGATCCATATCAAGAGGACATTTCTGATGCGCAGCCACTCTTGGTATTGGATCAGGAAGAGGAGGTAGCAACAAGCGCTACTCAGCAGTCTGACGCCAGTACCCAGATCAGCCCAAGGAGGAGGTTGGTCCCCGGTGTTGCTGCCTACTCCGAGATCTCTACTTATAGCGGTGGGGAAGGTGACGTTGATGATGACGTGTCTAGTGATGTCACGTGGGTGCCCACAAGAGAGGAAGAGGAGGGGAGTTCAGAGGGAGATATGGACCAGCAGATAGGGAGGAGAAGCAGCAATGACTTACATTGCACAGCAGGGACAAAGCAGACTGCAAATGTATCAGGAGCGAGTCATCGACCATGTACGGTCACATCTGGCGCTCCCAGGACACCGGCACATGGCTCCGCAGTGTGGGCTTTTTTTAACGTGTCCGCTGCTGACAATAGCGTTGCCATCTGCAATCTTTGCAGTCAACGCGTTAGTCGCGGTAAGCCCAATACTCACCTAGGGACGACCGCCTTAAGAAGGCACATGAGCAGCCATCACCGAGCCCAGTGGGAGCAACGGAACACACAAAGCCACACTGCAGGCTCTCACCGTCCAGCCTCGTCTTCTACTTCTCCTTCTCCTCTCTCCTCACAATTGTCCTCCACTCCACCTTCCATCACGCCAAGCTCACATTTTTCTGCAAAAAGGCAGGCTTCCGTGGGCCTAATGTTTGAGCGTAAAAAAATGATGATGCCGGATAACCCTCTTGCCCAACGGTTGGCGGCTGGCTTGTCAGAACTCATAGCCCGCCAACTACTGCCATATAAACTGGTGGACTCGGAGGCCTTTCGCAAATTTGTGGCCATTGGAACACCACAATGGAAGGTCCCAGGAAGGAAGTATTTCTCAGAGAAGGGCATCCCAGAGCTATATGGCCATGTTCAGCGGCAAGTGAATGTATCTCTGGCACACAGTGTCGGTGCCAAGATACATCTGACCACAGACACGTGGTCTAGCAAACACGGGCAGGGAAGGTATATCAGTTTTACTGCCCACTGGGTGAACCTTCTGACGGCCGTCAAGCATGTAACCCGTGGCACCCGTGTAGATTTGGTTTTACCGCCACGGATTGCATGCAGGCCTGACTCTTCTTCTCCTCCTCCTACTCCATCCTCCTCCCTCTCCTCCTCAGCTGCCTCCTCCTTTTCCGCTGCTAGCGTCTCTTCCACTGCACCGCCCAAGCTCCCCAGAACCTATTCCACATGCCAGGTGAGACGTTGCCATGCCGTGCTGCGTCTGTTGTGCCTGGAAGCAAAGAGCCACACTGGCCCGGCACTCCTTTCAGCTTTGCGTTCACAGGCAGATGAGTGGCTAACACCGCTCAATTTGACAGTTGGTAAAGTGGTGTGTGACAACGGTGCCAATCTGCTTAGCGCATTGAAACAGGGCAAAATCACGCACGTGCCGTGCATGGCACACGTCTTAAACTTGGTCGTGCAGCGATTCCTTGTCAAATACCCTGGGGTCCAGGACATCTTGCGGCAGGCAAGGAAAATCTCGGCCCATTTCAGAAGATCTTACACGGCCATGGCTCGCCTTGCTGACATTCAGCGGCGACACCATCTGCCGGTCAGACGTCTTATTTGCGATTGCCCGACGCGATGGAACTCAACCTTCTATATGCTTGATAGGCTGCTCCAGCAGAAACGTGCAGTTAACGTCTACCTGTATGAACTCTGCGAAAGAAACGGTTCTGGGGAGCTGGGTTTTTTTTCACCGCGCCAGTGGCTGCTCATGCGCGACACATGCAGACTTCTGCGGCCATTTGAGGAGATCACCAAACTGGTCAGTCGCAGCCATGGCGCCATCAGTGACATGGTACCTTATGCCTTCTTTCTGGAGCGTGCATTGCGTCGTGTCATTGATCAGGCTGTGGAGGAGCAGGAGCGGGAAGATGAGGAAGTCGCAATGCTGGATGAATTCCCAGGGGGGGCTACTCTATCTGAGACAAGTCAACAACAGGAGTCTGATGAGGAGTCAGAGGAGGATGGTGCCGGGGCGGATGAGCAGGAGCAAGAAGAGCATGCTTTAAACCTTTCTGGGATCCCTGTTGTGCGAGGATGGGGAGAGGAGAATGAAGAGGACGACATTATCCTGGATGATGAGCAGGAGCCAGGCCACCACACCGCTTCCACTTTAGTGCAAATGGGGGCCTTCATGCTCCAGTGTTTTAATAGGGACCCCCGTATAAAAAGCATGAGGGTCAAGGACCAGTACTGGGTGGCAACGTACTTAGACCCCCGGTACAAACACAAAATGGCGGAAATGTTACCGCCGTCGCAGAGGGCTGTCAGAATGCAGCACTTCCAGGCCTTGCTTCGAGAAATGCTGCATTCTGCTTTTGCGTGCGCTGGCAGAGGAGCAATTCCCACTCCCAGAGAAGGATTTGCGGGTACCAATCCAACAGCGCCTGCAAGAAGAGGCCGGTTTGAAGATGTGTTGGTGACTTCGGATATGAGGTCATTCTTTCAGCCGACCCATCGACAGGTGTCATCCGGATCCAGCATCAGGGAACGCCTAGACCGTCAGGTGTCCGACTACATTGGGTTAACGGCCGATGTGGACGCTCTGAGGAGTGATGAACCCCTAGACTACTGGGTGGGCAGGCTTGACCTCTGGCCAGAGCTTGCCCAATTTGCAATCGAACTGTTGGCTTGCCCCTCATCCAGTGTCCTGTCCGAAAGGACGTTCAGCGCAGCAGGGGGGATTGTGACCGATAAGCGTACTCGCCTAGCTCACCACAGTGTTAACTACCTCACATTTCTAAAAATGAATGAGGCATGGATCTCGGAGGAATTCAACACATGTGACCAGTAGACCATGTATATGTCTATAAACTATTTTTTTAATCAAGCACACAGACCTTCTTAATTCATTTGGCTCACTTCCTTGACCCAAAAAAGCACACCGTACTATATGCCCCTACCCTCCTCTTTGAAGAGGTTGAGCGGTGTCATATTTCTACTGGGGCTGCTTATGATATCCCTGTGCTGTGCTGACTTCCTCCTGGGGGTTCTTATTATGAAGGGATCACACTATCCCTGTGCTGTGCTGACTTCCTCCTGGGGGTTCTTATTATGAGGGGATCACACCATCCCTGTGCTGTGCTGACTTCCTCCTGGGGCTGCTTACGGTGCTGCTGTCAGTGCTGTATGTCACGGTGCTGCTGTCAGCGCTGTATGTCACGGTGCTGCTGTCAGCGCTGTATGTCACGGTGCTGCTGTCAGCGCTGTATGTCACGGTGCTGCTGTCAGCGCTGTATGTCACGGTGCTGCTGTCAGCGCTGTATGTCACGGTGCTGCTGTCAGCGCTGTATGTCACGGTGCTGCTGTCAGCGCTGTATGTCACGGTGCTGCTGTCAGCGCTGTATGTCACGGTGCTGCTGTCAGCGCTGTATGTCACGGTGCTGCTGTCAGCGCTGTATGTCACGGTGCTGCTGTCAGCGCTGTATGTCACGGTGCTGCTGTCAGTGCTCTGTATTACGGTGCTGCTGTCAGATGCCTCTATCACGGTGCATGTGTCATTCCGGTATGTCACGCTGCTGGTGATCATCTCCTGCACCCTCTTCTTTGCCTACCCTGGTCCCTGACCTTCCCTCTCCTCCATTGCCTTCATTAGCTCCATAGTCCTGAATTGTTAGAACAATTTCCCAAATAAAATAAAAATGCTTGTAGTTATCGATCCCAAATTCACCTCATACATGTATTATGTCATTGTCCAGATGGTGGGACTACGTTTTACCCCCTAATAATTACCACGTGGCCGCAAATTCGACATGAAGGTTTGCAAAGTTCGCCTCCCATTGAAGTCAATGGGGCCCGCGGCGAACGGTCGGTTTCGCGAACGTTTGGGTCCGTTCGCATTTCGCGTTCGCGAAACGTCCCGTCGGAAGTTCGTCCATCACTATTGCTGAATGTAGGGTGCACAATATTACATATGTGAGATGGCCACAAGTCAACGAGGTGCTAAACATATAAGTATTTCACAGTTGTACACCTCTTCATGGAGATTTTTTGGCATGCTTCTTGGTATACTAATAAGAAATATATAAATATAAAAATAACCTGCTAAAAATAAAAGATATACAGTTTCTCAAAAAATTTGACGACAATATCTTTTCATGTGACAACACTGAAGAAATGACACTTGTCTACAATGTAAAGTAGTAAGTGTACAGCTTGTATAACAGTGTAAATTTGCTGTCCCCTCAAAATAACTGAACACACAGCCATTAATGTCTAAACCGCTGGCAACAAAAGTGAGTACACCCCTAAGTGAAAATGTCCAAATTGGGCCCAATTAGCCATTTTCCCTCTGCGGTGTCATGTGACTCGTTAGTCTTACAAGGTCCCAGGCGTGAATGGGGAGCAGGTGAGTTAAATTTGGTGTTATCGCTCTCACTCTCTCAAACTGGTCACTGGAAGTTCAACATGGCACCTCATGGCAAAGAACTCTCTGAGGATCTAAAAAAAAAAGAATTGTTGCTCTACATAAAGATGGCCTAGGCTATAAGAAGATTTCCAAGACCCTGAAACTGAGCTGCAGCACGGTGGCCAAGACCATACAACAGTTTAACAGGACAGGTTCCACTCAGAACAGGCCTCGCCATGGTCGACCAAAGAAGTTGAGTGCACGTCCTCAGCGTCATATCCAGAGGTTGTCTTTGGGAAATAGACGTATGAGTGCTGCCAGCATTGCTGCAGAGGTTGAAGGGGTGAGGGGTCAGCCTGTCAGTGCTCAGACCATACACCGCACACTGCATCAGATTGGCATGGCTGTCATCCCAGAAGGAAGCCTCTTCTAAAGATGATGCACAAGAAAGCCCGGAAACAGTTTGCTGAAGACAAGCAGACTAAGGACATGGATTACTGGAACCATGTCCTGTGGTCTGATGAGACCAAGATAAACATATTTGATGTCAGATGGTGACAACCAGATGAGGAGGACAAAGACAAGTGTGTCTTGCCTACAGTCAAGCATGGTGGTGGGGGTGTCATGGTCTGGGGCTGTATGAGTGCTGCCAGCACTGGGGAGCTACAGATCATTGAGGGGACCATGAATGCCGACATGTACTGTGACATACTGAAGCAGAGCATGATCCCCTCCCTTCAGAGACAGGGCCGCAGGGCAGTATTCCAACATGATAACGACCCCAAACTCATCTCCAAGAAGACCACTGCCTTGCTAAAGAAGCTGAGGGTAAAGGTAATGGACTGGCCAAGAATGTCTCCAGACCTAAACCCAATTAGCATCTGTGGGGCATCCTCAAATGGAAGGAGAGCAAGGTGTGTACCATCCACCAGCTCTGTGATGTCATCATGCAGAAGTGGAAGTGGACTCCAGTGGCAATCTGTGAAGCTCTGGTGAACTCCATCCCAAACAGGGTTAAGACAGTCCTGGAAAATAATGGTGGCCACACAAAATATTGTCACTTTGGGCCCAAAGTGTACTCACTTTTGTTGCCAGCGGTTTAGACATTAATGGCTGTGTGTTGAGTTATTTTGAGGGGACAGCAAATTTACACTGTTATACAAGCCGTACACTCACTACTTTACATCATAGACAAGTGTCATTTCTTCAGTGTTGTCACATGAAAAGATAGAAGAAAAGATTTACAGAAATGCGAGGGGTGTACTCCCTTTTGAGAAATACCGTATTTTAACCACTTCAGGACCGTCGTATTGCCAATGTACGTCAGCACAATGGCACAGGCAGGCACAATCACGTACATCTACGTGATTGCCTTCCAGCGGGTGGGGGGTCCCATCAGACCCCCTCCCGCTAGATACGGCGGTCCCTTTCGGTGCCGGAGCGATCGGCGATGAGGGGATGGCCGTTGGTTTCCGCCCATCCCCTCTCGATCGCTCCTGGCCAGTGTCGAACTTCCTCCCCTGTGAAAATGTAAACACAGGAGGAGGAAGTGATGTCACACTCCTCGTGGCGGTCTTTTTGAACCGGACAGCGAGGAGTGAAGACGTCCAAGTAAGTGCACCAACAGTCCACTGACACATAGGTACACACAGGCACACATTTCACCCCAGTCACCCCCCGATCACCCCCCCGATCGGCCCCCCGCCCCCCCCCCAGTCACAGTGTCACTAATGCAGTGTTCATTTATTTATTGATCACTACATTTAGTGTCAGTTGTGACTGTAAAAAGTGTCAGGGCAGCTAGTGTTAGGCCCCTTTAGGTCCAGGGTAGCCCCCTACCCCCCCTAATAAAGGTTTAACCCCTTGATTGCCCTCCCAGTTAACCCTTTCACCCTCTTTTACCAGTGTCACTAAGCGATCGTTTTTCTGATCGCTGCAATAGTGTCACTGGTCCCGCTAGGAAGCTAGTTTTTTTTTAGGTTCAACGCCAGGTTTTTATACCCTTAGGTACCCCAATATATAACCTAATAAAGGTTTTAACCCTTTGATTGCCCCTAGAGTTAACCCTTTCACCAGCGATCGCTGCATAAGTGTCACTGGTGACGCTGGTTAGCCAGTTAGTTATTTAGTTATTTAGGTTCCCCGTCAGGTTTTTATAAAGCTTCAGGTACCCCCATATAAATACCCAATAAAGGTTTTAACCCCTGATTGCCCTTAGTTAACCCTTTCACCAGTGATCACCGTATAAGTGTTACGGGTGACGCTGGTTAGGTAGTTCGCTTTTTATAGCATCAGGGCACCCGCCATTTATTACCTAATAAAGGTTTAACCCCCTGATCACCCGGCGGGTGATATAAATTTGGTTTTAGGGTCAGAAAGGGTCTGCGTCGCCCCAGGCAGTGCTAGGTTAGTGCCAGCACCGCTAACACCCACGCGCAAAGCATACACCTCCCTTAGTGGTATAGTATCCGAACAGATCAATATCTGATCTGATCAGATCTATACTAGCGTGCCCAGCAATTTAGGGTTCTAAAAAAACGCATTGTTAGCAGGATCAATCCAGATACCTGCTAGCACCTGCGTTTTGCCCCTCTGCCCAGCCCAGCCCAGCCCACCCAAGTGCAGTATCGATCGATCACTGTCACTTACAAAACACACATAACTGCAGCGTTCGCAGAGTCAGGCCTGATCCCTGCGATCGCTAACAGTTTTTTTTTGTAGCGTTTTATACAGTCGCTGACAGGCTAGGTGCTTTTTTACCTGTGAGTCTCACTACTGTACCCCTAAATTTAGAGCCCAAAATGGCAAAGTGAAGGTACACTAGTGAAGAGGCCTACACGTTTCTGAGCATGACAGATAGTGAAGAGGAAGACACTGATCTGTCAGATTCAGGCTCAGAATACGAACCTGTAGAGGACAGCGCCTCCATGTCAGATAGCTCTGACGACGAAGAAGAGGTCCCTGCTATTGTCAGGCGTACCCGACCCCGATTTTCTGATGTTGTTGAGGTGCAGGAACCGCAAGTCCCTCGTATGGAGCATAGAGCCAGTACTAGCGCCGCTCATCCTTTTGGTGAACTGGCAAGCACCAGCGGCCTAGTACACCCTGGACGTACATCCAGCACTGCAGTATCACGTGGTGACGTGGCGAGTCCCATAAGTGCAGTTCAAGCTGGCGAGGTGGCAAGCACAAGTAGTGTCCCGCTGCCACCAAGAAGAAGAAGACAAAGACAGGCCCGTCGTACCCATAGTGCCCTTCCTGCAGAATTCGCCTATCCCAATTGGGTGCCCACCACTTCTGCAGAACCCGTACTTCCCCCATTCACTGCCCAACCCGGTATTCAGGTGGATACAGATGATTTTACGCCACTCGATTTTTATTCTCTGTATCTCACGGAAGATCTCTATAGATCTATTGTGGACCAAACCAATTTATATGCTGGTCAACGCATCGCCGCTAATCCCCAGTTGCCGTCTCTTGCCAGAGATTGGAAACCAGTTACGGTTTCCGAATTTAAGACGTTTTTGGGCCTTTCCCTCAACATGGGCACACATAAATTTATGCGGATGCGGGCTTATTGGTCCACGCATCCGGCTGACCACATGCCCGTGTTCTCTAACTCCATGTCCAGGAAACAATACGAGCAGATCTTGCGGTTCTTGCACTTCAGTGACAATGAACTTTGTCGTCCACGTGGAGACCCTGAATACGATCGGCTCTACAAAATTCGGCCCCTCATAAACCACTTCAACCAAAGTTTTGCAGACTTGTTTACTCCCCAAAAAGTTGTCTGCGTTGATGAGTCCCTGGTTAAGTTTACTGGTCGCTTGTCATTCAAACAGTACATTCCCAACAAGCGTACCAGATACGGGGTCAAGCTCTATAAGTGCTGTGACAGGGCCACAGGCTATGCATGGAGCTTTATGGTTTATGAGGGTAAAGATAGTTACGTAGAGCCGGAGAACTGCCCTGATTACATAGGAAGCGCTGGCAAGATAGTGTGGAAATTGGTGTCACCCTTATTCGGAAAGGGGTACCACTTGTACGTGGACAACTATTACACCAGCGTGCCACTGTTTAGTCATTTATTTGATAATCAGATTGGAGCATGTGGCACCGTGCGACCTAATCGCCGGGGCTTTCCCCAGCGGCTTGTAGATTCCCGTCTTAGGCTGGGGGAGAGAGCCTGCTATCGGTGTAATAATTTGCTCGCTATGAAGTGGAGGCATAATAAGAATGTTTTCGTTCTTACCTCCCTTCATGCAGACACGACGGTCCAAATTTCTACGGCGACTGGTATTGTGGAGAAACCCCTCTGTGTCCACGAATATAACAAAAATATGGGAGGGGTGGACCTCAATGACCAGATGTTGGCGCCGTATCTAACTTCCCGTAAGACCAGACGCTGGTACAAAAAAGTGTCTGCTTACTTATTTCAATTGGCTTTGCTGAATGCTTTTGTGCTATACAAAACTTCAGGCGGAACATTAACCTTTCTTTTCTTCCAAAGAGAGGTTGTCACAGAGCTTCTGTTTCCAGACGGTTCTGTACCTCACCATTCCCAACCAAATGCAGTAAGCCGGCTGCATGAGAGGCATTATTCTTATGTCCTCCCGAGTACCCCTACCCAATGAGCCCCCCAAAAAAGATGTCGTGTCTGTAGCAAGCGCGGATATAGGCGTGACACCCGTTCTTATTGTCCACGCTGTCCTGGCAATCCTGGTCTTTGTCAGGGTGAGTGTTTTGAACGCTACCATGAACTAGTGAAGTATTAGCGTAGGGTACAGCATTTCACAGCCTAGGCACACTAACACAGAGTCTCCCAAGATGCCATCGCATTTTGAGAGACCCGAACCGTTACAGTTACAGTTTACAGTTCAAAAAAAAGTGTATAAAAAAAAAAAAAAAAGTAAAATAAAAAAACCCAAAAAAATATAAAATATAAAAACCAAAAAAAATATAAAATATAAAAACCAAAAATAGTTGTCGTTTTATTGTTCTCTCTCTCTCTCTCTCTCTCTCTTCTCTCAAATTTTTTATACTTTACTGTTTACTGTGTTATTGTTAACCATTTTTTATGTTTTCAGGTACGCCATTCAGCTGCAGCGTGGATTTATTTATCTTGACAGCAACAGCATTTGCTCCCACGATACATAAAGCCGTGACTCCAGTGCTGTAGGCGGTGATTTCACCACCACAGTTAAAAAAGAGCATATATGCCGAAGCATGGGGGCATACGGGGTGGAGGAGCGATTTTGCTCCTAATGCCGCGTACATACGGTCAAAATTCCGACGGAGGGCTTGCCCGTGGAAAAGTTTGAACGTATGTACGCAGCATAACTTTTTTGCGGGAGGATGCCCCCATGCTTCGGCATATATATATTTCCTGACGCATCATGGCAGCACACACAATGGGTTGTGACTCCGCCTCCACAACCTGATAGGACTGGTTAGCTATAAGATTTGAAGAGGAGTCCACCGTTGCATTCTCCTTTTTTTCCTCACCTGAATGGGACATCACCTATTCGATCGGTTAGCAATGGAGCCCCTTACCGCACTACCCCAGCTAGGTTCAGCCTCTCCTACCTGGAAGCTCCTGTCCGTACGGTCTCTAAATGAGCTATAACGCAGGGGGCCCCACTCTGGTGGTCTCAGGGGCAAAAAATCAAGTAAGCAAAAAAAAAAAAAAAAAAAAAAACCTTAAAGAGGTTTTAATGTTATGCAGCGGTCTCCCTCTACCTATTTTGTTCTAGCTACTGCTCTCCCTCCTACTTCCCCAGGCATACCTTTATCCTTTGTCTCATTTTCGTTTTTCTCTTTTTCCCTTTTCTTTTCCTTCTTTACTTTCTCTGGGCATGCTGAGCCCTGTAGTTCCACAGCGGTATACCCTTTCCAACATGGCGGCCGTGTTTGGACGCTCGGCGCTCAGGAAGTGACATTTCCCCCTGCCCTCTGCATTTGCCAGCATCCAAGATGGCGCGGGGCGGCGCGGGCGGCCAGTGCGCATGCGCGGCGGTGACGTCACTCCCCCGGCGACGGCGGTCTATTTAAAAACTGCCTTTTTCATTTTTGATGTGCTGCTTGTGTTTCTACACCACCTGTCATCCTGGTCTCTGCACACAGCCTGCTTACCTTGCAAGACAAGTCCTCCTTGATCTCTGGTAAGTGTTTTTTCTATCATCTTTATGTTGCGTACCATTAATTTCTGTGTCAGCACCTTCTGCCTATACTCTGCATGAGCTTTTACACTGAAAACCTCTGGTCACAGGTGTACTCTATCCTTCCCTATGGAGACCGCTGCCTTAGTAGACCATCCAAGAACTACAAGATAAGGGGACGTATGGATTGGTAAGTAGTGAAGAGGAGAAAAAGAGAGCACTGCCATTAATACCTTTCATTTTGGTAGCTCTGGCAGGTCATCGGGGTCATCCTATTCTAAACGAAAGGAACGTTTCCCCTCAAGACACTCGCACTCTCGGCGTAGTCGGTCAAGGTTTCACTTCCAGTCATAGCACCATACCTGTCCTGCGGTTAATACCTGCTGGGTCTGTGGAGCGCAAGCATTACCTAGTAAGCTTGTTTGCCAAATCTGTCTGGAGGAAGCAACTCGAGACAAAGAAGCTGACGCAAGAGAAGCTTCCAATATCATAAGAGACTCGGTTAAAGAAACGATTTTGCAGCTGACAGCATTCAATCCAATCAGATCATCTAACTCAGCCTCAACTTCACACACCCCTCAGGATCCAGACGACTCCCCGGAGGAAGAGGAACCCTTGGACCCTACAATTTTCGATTTTGCATTGATAAATCCATTGCGAAAACAGTTAAGGAGGCGATCGGTTGGGAAGAAGAGAAAGACGCCCCCCCTAAGTTAGGAAAATATTTCCCTAATCTGAAAAAGGACCTGGAGGTCCTTCCCTTTATTGAAGAGCTAGAGGAGCTCATAAAAGATGAATGGCAAAGGCCAAAAAAAAAAAAAAAATCCGGTTTGAATAACAGATTAGCAAAGCTCTATCCCCTAAAAGAGCCAGCAATGAACCCTCTTATCTCCGCTCCTGTGGTAAACTCCTTACTGATGCGTTTAGCACGCCATGTAACCCTACCAATAGAAGACAAGATTATTTCAGCGCTGCAGGGACTCAGCCTAGCGGGCGATTTTGTAGCAGAGGCGGCGGTGGACGTTATACGATCTTCAGCAAGAGCGATGCTGGCCTCAGTAACTTCCAGGAGGGCGCTCTGCCTGAAACCTTGGGTTGCTGATGCAACTTCCAGATCCAGCTGGTGTAAGATCCCTTACGATGGCACTAACCTTTTCGGTTTAAAATTAGATCCCGTAATATCAAACGTCACGGGAGGAAAATCGGGTCTAAAACCGTCGGACAGAAGACCCAAACAACAGATAAATCCGTCCTTCAGACGACACTTGCCCGAAAGGTACCGGGACGTAAGATCTTATAGACCCGGGAAAGAATTCAAACGGTATTGGCGAAACACACAACTCTCTTTTGTGAGAGTCCAAAAATCAAAGACAACCATTCCGGGAGACCAACAAAAAATATTTTTGATGCCATGCATGCCCAGCCTGCAATAGTAGGTGCGAGGCTGAGGTTATTTGCCCAAGTATGGATAGACAGAATAAAAGATCCCTGGACGATATCCACCATTCAGCAAGGTCACAGGTGGAAGTTAAAGCAAAAACCACCAAAAAAAAAAAAAAAAAACACTACAGGCCTACCAAACTACCATTTTCGCGTCGGAAAAGGAAGCTTTTAGTCAAATACATCATGCAGTTGCTCCAAAAGCAAGCAATCATAGACGTTCCACAGGAGCAGAGAGGAGAAGGTCTTTACTCCCCCCTTTTTCTTAGTGTTAAAGAAAACAGGAGACCTGAGGCCTGTGTTGGACTCGAAAAGGTTGAACCAAATGATTCTAGTCGAATCATTCAGGATGGAGAGTCTCCAATCAATATTACTAACAGTAGGAGAGCAAGACTGGATGCTCTCAGTCGATTTGTCCGACGCTTATCTACACATTCCAGTGCATCAAACCTTTCAAAAATACCTGCGCTTCGCGCTAGACAAGCAACACTTTCAATTCAAAGCCTCCCATTCGGGATATCGACAGCACCCAGGACCTTCACAAAGGTTTTACTTCCAGTCATAGCACTGTTGAGAGAGAGGGGACCAAGGGTCCTACACTATCTCGACGATATTCTTCTTCTAGCAGACAGTCGAGAAACACTTCTACAACATCGTTCAATCCTGATTTCCACACTCCAGCAATTCGGGTGGATAGTGAATTGGAGGAAGGGCAGCCTGGTCCCAGTACAGAAGATGGTCTTCCTAGGAGCCGAATTAGACACCAGATCCAACACAGTAGGGCTTCCCCAGGGAAAACTTTATCCACTCATCCGCAAAGTAAAAAGGCTACTGTCAGCAGACTACCTGTCTGCAAGAAAGTGCTTAAGCGTTCTGGGCTCAATGTCATTAACCTTTCTAATGGTTCAGTGGTCCCAATGGAATTCGAGGATACTCCAGAATTCGTTCCTAAAACAATGGAATGGGGTATCAATATCACAACAAATATCGATCACCAGGGCAGTCAAGGAATCAGTACGATGGTGGACTCAAACCAGCAATTTAGCACGCCGTCGTCCTATCGTTCACCTACTCCCAGAAATAGTAACGTCAGACGCCAGTCATCTTGGGTGGGGAGCGTATCATCTAGACCGGGGAGCACAGGGCCGCTGGCCCTTCTGTCCACAAGGGATAGTCTCAAACGTTCTGGAGCTCAGAGCCGCATGGCAAGCACTCCTAACTTTCAGTCCCCTTCTTTCAGGGAAGAGTGTCCTACTACGCATGGACAATACAGCGGCTGTGAATTATGTCCACAGGCAAGGGGGCACCAGAAGCAAAGTCCTAATGCGGGAAGTTCGACCTATAATCGAGTGGGCTCAAGTTCACCTGACGGCTTTGAGGACAGTATATATACCCGCGATTCACAACCAACTCGTGGACGACCTAAGTCGAATGTTTATATCAAACAACGAGTGGTCTTTCAGCCACAAGGCCTTTACCCTTCTGACACGCAAATGGGGCATTCCCGATATAGATCTGGCAGCAACCCCAGCGAACCGCAAATGCACTCGCTTCTTAGCAAGGACAGCCTATCCAGCAACGGGGATCGACTGTCTTCACCATCCTTGGGTATTTCGCCTAGGTTACATATTCCCTCCGGTGCCCCGGTTTAGCCAGATTGCTGGCCAGACTGAGGAGTTTGTCTTCCACAGTAATAGCAGTGTTGCCCTTCGAGTCCAGAAAACCGTGGGTTCCGACCATCCTGCAATTGAACACAGAGGAGCCTCTCCCACTTCCGCTGTTCCCCAGACCTGCTCTCGCAGGGGCAATTCCTACACCCGTCACCAGAGCGATTACACCTGATGGCTTGGAAACTGAAAGGGAAAGGTTGCTAGAACAGGGTTGTTCATTAAGAGTAGTATCTACCTTACAACAAGCAAGGAAGAAATCGACAAACAACATATACAATAAGATTTGGGAAGAATTTTCCGCAATAGCCCAACAGCAGTCCTGGAACCCTTCCTTCTCCATCAGTCTCTCAGATGTTAGAATTCCTACAACTAGGCCTAGAGAAAGGATTAAGGCCAAGCACCTTAAAAGTTCACGTCTCTGCCATACCTGCAATGACAGGAATCAAATAGGCTTTAAATCCCCTCATCATTCAGTTTCAGAAGGAATGCCTAAAAATAAGGCCTCCCAGAAAACCAACTTTTCCGACCTGGGATCTATCGATCGTTCTGGAAGCTTTAACAAAAGAACCTTTCACGCCGGCGGGATCAATATCCCTATGGGACTTGACACTAAAACTATCATTTCTAGTTGCAATCACACCGGCCAAGAGGGTTTCCGAGCTGCAAGCTCTGTTAATCAAAGAACCACACCTAGTTTTTTTACCCAGACAGGGTCGTACTCAAACCTTCGGACCGGTTCGTGCCGAAGGTAGCATCTAGCTTCCACTTCAATCCGGAGATCAATCTTCCTGTTTTTCTCAACACAGACGGAAATCCGCATCCTCTGGACGTGAAGTCTGCAATCTCTACCTATCTGGAAGTCACCGCTCCATTTAGAGAGTCAGAAAACCTCCTGGTCATTCCGCATGGTGCCAAAAAAGGTCAAGCGGCTTCTTCAAGGACAATAGCTTCATGGTTAATTAAAATTATCAAGAAAGCATATCTAGTCCAACATCTTTCAATACCGGAAAACCTGAAAGCGCATTCAACGAAGGGCGATGATGGCCTCATGGGCAGCGTACTGTAGAGTATCACCAGAGACTATATGCAAGGCAACAACTTGGGCGTCAAAAACCACATTCATGTCGCACTACAGAATAGACCCGACTCAACTAACTACGGTTGAGTTCGGGAGATCAATTATTCAATCAAATTCATCCATACCTTGTACTTGAGTAAATACAAACTTCTGAAAGGCACCCTCCCATTTAGCGAGTTATTTCCCATTGTGTGTGCTGCCATGATGCGTCAGGAAAACTGAAAATTGTATACTCACCTTTCCGTAATTTTCCTTTCCTGACGCATCCCATGGCAGCACACAGGATCCCACCCCTCTATGGTGATAGTTACTGAGAATGCAACGGTGGACTCCTCTTCAAATCTTATAGCTAACCAGTCCTATCAGGTTGTGGAGGCGGAGTCACAACCCATTGTGTGTGCTGCCATGGGATGCGTCAGGAAAGGAAAATTACGGAAAGGTGAGTATACAATTTTCCGTTTTTAGGCACAGGTTGTGTTAAAAAATGTTTTATTTTTTACTGTTTTTTTTGGCAATTGCTTTGCAGGTATGGTATGGTAAGGTTTTACTGGGATGTTACTTTGTTTTAACGTTAACCATAATTTGCTTAGCAGGTACGCCATTCAGCTGCAGCGCGTATTTATTTATCTTGACAGCAACAGCGTTTGCTCCCACGATACATAAAGCCGTGACTCCAGTGCTGTAGGCGGTGATTTCACCACCACAGTTAAAAAAGAGCATATATGCCGAAGCATGGGGGCATACGGGGTGGAGGAGCGATTTTGCTCCTAATGCCGCGTACATACGGTCAAAATTCCGACGGAGGGCTTGCCCGTGGAAAAGTTTGAACGTATGTACGCAGTATAACTTTTTTGCGGGAGGATGCCCCCATGCTTCGGCATATATATATTTTAGGCACAGGTTGTGTTAAAAAATGTTTTATTTTTTACTGTTTTTTTTGGCAATTGCTTTGCAGGTATGGTATGGTAAGGTTTTACTGGGATGTTACTTTGTTTTAACGTTAACCATAATTTGCTTAGCAGGTACGCCATTCAGCTGCAGCGCGGATTTATTTATCTTGACAGCAACAGCGTTTGCTCCCACGATACATAAAGCCGTGACTCCAGTGCTGTAGGCGGTGATTTCACCACCACAGTTAAAAAAGAGCATATATGCCGAAGCATGGGGGCATAAGGGGTGGAGGAGCGATTTTGCTCCTAATGCCGCGTACATACGGTCAAAATTCCGACAGGGGGCTTGCCCATGGAAAAGTTTGAACGTATGTACGCGGCATAACTTTTTTGCGGGAGGATGCCCCCATGCTTCGGCATATATAAATGGTGCATGTATGTCCATCATTAGAAGTGGGTGGATGAAGGGAGGTATCTAATGGTGGGCATACCCACCGATCAATCTCTTTTTTTTCGTTCAGACAACATGACTCTCAGTAAATAGCTTGGGGTGTCTACTTTCCAAAATGGGGTAATTTGGGGGGGTTTTGTGCTATTTTAGCATTTTATGGCCTTTGCACCCTTAGAAATCCTGAAGGTGGTGATTGGTTTTCGGGGTGCCGTACGCGACTAGACTCCCAAAAAGTCCCACACATGTGGTATCCCCATACTCGGGAGAAGTAGCTGAATATATTTTGGGGTGCAATTCCACATATAACCATGGCATGTGTGAGCAATATATCATTTAGTGACAACTTTTTGTACATTTTTTTTTTTTTTTTGTCATTATTCAATCCCTTGGGACAAAAAAAAAAAATATTCAATAGTGTCAAGATGGCCCTCGGCAAATAGCTTGGGGTGTCTACTTTCCAAAATGGGGTCATTTGGGGGGGTTTTGTGCCATCTTGGCATTTTATGGCCGTCAAAACTGTGATAGGTAGTGATAGGTAGTGAGGAGTAAAATAAAAAAATTATGCCCTTAGAAATCCTGAAGGCGGTGCTTGGATTTCGGGGCCTCGTACGCGGCTAGGCTCCCAAAAAGTCCCACACATGTGGTATCCCTGTACTCAGGAGAAGCAGCAGAATGTATTTTGGGGTGTCATTTCACATATACCCATAGCATGTGTGAGCAATATATCATTTAGTGACAACTTTGTGCAAAAAAAAAAAAGTTTGTAATATTCCCGCAACTTGTGGCAAAATATAAAATATTCCATGGACTCAACATGCCTCTCAGTAAATAGCTTGGGGTGTCTACTTTCCAAAATGGGGTCATTTTGGGGGGTTTTGTGCTATTTTGGCTTTTTATGGCCTTCGAAACTGTGATAGGTAGTGAGGGGTGAAATCAAAAATTTGCACCCTTAGAAATCCTGAAGGTGGTGATTGGTTTTCGGGATGCCGTGCGCGACTAGACTCCCAAAAAGTCCCACACATGTGGTATCCCCGTACTCGGGAGAAGTAGCGGAATATATTTTGGGGTGCAATTCCACATATAACCATGGCATGTGTGAGCAATATATCATTTAGTGACAACTTTTTGTACATTTTTTTTTTTTTGTGTCATTATTCAATCACTTGGGACAAAAAAAATAAAAATATTCAATGGACTCAACATGCCCCTCAGCAATTTCCTTGGGGTGTCTACTTTACAAAATGGGGTCATTTGGGGGGGTTTTGTGCCATCTTGGCATTTTATGGCCGTCAAAACTGTGATAGGTAGTGATAGGTAGTGAGGAGTAAAATAAAAAAATTATGCCCTTAGAAATCCTGAAGGCGGTGCTTGGATTTTGGGGTCCCGTACGCGGCTAGGCTCCCAAAAAGTCCCACACATGTGGTATCCCTGTACTCAGGAGAAGCAGCAGAATGTATTTTGGGGTGTCATTTCACATATGCCCATAGCATGTGTGAGCAATATATCATTTAGTGACAACTTTGTGCAAAAAAAAAAAAGTTTGTAATATTCCCGCAACTTGTGGCAAAATATAAAATATTCCATGGACTCAACATGCCTCTCAGCAAATAGCTTGGGGTGTCTACTTTCTAAAATGGGGTCATTTGTGGGGGTTTTGTGCCATCTTGGCATTTTATGGCCTTCAAAACTGTGATAGGTAGTGAGGAGTTAAATCAAAAATTTGCACCCTTAGAAATCCTGAAGGTGGTGATTGGTTTTCGGGGTGCCGTGCGTGACTAGACTCCCAAAAAGTCCCACACATGTGGTATCCCCATACTCGGAAGAAGTAGCGGAATATATTTTGGGGTGCAATTCCACATATAACCATGGCATGTGTGAGCAATATATCATTTAGTGACAACTTTTTGTAAAATTATTTTTTATTTTTTGTCATTATTCAATCCCTTAGGACAAAAAAAATAAATATTCAATGGACTCAACATACCCATCAGCAATTTCCTTGGGGTGTCTACTTTCCAAAATGGGGGGGGGTTTGTACTGCCCTGCCATTTTAGCACCTCAAGAAATGAGATCGGCAGTCATAAATTAAAAGCTGTGTAAATTCCAGAAAATGTACTCTAGTTTGTAGACGCTATAACTTTTGCGCAAACCAAAAAATATACGCTTATTGACATTTTTTTTACTAAAGACATGTGGCTGAATAAATTTTGCCCTCAATGTATGACTAAAATTTAGTTTATTCGATTTTTCTTATAACAAAAAGAAGAAAATATCTTTTTTTTTCAAAATTTTCGCTCTTTTTTCATTTATATCGCAAAAAATAAAAATCGCAGAGGCAATCAAATACCATCAAAAGAAAGCTCTATTTGTGGGAAGAAAAGGACGCAAATTTCGTTTGGGTGCAATATTGCATGACCGCGCAATTACCAGTTAAAGCAACGCAGTGCAAAATTGTAAAAAGACCCCTGGTCCTTAAGGTGTTTATTGGTCCGGAGCTGAAGTGGTTAATTGTGTATTTTTATCAATTTACAAAATGCAAAGTAAGTGAACAGAAGATACATCTAAATCAAATCAATATTTGGTGTGAATACCCCTTGGCCTCAAACCAGCATCAATTCTTCTAGGTACACGTGCACACAGTTTTTTTGAAGGAACTTGGCAGGTAGGTTGTTCTATGTACGTCTTGAAGAACCAGGAACAGATCTTCTGTGGATGTTGGCTGCCTCCAATCCTTCTTCCTCTTCATGTAATCCCAGACAGACTTGATGATGTTGACATCGGGGCTGTGTGAGGGCCAAACCTTCACTTTCAGGACTCCTTGTTCCTCTTTGTTCCTCTTTGAATCCTTGTTTCTCTTTACTTTGGGGCCAATCAAACACCTCCCTCAATATGTTGCCAAAACTTACGTTTCATCGCCCTAGTATAAAATGGCTCACATGGGCAACATATAGATTTGGCTCATTGTCTAACAAAATATGTGGATATTATTTCTTTACCATTGGGTAGAGGAATCAATCAACCAGCTAACCTACCTACCTAGCGACCATATGTAGTTACAATGTTATTTCCAAATAAACAGGCCTTGATAAAAATGCAAATATTAGTCAATAAGGGGTATATGGGTATTAGAGCTGAATGGTTAAGAAATTAATAGTTTTACAATATAGAATATCATTTTGGCATTAATATTCCTGGTTTATACAGTTGTGCCCCCACTCATCCACGGTTTGCACCCATTAGGGGTGGATGGGTGGTCTGGAGGCATGTTTCATTAAATATGCCAACACTTTAAGCCCCTGTACACACGGTCGGACATTCCGACAACCAAATCCGTCGGATTTTGTCTGATGGATATTGTCCGAAACTGTTGCATACATACGGTTGGAGAAAGTTGTCAGAAAATCCGATCGTTCAGAACGTGATGACGTTATTTCATTACGACGGGACTACCATCAGGCTAGTAGCCAATAGCTTTGGTGTAGGAATTTGATCTGAGCATGCGTGGCACTTTGTCCGATCGGAATTCTCTACACATGATCGGAGTATGTCCGATCGGAGCATTTTGTCTGAAAATTTTACCAACAAGTTGGAAAACTTGGTCCGTCGGATACTCCGATGGAAACAGTCCGATGGAGACCACACACAGTCGGAATATCCGACAAAATGGTCCGATCGGACACATTCCGTCGGAATCCCCGACCGTGTGTACAAGGGCTAAGAGTTCCAATTCTGGCTCTTTAAGTGGATCTACTTTATCATTAGCCTTGTTTTTTTCCGATATGAGTCTTGTTAATAATACAGTGACATCTATATTCATGTTTATTATTCATATTTTTGACTGTTTTCCATGTATAAGCCTACTAATTGATATGCACTTCTCATGAAAAACCTTAAAGCGGGATTGCACTGTGGAAAAAAATATTAAAAGCCAGCAGCTACAAATACTACAGCTGCTGACTTTTAATAAATGGACACTCACCTGTCCCGGGGTCCAGCGATGCCAGCAGCCAAGGCCGATCGATCGCACGGCTCTCGGCTGCTGCCGCCACCATTCTAGGTGAGGGAATCAGGAAGTGAAGCGAATCGGCTTCACTTCCCGGTTCCTTACTGCTCATGCGCGAGTTGCGAAAGCGCAATAGGAATTGTCCGCGCTGTCTCTGAGACCCGTGTGTGTCCCAGCAGACAGCGCGGCAGGACAGGAAATGGCATAGACTCCCACGGGAGTCTATGCCCGGAAGTGGGTGTAAATACCTGTCTTTGACAGGTATCTGCACCCCCCTCCCCCCTGAAAGGTGCCAATTGTGACACTGGAGGGGAGGAGGGTTCCGATCAGCGGAGGTTCCAATTTAGGGTGGAACCCCGCTTTAATAAAAACATTGAACGAGAAATGAATAGTTGCAGGTGCAATTTTTCTTTATGCACGGCGTGGCCATATGTGAAGAGCAATATCTGGACTATTTTCACAAATATTTCAAATTTGAACTCAGGGAAGAATTCTACGTTTTAGGGCTCCTTCACACTGTCACGGTCGGGAGTGAGGCCGAAATGCTGAGAGGGCTCCCCTTGCGGCCGAGCGCAGCACAACCCTGAAGTTGACACAGGGATGCAATGCCCACAGTAGCACAGGTTGCCAGGTAGCAGCAGCAGAGGTCAAGTACTGGGTAAGTAAGTCCGGGTGGCAACTGTGCAAGGAAATCCGAGAGTAGGCAGCGGAAGTCCAGAGAATGGTCAAATACAGGCCGGGATCAGGTGCAGGTAGCAGATCAGGAACGTCGGGTACAAGCCAGGAGTCAGAGCCAGGAGGATAACAGGAACAGGTCAAGCAAGCCGGGTCGGTACACTGGAGGTCGGATAACAGGAAGCACGGGTTCAGGTTCAGGTTCACGGGAGAGCTGACGATAATCCAGCAATGCGAGACTGTCAGGCGGTCGTTTAAATGGGCGAGATGACCGGGTCACGTCGTGAACGCGTCGGAGCGATCGTACGTCTACGTCGAGTACGTTGTGTATTCGTGGCATCCCCGCGTACGCACGCCCGGTTAGACGTAGCGTCGGTCGTTCGTCTAGAAACTACTCTGCGTTTACGTAGGCGCTGACGCGCGCTAACACGAACGTACCTCGTGAGATTGCGGCTATTTCCCTGACACACACTGGGCCGCAGTATAGGAAAACAGCATTCCGTGCATATTTCCTGCACTGCATTCAATGTGCTGAGAAGACAACCCAAACAAAATTTGCAATTGCAGTACACTTACCTTCACTGGATCACATGCCACCGCAGCACAGTGCAATCCGATGAAGTACTTGCACTACTTTTAGTGTGATTTCATCTCATTCAAATGAATGGGCTGAGAATCGCGCCGCACTTAGTCACATTGGAATTGCACATTTGAGATTCAGGTATGAACCTTTCCTAAAAACGTACAGTATGTAAAGCCAAATTTTCAAGTTTTGGACTAGGATCCCTGGTGGCTTTTTACTGCTATCCGAAGCTCTATTTGAGATTTCCCCTCACTTCCTCTACTGCCGACAATGGTTTTACCAATTTGGAAGTGGCAAAAAAGTCTACAACACAGAAACAGTAGGATATTCACCTGATAGGGGTTCTAGACTTTCTTTTTTCCACTAAAGAAAATCATTTTTTTTATTTTCTGTGCTGCGGTTGAGGAGATCCCCTCACTTCCTGTCTGGTAGCAATTTTGTCAACAGGACAGGAAGTGAGGAGAAATCTCCCTAAACAAGACCTGGATAGCAGTGAAACCTGAAAAAGGTTGTAACCCATCCCTACTCTATACAAAATTAAGAAAACAAAATGTTGACTTGACATACACTTTAAACGCTTAAGGACCGCCCCACGTACATATACTGCGGCAGGACGGGTCTTAAGTGTAAAATCCACATACCTGTACACGATTCCTGTAATCGGTTCTAGGGGGAACGCGCCACTGCAACCCCACTCCCACTGTGATTGAAAACAACAGGAGCCAATTAGCCATGATGGCTGCTGGTCACCCACGATCGTTCTCAGGAGAGGCAGAACGGTGGTCTGCCTATGTAAGAAAGGCAGACTGCCGTTCTGCCAGAGAAGAAAATGGAGATCTTTAAAATTAACAGATGTACAATCATACTAACAGTTAATTTTGAATACAAATAAAACTTTATTGTTTAAAAAAAAAAAAAAGAAAGAAAATGGAGATCTTGTGTTTCTGATAAGCAGAAACACTGATCTCTGTTTTCCTTTAGTCAAAGCCCACAGTTAGAGAGCACCCCACAGTTAGAGAGCACACATAGGGAACACAGTTAACCCTTGGATCGCCCCTGATGTTAACCCCTTCCCTGCCAGTGTCATTTATACAGTGACAGTGCATTTTTTTAGCACTGATCACTGTATTGGTGTCACTGGTTTGCAAAAAGTGTCACTTAGGGAATTTACTAAAATCAAATTTACTGTGCACTTTTGAAAGTGCAGCTGCTCCAGAGCTTAGTAAATTAGGGAGAGCTCTGCTGGCTTCCATCATCCAATCATGTGCAGGCAAAAATACATATTTTTTTTATTTTCCTTGTGTGTGATTGGTTGATTTTTGTAAAGTGAAGCTTTACCTCGTTTACTAAGCTCTGGGGCAACAGTGCAAAGTCTATTTGCGTTTAGTAAATTAACCCCTTAGTGTCAGACTTGTCCACCGTAATGTCAGGCGGCACAGTGGTGTAGTGGTTAGCACTCTCACCTAGCAGTAAATAGGGTCACTGGTTTGTATCCCAACGGCGACACTACCTGCCTGGAGTTTGCATGTTCTCCCTGTGCCTGCGTGGGTTTCCTCCGGGTACTCCGGTTTCCTCCCACACTCCAAAGACATGCAGGTAGGTTAATTGGCTTCTGTCCCAAATTGGCGCTAGTATATGAATGGGTACCTTGGATTGTTGGATCCTTGAGGGTAGGGACTGATGTGAGTGTGCAATGTACAGGGATAGGGGTAGGCACTCACTCAGGATGGACTGGTGTGTTTATTCAACCTTACTAACTATGTAACTATGTCGCAGTCCCACTAAAAATCGCTGATCGCCGCCATTACCCGTAAAAACAAAACAAAAAAGTCCCTAAATATATCCCACAGTTTGTATATGGATACTATAACTTTTGTGCAAACCAATCAATATACACTCGTTAGGATTTGTTTTACCAAAAACATGTAGCAGAATTGGCTTAAATTGATGGAGAAATTCGATTTTTTTTTACATTTTTTTATTGGATATGTTTCGTAGCAGAAAGTAAAAAATATTGTTTTATTTTATTTATTTTTAAATCGTCATTTTTTTTTTTTTGATTGTTTGTAGCGCAAAAAATAAAAACCACCAAAAGTAAGCTCTATTTATGGGGAAAAAAGGACAGTTTTATTTGGGTAGACTATCGCACAACCGCACATTTGTCAGTTAAAGTAACGCAGTGCCGTATCACAAAAAAAAAAAAAAATGGCCTGGTCAGGAAGGGGGTAAAACTTTCCGGAGCTTTAGTGGTTTAAAGGCCCATTTATATTTTTTTACTCAACTTTCACCCAGAGTTAGAAAAATATGATAACCCTAGTTGAAAGCTGTGTGAATCTTGTAGTGAAAACATTTAAAAAAAATAGATCCCTAAGTGTTGTCTGTGTTCTTGCCCTTCCTAGGGCAAGAAGGGAAATCTGCCTGATGTGGACACAGACAGCAATAAGATCCTGAAATACAGAGACTTAAAAAAAAAAAAAATTGAGCAATAATATCACAATTTATTCTAATTGCTCTATTCCAAATCAAAACACAAAAAAAAAAAAAAAAAAGAAAAAGAAAAAAAAAGAAAAAAAAAAAGAATGTCTGACCTAGAACGTACACAAATGAAATACAATATGGAATCAAACATCATTATTACAGATAATGATTGGTGTCTTAGTATACTTACTGGAGATAGAGACTGTGACATCCCAGCCATCCCTGACCTAGCGCAGATTTATATATATTTAATAGGTAATCAAGGGACTAATTAGCCTTGTAATTTAGGTCATTGTGTATATACATTACTACAGTGCTAATTATGTTTTATTACCTACAGGGAACTCTGTCCAGAGGGGAAATACCTCAAAGATTACTCTATGTTCTTTTATACAAAATCAAAATACGCAATTCTTGTTATATTACTAATGTTCATTGAAAGACATTATAGGATAATAAATTAAAACTTAAACTTGGCGCTATCTTAATTCACCAGGCGTTCGCATATTCGCGCTATAGAAAATGACCCCCATAGTGTATGTACAGTATCTCACAAAAGTGAGTACACCCCTCACATTTTTGTAAATATTTTATTCTATCTTTTCATGTGACAACACTGAAGAAATTACACTTTGCTATAATGTAAAGTAGTGAGTGTTCAGCTTGTTACATAGGTACATAGTTAGTAAGGTTGAATAAAGACACCAGCTCATCCAATTCAACCTGAGTGAGTGTCTACAATTGTCCCTATCCCTGTACATTGCACACTCACATCAGTCCCTACTCTCAAGGAGCCCACAATCTAAGGTCCCCATTCATATACTAGGGCCAATTTTGGACAGAAGCCAATTAACCTACCTGCATGTCATTGGAGTGTGGGAGGAAACCGGAGTACCCGGAGGAAACCCACGCAGGCACAGGGAGAACATGCAAACTCTAGGCAGGTAGTGTCGTGGTTGGCAACCCTTTTTACTGCTAGGTGAGAGTGCTAACCACTACACCACTGTGCCACTTGTATAACAGTGTAAATTTGTTGCCCCTTCAAATTAAATAAACACACAGCCATTAATGTTTAAACCACAGGCAACAAAAGTGAGTACACCCCTAAGTGAAAATGTCCAAATTGGGCCCAAAGTGTCAATATTTTTTTATAGCCACCATTATTTTCCAGCACTGCCTTAAGCCTCTTGGGTATGGAGGTCACCAGAGCTTCACAGGTTGCCACTGGAGTCCTCTTCCCCTCCTCCATGATGACATCACAGAGCTGGTGGATGTTGGAGACCTTGCGCTTCTCCGCCTTCCATTTGAGGATCCCCCACAGATGCTCAATAAGGTTTAGGTCTGGAGACATGCTTGGCCAGTCCATCACCTTTACCCTCAGCTTCTTTAGCAAGGCAGTGGTCATCTTGGAGGTGTGTTTGGGGTGGTTATCATGTTGGAATACTGCCCTGCAGCCCAGAATTCTCTGCTCTGCTTCAGTATGTCACAGTACATGTTGGCATTCATGGTTTCCTTTATGAACTGTAGCCCCCCAGTGCAGGCAGCACTCATGCAGCCCCAGACCATGACACTCCCACCATCATGCTTGACTGTAGGCAACACACACTTGTCTTTGTACTCCTCACCTGGTTGCCACCACACACGCTTTACACCATCTTAACCAAATAAGTTTATCTTGGTCTCATTAGACCACAGGACATGGTTCCAGTAATCCATGTCCTTAGTGTGCTTGTCTTCAGCAAACTGGCTGTCTTTTGCATTATCTTTAGAAGAGGCTTCCTTCTGGTCATGCAGACCAATTTAATGCTGTGTGTAGCGTTTGGTCTGAACACTGATGGGCTTACCCCCCACCCCTTCAACCACTGCAGCAATGCTGGCAGCACTCATACATCTATTTCCCAAAGACAACCTCTGGATATTAAGCTGAGCACGTGACCTCAACTTCTTTGGTGGTCCATGGCGAGGCCTGCTCTGAGTGGAATCTGCCCTGTTAAACCACTATATGGTCTTGGCCATTGTGCTGCAGCTCAGTTTCAGGGTCTTGCCAATCTTCTTATAGCCTAGGCCATCTTTATGTAGAGCAACAATTCATTTTCTCATATCTTCAGAGAGTTCTTTGCCATGAGGTGTCTTGTTGAACTTCCAGTGACCAGTATGAGAGAGTGAGAGTAATAACACCAAATTTAACACACCTGCTCCCCATTCACACCTGAGACCTTGTAACACTAACAAATCACATGACACCGGGGAGGGAAAATGGCTAATCGGGCCCAATTTGTGTTGAGTTATTTTAAGGGGACAGCAAATTTACACTATTCTACAAGCTGTACACTCACTACTTTACTACATTGTAGCAAAGTGTAATTTCTTTTTACACTATGGGTGTCATTTACTATAGCGCAAATATGCAAACGCGTCTAATAAGGCCAATGCGTGATTCCTAGAGCTCGCTATTAGCAGCGAACATGCCTTTGTAAATGCGGAATCGGTGCTAAACGATGATTCTGTGGATCTGTAAGTACCAATTACGAACCCCAATGAAGTCTATGGGAACCGAACATGAAAAATCAAAAGTGTCCATTTTGAAGGCTTATATGCAAACAATTGGGCATAAAAGGGGTATGGGGGTCTGGGTACTGCCCTGGGGAACATGTATCAATAAAAATAAAAAATAAAAATTTCTGGAGCAGTGATTTTAATAATGAGGTAGCGATGCCCCTCCAAGCGTGTTGGTGTCTCTAATAACTGCCCCCCCCCCCACTCACAACTTCAGGTGCAGGCTCTGCAATGGTGTAGAAAATTGAAGATTTTTTTTGATTAAGCATCTATATTGATCTTAAACGTGTTAGCTTGTCTGTACCTTTCATCACCATGATGTAAGAGATTTTGGATCTTCTTTTATTCATGACAAAATAGTGTAGGTGTTACTCGGTGTGCGGCTGTTCAGCTCTTTTCTTCCATTTTAACCACTTTCAGACCGGACCATTTTGCTGGCTTAAGACCAGACCACTTTTTGCGATTCGGCACTGCGTCGCTTTAACTGACAATTTGCGCGGTCGTGCGACGTGGCTCCCAAACAAAATTGATGTCCTTTTTTTCCCACAAATAGAGATTTCTTTTGGTGGTATTTGATCACCTCTGCGGTTTTTATTTTTTGCGCTATAAACAAAAATAGAGCGACAATTTTGAAAAAAATGCATCATTTTTTACTTTTTGTTATAATAAATATCCCCCAAAAATATCTAAAAAAAAAAAAAATTTCCCTCAGTTTAGGCCGATACGTATTCTTCTACATATTTTTGGTAAAAAAAAAATTTGATTGGTTTGCGCAAACGTTATAGCGTTTATAAAATAGGGGATAGTTTTATGGCATTTTTATTAATAATTTTTTTTTACTAGTAATGGCGGCGATCAGCGATTTTTATTGTGACTGCGACATTGTGGTGGACACATCGGACATTTTTGACACATTTTTGGGACCATTGTCATTTATACAGCAATCGGTGCTATACAAATGCATTGATTCCTGTGTAAATGACACTGGCAGTGAAGTGTTCCTAGGGGTGTGTTACTAACTGTGGAGGGCGTGGCTTTGTGTTAGTGAACACTGATCTCTGCTTCAATCACATGGAGCAGAGATCAGCGTCACTTGTTGCTAGGCAGAACAGGGAGATGCTGTTTACAAGGGCATCTCCTCGTTCAGCCGCCCCGTGAGACGATTGTGGGTATCCCCGCGGCGATCGAGTTCGCGGGACCCGCGACCAGACTCACGGGGGTCCTGACCGGCACACGAGTGTGCCTTTGGGGGTGCGCACGCGATGGCAGGGCGGCATTTAAAAATGGATGTACCTGTACGCCAATATGCCTGCCTGTGCCATTCTGCCGACGTACATTGGCGTGCGCCGGTCAGGAACTGGTTAATAACAGTGTAGAGTCCCCCCTAGTCCATACCAAGCCCTTCGGGTCTGGTGTGGACTTTAAGGGAACCCCACACCAAAATGTAAAATAAAATGACGTAGGGGCCCCCCAAAATCCATACCAGACTCTTATCTGAGCAAGCAGCCTAGAGTACAGGAAGGGGGGGCAATCGAGTGCCCCCTCCTGAACCATACCAGGCCACATGCCGTCAATATGGGGAGGGTGCTTTGGGGCCCCAAAGCACCTTGTTTCCATGTTGATGGGGACAAGGGCCTCGTCTGCGGGCCGGGGGCTTATCGGAATCTGGAAGCCCCCTTTAACAAGGGGGACCCAAGATACCCCCCTATGTGAATGAATATCGGGTACATCGTACCCATATCTATAAACCCAAAAACGTAGTGTAATGTGACAAAAGACAATAGATGGTTTTTGACAATTCCTTTATTAAAAATGTCTGCTCCTTCCCTGCTTCTTCCTCTGGTCTTCCCCATCTTCCTGTGATCTTCCTCCAGCTTCTTCTTTTTTTAAAAAAAATGAACCTCCTCCAATAATGCGATGGGGCGGATGACGTCATTCAGAGACCCCGCCGCTTGTGACTTCCCCCGTCCGGGTATGATTGGTCCGTGATGTCACGGGGGTGGGGTCTCTGGATGACACCTTCCGGTGGCCACGCCCCATAGTTATACATGACATGTGAACCATGGAAGAGGACAGATTGGGGGGGGGGGGCGCAGCTTCAGAGGAGGGTTGTTTTTAGATCTTCAGCAGGTCGGTGTCAGGATCGGCGGCGGAGGAAGAAGAAGCAGGGGGAAAAGAAGCTGGAGGAAGAAGGAGAAGACCAGGAAAAGAAGCAGGGAAGGAGTAGACTGGAGTAAGAAGTGGGGCAAAAGAAGACATTTTTAATAAAGGAATTTTTAAAAATGGGCTATTGTCTTTTGCCACACTACACTAAATTTTTTGGTGAATGGGCAGGGGTACGATGTACCCCATACTTATTCACATAGGGGGGCGGGATCTGAGGGCCCCCTTGTTAAAGCAGGCTTCCCGATTCTGATAAGCCCCCAGCCCGCAGACCCCGACAACCAATGGCTAGGGTTGCCGGGATGAGGCTCTTATCCCCATCAACATGGGAACAAGGTGCTTTGGGGGGGACCCCAAAGCACCCTCCCCATGTTGAGGGCATGTGGCCTGGTATGTTTCAGGAGGGGGGGGGCACTCGCTCGCCCCCCCCCCCTTTTCCTGACCTCCAGGCTGCATGCTCAGATAAGGGCCTGGTATTGATTGTAGGGGGCACCCCACACCAATTTTTTTTAAACAACAGTTTTTTGGGTATTTGTTTTCTTAATTTGGTGCTTAGAGAGAATTCACATTTAGTTGACATTTCATGCCTTACCTAGTCCACAAAATAATTAGTAGAGCCCTGAATTTCAGCTTTGGAGCAGGGTTTTTTTTTTTTTTTTTTGAGGTGTGGGGGCTTTTATTCCCTCCCATCCCCCACCCCATTACACTTTATGCTCCAGGACTTGCACAACCAAATACTTTTGTATTCAACTAGAGTTAATACAGATTTGGATGGGTATGAATTGTTTGCACTTATAAAATATGTATTTCGAGTCTGCAAAAGTCAAACAAAGCAAAAAACAAATCAACTTTTTATTTCAACATTAGTATAAACATTTGTTACATTAATGTACTTGGGCCAAACAAAAAAAAGAAAAAAAGGGCATGGAAATGATGCTCCAGCATTTGACCATAGTTAGAAGGACCCTGCTCAAAAGAGCTTACGATCTACAAGGGTAGGACACAAAAAATTTGACACATTAAACAAATCACATTAGAAAAGGGGGTATATAAATCAAGCTAACAAGCATGACTTACTTTTTTTCGTGATCAGAAGTCCTCGCCCCAAAAAGTTACATGGCAGAATTATAAGCAAAAAAAGACAAAATACAAAAGGCAAAGCACAATCTACACTTACACATGATCGGACATTCCGACAACAAAATCCTGGATTTTTTATGATAGATGTTAGCTCAAACCTGTCTTGCATACATACGGTCACACAAATGTTGTCGGAAATTCTGAACGTCAAGAACGCGGTGACCTACAATACATACGACGAGCTGAGAAAAATTAAGTTCAATAGCCAGTGAGGCTCTTTTGCTTGATTCCGAGCATGCGTGGAATTTTGTGCATCAAAATTGTCTACACACGCTCGGAATTTATGCCAATGGATTTTGTTGTCAAAAATTTGAGATCCAGCTCTCAAAATCTTGTTGTCGGAAATTCCGACGGAAAGTGTCCGACGGAGCCTACACACGGTCAGATTTTCTGACAACAAGCCTACATCAAACATTTGTTGTAGGAAACTCCGACCGTGTGTACGCGGCATAACATGTGAAATTTAGAAGCAATCAAACAGCCTTAGCCCTTGTACACATGGTCAGAGATTTCGACAACCAAATCCGCTGGATTTTGTCCGTCGGATCTTGTCCGAAACTGTTGCATACACACGGTCGGACAAAGTTTTTGAAAAATCCGATCTTTCAGAATGTGATGACGTTATTTCGTTACGATGGGACTACGTTCAGGCCAGTAGCCAATAGATTTGGTGTAGGAATTTGTTCTGAGCATCAAAATTCTCTACACATGATCGGAGTATGTCCGATCGGACCAGTTTGTCGGAAAATATTTCCAACAAGTTGGAAAATTGGGTCCGACAGATATTCCGACAGAAACAGTCCGATGCATACCACACACAGTCGGATTATCCGACAAAACGCTCCGATAAGACAAATTCCATCGGAGACTCAGACCGTGTGTACAAGGGCTTAGTGGGGTGTGCAAGGTTAAGATTTATGCAAACCCCGCCCCCCCCAAAACCCACATTTATTTGTAACCCAATATACACTTTTTTTCTTTTTTAGTCTCAGAAAATGGACAACAGCACACATATACTGTCAGTACTTAGTGACTGCCTCCTCCACATCATATGACCAAACAAATTAACAATAATACACAGCACATTTTAACCACTTCTCTAGCCGCCCATAGACATATGTCTGCAGATGACACCCGACAAGTCAACAAAGGAGCCAATGCGCGTGCCTGACAGCCGTGATGTCCGCCAGGCACTCGTGATCGCTCGTTACAGCGCAGGACCGTATATACTAGAAACACACAATAGGTCTCCTCTCCCCTGACTCCTGAGATCTATTGTGTGTTTGTAGTGTAGCGGATGACATTTGGGATCAAATGTCACACACATTGTAAATTTAGTTTTTGCCTCAGGACCCTACGGTACTGAGGGTTAATTGTGTAGGTAAGCCTTAACACCAGTCTGGCCAGGCCATGTTTGAAGTTCTGCCTGGTCATGTGAACGGTGAGGTGCACATGACAGGCTAGAACCAGGCCTGGTTGGATGTTTGGGTATGGCCCACGTCACGTGTTCGGTGTGGGTCACGTGTTCGGGGTTCCGGAGTTGTTCGTGAGACCCGTGTGGTCTGTTCTGGTTCCAAGACCGGGGTAGCCCCGTGAGGGGTCCCGGTCACGGGGTGCTCGACATCCTGTCAGTTGCCCCTGATAGACCCATCTGGTCTGGGGTAGGGATCCGTCTGTTCCCGAGTCTCGGAACCTGCTGGTCCGAGGTGCTGTAACTGAGAGAGGATTCAAAGTGTCCGGGTGTGCTTTCGGCTTGGAGGGAAACCATAGCTCATGGAAGTGACCGGGGGAGCACTCTTCGAAGGAGGGCTGACAAGTGGCATCCAGAGAAGGGCCTGGTTACTGAGTTGGGAAGGACATTGATGAGTTCACACTTTTCGAGTACCTCAAAGGAAGTGGGGAAACGTTCCAGGTACGGTGGGAAAAAGGTTCCTGTTCATCTTTAGTTGATTGTTCAAGTTTTGAGTCAACGTGCTGACTGCCATGATCTCTGGCTAGAGGTCTGTTCAGCCTTGAAGTGCCCAGCTGCTAGTGGCTACTCTCTGGGTGGAAGTAGAGACTTGTTAAACCTGCAGTTCTACACCCGTGCCCTCTGTTCTCTAAGAGACTGTGTTTTGTGAAAGTTCTACTGCAAAATAAAACCTTTTGAAAGGACTTTATCTGTGTCAGTGTACAAGTCGTTGGGTATCAACCATGGGAACCCCTAGACGAAGAAGAGCAGGCCAGGAGAAGGTAACCGGTAAGCCCATTCAGTCAAGGCCGCCCTGCAACGGGTTATGGCCGCTACAGTAGTATATAGGAACAGATCGCTCTCCTCCCCAAGTCATTCCCATCCCCTCAGTTAGAATCACTCCCTAGGTAACACATTTAACTTTAACCCCTTGATCGCCCCCTAGTGTTAACCCTTTCCCTGCCAGTGACATTTATACAGTAATCAGTGCATTTTTACATGGTCCCGACTCCCAAAATAGTGTCAAAAGTGTCCAAAATGTCCGCTGCAATGTCACAGTCACAAGAGAAATCACAGATCGCTGCCATTACAAGTAAAAAAATAAAAATAATAAAAATGCCATAAATCGATCCCCTGTTTTGCAGGCGCTATAACTTTTCTTTATTATTATTGTTCTTGATTTATTATGTGATAGTTGGCGGTTCTTGGTGTGTGAGTGTAGAATAGTGATGTTACCCTCTGATTTTTGGGAATGACTTTTTGATTTCTGATGTTGGTGCACATATCACATTTTTTGGGCTCAAATTATGATTATTTGGAAATAAACACACAAAATTGTAACTAATTTTAACTGGTTCCCAACCGGCTCACACAGATATACCTTACGGCTATGTCCTTCCCCTTTCCAGCCACCAGAGGGGAACCTGATGCGCTTGGCTGGTGGTCGCGATCGCCGCCGGCAATGCACGATTGTGTGCACGAGCAACAGGATGGGGATTTGTGTGTGTAAACACACAAATCCCTGTGCTATCAGAGGAGAGGAGACATGTTGTTTGTTCCTAGTAAGTAGGAACAGCGATATGTCTCCTCTCTTACTCAGTCCTAAACCCATACAGTTAGAACACACTGAGGGAACACACATTTAACCTCTTGATCGACCCCTAGTGTTAACCCCTTCCCTGCCAGTGACATTTATACAGTAATCAGTGAATTTTTATATGGTCCCAAAATAGTGTCAAAAGTGTCCGAAATCTCCACGGCAATGTCACAGTCACGATAGAAATCACAGATCGCCGCCAGTACTAGTAAAAAAAAAAAATAATAATTAAAATGCCATAAATCGCCCAAAAAAATTTGCGCAACCAATCAATATATGCTTAGTGTGATTTTTTTTTACCAAAAAAATTAGAACAATATATATTGGCCTAAACTGAGAATTTTTCTTTTTTTTTTTTTATTGCAATATTTATTATAGCAAAAAGTAAAAAATTGTGTTTTTTTAAAACTTGTCACTCATCTTTTTTTATAGCACAAAAAATAAAAACAGCAGAGGTGATTAAATAGCACCAAAAGAAAGCTCTATTTGTGGGGAAAAAATGATAAAAATATAGATACAGTGTACAGCATGGCCGCACAATTGTCATTCAAAATGTTACAGCGCTAAAAACTGAAAATTGGATAGGGGCAGGAAGGAGGTGAAAATGCCCTGTATTGAAGTGGTTAATAATCATTCAAATATAACTTTCACATAACAATGTACAATCATGATCTACAATCCAGGATCAATTATTCCCTCCCAGATCCGTCTTCATCCAATTCTCATATGCAACTTGACAGGTATCCTCAGAATGAAAAGAAACATCGTATTGTCCACTGGTCACAAAATCCTGGAGAGCGAATATTTTACTGACCTGTAAATTCAGCAAATTCTGTAACATCCATAGCGATCGTCTTCAGACCCACTTCACCACGGTATTCAGGCTTTACCTGTATTCTCATAGAATTTCACAAACGCATCGAACCCCACAACATGGCGACGTCCTTTATTGGTTCCATTGGTTTATTTGGCCTCTTGTTTATCTAGGGGTCGCCCTAGAAGAAGGGTCCCTAGGATACCCCCAACCCAAAGCCTAGGGGTACATGACACCCGCTCTTGAGTCAGGAGGCCGAGACACCATCTTTGTGAGAAAAATTCAGGCCTGTTCTGAGGCCAAACACCCTCCTCAAATGCAGCCCTTTAAATAACCCAACAAGTTTGCTCACCTCCATCCACCCAGTAAAGGACACAGTAAAGGACGCACCCACTAGTGTAATTGATTCTGTCTCATGAAGTGGAGCATCACACCAGATGTATGTGTGCAGCATCACACCAGACGTAAACATCCATATCTGGGCCAAAACACCCCAGTTCTAGATTTGCTTGATTTATAATGTGATTTCTTGGGGTTCCATTATGTGAAACCCATCAAAAATGTTATCACTGGTGAAAAAGAAAGTTTAACACCACAACATATAAACCTGTAGCCAGCTAGCAGGATTGGGAACCAAACCCAGAAACTCAGCGCTGCAAGGCTGAAACTCTAGGCTGTGAGCCACTGTGCTGTTCCATGTTTTAAGGCTGCATCTCTGTGGTGTCAAACTGTCCTAAATCCCAGGGGTACAAGAAGTTAATCAATGTAGATGTACTGTGGAAGGCCAGAGAGTCAGTGAACAACCTGTTTCTGGCATGTGCCATCTATTTTGAAGGATGGTTATGGCTGATTACTGTCAGAATGAGAGATAAACAGCTGTCATTTCGTGGGGTTTCACTTTCTAAGAGGCTGTAATTAGTGGTGGTGGGGAAATGTCAAGGCTGATTAAAGTCCTTGCCCATGGGAAACATATGACACAATTTGCAATGGTGGTGGAACCCTACTATACATACAGTAAAATACAAAATTTAGACATGTCCCTGAGTCAGGAGTTCTGTTTAACAACATAGGAAGAACATAGGAAGAAAACTTCTCTACATGAAGTGGCATGTTTGGGATGCAAGTCCAGAAACTCAGTGCTGGTAGGCTGAAATAATAACCTCTAAGCCACTGAGCTGCCACATGTGGAACACTCCTACACATAAATACAGAATTACTTTGGACATATAGGTGGTGGAATTGCATTAGTCAGACTTATTGTTCTTGAGTTATTCTGTGATATATGGTGGTTCTTTGTGTGTGAATGTAGAATAGTTATGTTACCCTCTGATTTTTGGGAATGACATTTTGATTTCTGATGTTGGTAGTGGTACACATATCAAATTTTTTGGGCTCAAATTATGATTATTTGGAAACAATAAAACACACAAAATTGTGACTCATTTTAACCGGTTCCCAACCGGCTCACCCAGATATACTGAGGCAGAATGGCTCTCTGTACGGGTTTGTCCTTCCCCTTTTCGGGCACCAGAGGGGGGACCTGATGCGCTTGGCCGGTGATCGCAATCACCGCTGGCCATGCGCAATCGTGTGCACGAGCGCCAGCATGGGCATTTGTGTGTGTAAACACACAAATCCCTCTGCTGTCAGAGGAGAGGAGACATGTTGTTTGTTCATAGTAAGTAGGAACAGCGATATGTCTCCTCTCTTACTCAGTCCTATCCCCACCATACAGTTAGAACACAGTAAGGGAACACACATTTAACCTCTTGATCGCCCCCTAGTGTTAACTCCTTCCCTGCCAGTGACATTTACACAGTACTCAGTGCATTTTTATAGCACTGATCGCTGTATAGTTGTCAGTGGTCCAAAAATGTGTCAAAAGTGTCCAATCTGTCTGTCGTAATGTTGCAATACTGCTAAAAATTGCAGATCACCGCCAGTACTAGTAAAAAAAAAATAATAATAATAAAAATGCCGTAAATTATTTTCCATAGTTTGTAGACACTTTAAAATCAATGAATGCTTTCACACTGGGGCAGTGCGCTGAGAAAAAACACCCCTCTCCAATGAAATGAATGTAAAGCTATTCAAAAGCGCCTGAAAAGCTCTTCAAAAGCACTCAGTGTTTTACTGGGTTAAGAAGCGCCTCGGTGTGAAAGGGGCCTTAGTTTAACATAGGCCTGGAAGCCAGTGGGAGGGTAGGGACCTCCTTTCCACATTGTATTGTATACTCTCATTAAAGTATTGGGAATAAAATCTTGTGATAGCTTAAAGAATTCTGCTGTATACCCATCTAGGCCAGGGGTCTTATTATTTGCTAGATTTGTTATAGTGGCAATAACTTCCTCTTATAGGTATATTTAACCTGTCTATATGTGTATTTGATAGTTTAGGAAGTTTACGTTTCTCTTATATTCACTGACCGACACAGCTCCTCTCTGTAACAAATGGGTTGTTAGCCCTATCACTAGGAGAATACTAGGCATAGTTGTAATACAACACTCAGAACTCTCTTTTTATGCAGAAGCTTTTCTTTTTGCGCAAGATGAATGATCCTGTGATCTTCTATCAACAGCCGGCTGGGTGACAGGCTGGTTCACTTATCCTTGTAGTCTCCCCAGTCCGGCCATCGAGCGTGTGCAGGTCGCAGCTACGGCTCGGCAGGCCACGACATACCTCAGCTCCAGAGGTGGTCGGTGAGCTTTTATGCTGTGGGGCATTCATATGACCAGGCTACTGATGTCTGCATCACAGTATGCCGAGGCCAGTAGCCTTCCCTGTACTGATCAGGAGTAGGTCTTCAATGGAATGTCTCCCAGCTCTTCAGGACTGGTAAATACGGCTCTCCGTGTCCCGGCAGGGCTGAGCAGCTGGGCATTCCCTGGGAAGTCGATTCGGGGGTCCCTCACCTCCCTCTCTTCTCTCCCCTGTCCCTATCTCCTCTCCTCCCCCCCTCATGGGGGGGGGGGGCTGTGCATGGGTACTGAGCAGTGTGTGTGTGTGCCCCTGAGGGCTCCCACCTGGGATCTGGCTGGCTGGTGGTGCCTGGATCCTGTGTGTGTAGCTCCCGGGAGGTGTCTGTGAGGTTTGCCTGTGTCGATACAGCGCCGTGTGTCTGCCACATGTTTGTCTCTGTCTTTCATGGAGCTGGCTGGCGGCCATTATCGGTGTGGGCAAGGGCAGCATGCTTCTGGTCTTCAAGTGGCCATTTTCCCAGCGCTTCCCTATTCAGGACACTGGCAGCCATTTCCTAGAAGCCGGAGCACGTTTCAGTGCTCTAGCAGCAGCTTCATGTGCCCTCAGCTTCTTGTTTTGTCATTACTGGGCGCTGGACAGTCTTCTATGTAGTCTGAGCATGTTTTTCAGATCGTTCAGCGATCGTTTCACCGATCGTTCTGACGGAGTGCCACCGACACAGTTTTGGTTCCTCTGCACCTGGAAGCACTAGGGGTCTACAGGCACTGCTGTGAACAGCGCGGAACTCCTCAGGGTGGTGAGTCCGGCGGGTTAGAACCCCTCAGTCATCGGCAGCAAGGAGGGTGGGACTGCCACTGTCCTAAGTCCCCTTCGGGTGGCAGACAGGGTAGGGTCAGCATGGCTTCAGAAACTGGTGTTTCTTCCCCCGAAACCCAGGCAATTGCAACCGGGTCACCTGCGGACTGGGCAGTTCCCATGGACACCCTGACGGTGGTCCTCAATTTGTTCGTTGCCAAGATGGAGGTGGTGCGTGGGAAAAAAGGTACTAAAAAGCAGCCCCTGCCCCCCCCCCCTGCTCTCTGGGGAGAGCTCTGACACAGACTCGGGTCCTGCTGAGGCCGGTGACCCCTGCTCTGTCTTGTTAGACGACGCTGACCAGGACTGTTTGGACAGTGAGTCCCCGTCCGGGCATGACAAAGCACTTGTTGGAGCACTTATCACAGCTGTGTGTGATACCCTGAAGATTCAGGAGCCAGCGGATCCATATGCTGAGGTACCGGTCCCTTATGGGTCCCGCAAGCCAGCACGTTCACCTAAGGTGTTCCCGTATCTGACTTATTTTGACAAGTTCATTTACAAGGAATGGGGTCGCCTGCAACAGACCTTTTCGGTCCCCAAATATATGGCGGTGCATTACCCCTTTGAGAAAAGCCTTCTCAAGAAATGGCCGGCTCCTCCGGTCGTGGACACCCCAGTATCCAGGTTAAATAAAGTAACCACGATCCCGGTTGAGGGGACTCCTGCATTCAAGGATCCCACAAACAGGAAGGTCGAGGCGGTGGCTCGTTCCTTGTTTACGGTTTTGGGGACAGCCATGCGACCAGTACTGGCATCCGCACTTGTGTCGCAGACACTGACTGAGTGGGCATAACTTGCCCCATGAATTGGGAGAGCAACAGGCTTTTCCTGTATGCGTGGAACTAGCAGACCAACTAGTGCCAGGCCTTAAGTACATCTGTGACGTGGCCCTGGATACTCTCCCTCTGTTATCCAGGTCCTCAGTGTAAGCTGTGGTGCTGAGGCGCCTGATTTGGCTAAAATGCTGGTCTGCTGACCAGGCATCCAAAAAAGTCCTGACGGGTCTTTCATTCCTTGGCGATCGGCTCTTTGGAGCCTCATTAGAAGACATTATTAAAAATGCCACAGGTGGTAAGAGTACACTACTCCCACAGGCCAGGAAAGCTAAGGAACCACGCCGTAGGCAAGGGCCCTCTTTTCCGCTCACAAACGGCTTTTTCGTCCGCCCGGAGCTTCGACAAAGCGTCCCCAGCCCGACAAAAACATCCCTGGAACCACAAGCCTAACAAGCCTGCGAATAAAAGTGCTACCGCATGAAGGTTTGCCCCCACATGTCTCGGGTGGGGGGTTGCCTTCGGGAGTTTGCAGCCCGGTGGTCCGACCAACGGGTCTGCGATCTGATTTCCACAGGCTACAAGATAGAGTTTCTCTCTTGGCCGCCAAACTGATTTTTTCCCCTCCATCATACCCGTATCCCCGGTTTGCCAGGAGGCCCTGTTGGGGGCGGTAAGGGATTTGCTGAATAATGGGGTTATTGTACTGGTTCCAGACTTGGAGCGCTTCCAGGGATTCTACTCAAATCTGTTTGTGGTTCCCAAGAAGGAAGGGGTATGTCCGATCTTGGACCTAAAAGCCCTCTATCACTTTGTGAAAGTGCAGAGGTTCAGAATGGAATCAGTTCGCTCAGTAGTCGCTGCACTCCATCAAGGGGACTCCCTGGCATCCTTAGACATCCAGGATGCGTACCCGCACATACCCATATGCCTTCAGCATCAAAAATGTCTGTGTTTTGCAGTCGGGGAAGCCAATTACCAGTTTGTGGCTCTTCCTTTTGGTCTGGCATCAGCCCCCCGAGTCTTTACCAAGTACTGGCTCCAGTTTTGGCATTGCTGCGACAACGTGGGATACCTAGACGATCTCCTCCTGAGAGCATCTTCCCCCTCAGCAGGGGCATAACTATAGGAGGTGCAGCAGTCGCGACCGCAACCGGGCCCTGTGATGCAGGGGGCCCATGCAGCCCCCTCTACATATGACCAGCAGCAGCATAGGCAGCTAGGGGTACCAGTGCACCATGCACACGGGTGCTGGAGGTGGAGGGTGACTAGCAGAGTTCCATGCTCGACTATCGCACTGGCTGCTCTTTAGTTGTGCATTCCTTGCATGACCTGTGTCCTCAGATGGCTCCTCAGAGTACCCCTCTCCTGCTCCATGCAAGCACACAGATGCAGTGCAGCCCTATGAGCGCCAGCTCCCTGGAGGACACTGCAGGCTTGTCTGCCAGCCCCCCTCCTCCTCTGTCATACACAGATGATGAAAGGTCTTTCTGGGAGTTATGCTGATCGCCCGTCCAGCACACTGGATGGAGCCCAGGCCAACATGGATGAGTGCGAGGCCTACAGCTTGGTCATGGCAGTGAGAGGACCCCATCCCCCACACACCGTTACATACCCCCTCCATCTCCCCCTGGGGACAGGGACCCCTTCTCAACTTCATCTGCCCTAGAGAAAAGGACCTCATCTCTTCTGGGGACGGGGACCCCATCCTGCCTAGGGACAGTCCCCCAATGGGGCACCTAAAATTAAAAAAAAAATAAAATAAAATAAAAACTACTGATACCAGTGGTGGAACTACAGGGCTCACAAAGGTCATACCTGTGACCACGCCCTGGAGTTCCACCGCCGGACTCGGAGGGAAGGGCCCTGGCTGGGGTTCAGGGGGGCCCTTCATGGTTTCTTGCATCGGGGCCCTGAAGGTTCTAGTTACGCCACTGCCCCTCAGAATTAGAGGAGGATGTGGCGATCACCATGCAGACCCTGCAAGAATTTGGGTGGCTGTTGAACCTCAAAAAGTCAGAGATTGGGCCGACCCAGCGTCTGGAGTACCTAGGCTTGCTGTTAGATTCCAGGGAAGAGAGAGTTTTTCTCCCTTCAGACAAATTGCAGACTCTCAGATCTGCGGTCAAACTGCTGATGAACCGTAAGTGGTTGTCGCTCCGTTTTTGCATGCGAGTAATGGGATATATGGCCTTCGAGGCAGTGCCTTATGCCCAGTTCCACACCAGAGTCCTGTAGAAGGAGATTTTCACAAATTGGGACAAATCTCAGTTGTAGAGGCAAACAATGAGGGAGGACGTGACACCATAGCAGACTCACGAATGCTCACATTGGGACAAGAAAGCTCAAGAATATAATAAATGAAAAAATAGTAAACTTTATTAGAAAATTCACGCAAACATGTTAAACAGTAAAAAGAGACTCCACAGGTGAATCGCCCATCAAAACCTGTGGGGTCCTTTCTATGACAATACCAGATATACACAGGTGAAATAAATGGCTGCAGAAAAATGTGTAAAAAAGGATCAAAACAGAAAAACAAAAAACAAGACAAGTGGTTTAAAAACAATGCTAAACACTGCTATTAAAGATGTGGAGTCCCCTCCTATGTTCCCTCCCGTCTTCCCTATGGACCCAGCTGAAGCTGATAGTAGATGAATGTGGGCCAGGCAAAAAATGCACACAGTTCTATCCAAAAGTGTCCTTTTTGTAAGCCGTATCAGGCTCAATGAAAGTGCAGTCAGGAATAAATTCCACAGATTATGGCATAGAATATATAAAGTCAGGGATCCAAATGATTAGATATATGTCCATAGCTGTAAAAAATTTACCTGAAAGTGCAAGTATCATCCGTCATCTGGTGGTGCAGTCATATAGGATAACAGAGACCCAGTGTGTGCCGCTGATGTCACGCTCTTCTTGGTCGAATATACAAGGCTCACAGGGATGACTTCAATGGAGTTCCTGGTGGAACAATACCGCAATCAGCTCAGACACCATCCAGAGACAAACGAGTGGATTTCGAGTGGAGCGGAGCAGTTGCCGGTCACACAAACGTTATGCAGCGTGGGTCTCATGGATCACACATCCTGAGTCTATTCAGGTCACAGGTGAACTAGTATCCAGCAGAGGGAGCTCTGAGTAGAAAATGCACCAGTCTAGTGAGGACTGAACAGAAAGTCTCTATGCAAATGCCCAAAACGGCAGTAAAGATGGGGGATCATGTGGGGGGCGCACAGGAGGGGATGACAGCAGCGTTAGACCACGTTAGAGATAAAGGGGTATATACAGATGTATACTGTACTGTGCTGTGCTGGAGGCACACACAACTTCCAATAACTCCTGCAGATGGCAAGTGGGCTCAAATAGAGAACAGCTATGTAGGTGGATTATAGCGGTATGTACTGGGTACAGAGCACGCAGACAGCACGCACTATCTCCTAACACTACTGACTGCAAGCTCTATTATAAAAGATAGATCACTAGCTATATAGGTGAGGTGAATACAGCGGTGTATACTGCGGTCAGGGCACGCAGACAACAACCACTACACAACAGCAAGATCGAAAATCGTCCGAAAACAATCAGTGTGTACTGTGTTGAAGGTACACAGAACACCCACTAACTCCTGCAGATGCCTTTATTATAGAACACCAGAGATAAAGGGGTATATACAGATGTATACTGTGCTGTGCTGGAGGCACACACAACTTCCAATAACTCCTGCAGATGGCAAGTGGTCTCAAATAGAGAACAGCTATGTAGGTGGATATAGCGGTGTGTACTGGGTACAGAGCACGCAGACAGCACGCACTATCTCCTGGCACTACTGACTGCAAGCTCTATTATTAAAGATGGACCACTAGCTATATAGGTGAGGTGAATATAGCGGTGGAGAAGACAGCGACTGGGATGGTGGAGAAGACAGCGACTGGGATGGTGAAGAAGACAGCGACTGGGATGGTGGAGAAGACAGTGACTGGGAAGGTGGAGAACACAGTGACTGGGATGGTGGAGAAGACAGCGACTGGGAAGGTGGAGAACACAGTGACTGGGAAGGTGGAGAAGACAGCGACTGGGATGGTGGAGAACACAGCGACTGGGATGGTGGAGAACACAGCGACTGGGAAGGTGGAGAACACAGCGACTGGGAAGGTGGAGAAGACAGCGACTGGGATGGTGGAGAACACAGCGACTGGGAAGGTGGAGAACACAGTGACTGGGAAGGTGGAGAACACAGCGACTGGGATGGTGGAGAAGACAGCGACTGGGATGGTGGAGAAGACAGCGACTGGGATGGTGGAGAACACAGCGACTGGGAAGGTGGAGAAGACAGCGACTGGGATGGTGGAGAACACAGCGACTGGGAAGGTGGAGAACACAGCGACTGGGAAGGTGGAGAACACAGCGACTGGGAAGGTGGAGAACACAGCGACTGGGATGGTGGAGAAGACAACGACTGGGATGGTGGAGAAGACAGTGACTGGGATGGTGGAGAAGACAGCGACTAGGATGGTGGAGAAGACAGTGACTGGGATGGTGGAGAACACAGCGACTGGGATGGTGGAGAAGACAGCGACTGGGATGGTGGAGAAGACAGCGACTGGGATGGTGGAGAAGACAGTGACTGGGAGAAAAGGCATCCAACAACACTTTGTGGTGAGTGCGATACGATTTGAGTCATATAAAATGTATGGCTAAAATCACATCGCATAGACATCGCATGTGAATGCGGTGTGTTACAAAATGTATGGCTCAAATCACATGGCACAGACATTGCATACGCTGTTCATCCGGCACCAGTGTGAACCCAGGCTACTGTTCAATGAACGACGCCCCCAAACAGAACTCAGGCTTAAAAAATCAATGGCATCAAAAACGTCCAAAAACGCTGGTGAGACACGTTTTTGAGCGTTTATCTGCGTTTATCGGTGTTAGAGCATTTTTACAGCTGAAAAACATCTCTCAGAATACACTCGTTTTGTTTTTTACAGCTCAAAAACGCCACTGCCACTGTGCCACTGCACAAAACCTTTAATCCTACCCCTGTGAGAGGTATGGCTGGATGACATACCTCACATGGTGTCAGAAGGGGGCGGGTCACCCGGTTACATCACCGGGTGCCCCCGCCCTTGCCTTTATAACAGCTGTCACATCCCAGAGACAGCAGTGGACCCCTCCCATCGAAGCAGAGCTTTTTTTCTTTTCTATTTTTCGGGTACCTTGGCGCCATGATTGAAGATGGATGGAAATTGTGGGACTTTTTTTTTTTAATAAAGGAATTGTCCAAAACTGTCTCCTGTCATTTTTACTTTTTTGACATTTTTTTGGTGAATGGGTAGGGGTACAATGTACCTTATACCCATTCACATAGAGGGGAGCGGGATCTGCATGCCCCCTTGTTAAAGAGGGCTTCCAGATTCCGATAAGCCCCCCCACCTGCAGACCCCCACAACCACTGGGAAAGGGTTGTGGAGAAGAGGCTCTTGTCCCCGTCAACATGGGGACAAGGTGCTTTGGGGGGATTCCAAAGCACCCTTCCTATGTTAAAGGGGCAAGTGGCCTGGTATGGTTCAGGAGGGGGCCCTCACTTGTCCCCCCCTCTTTCCTCTGCCATGGCTGCATGCTTAGATAAGTGTCTGGTATTGATTTTAGGGGGACACCACGTCATTTTAAGAAAAAAAATTGGTGTGGGGTCCCTCTTAAAAACAATACAAGACCTGAAGAGCCTGGATTTTGGGGGCCCCCCCACACCATTTTTTATTTTGGCACGGGTTCCCCTTAACCACTTCAATACACTGTGTTACAGTATATAAACTACACTGCCTGCACTGATGCATTGACTCAATATAGAGTCTACACTGAATATCTACTCCATGCTGAATGCAGAGTATATATATATATATATATATATATATATATATATATATATATATATATATATATATACACGTTATTTCACAAGAGTGAGTACACCACTCCCATTTTTGTAAATATTTTATTATATCTTTTCATGTGACAACACTGAAGAAATTATACTTTGCTACAATGTAAAGTAGTGAGTGTACAGCTTGTATAACAGTGTACATTTGCTGTCCCCTCAAAATAACTCAACACACAGTGATTAATTTTGAAACTGCTGGCAACAAAAGTGTGTACACCCCTAAGTGAAAATGTCCAAATTGGGCTCAATTAGCCATTTTCCCTCCCTGGTGTCATGTGACTTGTTAGTGTTACAAGGTCTCAGGTGTGAATGGGGAGCAGGTGTGTTAAATTTGGGGTTATTGCTCTCACTCATACTGGTCAATGGAAGTTCAACATGGCACCACATGGCAAAGAACTATCTGAGGATCTGAAAAAAAAAGAATTGTTGCTCTACATAAAGATGGCCTAGGCTATATGAAGATTGCCAAGACCCTGAAACTGAGCTGCAGCACAGTGGCCAAGACCATATAGCAGTTTAGCAGGACAGATTCCCCTCAGAACAGGCCTCGCCATGATCGACCAAAGAAGTTGAGGTCACGTGCTCAGCGTCATATCCAGAGGTTGTCTTTGGGAAATAGACGTATGAGTGCTGCCAGCATTTCTGCAGAGGTTGAAGTGGTGGGGGGGTCAGCCTGTCAGTGCTCAGACCATATGCCGCACACTGCATCAAATTGGTCTGCATGGCTGTTGTCCCAAAAGGAAGCCTCTTCTAAAGATGTTGCACAAGAAAGCCCACAAACAGTTTGCTGAAGACAAGCAGACTAAGGACATGGATTACTGGAACCATGTCCTGTGGTCTGATGAGACCAAGATAAACTTATTTGGTTCAGATGGTGACAAGCGTGTGTGGCGGCAACCAGGTGAGGAGGACAAAGACAAGTGTGTCTCACCTACATTTAAGCATGGTGGTGGGAGTGTCGTGGTCTGGGGCTGCATGAGTGCTGCCGGGACTGGGGAGCTACAGATCATTGAGGGAACCATGAATGCCGAAATGTACTGTGACATACTGAAGCAGAGCATGATCCCCTCCTTTTGGAGACTGGGCCGCAGGGCAAGATTCCAACATAACAACCCCAAACATATCTCCAAATGACCACTGCCTTGCTAAAAAAGATGAGGGTAAAGGGACTGGCCAAGAATGTCTCCAGACCTAAACCCTATCGAGCATCTGTGGTAGGCAGACCAGATGTCCCCGGTTTCAGGGGACAGTCCCCCGGATTGAGGACACTGTCCCCGGACCAAGTCTGTCCCCGGTTTTGTCCCCGGATTTGACTTCAACAGGAGCTGGGGCAATTTTCAAAGACAGTCAGTGCAGAATTAAAAAAAAAATATGAATTACACCCCCCCCGCTCCTACATACACGTAGGGGAGTGTATTTTTTTCCATTATCTGTGTCCCTTTCTGATGATGATGTACTGGTCAGAGTGGCTTCAGTTTCCGGGACATGCCCATTCAGCTCCGCTCACATGTTCTGTTCTTCTGCCTTGGCTCAAATCCCGGGCCAGCCGCCTGCTTGCTTATCTCCTTATCTTCCCCCGGCAGAGTCATTTTCCTCCACTCCCTACCCTGTAGTATCCGGGGGCCCGGAGAGTGAGACCTGAGAGGCTGTGAGGCCGGTGGAGGCGGCAACGGGCAGAGAGAGGCAGCTGAGCTCAGCTAATGATGTCCAGCAGAAGGAATAGAGGGGAAGCAGATCCAATCGTGGGGCTGCCAGTGCCTTCAAGGCTTCAACACAGGTGAGCTTTGGGGGTGTCTGTGAATAGACTACATTGCACTGTGTCTGTCTCTCTGGCATAATGGATGGTATCAGAACTCACAGGCAGCAGGCACTTATTGGTCATCAGTTAACAAAATCAGCACCCAGCAGCCATGTTATGTGACACACTGTGACAGAGCCAGCCAGAGCCATGATAGAGCGCCCCCTGCCTGTGAGTTATCATAATGATGATGATCTTAACCAGTTGCTGATCGCCTTATAGCAGATTTACTGCTACAGGGCGGTCGCACTGCATGGGATCACTTATATACGTGATCCTGCATTTCTGGGTATCAGAGCCAATCAGTGGATCCGGCGGACTCGCCTAGTGGTCTGCCTATGTAAACAAGGCAGTTTGCCATTCTGTCAGCGTGGAAGACATTGATCCTGTGTTCCTGCAAAGCAAGTACAGGGATCTATGTCTTCCCATGGGTAAAATCACCTCCTCCACAGTGAGAAAACACTTGTTAGGCACACAATTAACCCATTGATTGCCCTAGATGTTATCCCCTTCCCAGCCAGTGTCATTAGTACACTGACAGTACATATATTTAGCACTGATCGCTGTATTAATGTCACTGGTTTCCACAAAGTGTCAAAAGTGTTACTTAGTGTCTGATTTGTCCACTGCAATATCACAGTCCCGCTATGAGTTACTGATTGCTGCCATTACTAGTATAAAAAAAAAAAATGTCCCCGGATTTAATTTTAAAAATCTGGTAACCCTAATCTGTGGGATATCCTCAAATGGAAGGTGGAGGAGCGCAAGATCTCTAACATCCACCAGCTCCGTGATGTCATCATGGAGGAGGGGAAGAGGACTCCAGTGCCAACCTGTGAAGCTCTTGTGACCTCCATGCCCAAGAAGGTTAAGGCAGTGCTGGAAAATAATGGTGGCCACACAAAATATTGACACTTTGGGCCCAATTTGGACATTTTCACTTAGAGGTGTACTGACTTTTGTTGCCAGCGGTTTAGACATTAATGGTTGTGTGTTGAGTTATTTTGAGGGGGCAGCAAATTTACATTGTTATACAAGCCGTACACTCACTACTTTACATTGTAGACAAGTGTCATTTCTTCAGTGTTGTTACATGAAAAGATATAATAAAATATTTACAAACATGTGAGGGGTGTACTCACTTTTGTGAGATACTGTGAAATACTGTATATATATATACACACACACACACACAGACAAACTAGACTGATCGTAGTGTAATTATAGGGGTGTTCTGCGGTGCTCAAATTTGCTGCAAATGCCCCATAATGTTTGCTGTTCAGCAACCTGGTGAACAGCCAATGTTCCAGTTGAACTTACGTTTGACTTGAACATTGGGCTCACCCCTAGGAGTCAACTGTCATCAGGTGTCACGTTCCCTACTGTGTCTTTTAGATGGCCAGTTGTGGTCATGCCCCAAGTGGCTCTGGGTGGTGTTGAACTCATGACTGCCAGTTGTTGCTCCTGTTTCTTTACCTCTGAGCCACACCTCAGTTGTATTCAGTCTGATTTCCAGCCATGCCTAGTTTAGCATAAAGTACTGTGGGCAATTCTCTGTTTGTGCCTGTCACTTCTGGATCAGCTGAGGCAGGTTACCTAATTATCTGGGTATAAAACCCTGTCTCACTCTGAGGGCTTTGGCAGTTCATTTTATCATGTTTGCCAAGTGTTCTTGTGTGCCTGTCTTCTGTTGCAGAGTTCCAGTGTTCCAAGACTGACCCCGGCTTCAGACCCTGGCTTGTTTATCGTTTATTCTGACTTCTGGAATCCCTGACTACGGCTTTACCTGGACAATCCTTTGGCAAATACCTGTCAACCCCCGTGCACAGATTCACAGCCCAGGTAGCTTATCTCTTTGTTGCCGTGGGCTGTGTCTATTTGCAAGGGTGAGCCTACATCTCTGTGCCATGGACTCCAACCTAGGTAAGCCCTCACATAATGAACTGCCCAGATGGAGTCCGTGGAGATGTACAGGATGCTCACCTCTCTTGTTCTACAAGTCTCCAGCCTGGGCCAGACCGTTGCTGAGTTGCAGCAAGAAGTCCGTTTGTTTAGAGGCACAGTACACCCAACCCTGGAACCTGTATGTCCAGAACCGTCTGTTTTGATGCCTGAGAAGTTTGATGGGAATCGTGCATCATTCTTGATCTTTAGGATGGATTGCGAGCTGTTGTTTGCTCTTAAGCCTAGGACCTATGCCTCTGACTTTATAAAGGTTTGCACATCCATCAATCTGCTCACTGGGCTAATCAAGACATGGGCTTTTCAGCTATTACAGGAGAAGAGTACAGTCTTGGACAGCTGGGAAGCTTTCATGTTTGCTCTGGACTCTTATATTACAGTTTCTAAGAAAACCAGTGTTCCCAAGTCTGCTTCTAGTTCACGTGACCCAGGGACAGGAATACCCTGTACAGATACGACTCCAAACCATCCCAGTCCATGCCAAGTTATGAAGCCCTAACCCCTCAAAGCCTGGACAGTCCTGAGGTTTTACCCGCTCCTACCCTGGATGATGTGGAACCCATGGAGATCGGGTCCATCCGGTCCAAGCTGTCTAAAGGAGAGAGAGAGCGGAGGAGAAGCTGTGGACTCTGTTTCTATTGTGGAGTAAGAGGGCACCTTATCTCTCTCTGCCCAACTCATCCACCTCGGCCAAAGTTTCAGCAAGTGGGTACTACTAGGAGCCTTCCTGATACCCTTGAATCTCTGCCTGCTATCCAGCTTGAAGTTCTGGTGCATGTGTCCCCAGTTGAAGTTCCTGTGTCCCCAATTCCTGTGCCAGTGTTCCAGCTTGAAGTTCCTGTGCCTTTGCCCACAATTGCAGTTCCGGTGCCTGTTTCCCCAGTTGAAGTTCCTGTTTCCCCAGTTGAAGTTCCTGTGTCCCCAATTCCTGTGCCAGTGTTCCAGCTTGAAGTTCCTGTGCCTTTTCCCACAATTGCAGTTCCGGTGCCTGTTTCCCCAGTTGAAGTTCCTGTTTCCCCAGTTGAAGTTCCTGTTTCCCCAGTTGAAGTTCCTGTGTCCCCAATTCCTGTGCCAGTGTTCCAGCTTGAAGTTCCTGTGCCTTTGCCCACAATTGCAGTTCCGGTGCCTGTGTCCCCAGTTGAAGTTCCTGTGTCCCCAGTTGAAGTTCCTGTGTCCCCAGTTGAAGTTCCTGTGCCCGTGTCCCCACTACCTCCTGACTGTATGTATGCCTCAAATTGCACCATAGTCCGTAAGCAGGACCTGAAGACTTTCGAAAGAGCCTTGCAAGCAACGAAAGTCTCCCCAGCTGGAACGTCTAAAACAAAGAAAGCCCAAAGGAAATAGGATGTTCCATGCTCTGAGGGCATTCCTAAGGGGAGGGAACTGTCACAATCCCTACCGTGGCTTTTAGACAGCCAGTTGTGGTCATGCCCCAAGTGGCTCTGGGTGGCATTGAATTCATGACTGCCAGTTGTTGCTCCTGTTTATTTACCTCTGAGCCACACCTCAGTTCTATTCAGCCTGCTTTCCAGCCATGCCTAGTTTAGCATAAAGTACTGTGGGCAATTCTCTGTACCTGTCACTTCTGAATCAGCTGAGGCAGGTTACCTAATTAGCTGGGTATAAAATCCTGTCTCACTCTGAGGGCTTTGGCAGTTCATTTTGTCATGTTTGCCAAGTGGTCTTGTGTGCCTGTCTTCTGTTGCAGAGTTCCAGTGCTCCAAGACTGACCCCGGCTTCAGAGCCTGGCTTGTTTATCGTTTATCCTGACTTCAGCTTTACCTGGACAATCCCTTGGCGAATTCCTGTCAAGCCCCCATGCACAGATTCACAGCCCAGGTAGCTTATCTCTTCGTTACCGTGGGCTGTGTCTATTTGCAAGGGTGAGCCCTTAGGTATTATGTTTGGCTGAGGGCTTGTGTTCAGGACTTCAGTTCCTGCAAAACAGCTGAAGAACAAACCATTGTGAACAAAAAGCAACAGTAAAGCACTCTATTCACCAAATGCCCCATGTTGCCCCCTTGTAGCTTTCTTTAGATCTTTGTGACTCTGAGCGTTGGGGTGAACTCATCTGCAAGTAAGAAGAATCGCCACTAACAAAACAACCCAAAAAAGTAGAGAGTCATTTTCTTTGGTCATGTCCTCTTTAAGAGATGAGGACTTGCAATGAGGGAAGGTAGCAAGACCTCGGTAGGACCGACAGCTGAATAGATAGAAATTAAAGCCGCCCAGGCTAGCGGCACTGAAAAAGGAGAAGATAAATAAACATAGTGGAAGAACCGGTTTGCTAGTAATTCAAGTCTGGAGGCTATCACATACCCAGCACAAAAGCTCAGAGAGTGAGGCAGCTCAGCCATGACCGGCTAGCCCACTCTCAAGAAAAAACATTTACTCCATTGCTAAGCAACGGGTGGGGGCCCGGGGCGGCCGCAGGGCTTCCCACCCCTCCCGTGGTCACTACCTATCAAGGTCCATAAGGACCCATTCACAGTAGAAACTGCACATCTACTGCACGTTTTTCTGTATACATGTATTTGATGTGCGTTTTACATGCAATTGACGCATGCTTTTCTATCTGCATTTGTCCTGTGAGGTCCTTTCCTTCTTATTTTCCCTGGGCTTCCCCCAGTTCACGCCCCCCCATGTGAATGGGTATCGGGTACATTGTACCCCTACCCATTTACCAAAAAAGTGTCAAAAAAAGTTAAAACGTCAGGAGACAGTTTTTGACAATTCCTTTATTTTTTTTAAAAAAAAGTGTCCCAGGATGTCCATCCATCTTCAAACCCCCCCACATGCAGATCCCCACAACCACCGGGCAAGGGTTGTGGGGATGAGGCCTTTGCCCCATCAACATGGGGACAAGGTGCTTTGGGTGGGAGGGGCGCAGAATTGCCAATCACAAAAGAACTGAAAAAAAAAGCAGAGTCATTTTCTTTGGTCATGTCCTCTTTAAGAGATTAGGACTTGCAATGAGGGAAGGCAGCATGACCTGCGTAGCCCAAATGTCCCCTTTCTTATTGTTAACCCCATAACACCTCTAGCCCCTTATCAACCTTTAATAATAATAATGAGACCACACCTTCTCTTTGGAGTAAACTGGCCACAACAGCCTTTTATTAACACCGAAATTTTAACTCACTCCAAAGATATGTATATAAATATATAAATATATATATACAACCATAAACAACATTTTAAACCAAAGTCCAGTCTGGTGATCTCTGACGGTGACCCACTTTATAACCAAAAACCAACCTCACTGCGGTACCATTAACATAACCAGGCCTCCAGCTGTGACCGCCCGGAGACAACCAATTCCTGCAGTGAAAAACACCCAGTATTCCGTCCACCGTTCGGGAATACCCCGGAGGGGCCCCATATTACTGATGAGCCCCCCACCCCTTTTAGATCACCTCCATTTACCGCCACCGTCAAAGACCACCTGAAAGATACCGCTGCAGCCCCCAACAGGGCCGTTTTCACTGTTGTGATGACCAAGCCTCTGCTCCTGAAAGAAAGAAAGAAAAACAACGACCAGCCAGATACCGAGAACCTGAATGCTCAAACAACCCCACATTAGGGAGGGAGGGTGGGAAAGCTGCCTCCTCCTGTGAACTCTCCACGTGTACTGGCCCCGTATAAGCTCCGCCCCCTTTTTATATGGCTCCGCCTCCTCGCTTCTCTCAGTTAATTCCCACTTCCCTCGCTTCTATTGGCTCCCAGGCACCAGGTCATGCCCGCCCCTCATTACCCCTCCCCTTGGGGTCGGATCATTCCGTGGCTCCCTTGACCTGCGTAGCCCAAATGTCCCCTTTCTTATTGTTAACCCCATAACACCTCTAGCCCCTTATCAACCTTTAATAATAATAATGAGACCACACCTTCTCTTTGGAGTAAACTGGCCACAACAGCCTTTTATTAACACACCGAAATTTTAACTCACTCCAAAGATATGTATATAAATATATAAATATATAAATATATAAATACATATATATACAACCATCAACAACATTTTAAACCAAAGTCCAGTCTGGTGATCTCTGACGGTGACCCACTTTATAACCAAAAACCAACCTCACTGCGGTACCATTAACATAACCAGGCCTCCAGCTGTGACCGCCCGGAGACAACCAATTCCTGCAGTGAAAAACACCCAGTATTCCGTCCACCGTTCGGGAATACCCCGGAGGGGCCCCATATTACTGATGAGCCCCCCACCCCTTTTAGATCACCTCCATTTACCGCCACCGTCAAAGACCACCAGAAAGATAACGCCACAGCCTGAAAGGGTGACCCCCTTACCCTTGAGGGCAACCCCACACCCTCAAAGCAGTTTGAATGCCCCCTTGCAAACCCAGGGACCACAAGTCGATGCCGACATCCGTGAGATGTACGCCATCCCGTCTCAAATATAAGCCCACATTAGACTCCAGCTCCCTGTGTCTAATCACCAACCCTCCATTCTTGACCACGAACCTTCCCACCACCTTATTCACCCTGATCCGTGTCTTCTGGATACTCGCCACCGATCTAGCCCACCTCCACTTCGTCCGGGCCACGATGTCTGACCAGAGTAAAATCGTGTTCGGGAACCTCTCTCGGAGCCGCAGAAAATCCGCCTTTATGTCCACGAGCAGGTCCCGGACCTTACGCAACCCCAGGTCATTCCCCCCAGCATGGAGCACCAACACATCCGGGGGCTCGTCTAAAAGCACATACCTGTCCACCACACCCATCACCCCGTCCCACTGCATGCCCGGGATTCCCAACCAATGCAACTCCGCTGCTCTCCTGGAAATCCCCAGCTGCCTCCCATCCGGCCTCATGTCACCTCTCCTGGCCCCCCAACATACATAAGAATGGCCCACGATCCAAACGAGGCGTGGTGCACCTCCATCTGAAACGAAAAGACCACACACACGGACACTGAAACGGGGAGAGAACCAAACAAAACAAAAACACATCAACCAGACAACAGTGCCGTCCCACAAGACCCCAATCCCTTTGTAACCAAGTTGTTGTTTTTCCCTATTTTTTTTTTTTTATATTGCTGTTATCCGCTCCCTGTATGGGCAACCACATGCCAAACCAACCACCCCACCGCTATCACCCTACCGCCAACTGCGGCCTAATGTAGGACCTGAACCTACGCGACTCCCACCGACCTATTTTGCGCACAGATGCCTCGTCCAACCCGCACCGGGCCGCTTCCGTGGCCGCCCCAATGCGGAAGGAGTGTGAAGCATACTCCGACTCCACTAAACCTCGATTCCGCAAACACCGCCGAAAAACCGACACAAACTGGAACCTCGACAAGAAGGACCCATCCTCGTGCATAAGGAACGGGCCCTCCCAGCCCGGCCAGACCCCCCGATACCCCTGAACAGCAGCAACCGGGCAAACCGGGGACCCAGGTAACTGAAACAACGAAACCTCCACACCCCGACCCCGCTGGTCAGTTTTCGATCGTCGGATAAGCAAACAAACCTTATCCCCCGCCACCCGCACGTCCTGATCCAACAGCCCTCCCGGTATTTTTTTGGACGGGCTGACCAACTCACCCACCCTAAACGCCCCGTAAAACGCTAACGAAAAAGCCGTAGTAAACAGTCGCACCTCAAAACTAGATGCACAAACCGACCCCAATTCCGCGCATATGGCCACCAAAAGGTTGAACGTCACCGGACGCCATCCGTCCCCCCGCTTAATCTGTTTACGAAAACCCTGCAGCATCTGCCGTACCCAAAAGTCTTTAGTCCAATCCTCCGAACCCAGCAGTTTAAAAAGAAACGACAAACCTGCCATTTTCTTGTCAATCGCGGCCGCTGAGCGCCCGCCCTCCATATTCCGGACCACAAAATACAGCACCAGCAAACGCCAGTCTCCGGCATCCCCGTCCGAGGACACCTCCACCACCAACCCTTGCCATTCCCGCCATACCCTTTCGTATGCTGACCAGGTAGTCCCACTTACGGACCGCCGTATCCATCCCGCGGCGATTCCAAGGGCAGCGCCCACATCCACTCTGGGCAAGGGAGTCCGTCCACCACCGCGCCAGGCGCCAGTTCCCTGAACTTGTCCCACTGGAAACGAGACAGTGAGTCAGCCAAGGAATTATCCACCCCTGGGATGTGAACGGCATATATGAACACGTTTAAACGCAGGCACCGAAAGACTAAATGACGCAAAACTCGAATAACCGGGGGGAAGACGCCGACATGCGATTCACCACCTGCACCACCCCCATGTTATCACAGTTAATTCGCAATTTCAAATCCTTGCACCTCTCCCCCCACAGCTCCAATGCGAGCACTATCGGGAAGAGTTCCAGTAACACCAAATTGCCCAGGAAACCTGCCTCCTTCCAGGAGCTCGGCCATGGTGCCGCGCTCCATTCGCCCTGAAAAAACGCACCATAACCCGTTGACCCGGCCGCGTCGGTGACCAACTCCAGGTCGAAATTGCTCACCGGCCCGGCCATCCAGACCGCCCGGCCATTGTAAGAGGACAGGAATTCATGCCACGCGCCCAAATCGTCCCTGTGTTCCTTCGTCAATCTAATGAAGTGCGTCGGAGCTTTTGCCCCAGCCGTCGCAGCCGACAGCCGTCGGCAAAACACCCTCCCCATAGGGATAATACGGCACGCAAAATTCAGTTTTCCAAGCAAGGACTGCAAGCTCTTCAACTGTACTTTTCGGCGACCCTGAACCTCCCGAATCTCCCTCTGCAGGCCCTCCAGTTTGTCCAACGGCAGCCTGCATTCCATGGCCTCCGAATCGATCACTATGCCCAAAAAGCTCAACACCTGCACAGGACCCTCCGTTTTTTCAGCCGCCAAAGGCACCCCAAAAATGCTTGCGACGTGCTGCAACGTGGAAAGAAGAATCGCACACACAGCCGAAGCCCGGGGGCCAATGCAGAGAAAATCGTCCAAATAGTGAATGATCGATTCGAGGCCAGAGACATCCCTCACCACCCATTCCAAGAACGAGCTAAACTGCTCGAACACCGAACACGAAACGGAGCAGCCCATGGGCAAACACTTGTCCACGTAAAACTGCTCCCTCCAATGACAACCCAACAGCGGGAAACTGTCCGGGTGCACCGGAAGCAACCGGAACACCGACTCGATGTCTGCCTTCGCCATAAGCGCCCCCCGGCCGTACATCTGCACCCACCGGACCACCGCGTCAAATGACGTATAAGACACCGTGCAGAACTCCGGATCAATGAAGTCATTGACCGAACCCCCCTTCGGGAAGGACAAGTGGTGAATGAGCCGGAACTTGTTCGGCTCCTTCTTGGGGACAACCCCCAGTGGAGACACCACAAGACACCCCCAAGGTTTTTTCTCAAAAGGACCCCCCATGCGACCCAGTGCAACCTCCTTACCCAACTTGTCATCCACTACCGACGGATGCAGTAGGGCCGACTTGAGGTTCCGTGCCAACGGCGGCACCACCTGCAGGTCACAAGGAATCCGGAAACCCACTCGGAAACCCTCCGCCAGCAGTCGCACCGCCTCCCCGTCCGGATACTTATTTAGGAAAGGAAGCATCCTTTCCACCTTCACCGGCGTCCTCCCTCTTGTTAGAAGCGTCTCCGGCGCGTTTTCCCTTCTTAAAGCACCGAGACAGCGCGTGGGCCCCCCCGCAACCAGAACATTCGTGCTTGAATCTGCATGCACCCCCGAACTTGCACGCACCCTCATTGAACTGCCAGCAAACTCCCCACTTCTTTCCGGCCGACAGTCCTGAGGAGGTTGCACCCCCGGCCCCCCCCTGAAAAAACGAAGGCGGGGCCCGGGCCGCGGACATCAGCCGCATCCAGAGGCTGATGTCCTTGTGATCCCACCGCAGTTCCTGACGCACCGCCTTTTGCTGTCGGAACTGTTCATCATACCACAGCCACGCAACACCCCCGTACACCCTGTGGGCCTCTCCGATGGCGTCCATGTAGCAAAACAACGCCGAGCAGTGCTCGGGGTTCTTTTCCCCAATGACGCTCGCCAATATCGCGAATGCCTGCAACCAATTTGCAAACGTCCGCGGTATCAACCGGTAACGCCTCTTTTCCTCGTCATCCTTCTTGGTGTCATTAGGCTTGACCCGATCCAAATTGAACTTCTCTAACGGGAGCAGCGAGAATATCTCCACGTACTCACCTTTTGCAATCTTCTCCCGGACCTCCGGCTTCAGGTGCGCTCCAAATGGGCCCTCGAAGCAGACGTACACCTCGCACCGTGCCGCATCCCCAATTCTGACCACGTCCGACCGACCCGTCGCCACCTCCGCGACCTTGTCACCACCGCCCCCCCCACTCGCTGCCGGCCCCTCCACCCCGGGTACCGCGGGTTCAACCACCGCCGCAGGCACGGCCGCGGCCACCCCCGGAATCGCACCCGACCCCCACGGTGCCGCCAGAGCAGGCGTGCCCTGAGCCCCCCCAAACCTCTCCACCAATGCCCGCAGGCCGTCCAGAAGCCCCTGCAGCTGCGGTGCGGGCGCCGGCATAGCCGAGTCAGGCCCCGCTGCTCCCCCCCCACCGGCACCACCGGTGCCGGAGACCCAGTTGGCACCCCTTGAACCACCCCCAGCAACCCCTGCAAAGCATCAGTCAAAACATTATGCATGGACTTACCGGGCCGACCAGGAACAGCTCCCACAGCCGCACTGCCGCTCTCCACTGCCGGATCCGCCACCTCGTCTTCCGTGGACAGCTCTCCTTCCGACCGCTCCGCCACGTCCTCCTCTGCTTGCGAAGGGAGCCCCCTGGGCGATCTCCCCCCAGAGGCCGCATCACTCCAGAGGCTGGAAAGGTGTGTCTCCACAGGGTGCGCACTCCCAGACCGGCGGTGAGAACCGGACCTGGGGTGCCCCCCCGAACCGCCCTTCGCCTCCACGTGTCCCCCGCGGAGCCCCACTTGGCCATCCGCAGGTCTGCGTCCCTTCCCCCCTGTCTGCAGCTTCCTCGCGACACTCCTGATGCCGTCTTCCGCCCCTGGCACCTCTTCCACCCGAACTCCGCTCGTGTTCTTTTTTTAAATGTGGTTCGCTACGCGATTAAGCGCGCCATCCTTGCACAGGGGCCATGCAATCGATCCACTTTAAGTATATGTCCGTTCAGCCAATATGGGCCAAGGACAAAGCTGCCTCCTCCTGTGAACTCTCCACGTGTACTGGCCCCGTATAAGCTCCGCCCCCTTTTTATATGGCTCCACCCCCTCGCTTCTCTCAGTTAATTCCCACTTCCCTCGCTTCTATTGGCTCCCAGGCACCAGGTCATGCCCGCCCCTCATTACCCCTCCCCTTGGGGTCGGATCATTCCGTGGCTCCCTAGACCACAGAATGACTGATAGCTGACTGGATAGAAATGAAAGCCACCCAGGCTAGCGGCACTGGAAAAGGAGAAGATAAATAAACATAGTGGAGGAACCGGTTTGCTAGTAATTCAAGTTTGGAGGCTATCACATACCCAGCACAGAAGCTCAGAGAGCGAGGCAGCTCAGCCACGCCCGGCCAGCCCACTCTCAGGAAAAAACATTTACTTAATTGCTAAGCAACGGGTGGGGGCCTGGAGCGGCCACACAGCTTCCCACCCCTCCCGTGGTCACTGCCTTTCAAGGTCCATAAGGACCCATTCACAGTAGAAACTGCACATCTACTGCACGTTTTTCTGTATACATGCATTTGATGTGCGTTTTACATGCAATTGATGCATGCTTTTCTATCTGCATTTGTTCTGTGAGGTCCCTTCCTTCTTTTTTTTCCTTGGGCTTCTATGTGCATTTGTGGTGCATTTGCATGCATTTTTGTAGAAATATTATCCGCACACCAATAGTTGTGGTTGCATTTTTGTGCACTTGCGGTGCAGAAAAATGCAGCATGCTCTACTTTTGTTGACTGCACTGAACTGCACTGCAAAAATTTGAACTACACCCATAGGCTGCCTTGATTTTGGACTGTTTATGCAGCTGGAGTGCAGTCCAAAATGCATCCCACTGCAGCTAACTGCGTTAGGTGTGAAAGGGCCCTAAGAAATATCGTGCAGCATGGTGCTCTGCCTAAAGGCCCGTACACACGGTCGGACTTTTTGACAACAAACATGCAAATTAGCTGTTTTGGAGCAACATCCGACTGTGTGTACGCTCCATCGGACAAACTTTTTCTGTTTTCATCGGACTTTTGTTGGCTGTGCGAACGGACAAACTTTTTGACAACAGAAGTCCGATGGAGCAAAGTCCGACCGTGTGTATGCAAAAGCATCGGACTTTTGTACAAGGTACAAACACGCATGCTCAGAGCCTATGCAAACGATCAGACTACAATACAGAAGTTGACCAAAGGTGGCGCTGGAGTCATTGAACGTCCTCTTTTGAAGTGGCGTCCATACGTTGTGACGTCACCACGTTCGTGTTTGTTGTCAAAAAGTCCGACCGTGTGTATGCAATACAAACTTGTGGACCACGCCCTTTGTACAAAAGTCCACGGGAAAGTTTGTACAAAGTCCGATCGTGTGTATGGGGCTTTAGAGACACAAGCAGACCAACAAAGAGGAAATCTCGGCACAGCGGCGCTGCCCAGGAAAAAGAGAAGAAATATAGCCAGGAGGCAGATGTGATACTGCAATGCTGAGTAAGAAGTTGTGCTCTTTAAAGTGGTTGTATACTCTTTTTTTTTAACTTTTACCTACAGGAAAGCCTATAATAAGGCTTACCTGTAGGTAAAAAAAATATCTCCTAAACCTGTATGGTTTAGGAGATATTCCCCTCGGTATGCGCCGCTGACTGCAGCGGCGCATGCGCACGAGGGGATTCTCGGCCTGAAAATCCGGCAGTGTCCGGCCGGCCGGAATGAAATCTCCCGCGCGCATGCGCGGGAGTGACGATATCGCGGCTCCGGCCACTCACAGCGCCGGAGCCGCGATACCCGGAAGAAACGCCGAGGGAGCATGTCAGCTCCCTCGGCGTGGATCGTGCCAGATGTCGGGGCCTCGTTCTAAGGTAAGTATTTCATAATGAGCTAGTATGCGGTGCATACTAGCTCATTATGCCTTTTGCTTTGCAGGTGTTAAAAAAATAAAAATAAAATAGCGGGTTTACTACCGCTTTAAGCACATATTGCCCCCATAGCCCGGCACCAGGGTACCCAGTTTCCAGGGGATTTACCACCAATGTTCTGGGTCTTTCAATCCAGGAGGGGCCCAGAACCTGGGGGGAGATGCGTTAGGGGAACTTTCAGACTTTCCCATGGAAATTGGCCTGGAGCAACCAAAAAAAAAGAACACTAGGGGGGCTAAGGGGTAGTTTTATATCTGCTGTTGGAGGTAGTCCCGGAAGTTACCACTGGAGGATTAACCCATTGTGTGCTGATGTGAGGTGGGCCAGGAAAAGGGTGATAGAGGGCATCCCTGACAAGTTCCTTTAGATAAGTGAATAGTGTCTGAAATAGATCCCAAAGTAGTCAAATGTGCAGTTTGTGAAGAGTATGAAGTCAGATATGGCACTGGAAAAGCCAAAATTCTTCATCACCAAAAAGAACCCTTGTAGACCAATTAGAAAGCCTTTTCAGCATCTAATGTAATAATAACAGTATCTGTGTCTGAGTGAGTTTTAGCAAATTCCAGGGCCATGATTAACTTTCATATATTTAGAATGGCCGATCTCCCTTCAAAACCTGCCTTTACCAGATTATTAAAAGATGGCAACAATGTGGTTAGCCGGAAGGCTACTATTTTAAATATAATCTTAGCCCGGTTGGGTTGGGTTCCTTCTCTTCTTGGTTATTAGTTTAATATAGGCCTGGAAGCCAGTGGGAGGATAGGAACCTTCTTTCCAGATTGTATTGTATACTCTCAGTAACCTCCCTGGCGGTACGATTATTTCAGATTTTAGATGCTGAAAGCGGTACCATTAATTTGCATGACAATTTGGCGTTTTATATTGTAGTCCTGTAATTCTTAGGAATAACTCACTTAAATCTGTCCAAACCAGAGTCTAGCAGACATCCCGGGTATGATAAAATTTGAAAAATTAAATCATAAATTATAATATTATAAATAATTATACCAAATAATAATATAACAATAATAAAAATGATTCAATAATGTAATCACATCAAAAACACAGAAATTTGCTCAGTTACAGAATTGTCGGATCTCCCCACAAATCGCTAAATTCTGCGAGTGATTCTAATTTATTATCGCTGTTTTCTAGCTGGTCTAAAACCTCTTTTGATGTAAAGGGACAGTTTTGGTTGCTATGGACAATCTCCAGTTTCCAGGCAGAAAGAACCGTTTTTATATTATAAAACTGCATGCAGGGAACTGGGCAGACCACTAGGGACAAAGGGGATGTGAAATAATTACATACAGTAATGTAATCTGTAAGATTACATTATACTGTAAGTATAGTGTGTGTTTTACTTTTTGAATTTGGTGCCGTTCTCCGTCCCCTTGCGTCGCAACGTTCGCAGGGAACGGAGTCCGGCAATGTGATGCATCGAGCGGAGGATGAGCCACTCGCAGTGTGGGGGGACATCGCTGGATCCATGGGATAAGGTAAAGTAAGTTCATCCTGGATCCAGCGATGCGATCCCAAGTCTGGCTCAGGGTTACCGCTAATGGTACTGAATTTTCACTCCGAGCCAGACTCGGAAATACCGCCGGGGGGAGTTAAAGTATTGGGAATAAAATCTTGTGATAGCTTAAAGAATTCTGGTGTATACCCATCCCCAGCTTGTCCAGGGGCCTTATTATTTTCTAGATCTGTTATAGTGGCAATAACTTCCTCTTTAGTTATAGGTGCATTTAACATGTCTAACTGTGTATTTTATAGTTTAGGAAGTTGAAGTTTTTCCAGATTTATCAACTGGGTCTTCTAAATCCGGGCTAAATCCCAGAGCCCAGTGCCGAAACAAGTTTTGGCTCTTGGCTCCACTTACCCTTCTAATATGGGCACACTTGCCCAGGCACCTGGCACACCTACCCCGAATCTCATGCCCCACATGCTCACTCTTTCTATGGCAGATGGCATCTCTCCTCACTGGCTTACTGTATAATCACTCACTGCAGAATAACTGAACTTACCTCCTCCCCGGCTCTGATGATTTCATGTACACAGGAGGAGGAGCCGGGTAGGAGGAACACCGCTGTGCATTAACCTGTGCTGATCTGAGGTCTGTGCAAGTGGGGAGAAAACAGTAACTATAAAGAGGGAGAAAACAGTGACCAGGAAGGTGGAGAAGACAGCGACTGGAAGGTGGAGAAAACAGCTACTTGGAAGGTGGAGAAAACAGCTACTTGGAAGGTGGAGAAGACAGCGACTGGGAAGGTGGAGAAAACAGCTACTTGGAAGGTGGAGAAGACAGCGCCTGGGAAGGTGGAGAAAACAGCTACTTGGAAGGTGGAGAAGACAGCGACTGGGAAGGTGGAGAAAACAGCTACTTGGAAGGTGGAGAAAACAGCGACTGGGAAGGTGGAGAAGACAGCTACTTGGAAGGTGGAGAAGACAGCGACTGGGAAGGTGGAGAAGACAGCTACTTGGAAGTTGCAGAAGACAGCTACTTGGAAGGTGGAGAAGACAGTGACTGGGAAGGTGGAGAAGACAGCTACTTGGAAGGTGGAGAAGACAGCTACTTGGAAGGTGGAGACGACAGCTACTTGGAAGGTGGAGAAGACAGCTACTTGGAAGGTGGAGAAGACAGCTACTCGGAAGGTGGAGAAGACAGCTACTTGGAAAGTGGAGAAGACAGTGACTGGGAAGGTGGAGAAAACAGCGACTGGGAAGGTGGAGAAGACAGCTACTTGGAAGGTGAAGAAGACAGCGACTGGGAAGGTGGAGAAGACAGCGACTGGGAAGGTGAAGAAGACAGCGACTGGGAAGGTGAAGAAGACAGCGACTGGGAAGGTGAAGAAGACAGCGACTGGGAAGGTGAAGAAGACAGCGACTGGGAAGGTGGAGAAGACAGCGACTGGGAAGGTGGAGAAGACAGCGACTGGGAAGGTGGAGAAGACAGCGACTGGGAAGGTGGAGAACACAGTGACTGGAAAGGTGGAGAAGACAGCGACTGGGAAGGTGAAGAAGACAGCGACTGGGAAGGTGGAGAAGACAGCGACTGGGAAGGTGGAGAAGACAGCGACTGGGAAGGTGGAGAAGACAGCGACTGGGAAGGTGGAGAAGACAGCGACTGGGAAGGTGGAGAAGACAGCGACTGGGAAGGTGGAGAAGACAATCTGGGAAGGTGGAGAAGACAGCTACTGGGAAGGTGGAGAAGACAGCTACTTGGAAGGTGAAGAAGACAGCGACTGGGAAGGTGAAGAAGACAGCTACTTGGAAGGTGGAGAAGACAGCTACTGGGAAGGTGGAGAAGACAGCTACTTGGAAGGTGGAGAAGACAGCTACTGGGAAGGTGGAGAAGACAGCTACTTGGAAGGTGGAGAAGACAGCGACTGGAATGGTGGAGAAGACAGTGACTGGGATGGTTTTCTATTTTTCGGGTCCATCGGTGACATGATCAAAGATGGATGAACATCGTGGGAAACTTTTTTTTTTTTAATAAAGGAATTGTTCAAAACTGTCTCCTGTCATTTTTACTTTTTTACATTTTTTTGGTGAATGGGTAGGGGTACAATGTACCTGATACCCATTCATATAGAGGGGGGACGGGATCTGGGTGCCCCCTTGTTAAAGAGGGCTTCCAGATTCCGACAAGTCCCCCGTCCACAGACCTCCACAACTGTGGGGATGAGGCTCTTGTCCCCATCAACATGGGGACAAGGTGCTTTGGGGGGACTGTAAATTTGCCGCAAATGTCTCATAATAGTCGCTGTTCGGCGACCGGGCGAACACCAGATTATGTTCAACTTGAACATTGGGCTCATCCCTACATATGAGTCATTAACTGTCAGTGGGCTTCCAATGACAAAAACTTTGCTGAATTTGTCTGAAATAGAAACAAATGCCGTGGGTGGTCCCTCCCAATCCATCCCAGGCCCTTTGGGTCTGGGAGGGATTTTAAGCGGAACCCCACGCCAAAATAAAAAAATAAAAAAATGGCATGGGGCCCCCCTAAAATCTATATGAGACCCTTAGGTATTATGTTTGGCTGAGGGCTTGTGTTCAGGGCTTCAGCTCCTGCAAAACAGCGGAAGAACAAACCATTGTGAGGAAAAAGCAACAGTAAAGCATTCTTTTCACCAAATGTCCCATGTTGCCCCCTTGTAGCTTTCTTTAGATCTTTGTGACTCTGAGCGTTGGGGTGAACTCATCTGCAAGTAAGAAGAATCGGCAATCACAAAAGAACCGATAAAAAGTAGAGTCGTTTTCTTTGGTCATGTCCTCTTTAAGAGATAAGGACTTACAATGAGGGAAGGTAGCAAGACCGCGGTAGGACTGACAGCTGAATAGATAGAAATTAAAGCCGCCCCGGCTAGCACCACTGGAAAAGGAGCAAGATAAATAAACATAGTGGAGGAACCGGTTTGCTAGTAATTGAAGTCTGGAGGCTATCACATACCCAGCACAGGAGCTCAGAGAGCGAGGCAGCTCAGCCACTCCCGGCTAGCCCACTCTCAGGAAAAAACATTTACTCCATTGCTAAGCAACGGGTGGGGGACCGGAGCGGCCACACAGCTTCCCACCCCTCCCGTGGTCACTGCCTTTCAAGGTCCATAAAGACCCATTCACAGTAGAAACTGCACATCTACTACGTGTTTTTCTGTATACATGCATTTGATGTGCATCTTACATGCAGTTGATGCACACTTTTCTATCTGCATTTGTCCTTTGAGGTCCCTTCCATCTTCTTTTTTTTCCCTGGGCTTCTATGTGAACTGTAGTGCATTGTAGTGCATTTGCATGCATTTTGTAGAAAGATTATCCGCACATCAATAGTTGTAGTTGCATTTTTTCGCATTTGCAGTGCAGAAAAATGCAGCATGCTCTACTTTTGCTGACTGCACTGAACTGCACCCCAATAATGTGAACTACACCCATAGGTTGCCTTGATTTTGGAGTGTTTATGCAGTTGGGGTGCAGTCCAAAATGCGTCCCACTGCAGGCCACTGCATAAGGTGTGAAAGGGCCCTAAGAAATATCGTGTAGCAAGGCGCTCTGCCTAATGCCGTGTACACACGATCGAATTGTCCGGCGTACTTAGTCCGGCAAACAATCCGGCGGATAGTCCGGCGGACTTTCTACGGAACGGACTTGGCCACACACGGACACACAGAAAGTCCGGCGTTTGCTAGCGTGATAACGTACAGCACGTATGACGGGACTAGAAAAAGGAAGTTCAATAGCCAGTAGCCAATAGCTTCCTTTTCGTAATTTGCTTCTGAGCATGCGTCATTCTTAGTCCGCCGGACTAGCATACTGACGAACGTATTGTCCGCTGAAACCCAAGTCCGGCGGAAAGATTGGACTGCAAAAAATACTTTCTAAGTCCACCGGAATTTACGCTGAGAAAGTCCGCTGAAGCCCACACACATTCGAACTGTCCGGTGAAATGCGTTTTGGCAAACTAAGTACGCCGGACAATTCGATCGTGTGTACACGGCATAAGAGACGCAAGCAGACCAACAGAGAGGAAAACTCGGCACAGTGGTAAATCCCCAGTTTCCAGGGGATTTACCACCAATTTTCTGGGTCTCCCAACCAAGGAGGGGTCCAGAACCTGGGGGGAGATGCGTTAGGGGAGATCTGGTCTCCACTGCTTAACTTTCAGACTTTGCAATGGAAGGTGGACTGGAGCAACCAAAAAAAAGAACACTGGGGGGCTAAGGGGGAGTCTCTTTTATCTCTGCTATTGGAGGTAGTTCCGGAAGTTACCAGTGGAAGATTAACCCATTGTGTGCTGACGTGATGTGGGCCAAGAAAAGGGTGATAGAGGGCATCCCTGACAAGTTCCTTTAGCTAAGTGAATAGTGTCTGATCCTGAAGTAATCAAATTTGCATTTGGGAAAGAGTAAAGCCGCGTACACACGGGCGGACTGTCTGTCCAACTTAGTCCACCGAAACACATTTCAGCGGACAGTCCGCTCGTGTGTGGGCTTCAGCTGACTTTTTCAGCGTGCAGTCTGGCGGACTAAGTATTTCGGAATTTCCGTAATATTGTCCGTCCAACTTTGGTTTCAGCGGACAGTCCACTCGTGAGTAGGCTAGTTGGACGGACTAAGTATGGCGCATGCTCAGAAAGGATTTACACGGCGGAAGGTTGCATTGCTGTGTATTGGACGTCCTATTTCTAGTCCCGTCGTACGTGCTGTACACGTCATCGCGCAAGCTTTCAACGGACTGTCTGTTCATCGTGTGTGGTCAAGTCCGTTCATTAAAAAGTAGGACGGACTGTCCGTCGGATTGTCTGACGGACTTAGTTGGCCGGACAGTCCGCCCGTGTGTACGCGGCTTAAGAAGTCAGATATGGCACTTGAAATGCCAATATTCTTCATCACCAAAAATAACCATTGTAGACCGATTGGAAACCTTTTTCAGCATCCAATGTAATAATAGCAGTATCTGTGTCTGCGTGAGTTTTAGTAAATTCCAGGGCCATAATTACGTTTCATGTATTTAGAGTGGCTGATCTCCCTCTTAAAAAACCAGCCTGTGCTAGATGTATAAAAGATGGCAACAATGTGGCTAGCTGGGAGGCTACTATTTTACACATAATCTTAGTGTCCACATTTATTAAAGATATGGGCCTATATGAGCCCGGTTGGGTTGGGTCCTTTCCTTTCTTGACTATTAGTTTAATAAAGGCCTGGAAGCCAGTAGGGGGGGGGGGGGGGGGTAGGGACCTCCTTTGCATTCATTGTATTGTATACTCTGAATAAAGTATCAGGAAAAAAATCTTGTGATAGCTTAAGGAATTCTGCTGTATACCCATCTGGTCCAGGGGTCTTATTATTTGCTAGATTTGTTATAGTGGTAGTAACTTCCTCTTTAGTTATAGGTGCCTTTTAACATGTCTAACTGTGTATTTCATAGTTTAGAAAGTTGACATTTTTCCTGTTTTATCAACTGGGTCTTCTAAATAAAGATCACCATAGTAGGTGGCTAATACATACCTCCCAACCATCCTGGTTTCCCCGGGACCATCCCAGAATTTGATTTTAATTCTGGCATCCCACAAAGTTCAGGCTAAATCCCGGAGCCCAGTGCCAGAACAAGTTTTGGCTTGCCCAGGTACCTGGCACACCTACCCCAAATCTCATGCCCCACATGCTCACTCTTTCTATGGCAGCTGGCATCTCTCCTCACCGGCTGCCTGTATAATCACTCAATGCAGAATGACTGAACTTACCTCCTCCTCGGCTCTGATGATTTAATGTACACAGGCCGGGAGGAGGAGGAGCCAGGAAGGAGGGACACTGCTGTGCATTAACATTTGCTGATCTGAGGTCTGTGCAAGTGGGGAGAACAGAGTAACTATAAAGAGGGAGAAAACAGTGACTGGAAAGGTGAAGAGGACAGCGACTGGGAAGATGGAGAAGACAGTAACTGTCAAGAGGGAGAAAACGGTGACCGGGGAGGTGAAGAAGACAGTGACTGGGAAGGTGGAAAACACAGTGACTGGGAAGGTGGAGAACACAATGACTGGGAAGGTGGAGAACACAGTGATTGGGAAGGTGAAGAAGACAGTGACTGGGAAGGTGAAGAAGACAGTGACTGGGAAAGTGGAGAAGACAGTGACTGGGAAGGTGAAGAAGACAGTGACTGGGAAGGTGGAGAACACAGTGATTGGGAAGGTGAAGAAGACAGTGACTGGGAAGGTGAAGAAGACAGTGACTGGGAAGGTGGAGAACACAGTGATTGGGAAGGTGAAGAAGACAGTGACTGGGAAGGTGAAGAAGACAGTGACTGGGAAGGTGGAGAACACAGTGACTGGGAAGGTGGAGAAGACAGTGACTGGGAAGGTGAAGAAGACAGTGATTGGGAAGGTGAAGAAGACAGTGATTGGGAAGGTGAAGAAGACAATGACTGGGAGGGTGGAGAACACAACAACTGGGAAGGTGGAGAACACAACGACTGGGAGGGTGAAGAACACAACAACTGGGAAGGTGGAGAACACAACGACTGGGAGGGTGGAGAACACAATGACTGGGAGGGTGGAGAACACAATGACTGGGAGGCTGGAGAACACAATGACTGGGAGGGTGGAGAACACAGTGGACAGGAAAGGAGGGTAGGTCGCAGGTAACCAAGTTTTATGCGAGGAGTGATTTGAGGGGAGATAACTTGTACTTGAAATGGGGGTTGGATTTGAATTCTGACCATCCCCCACCCTTCTAGCACAAGTCCTCTCTACTTCCAAAGCACTCTGTCAGCACATATCTATTGTACTGTATGTGTACATTACAACAATATCTTCCTAACCCCTCCAAAGAAATAGCTGCTATAGAGGGGAACATCATGGTATCTGGCACCCCACAAGAGATACTGGGCATGTGCCCTGGGTGCCCACACTAACCCACTCAGCTCTGTTAACCCTTCTAACATGGGCACGCTAGCATGGGCACCTGGCATCCCCGGGCACCTGGCATCCCCTCTATGGCAGCAATCCAACTCTGGCCATTTAATTTACTTAAGCCATTAGGAGGAGTCAGGAAAGAGGGACACTGTGCATGAACCCACACTGATCCGAGGTCTGTGCAAGGTAGGAGAAAATATAGTTCGGGGAGGTGGAGAAGACAGTGAATGGGAAAGGGAAAGCACGGTGGCCGGGAAAGTAGGTCACAGGTAACAAAGTTTCATGCAAGGATTTATTTGAGGGGAGGATATGTGCTTGGGGTGCTTTGGAAGAGGGAAGAACTTGTACTAGAAAGGGGGGCTGGATTTATAGTCTGACCTCCCTGAACCCCCCCCCCCCCCCCCGCCTTCTAGCACAAGTCCTCTCCACTTCAAAAGCCCCTCCCGGCACATGTATCCTCCTATCCCCCCCAAAGAAATGTCCGGTGCCAGAGAGGGTGAAATCATGGCAGGTGGGACCACAGGCACCCCACAAAAGATGCTGAGCATGTGCCCTGTGTGCCCACACTAATGCACCTCTGCCACACAGGTTGGTGGAGCCAAGCTCTGGGACTCAGCCCAGTATTGTGGGACAATGGGATTTTGATAAAATCGCAGGAAGGCCCCGCCAAATCTGCGATAGTTGGGGGGTTATGCTAGCAGTGCGGAAAGTATATGGGCTGTGAGGAGGGACTAGGGGAAAGAGGATTTGCACTGGGGGGATTTGAAGAGGGGAAAAAAGTTTGAGAGGGGATAGGAATTGTTTCAGAAGTGGGAAGAGGATTTGTGCAAGGAGGGAGGATTTGCGGGAAAGAGGATTTTTGCTGGAAGGATTTGTTCTGGGATGAGAAGTTGTGCTGGGAGGGGTGATTTGGGGAAGGGGGTGGATGGGTCAAAGATGATTTGTGCTGGGAAAGGGGCGGGGATTTGGGAGAAGATTTGTGTTGGGAGGGGTGATTAATGAGAGAGGATTTGTGCTAGAAGTGGAGAAAGGATTTACGTTGGGAGGAGAAGGATTTGTGCTAGAAGGCGATGGGGGTGTGACGTAAGTCCTTCTCACCAACTTATGACAAAGGACTGACCAATCTCATACCACATTGTCGCTTGCGTAACAATGCCACCCTTAGCTGCACCCTGCACATAGATTTTCCAGCTTGCGGGACCACAATCTAGGTGCCAGCAGCCTGAGAGCGAAGGTTAGTGGGTTACGTTAATTAAGCAATTGACCCATTAAATTGGCAACGCCCCCTTTTTGCCAAGAAGAAGGAAACTCACAATCTTGCAGTGAACAATCCATAATCTAATTAATTAAATAAAGCAATTAAAAAACATAACATATGTAGCTATAAAAAGTCCATATCAGTGATGAAATGTTGCCAATCACCATGCTACTCAGAAACGCTGCAATGTGCGCAAATCTTCAATTAACTCTTTCAGCCTATTTCTGACATTTGGTGTTTACAAGTTAAAATCTGTATTTTTTGCTAGAAAATGACTTAGAGCCCCCAAACATTATATATATATATATATATATATATATATATATATATATATATATATATATATATTTTTTTTAGCAGAGAATCTAGAGAATAAAATGGGGATTGTTTCAATATTTTCACGTGGTATTTGTGCAGCGCTGTTTTAAGCACAACTTTTTGGAAAATGGACACTTTCGTGAATTAAAAAAAAAAAACGGAGGTTATCCCAATTTTTTTGTACGATGTGAAAGATGATGTTACGCTGAGTAAACAGATACCAAACATGTCACACTTTATAATTGCACGCACTCGTGGAATGGCGACAAACTTTGGTACCTAAAAATCTCCATAGGCGACGCTTTACATTTTTTTACGGTTACCAGGTTAGAGTTACAGAGAAGGGCTAATACTAGAATTATTGCTCTCGCTCTGACAATAGCGGCGATACCTCACATGTGTGATTTGAACACCGTTTACATATGCGGGTGCAACTTCTGTATGCGTTTTCTTTGCTGTGCGAGCTTGCTATGACAGGGGCGCTTTGGAAAAAAAAAATGTCTTGTTTATTTTATTTATTTTTGTATTATTGTAATGCTGGCTCCTGACGAGCATGCTCTATATGTTTGTCAAAGTTAAAGCGGGGTTCCACCCTAAAGTGGAACTTCCGCTGATCGGAAACCCCCCCCCCCCCCCTCCGGTGTCACAATTGGCGCCTTTCAGAGGGGAGGGGGGTGCAGATACCTGTCAAAGACAGGTATTTACACCCACTTCCGGGCATAGACTCCCACTATCTTTAAATCTCCTGAAACCACAGTTGGGTTTTGGGTCTAATTTTACTAAATTTATGGTTTCAGTACCAGTCTGGCTGGGTTGGCACTGGGTTCTCCTTAGCCGCAGGTGTCGCTGTCACCACCGGCAAGGTTGAGAAGGTTCGGAACCGGCCTAGTGGGAGTGTTCTGCTGCTGTGCATTCTGGGAGGTGGTATTTAAGGTACTGACATCACGTGCTCGCGGTCGTCTTCTTCTTTTTGTTCAGGAGAATATTTTCTGTCTGTTTGGTTCTGGTCCTCCTGAACAGCCCCCATGGTCCTCCTGGCCTGGGATGCAGAACCATGCATTTCATAGCCTCGGGGCTGGCTAGCCCGAGGCAGCCTAACTGAAGGGACAGGCCTGAATGGATATCGGGGCCTATTGATTCAAAGGTGGTCCAGTGCCATCTCATCTAAGAGAGAGGCCCAACAACTGGGGGAACCCCAGGGGAGGACTCTTCAGGAGAAGGCCGTATGCAAGGCTGGCTTCTCTGAAGGAGCCTGGAGGCTCAGGTGAAGGACACTTCATGGATCTTCACTCATACGGTATCGCCAGATCGTCTGAGAGATACTGGTACCGTATAATAGCTCTTTAAATGTGTCTATGTGGCAGAGACATTTACTCTCAAGTATTTTACACTCAAGTCTGTGGCAGAGACTTTCCTTGGCACCCTGCCGGCTGCTAGGCCTAGTGAGAGGAGGTCTATCCGGGGGTTGTGAAATACAGCTGTGAAACGGTTATTCTCTGGATTTTTCTTATAAAAGACTTTCCATTTTTGGAGTCCAAAGTACCTGAACTTGTGTTACAGTGTCAGTTTCTACATTTCCTTGGGCCATCTACCAGGGGAAACCCCTGGACGGAGAAGCAGTCAAGAAGGTAACGGTAAGCCCAATAAAACCAGCAGCTCCTTCGGGGGTCAGTGCTACATTATTAAATTGTATTTTTTTTTTTTAAATAAATAAAAAATTGATCACTTTTATTACTGTCACAAGGAATGTAAACATCCCTTGTGACAGTAATAGGTGGTGACAGACCTGCTACCTTGGGTGGAGTTTGCTCACAATAGTGGCATCAATGCTGCTTCCCGATTGTGTCAGTTTATGTCAAATATTGGGTTCCAGCCATCCATGTTGCCTGACACATTTGTTCCAAAAAGAATTCCTGCTTTAGAGGAACATCTTTGTGAACTCTGTTCCACTTGGGTGCAGGTCCAAAAATCTTTGCAATGCGCCAGTGATATGTACACACTCCACGCAGACCGCCGTCACCTACCTGTGCCCTCCTACCAAGTTGGGGAAAGGGTCTGGTGGTCTTTCCCTTTTACATTGATTAAAGTGCATCTACGTACAGATTTCAACTTCTCCTTTACATTTGCTTATAAGCACTGCCCTCTCCCTCCTAATAATGTCTGGGAGGACAACAAGGGGAGGCAGACATTCCCTGGGCACTGTAATGGGGCCAGCAAAAAATGTATCCAGTCCACAGGCAAAGATGGACGTGGTGGTCAGTCCTCAGGCAGGGCATAATTTCCTCTGTTTAATAGTGAGTTTGCCTGTGCTATCCAGCCACAGCATGCAAAGGAGGTGATGGACTGGCTTACTAACCTTCCTCATCCTCCTCATCCTCTGTCACACAAGCAGAGACAAGTGTGCAGTACCCTGCAGTTGCCAGAGTGGATAAACCTGCCTCCTTGTCCACATCTATTCCTGCCATAGCCCTAACATCAGCCATTGAGAAGTCAGCTGAGTTATTTGACCACAGCGTCAGCCACTTGCTCCTTGATGATGCCGAGCCATTACTGGATTCAGATGTTGGTTCTGAGGTTGAGGATGACAGGAACATGAGCCTAGAGAGAGGGAGGAACACTGGTAGACAAATTGGCATTCATGTTCCCCAAGCAGCAGCGTATTGCCAGGTCCAGTGGTAATGATAAAGATGGAGGAGATGAAGATGATGATGATGATGATGACGTCACTGATGTGCCATGAGAGTCAGATAGAGCAGAGGAGGAACCTGAAGGTGAGGACAACCCCAAAGAGGCCAACATCAAGAAAGAGTAGAGAGCATCCACTCTATTCCATCACATTCTGTAGCTGTTATCTCCCGGCCCACTGCCCACAGCTCAGCTATCTGGGCCTTTTTCAGCACATCTGCAGCAGATTGCACTGTTGCTATCTGCAAATTGTATCACAGGCACATCAAACGTGGCAAAAACACCAACCATTTGGGTACCATATGCCTAACAAGGCATTTAACGTCCAACCACTCAGCCCGTTGGCAAGAGCACCTAAAAGTCACACAAAAGGGGCACAAATCTGTCCCTCCTCCTCCTTTTTACCCACTTCAGTCTGCCCCTCGAGTCATTACCTTTCAGCAGTCTCCACTGACAGGGATGATGTTATAGCAAAGGGTGTCCCAGATCCTAGCAGCTCATCTACCAGCAGCACACCACCAGCTGTAGACTGTAGCCGGCAAATTTCTCTTTTGCAGTGGAAAAAAAAATACAGTCCCTGCCACCCACATGCCCTGTGCCTGAATGCAAGCTTGTCAAAGCTGTTGGCTCTCCAACTTCTGCCTTTCAGCCTGGTGGATTCTACCCCTTGCGTGAATTTGCACAATGTGCTGTACCACAATGACAGGTTCCCAGTCAACACTACTTTTCACGTAAGGCTATTCCATCTCTCTACCATCACGTGGAAGGGAATGTTCTGGCATCGTTGGGCAAGGCAGTCAGCCGTAAAATCCACCTTTCTTCTGACAAGTGTTCCAGCAAACATGGACAGGAACGATATATTTTGTTCACAGCACACTGGGTAACGCTGCTTGCAACTCAAAAGGATGCAAGACAGGGCTCAGTGCTGCAGCTTGTTGTGCCCCCACGTCTCCATACAGCTAGTGGTGATGATGTCAGACCTGTGAGCTCTACCCCCTCCTCCTCCTCCGCCACCTCCATGCCCTCCTCTACAGAATTGTCCTATGAACATCAGGTGCCCCCTAAGCATTCAAAGGGCTTTTCCCAGAGTCAAGCTAAAAGGTGCCATGCAGTTAATCAGCTGGTATGTTTAGGAGACAGGAACCACACACCGGAGCAGAGATTCTTGCAGCTCTGCAGGGAGAGGCCCAGAGGTGGTTCACACCATGCCAGCTGGAGCCAGAAATAGTGGTGTCCGATAATGGCTCAAACCTCCTGTCTGCCCTTAGACAGGGAAAGTTGAAACATGTGCCATGCCTGGCACATGTCTTCAATTTGGTGGTGCAGCGTTTCCTAAGTACGTACCCAGGGTTGCATGATGTACTAAATCAGGCCAGAAGAGTTTGTAGCCATTTCATACGCAGCCAGTGCTCTGTTGGCTGAAATTCAGCGTGAATTCCACCTGCCCGTAAACCACCTGATTTGTGACATGCCCACCAGGTGGAACTCAACTTTGGGAATGCTGTAATGGCTATACATGCAGTAGAGGGCCATCAATAAGTACTTTTGTCAGTACGGCACGACAACAGACTCAGGCCGTGTCGGCTTTTTTTCCCCACGCCAATGGTTGATCATTAAGGATGCATGTCACCATTTGAGGAGGCCACAAGGATGGTGAGCCGTGACAATGCATGCATCAGTGACACTGTCCCTGTTGTGTTCCTGCTGGAGCACACTCTGCGTGGCATTATGGACAGGGCACTGGACGCAGAGCAGCAGGAGGAAGAGGACTTCCTTTCCTCTCAAGGGCCACTTTATGCAGACACCATCATTCCTATGTCACATAACACACAGAGGGGAGGAGAATGAGGAGGAGGATTCTGACACTTTCATAGGCTTTGAAGAAAAGAAAGACATGCATCAATCTGTAAGCGATGGCTTTCCAACCCCAGGACCCTTGGGAGTAGTACATGGCTGGGAGAAGGAAGTTCCAGATGCTGTCATCCTGAGTGACCCCGGGGAGTCTGCTTCTCAAGCCTCTGCAAATTTGAGGCGCATGGGCAACCTCATGCTTCAAAGCCTGCGAAAGGACTCAAGAATACGTGACATAAAGGAGAAGGATGATTACTGGTTGGCAACCCTCCTTGACCACCGTTATAAGGGGAAGGTCTCTGAACTCATCCCGTTCCCACAGAGAATTCAGAGGATAAAATCTCTTGAGGACACATTAAAGAGGATTTTATTGACTGTTTTTCCTAACTCTAGTAGGTTACAGTGTGGTGGAAAACATCGCTTTGAGTCTTCCGTTGGTAAAGAAAGAAGCGTGGAGAAGGCATCCACCTAAGTGAGGCATTTCGGAATTTTTTTAGTCCTCGCCGCCCAGGGCTGTCAGCTTCTCTGCAGGACTTCAAGGCTGCCTAGCTTTGAGGGTGTTCAATCATTTCATCTGGAAGAATGTTTTTGGTATAGGTTTCATGGGCACAATTAACACCCAAAGACCAATTTTTCTGCACCTGTCTGATCATTGCAATTTTTTTACAGAAAGGCAAATTCTTGTTTCCATCAAGAGTACCTCTATAGGGTTACGGTAGGAAGGCACCACCGACACCCAAAGACCAATTTTTCTGCACCTATTTGACAGGTGCATATCATTGCAATTTTTTACAGCAAGGCAAATTCTTGCTTTTATCAAGAGTACCTCTTTGGGTTACAGTAGGAAGGCACCACTGACACCAAAAGACCAATTTTTCTGCACTTATTTGACAGGTGTAGTGATGGCCGAACGGTTCGCCCGGCGGTCGTTTCGCGGCGAATTTCCGACTTTCGCCGTCCGCGGGTTCGAACGCCTTTTTCCGTCGTTCGCCCCGGCGGACTTACGTGTTTAATGTATACAAGAACTTTAACCTTTCGTGACACGTTTATCATGTGTTACAGGACAACCAATTGAGACATGACAGCTCATGGACACTTGGACATTCCCCCTAACCTATAAATACACCCGATCCGGTGGCCATTTTACATTCTTTCTTCTGTCACTGTAGGGAAAGGATCCTGTGTGGAGTAGGGACAGAGAAAACGCTAGCTATTTGGTACACAAAAGTTCTTTTCAGGACTGGTATAGGTGTTAGGTCAGCAGCCTGAGTTTCTTTTGTCAGTTTAGATAAAGGGACAGAGCGCTGTATGCTGCTATTTTAGGGACAGCTCAGCCAGATTAGTCTTTCTTCATCATCATCATCATCATCATCATTAGCTGTTACTATCAGGTCCACAAAAGAGCTGTTCCAGCTAATCGTTCCAGCCTACTCTTTTTTGCCAATTTGTATAGGGACAGGCAGGAAGCAGTGTGTCAGGCAGTGAGGATAATTTTAAAGACTTGCTGTTACTATTAGTTCCACAAAGGTTCTTTTCAGGACTGGTATCAGTGGTACGGTAATAGGCTTGTACACGTATAATATTCTTTCTTCCAAATATAGAAAGAATATTATACTTGACTGCTGCCCTTCTGCTGCAGTCTGCTAATCATTCACAACTCACTTGTTCCACAAAGCTCTTTATCAGGACTGGTAACTTGGTCTGTCTAGGGTGCTACGGTACATAGGCTTGGGTGCGGTACAGTCTGCTGTTCTGTAAGGACCGCTATCGGTCCACAATACATAGGGTTGCCGTGCACTACTGCTGACCGCTGCCCTATACTGCAGCAGTCCTTCATTGGTATAGGGACTGACGTACAGTCTGCTAATCACTAACACACAACCTGCTTGGTCCACAAAAGTTCTTATAAGGACTGGTAACTTGGTATAGGGTGCTACGGTACATAGGCCTGAGTGCGTTACAGTCTGCTGTTCTGTAAGGACCGCTATCGGTCCACAATACATAGGGTTGCCGTGCACTACTGCTGACCGCTGCCCTATACTGCAGCAGTCCTTCAGCGGTATAGGGACTGACGCACAGTCTGCTAAACACTAACACACAACCTGCTTGGTCCACAAAAGTTTTTATAAGGACTGGTAACTTGGTATAGGGTGCTACGGTACATAGGCCTGAGTGCAGTACAGTCTGCTGTTCTGTAAGGACCGCTATCGGTCCACAATACATAGGGTTGCCGTGCACTACTGCTGACCGCTGCCCTATACTGCAGCAGTCCTTCATTGGTATAGGGACTGACGTACAGTCTGCTAATCACTAACACACAACCTGCTTGGTCCACAAAAGTTCTTATAAGGACTGGTAACTTGGTATAGGGTGCTACGGTACATAGGCCTGAGTGCGTTACAGTCTGCTGTTCTGTAAGGACCGCTATCGGTCCACAATACATAGGGTTGACGTGCACCACTGCTGACCGCTGCCCTATACTGCAGCAGTCCTTCAGCGGTATAGGGACTGACGTACAGTCTGCTAAACACTAATACACAACCTGCTTGGTCCACAAAAGTTCTTATAAGGACTGGTAACTTGGTATAGGGTGCTACGGTACATAGGCTTGAGTGCGGTACAGTCTGCTGTTCTGTAAGGACCGCTATCGGTCCACAATAGATAGGGTTGACGTGCACCACTGCTGACCGCTGCCCTATACTGCAGCAGTCCTTCAGCGGTATAGGGACTGACGCACAGTCTGCTAAACACTAACACACAACCTGCTTGGTCCACAAAAGTTTTTATAAGGACTGGTAACTTGGTATAGGGTGCTACGGTACATAGGCCTGAGTGCGTTACAGTCTGCTGTTCTGTAAGGACCGCTATCGGTCCACAATACATAGGGTTGCCGTGCACTACTGCTGACCGCTGCCCTATACTGCAGCAGTCCTTCATTGGTATAGGGACTGACGTACAGTCTGCTAATCACTAACACACAACCTGCTTGGTCCACAAAAGTTCTTATAAGGACTGGTAACTTGGTATAGGGTGCTACGGTACATAGGCCTGAGTGCGTTACAGTCTGCTGTTCTGTAAGGACCGCTATCGGTCCACAATACATAGGGTTGACGTGCACCACTGCTGACCGCTGCCCTATACTGCAGCAGTCCTTCAGCGGTATAGGGACTGACGTACAGTCTGCTAAACACTAATACACAACCTGCTTGGTCCACAAAAGTTCTTATAAGGACTGGTAACTTGGTATAGGGTGCTACGGTACATAGGCTTGAGTGCGGTACAGTCTGCTGTTCTGTAAGGACCGCTATCGGTCCACAATACATAGGGTTGCCGTGCACTACTGCTGACCGCTGCCCTATACTGCAGCAGTCCTTCATTGGTATAGGGACTGACGTACAGTCTGCTAATCACTAACACACAACCTGCTTGGTCCACAAAAGTTCTTATAAGGACTGGTAACTTGGTATAGGGTGCTACGGTACATAGGCCTGAGTGCGTTACAGTCTGCTGTTCTGTAAGGACCGCTATCGGTCCACAATACATAGGGTTGCCGTGCACTACTGCTGACCGCTGCCCTATACTGCAGCAGTCCTTCATTGGTATAGGGACTGACGTACAGTCTGCTAATCACTAACACACAACCTGCTTGGTCCACAAAAGTTCTTATAAGGACTGGTAACTTGGTATAGGGTGCTACGGTACATAGGCCTGAGTGCGTTACAGTCTGCTGTTCTGTAAGGACCGCTATCGGTCCACAATACATAGGGTTGACGTGCACCACTGCTGACCGCTGCCCTATACTGCAGCAGTCCTTCAGCGGTATAGGGACTGACGTACAGTCTGCTAAACACTAATACACAACCTGCTTGGTCCACAAAAGTTCTTATAAGGACTGGTAACTTGGTATAGGGTGCTACGGTACATAGGCTTGAGTGCGGTACAGTCTGCTGTTCTGTAAGGACCGCTATCGGTCCACAATACATAGGGTTGCCGTGCACTACTGCTGACCGCTGCCCTATACTGCAGCAGTCCTTCATTGGTATAGGGACTGACGTACAGTCTGCTAATCACTAACACACAACCTGCTTGTTCCACAAAAGTTCTTATAAGGACTGGTAACTTGGTATAGGGTGCTACGGTACATAGGCTTGAGTGCGGTACAGTCTGCTGTTCTGTAAGGACCGCTATCGGTCCACAATAGATAGGGTTGACGTGCACCACTGCTGACCGCTGCCCTATACTGCAGCAGTCCTTCAGCGGTATAGGGACTGACGTACAGTCTGCTAAACACTAATACACAACCTGCTTGGTCCACAAAAGTTCTTATAAGGACTGGTAACTTGGTATAGGGTGCTACGGTACATAGGCTTGAGTGCGGTACAGTCTGCTGTTCTGTAAGGACCGCTATCGGTCCACAATAGATAGGGTTGACGTGCACCACTGCTGACCGCTGCCCTATACTGCAGCAGTCCTTCAGCGGTATAGGGACTGACGTACAGTCTGCTAAACACTAATACACAACCTGCTTGGTCCACAAAAGTTCTTATAAGGACTGGTAACTTGGTATAGGGTGCTACGGTACATAGGCTTGAGTGCGGTACAGTCTGCTGTTCTGTAAGGACCGCTATCGGTCCACAATACATAGGGTTGCCGTGCACTACTGCTGACCGCTGCCCTATACTGCAGCAGTCCTTCATTGGTATAGGGACTGACGTACAGTCTGCTAATCACTAACACACAACCTGCTTGTTCCACAAAAGTTCTTATAAGGACTGGTAACTTGGTATAGGGTGCTACGGTACATAGGCTTGAGTGCGGTACAGTCTGCTGTTCTGTAAGGACCGCTATCGGTCCACAATAGATAGGGTTGACGTGCACCACTGCTGACCGCTGCCCTATACTGCAGCAGTCCTTCAGCGGTATAGGGACTGACGTACAGTCTGCTAAACACTAATACACAACCTGCTTGGTCCACAAAAGTTCTTATAAGGACTGGTAACTTGGTATAGGGTGCTACGGTACATAGGCTTGAGTGCGGTACAGTCTGCTGTTCTGTAAGGACCGCTATCGGTCCACAATAGATAGGGTTGACGTGCACCACTGCTGACCGCTGCCCTATACTGCAGCAGTCCTTCAGCGGTATAGGGACTGACGTACAGTCTGCTAAACACTAATACACAACCTGCTTGGTCCACAAAAGTTCTTATAAGGACTGGTAACTTGGTATAGGGTGCTACGGTACATAGGCTTGAGTGCGGTACAGTCTGCTGTTCTGTAAGGACCGCTATCGGTCCACAATACATAGGGTTGCCGTGCACTACTGCTGACCGCTGCCCTATACTGCAGCAGTCCTTCATTGGTATAGGGACTGACGTACAGTCTGCTAATCACTAACACACAACCTGCTTGTTCCACAAAAGTTCTTATAAGGACTGGTAACTTGGTATAGGGTGCTACGGTACATAGGCTTGAGTGCGGTACAGTCTGCTGTTCTGTAAGGACCGCTATCGGTCCACAATAGATAGGGTTGACGTGCACCACTGCTGACCGCTGCCCTATACTGCAGCAGTCCTTCAGCGGTATAGGGACTGACGTACAGTCTGCTAAACACTAATACACAACCTGCTTGGTCCACAAAAGTTCTTATAAGGACTGGTAACTTGGTATAGGGTGCTACGGTACATAGGCTTGAGTGCGGTACAGTCTGCTGTTCTGTAAGGACCGCTATCGGTCCACAATAGATAGGGTTGCCGTGCACTACTGCTGACCGCTGCCCTATACTGCAGCAGTCCTTCATTGGTATAGGGACTGACGTACAGTCTGCTAATCACTAACACACAACCTGCTTGGTCCACAAAAGTTCTTATAAGGACTGGTAACTTGGTATAGGGTGCTACGGTACATAGGCCTGAGTGCGTTACAGTCTGCTGTTCTGTAAGGACCGCTATCGGTCCACAATACATAGGGTTGCCGTGCACTACTGCTGACCGCTGCCCTATACTGCAGCAGTCCTTCATTGGTATAGGGACTGACGTACAGTCTGCTAATCACTAACACACAACCTGCTTGGTCCACAAAAGTTCTTATAAGGACTGGTAACTTGGTATAGGGTGCTACGGTACATAGGCCTGAGTGCGTTACAGTCTGCTGTTCTGTAAGGACCGCTATCGGTCCACAATACATAGGGTTGACGTGCACCACTGCTGACCGCTGCCCTATACTGCAGCAGTCCTTCAGCGGTATAGGGACTGACGTACAGTCTGCTAAACACTAATACACAACCTGCTTGGTCCACAAAAGTTCTTATAAGGACTGGTAACTTGGTATAGGGTGCTACGGTACATAGGCTTGAGTGCGGTACAGTCTGCTGTTCTGTAAGGACCGCTATCGGTCCACAATACATAGGGTTGCCGTGCACTACTGCTGACCGCTGCCCTATACTGCAGCAGTCCTTCATTGGTATAGGGACTGACGTACAGTCTGCTAATCACTAACACACAACCTGCTTGTTCCACAAAAGTTCTTATAAGGACTGGTAACTTGGTATAGGGTGCTACGGTACATAGGCTTGAGTGCGGTACAGTCTGCTGTTCTGTAAGGACCGCTATCGGTCCACAATAGATAGGGTTGACGTGCACCACTGCTGACCGCTGCCCTATACTGCAGCAGTCCTTCAGCGGTATAGGGACTGACGTACAGTCTGCTAAACACTAATACACAACCTGCTTGGTCCACAAAAGTTCTTATAAGGACTGGTAACTTGGTATAGGGTGCTACGGTACATAGGCTTGAGTGCGGTACAGTCTGCTGTTCTGTAAGGACCGCTATCGGTCCACAATAGATAGGGTTGACGTGCACCACTGCTGACCGCTGCCCTATACTGCAGCAGTCCTTCAGCGGTATAGGGACTGACGTACAGTCTGCTAAACACTAATACACAACCTGCTTGGTCCACAAAAGTTCTTATAAGGACTGGTAACTTGGTATAGGGTGCTACGGTACATAGGCTTGAGTGCGGTACAGTCTGCTGTTCTGTAAGGACCGCTATCGGTCCACAATACATAGGGTTGCCGTGCACTACTGCTGACCGCTGCCCTATACTGCAGCAGTCCTTCATTGGTATAGGGACTGACGTACAGTCTGCTAATCACTAACACACAACCTGCTTGTTCCACAAAAGTTCTTATAAGGACTGGTAACTTGGTATAGGGTGCTACGGTACATAGGCTTGAGTGCGGTACAGTCTGCTGTTCTGTAAGGACCGCTATCGGTCCACAATAGATAGGGTTGACGTGCACCACTGCTGACCGCTGCCCTATACTGCAGCAGTCCTTCAGCGGTATAGGGACTGACGTACAGTCTGCTAAACACTAATACACAACCTGCTTGGTCCACAAAAGTTCTTATAAGGACTGGTAACTTGGTATAGGGTGCTACGGTACATAGGCTTGAGTGCGGTACAGTCTGCTGTTCTGTAAGGACCGCTATCGGTCCACAATAGATAGGGTTGACGTGCACCACTGCTGACCGCTGCCCTATACTGCAGCAGTCCTTCAGCGGTATAGGGACTGACGTACAGTCTGCTAAACACTAATACACAACCTGCTTGGTCCACAAAAGTTCTTATAAGGACTGGTAACTTGGTATAGGGTGCTACGGTACATAGGCTTGAGTGCGGTACAGTCTGCTGTTCTGTAAGGACCGCTATCGGTCCACAATACATAGGGTTGCCGTGCACTACTGCTGACCGCTGCCCTATACTGCAGCAGTCCTTCATTGGTATAGGGACTGACGTACAGTCTGCTAATCACTAACACACAACCTGCTTGTTCCACAAAAGTTCTTATAAGGACTGGTAACTTGGTATAGGGTGCTACGGTACATAGGCTTGAGTGCGGTACAGTCTGCTGTTCTGTAAGGACCGCTATCGGTCCACAATAGATAGGGTTGACGTGCACCACTGCTGACCGCTGCCCTATACTGCAGCAGTCCTTCAGCGGTATAGGGACTGACGTACAGTCTGCTAAACACTAATACACAACCTGCTTGGTCCACAAAAGTTCTTATAAGGACTGGTAACTTGGTATAGGGTGCTACGGTACATAGGCTTGAGTGCGGTACAGTCTGCTGTTCTGTAAGGACCGCTATCGGTCCACAATAGATAGGGTTGACGTGCACCACTGCTGACCGCTGCCCTATACTGCAGCAGTCCTTCAGCGGTATAGGGACTGACGTACAGTCTGCTAAACACTAATACACAACCTGCTTGGTCCACAAAAGTTCTTATAAGGACTGGTAACTTGGTATAGGGTGCTACGGTACATAGGCTTGAGTGCGGTACAGTCTGCTGTTCTGTAAGGACCGCTATAGGTCCACAATAGATAGGGTTGACGTGCACCACTGCTGACCGCTCACCTATACTGCAGCAGTCCTTCAGCGGTATAGGGACTAAGAGTTTTGTCACAGGGTCATTTAAAAAATGACATGCAGAGGAAGAGGCAGGCCCTTCCGCAGGGGTGGTAGGGGTAGGGCAGGAGCAACAGGCTTGAGCCAAAGTGGGAAGTTGCAGAAGGTGCGTTCAATTACTTTAAAGGATGCACCAGACTTGGTTGAGTGGCTCGCTCAGCCTTACTCTTCTGCACCCTCCTCATCCTCTCGATCTGCACCCTCTTCTTCACTCTCTGCTATGTGCACCCCCAAAGACACTACCACCAACAACACGACCACCACCACCACCACCACATACCTTCCGCTTGAGTCACTGGAATTATTTTCCGATCCATATCAAGAGGACATTTCTGATGCGCAGCCACTCTTGGTATTGGATCAGGAAGAGGAGGTAGCAACAAGCGCTACTCAGCAGTCTGACGCCAGTACCCAGATCAGCCCAAGGAGGAGGTTGGTCCCCGGTGTTGCTGCCTACTCTACTTATAGCGGTGGGGAAGGTGACGTTGATGATGACGTGTCTAGTGATGTCACGTGGGTGCCCACAAGAGAGGAAGAGGAGGGGAGTTCAGAGGGAGATATGGACCAGCAGATAGGGAGGAGAAGCAGCAATGACTTACATTGCACAGCAGGGACAAAGCAGACTGCAAATGTATCAGGAGCGAGTCATCGACCATGTACGGTCACATCTGGCGCTCCCAGGACACCGGCACATGGCTCCGCAGTGTGGGCTTTTTTTAACGTGTCCGCTGCTGACAATAGCGTTGCCATCTGCAATCTTTGCAGTCAACGCGTTAGTCGCGGTAAGCCCAATACTCACCTAGGGACGACCGCCTTAAGAAGGCACATGAGCAGCCATCACCGAGCCCAGTGGGAGCAACGGAACACACAAAGCCACACTGCAGGCTCTCACCGTCCAGCCTCGTCTTCTACTTCTCCTTCTCCTCTCTCCTCACAATTGTCCTCCACTCCACCTTCCATCACGCCAAGCTCACATTTTTCTGCAAAAAGGCAGGCTTCCGTGGGCCTAATGTTTGAGCGTAAAAAAATGATGACGCCGGATAACCCTCTTGCCCAACGGTTGGCGGCTGGCTTGTCAGAACTCATAGCCCGCCAACTACTGCCATATAAACTGGTGGACTCGGAGGCCTTTCGCAAATTTGTGGCCATTGGAACACCACAATGGAAGGTCCCAGGAAGGAAGTATTTCTCAGAGAAGGGCATCCCAGAGCTATATGGCCATGTTCAGCGGCAAGTGAATGTATCTCTGGCACACAGTGTCGGTGCCAAGATACATCTGACCACAGACACGTGGTCTAGCAAACACGGGCAGGGAAGGTATATCAGTTTTACTGCCCACTGGGTGAACCTTCTGACGGCCGTCAAGCATGTAACCCGTGGCACCCGTGTAGATTTGGTTTTACCGCCACGGATTGCATGCAGGCCTGACTCTTCTTCTCCTCCTCCTACTCCATCCTCCTCCCTCTCCTCCTCAGCTGCCTCCTCCTTTTCCGCTGCTAGCGTCTCTTCCACTGCACCGCCCAAGCTCCCCAGAACCTATTCCACATGCCAGGTGAGACGTTGCCATGCCGTGCTGCGTCTGTTGTGCCTGGAAGCAAAGAGCCACACTGGCCCGGCACTCCTTTCAGCTTTGCGTTCACAGGCAGATGAGTGGCTAACACCGCTCAATTTGACAGTTGGTAAAGTGGTGTGTGACAACGGTGCCAATCTGCTTAGCGCATTGAAACAGGGCAAAATCACGCACGTGCCGTGCATGGCACACGTCTTAAACTTGGTCGTGCAGCGATTCCTTGTCAAATACCCTGGGGTCCAGGACATCTTGCGGCAGGCAAGGAAAATCTCGGCCCATTTCAGAAGATCTTACACGGCCATGGCTCGCCTTGCTGACATTCAGCGGCGACACCATCTGCCGGTCAGACGTCTTATTTGCGATTGCCCGACGCGATGGAACTCAACCTTCTATATGCTTGATAGGCTGCTCCAGCAGAAACGTGCAGTTAACGTCTACCTGTATGAACTCTGCGAAAGAAACGGTTCTGGGGAGCTGGGTTTTTTTTCACCGCGCCAGTGGCTGCTCATGCGCGACACATGCAGACTTCTGCGGCCATTTGAGGAGATCACCAAACTGGTCAGTCGCAGCCATGGCGCCATCAGTGACATGGTACCTTATGCCTTCTTTCTGGAGCGTGCATTGCGTCGTGTCATTGATCAGGCTGTGGAGGAGCAGGAGCGGGAAGATGAGGAAGTCGCAATGCTGGATGAATTCCCAGGGGGGGCTACTCTATCTGAGACAAGTCAACAACAGGAGTCTGATGAGGAGTCAGAGGAGGATGGTGCCGGGGCGGATGAGCAGGAGCAAGAAGAGCATGCTTTAAACCTTTCTGGGATCCCTGTTGTGCGAGGATGGGGAGAGGAGAATGAAGAGGACGACATTATCCTGGATGATGAGCAGGAGCCAGGCCACCACACCGCTTCCACTTTAGTGCAAATGGGGGCCTTCATGCTCCAGTGTTTTAATAGGGACCCCCGTATAAAAAGCATGAGGGTCAAGGACCAGTACTGGGTGGCAACGTACTTAGACCCCCGGTACAAACACAAAATGGCGGAAATGTTACCGCCGTCGCAGAGGGCTGTCAGAATGCAGCACTTCCAGGCCTTGCTTCGAGAAATGCTGCATTCTGCTTTTGCGTGCGCTGGCAGAGGAGCAATTCCCACTCCCAGAGAAGGATTTGCGGGTACCAATCCAACAGCGCCTGCAAGAAGAGGCCGGTTTGAAGATGTGTTGGTGACTTCGGATATGAGGTCATTCTTTCAGCCGACCCATCGACAGGTGTCATCCGGATCCAGCATCAGGGAACGCCTAGACCGTCAGGTGTCCGACTACATTGGGTTAACGGCCGATGTGGACGCTCTGAGGAGTGATGAACCCCTAGACTACTGGGTGGGCAGGCTTGACCTCTGGCCAGAGCTTGCCCAATTTGCAATCGAACTGTTGGCTTGCCCCTCATCCAGTGTCCTGTCCGAAAGGACGTTCAGCGCAGCAGGGGGGATTGTGACCGATAAGCGTACTCGCCTAGCTCACCACAGTGTTAACTACCTCACATTTCTAAAAATGAATGAGGCATGGATCTCGGAGGAATTCAACACATGTGATCAGTAGACCATGTATATGTCTATAAACAATTTTTGGAATCAAGCACACAGACCTTCTTAATTCATTTGGCTCACTTCCCTGACCCAAAAAAGCACACCGTACTATATGCCCCTACCCTCCTCTTTGAAGAGGTTGAGCGGTGTCATATTTCTACTGGGGCTGCTTATTATGAGGGGTTCCCACCATCCCTGTGCTGTGCTGACTTCCTCCTGGGTGTTCTTATTATGAGGGGCTCCCACCATCCCTGTGCTGTGCTGACTTCCTCCTGGGGGTTCTTATTATGAGGGGATCACACCATCCCTGTGCTGTGCTGACTTCCTCCTGGGGCTGCTTACGGTGCTGCTGTCAGCGCTGTATGTCACGGAGCTGCTGTCAGCGCTGTATGTCACGGAGCTGCTGTCAGCGCTGTATGTCACGGAGCTGCTGTCAGCGCTGTATGTCACGGAGCTGCTGTCAGCGCTGTATGTCACGGAGCTGCTGTCAGCGCTGTATGTCACGGAGCTGCTGTCAGCGCTGTATGTCACGGAGCTGCTGTCAGCGCTGTATGTCACGGAGCTGCTGTCAGCGCTGTATGTCACGGAGCTGCTGTCAGCGCTGTATGTCACGGAGCTGCTGTCAGCGCTGTATGTCACGGAGCTGCTGTCAGCGCTGTATGTCACGGAGCTGCTGTCAGCGCTGTATGTCACGGTGCTGCTGTCAGCGCTGTATGTCACGGAGCTGCTGTCAGCGCTGTATGTCACGGAGCTGCTGTCAGTGCTGTATGTCACGGAGCTGCTGTCAGCGCTGTATGTCACGGAGCTGCTGTCAGCGCTGTATGTCACGGAGCTGCTGTCAGCGCTGTATGTCACGGTGCTGCTGTCAGCGCTGTATGTCACGGAGCTGCTGTCAGCGCTGTATGTCACGGAGCTGCTGTCAGCGCTGTATGTCACGGAGCTGCTGTCAGCGCTGTATGTCACGGAGCTGCTGTCAGCGCTGTATGTCACGGAGCTGCTGTCAGCGCTGTATGTCACGGTGCTGCTGTCAGCGCTGTATGTCACGGAGCTGCTGTCAGCGCTGTATGTCACGGAGCTGCTGTCAGTGCTGTATGTCACGGAGCTGCTGTCAGCGCTGTATGTCACGGAGCTGCTGTCAGCGCTGTATGTCACGGAGCTGCTGTCAGCGCTGTATGTCACGGTGCTGCTGTCAGCGCTGTATGTCACGGAGCTGCTGTCAGCGCTGTATGTCACGGAGCTGCTGTCAGCGCTGTATGTCACGGAGCTGCTGTCAGCGCTGTATGTCACGGAGCTGCTGTCAGCGCTGTATGTCACGGAGCTGCTGTCAGCGCTGTATGTCACGGTGCTGATGTCAGTGCTCTGTATTACGGTGCTGCTGTCAGTGCTCTGTATCTCCTGCACCCTCTTGTTTGCCTACCCTGGTCCCTGACCTTCCCTCTCCTCCATTGCCTTCATTAGCTCCATAGTCCTGAATTGTCAGAACAATTTCCCAAATAAAAAAAAAATGCTTGTAGTTATCGATCCCAAATTCACCTCATACATGTATTATGCTATTGTCCAGGTGGTGGGACTACGTGCTACCCCCTAATAATTACCCCGTGGCCGCAAATTCGACCTAAAGGTTTGCGAAATTCGCCTCCCATTGAAGTCAATGGAGCCCGCGGCGAACGGTCGTTTTCGCGAACGTTTGTGTCCGTTCGCGTTTCGCGTTCGCGAAACGTCCCGTCGGAAGTTCGTCCATCACTAGACAGGTGCATATCATTGCAATTTTTTACAGCAGGGCAAATTCTTGCTTTCATCAAAATTATATCTATAGGGTTACACTATTATTTTATTGATACATGTCCCCCAGGCCAGGACCCAGACCCCTATAACCATTGTATGCCTAATTATTGCATTTAAGCATTCAAAATGGGCAATTTTGATATTTGACGTTTGGGTCCCATTGACTTTAATGGTTTTATTATTTGGGTCCAAACTTTTGCAGTGTTCGAAAGTTCTGGTCCGAACTGAAACAGAGGTCTGTTCGGCCCATCCCTATTAATTACTAGCCACTCATTGTTTTCTCAGTGACCCACCTGGTTACCATTACCTGCCTCATTAATCCAGCCTGCAGCCAGCCTCTTGTGGCTATTTAAACTGCCTTTTTCATTGCTTTTGTGCCCTCGCCTTTGTCAACATACCCTGTGTGTCTCTGCTGTGTTCCTGTTAAGACTTTGCCTGATCTTTGGCTTCCAACTATGCTGATTTCCAGCTCGTCTGATTACCAGTTTTGGTTTCCCAACCCTGGTTTCTGTTTTTTGATTACGTTCCTGGTCTGTACTATTTTTACCATTACATTAAAGGTGTGATTTTTACTACATTTTCTATCTCTGTCTGGTTCATGGTTCCAGACAATTATAGAAAAAAGGAGGGGGGATCTAATTTTTATCTGGCTAGGAAAAAGTGGTCCTGAGATATGGAGAGAGTTAAACCAAGTGTGCTGATGTGAGTATAGGCCAGGAAAGCAAAGGAAAGGAAAATTACGGTAAGTATTGGTAACAATTTTCCATTTTCTAGCTCTGGTACAAACCTATATGCTATTCCCATCATCAGTGTCTAAAAAAGACGCAATTTTATTTCAGATGGTAAAGGTCTGCTTAAGTCGTCAGAAAATGTTGCCTGTTTAAAAACAATTTTTGGCAGTGGTGCAAACCTGTATGCTATTTTTCAACCTCATAGTCCAAAAAATAACACAGATAAGTAAGACAAAAAAAAAGACATTCTAACCATGCTACAAATCTCAGGCTCTGTGTCATGAATCGCCAGTAACACCTTCATGCCTTGTCTGTCTGCTTACCTGGTCTGTGTGTCAGCCTTGGGCTGCACTCTCACACCTGCATGGTTAAGTAAAGTAATCTTCCCTCAGCGTGGCTCCATCCTAGCCTCTACAGGATACACTATTTAACACTGTGCTGTCCAAGCCTGCCTTGCCCGAGCAATATTGTGTGTTTAGTTTCCTGTCTCCTGCTTGCCGTGTGCTCTACGTCTGTTTCTGTTAACAATTTTGGCTTATTCTTTGACTATTCCTGCCTGCTTGTTACCCTGACTTTTGGCGTGTTCTCTGTTTATCCTTGTCTGCTAGTTTCCCCAACCTTTGGCTTATTTCCTGACTATCCCTTGATGTCCTGGACTACTACTACCTTTCTATCCTTCTGTAACTTACCGTGAGTGTGAGCTAGGAGACCCTGGGGGCCGCAACCTGGAGCCAGTTGCAGCACATTCCATCCTGACCACTAGATGCTCTGGTTTTTAGACTCCACATCCTGGGGGATCTTATGCTCTAGCTCCAAGTGGGATCTGTGTTGGTGCTCTAGTGGACCTGCTTTTCTGAACCCCCCAGAGTTCCATCCGCAGCAGTCAGCCATAGGGTCCACTACCATAGCGGTTCACTCCTGACTCCAACGGTGTGCATCTGTCACCTGGCATCAGGTGACCTGACACTCGGTTTAAATCTATGCAGGTGGTTTTGGGTGCCGGATTTGCAGCGATTCCTCAAATGTGCTGCTGTAAGAAAATAAACAGGGCTTACATTCATTCTGTAGAGCACCCCCACAAAATGCAGCGTGGGTGTGGTATCCCCCCTAGAAGATCCCCCAAGTCAATTTGTAATTGACTACAATAGCTACTATTTTTTTATCTTTTACTTCTATTTTAGCACTTATTTTATTCATGGAGTTTATGGACAATCCAACCTAAGAATGAAAACTGTGTTGCATTATACAAACCAAGACAAGAGTAATGCAAGATACAATTACGTAGAAATGCTGGTAACAAACAACATCAGAGTTATACAGGCAGCTCAACTAAAAGGAACGTACCCAAGACAACGAGTTATAAGTTGGGCAGGTATAATCATAACTGAAAGGGGGCAATGGAAGACATCTCCAAGACTTACAACATATATAGCAGAGCCCCAACTTAGTAATGCAACCCTGTGGGGTATAGAGTGACCAGCATAACCCAAAAAGAGTGTAAGGTCTAAAAGACATGATCTTGCACATAATAACAACAAAAGAACTGCAGGGAAAAAAATTCCAAGTTGAATGAGAAGATGTATAAAGGAGAAACAGAAGATGGGAGGGGAATGGGACGGAAAGGACGACAAAAGGAGAAGATAGACACACAAACAGGAAGAGACAGGGGCACACGCTCAAGGCAGAAGAAAAATGAGTTATGAAAAAAAACATAGAGACACATTAAGAACCAGAAAAGGGAATTCTCTCACCCAAAGCCTCGTAACAAAGCCATGAAAGAAAATCAGCCAGGTTGCAAGACCTCCCATAAATTGGCATCTGTGAAAACATAATATTGTCATGGCCTCCAAGTGTCATGAAAGGACTCCTACCAGTTATAGAGGGTACACCTTGGCCACATTTAATAGCTGAATGGTAAGGGAGGTCTTGTATTTTTTTAATGGGCCGTTGCATGATGTGCAGCAAGAATGCCGCAGGGTTATCTGCTAGATTGACATTAGTTAAGTGATTGAGAGCACTAGCCCCATCTTGCCAAAATGGTTGCAGTTTCTGGCACTCCTAGAAAATGTGTAACATTGTGCCTTGTTTGATGTTACACCTCCAGCACATGTCAGGTACCTACGGAAAAATACTGTGTAGGGTCGTGGTCACCCAATACCACCTCATTAGGATCTTATAACTGGTCTCTTGGATCTTAGTGGCTATGGAGAAATTCTGGGCAACGTGGAGGATTTTCTCCTTTTGTGAGTCAGTGAACTGCATAGCAAGGTCGGATTTCCACCGTGAGATGGAAAAAGGGGTTAAACCTGTCGCTGGTCAAATCAGGGCAGCATAGAAGGTAGAAAGGCTGTGGCAACTCGTTTTCATCCCATGGCAAATACTCTCACGCTCTGTTACCTGACGAGAGATACCTGGGGAATAAGAGCACTGATGGAGAAAGTGTTGAAACTGCAGACCACTCCAAAAGTCTAAGGAGGAGTATACAGCAGAGGCAAGTTCAGTGTATGGTAATTTGCCATCCGATCGCAAGATGTCCCAGGGATGAAGAGGGCCGCCGACACCAAGCGGAGAAACTGGTGGTTCTGGAGACTGGGCTCAAATTCCTGATTACCCAAAATAGGGACCATCGGGGAAGGCAGCGGGGAAATCAAGGAGCAATGGAAGGCATCCCTAAACACTCACAAAGTACTTCCCAAGGCAGAATGATCACTGAGAACCTTCGGCAGCGGGGAGGAAATCCATGACCAGCTCCTCATCGTACCTCCTCCTCCATCTCCATGGCCACCCAGTGCTTCACCTCAGCATAACATCGGCAGTCAACCAGCCTATTGAGGTGAGCCGCTCTCAGAGGATTTTGTTGCCCTTCCATGTGCACCTTACTGCAAAGACCAGTAATAGGTTTGGGTGGTTGTCATTTTTCTTTATACAGTCGGTTGAATTGGGTGTGGGGACGCATTGGATGCCCTCAACTACCATTGTGATCTTGCTGGGTGTCAAGTGCGTCCCTGTACCTTTAAGGAGGGGTGGGCTCCCCCCAGGCATTACTGCCCATAATCTATCCACTGCTATACAGTGCCTTACGAAAGTATTCGGCCCCCTTGAACTTTTCAACCTTTTGCCACATTTCAGGCTTCAAACATAAAGATATAACATTTTTGTTTTTTGTGAAGAATCACCAACAAGTGGGACACAATTGTGAAGTGGAACGAAATCTATTGGATTTTTGAAACTTTTTTAGCTACTAAAAAAATGAAAAGTGGGGCGTGCAAAATTATTCGGCCCCCTTGCGTTAATACTTTGTAGGGCCACCTTTTGCTGCGATTACAGCTGCAAGTCGCTTGGGGAATGTCTCTATCAGTTTTGCACATCGAGAGACTGAAATTCTTGCCCATTCTTCCTTGCAAAACAGCTCGAGCTCAGTGAGGTTGGATGGAGAGCGTTTGTGAACAGCAGTTTTAAGCTCTTTCCACAGATTCTCGATTGGATTCAGGTCTGGACTTTGACTTGGCCATTCTAACACCTGGATACGTTTATTTGTGAACCATTCCTTTGTAGATTTTGCTGTATGTTTGGGATCATTGCCTTGTTGGAAGATAAATCTCCGTCCCAGTTTCAGGTCTTTTGCAGACTCCAACAGGTTTTCATCCAGAATGGTCCTGTATTTGGCTGCATCCATCTTCCCCTCAATTTTAACCATCTTCCCTGTCCCTGCTGAAGAAAAGAAGGCCCAAACCATGATGCTGCCACCACCATGTTTGACAGTGGGGATGCTGTGTTGAGGGTGATGAGCTGTGTTGCTTTTACGCCAAACATATCGTTTTGCATTGTGGGCAAAAAGTTGGATTTTGGTTTCATCTGACTAGAGCACCTTCTTCCACATGTTTGGTGTGTCTCCCAGGTGGCTTGTGGCAAACTTTAGACAAAACTTTTTATGGATATCTTTGAGAAATGGCTTTCTTCTTGCCACTCTTCCATAAAGGCCAGATTTGTGCAGTGTACGACTGATTGTTGTCCTATGGACAGACTCTCCCACCTCAGCTGTAGTTCTCTGCAGTTCATCCAGAGTGATCATGGGCCTCTTGGCTGCATCTCTGATCAGTCTTTTCCTTGTCTGAACTGAAAGTTTAGAGGGACGGCCAGGTCTTGGTAGATTTGCAGTGGTCTGATACTCCTACCATTTCAAAATGATTGCTTGCACAGTGCTCCTTGGGATGTTTAAAGCTTGGGAAATCTTTTTGTATCCAAATCCAGCTTTAAACTTCCCCACAACAGTATTACGGACCTGCCTGGTGTGTTCCTTGGTCTTCATGATGCTCTCTGTGCTTTCAACAGAACCCTGAGACTATCACAGAGCAGGTGCATTTATACAGAGACTTGATTACACAGGTGGATTATATTTATCACCATCAGTCATTTAGGACAACATTGGATCATTCAGAGATCCTCGCTGAACTTCTGGAGTGAGTTTGCTGCACTGAAAGTAAAGGGGCCGAATAATTTTGCACGCACCACTTTTCAGTTTTTTATTTGCTAAAAAAGTTTAAAATATCCAATAGATTTCGTTCCACTTCACAATTGTGTCCCACTTGTTGGTGATTCTTCACAAAAAACTAAAATTTTATATCTTTATGTTTGAAGCCTGAAATGTGGAAAAAGGTTGAAAAGTTCAAGGGGGCCGAATACTTTCGCAAGGCACTGTATGTACCCCAACTTGGGAGGGCCTGGTAATGATAGAGTTAGGACCGCAGTACACAGAGAAGCCTTGGCATGGGCACTGCGACTTCAACATAGATTTACAAATGTGTGCAACTAAACCCTCTGCTTTTAAAAGGAACTGTTAGACTACCGATCTGGTTGTTTTACAGGTTGTGTGCTGGGAAATCTTCTGTTTGTAATGTGTAGGAGGATGTCACCCCTCCCCCTTCCCAATGCATTCCTCTCAGGTGTCAGAGATTTTCATTTCATTTCCTTCTTCTGCTGTCAGCGATGGTGATCTGAGAGCTGAGTTCAAATATTCCGTCTGCCTGAACATTTATACCGATCCTGTTACCCGGAATAGTGGTCACAACTTTTGCCAGGACTGTATTGATCGTGTGCTGGATACACAAGGATCTGGAGGATATTCCTGTCCTGAATGCAGAGAGAAGTTTCCGGATCGTCCCGCACTGCAGAAGAACGTAACACTGCATAACCCAGTGGAGAATTTCCAGTCGGCTCAGCCAAATCAGGAGGAATCGGAGGTCTTCTGTACTCACTGTGTGGACTCTCCTGTACCTGCTGTTATATCCTGTCTACCCTGTGAGACCACAAAAAGTCCCCAGAACACACCTTAACTGACCCCACCATGTCCATGGAGAGCAGGAACTGCTCCGTCCATGAGGCGATCCTGGAGTATTACTGCACTGAGGATGAGACCTGTATCTGTAAGTTTTGTGTGACTGGAGAACACACAGGACATGAGATGGAGTCACTGGGTGAGGCTTCTGAGAAGAAGAAGGAGACACTGAGGAATGTTCTGCAGAAACTTCTAGCAAAGAGAGAGGAGACGGAGGAATGGGTCCGGAGTCTGCAGGAACACAAGAAGAAAGTAGAAGAAGAAGAAGCTGGTGACACGGAGATAGTCACTGCCCTGTTTAGAGATCTCAGGAGACGTCTGGAAGACCTGGAGAAGAGAGTCCTGAGGGACATCTCTGGGAGGGCAGAGCGGATCTCCATCTCCATCCGGGATCTGGAAATAAAGAAGGAGGAGCTGTCCAGGAAGTTGCGTCACATTGAGGAGCTGTGTAACGTGACGGAGCCACTGACTGTCTTACAGGAATCAGACACAGGTGACTTGTGTGATACGGAGGAGGGAGATAATGAGGAACGAGAGAGACATGAGAAACTCCTCCATGATGTAGGGGTACTGGGTTTGATGGGGGGCTTACACAAAGGTTTATCTGATATAATAACAGAGGTAAATGTATACTTCTATATACAGGAAGCTGCAGACATATTACTGGATGAAAACACAGCTTATAATTATCTACAGATATCAGATGACAAGAAAACTGTAACCAGGTCAGATATAGAACAGAATCACCCAGAAACACCGGAGAGATTTCTATATTCTCCTCAGGTGATGAGCAGTCAGGGTTTCTCCTCAGGGAGACATTACTGGGAAGTGGATGTCGGGGGATCAGAGCGATGGAGAGTCGGGATGTGTTACCCCAGTATAGAGAGGGGATGGGAGGAGTCATGGATTGGATATAATAAGAAGTCCTGGGGATTGGACAGGGAAGGCAATCAGTATCATGTGATACATGACTTTAATGAGATCCTCTTATCCACCAATCTCTCCAGTAACAGAGTCAGGATATATCTGGATTATGAGGCCGGGCGGATCTCCTTTTATGATCTGTGTGACCCGATCCGACACCTCCACACCTTCACCAGCACATTTACAGAGCCCATCCATGCTGGGTTAGGTGTCTATAAAGGTTGTATAAAGCTATGTGGGGGGGAAACGGGAGATGTGAGAGCTCCGCCCAGAATCTGATGATATAACAGTGATGGGTTGTGGGATTGGTTTATTGATCAGTCAATGCTTGGAGGAAGTGGTGACTCCTGTGAGAAGTATGAGGGCGACCATTGCAGGCCTTCTTCTGAAAACACTAGTTCCCTGGCTGTGTGTAATGTAAGAACTTATAAAGTGGTAGAATAGTAAAGACAAAATAAGAATAAGAAATGACAGATATGATGGCGTCTGTCACTGTGAACACAGCAGTCTTTGTTTTTCAGAGTCCCCCTGTTATGCCCCGTACACACGATCCGAATATCGCACAAAAACGGTCGTCCGAGGAAGGATCGTACGATTTTCGGATCATGTGTACACTACTTTCGACAGCCGATCACGACCGTTCATCCGATATTATTTGATCGGACATGCACGGAAATTTTTCTCGTACGATTACAGATCGTACGATTTTCGTTTAGTCAATATAGTTGTCGTCCGAAAATACAATACAAATACATTACAACACATGACATCACTAACGATTTTTTTTTTTCTATCGTACGAGAATTTTCGTGACTTTATTTAGCTATTCAATTTCTACTTGCGATTATTAACCGAAAGCGGTCGTAAGATCGGTCGTACGATATTCGGATCGTGTGTATGGGGCATTACTTTTGTTATTTTACCTGTTGGTTCTACTGTTATTTCCCAACAGACTGATCTGTCCAACAAAAGTGGCAGTTAGAGGTTTGGGACAAACCATTTACAGGGTGCTTACAACGATCAACTTTTATTAATTTATGTAAAACCTTTATCCCAAAAGGAGACACGAATGTTGGTGTAACGGCTTATAAAGTGTTATCTGGAGTTTGGCTTTAATTTGTTAGTTACTTATGTAAAGTCCATCTAAATCTAGTCCATCCAAAACTCCCCTCTCCAGACAATGCTGCTGTCCAAGGGAGTCTCCACTGCCCCTCTATAGATAGAGGAGCCACTCTTAAGCCTCATACACACGGTCGGACTTTGTACAAACTTTTCCGTGGACTTTTGTACAAAGGGCGTAGTCCACAAGTTTATATTGCATACACACGGTCAGACTTTTTGACAACAAACACGAACGTAGTGACGTCACAACGTACTGACGCCACTTCAAAAGAGGACGTTCAATGACTCCAGCGCCACCTTTGGTCAACTTCTGTATTGTAGTCTGATCTTTTGCATTGGTTCTGAGCATGCGTGTTTGTACCTTGTACAAAAGTCCGATGCTTTTGCATACACACGGTCGGACTTTGCTCCATCGGACTTTTGTTGCCAGAAAGTTTGTCAGTTCGCACAGCCAACAAAAGTCCGATGAAAACAGAAAAAGTTTGTCCGATGGAGCGTACACACAGTCGGATGTTGCTCCAAAACAGCTAATTTGCATGTTTGTTGTCAAAAAGTCAGACCGTGTGTACGGGCTTTAAGACAGGAAGTGTGTTATTGGCAGGATCACCAGGGGGACATAAAGGGAAAGAACAGAAAAGGAATGCAGCCACCACATCTAAGGATTGGTAATCTCCAATATATATCATTTTTATTTTGGGATTTAATACCACTTTAAATCTCCAACCCAGAACAAGCATGCTGGGAATAAGAACCAGAAAAGTGTCAGAATTCTTTATCTCTATACTTGTTCTGGGTCAGAGACTGAGACAGTATTGAAGGCAAAGCATCAGCATGACAGCCAGGGAACTAGCATTCTCACAAGGAGAGTAATGGTAGAAATTGCAGCCCCCGTAATTTTTTCATGACAGGTGCCCTTTAAATATAATAAATGTGATTTACAATGACAACCTTTCAGGGACAGTCCCGGGATGTTGCTGATTTTAATATAAATTTATATAATTTTTTTGCCATTATTATTTGTATTACATAGTCAGTTCACCTGGATAGTAATAATAATCGGTGATGGGTATTTTATTCCTCATTTTCTTGTTTCTATCAATGTTGGCAGTTTTCAGTCTAGGAAATACACGTCTTCATTAAATCTTTCTTTGGATATAAATAAAAAAAAAATCAGTAAAACTCCAGAAATATATCTGCAGATCAGTGTCTGGATTTTTGTTTTTGGATGCACTGCTTGGCAGAAGAAACTCTATCTAGGGATCAATTATCCAGATATAGACTGGTACCGCTCACTCCTCTAAGGCCTCATTCAGACGAGGCGGATCCGCTTGCATGGAGTCCGCCTCTGTCCGCCGGCTCAGCGGGAGTTCTCTCCGTTGATCTCCACCGAGCCGGCGGATGACAGGTCCCTCTCTGCTCACTGAGGAGGGGCTTGTCGAGCACCGCAAGATTCTATGGAGAAATCGGATGCAAACGGACAGCATGTCCGTTTTCATCAGATCTCACCCGATCAAATCCGCCAGTGACAGATCCGGATGTAGGGCCACCCATCTGCTTTTCGCGGATAGACTAGCGTGGAGCGCCCATTCAGGTCCGCCGTCAAAACTGACAGGCGGACATGAACGGTCCGACAGTGTGAAAGGGGCCTAAGGCTCGCCATTTGCTAAATGTCTTGTAGGACAATTTCATAGGTCAGATGGTGAATGTACTAACAAAAGATAATCCATTACTAGAACTTAGGGTTGGCACCTGTCCCTGATTCACCCAGACAGTTTGGGTTTTGAATCACGTGTCCGGGTTTCAGTCCACCTGACACACTATTCAGACCAGGCTGTGGCTTGCAAAGTAACCAAGATAGTCATACACAAATCTGTTGCCGCTGTGGGCAGCTGTTTGGGGGCAGGTTTGGCATCACTGAAGGGTGGGGTCAGGGCAGGACTTACCATTGGGCTTGACTGGGCTCAAGCCCATGGGCTCCGCCGAGATACATAGCCACGTGTACTCGGCTCGGCTCACAGTCACGCCCAGTCCTGCCCTATGATGGACATAACACAGGGACTGGGCGTGACTGTGAGCCGAGTACACTCGGCTACTCTCGGCTGCACTCGGGACTGCAAGAGGACCCAAGAGCCGCAGAGATGCACAGGACTCTGTATCTCGGCGAAGCCATTTTTAAACTTCAAGACTGCAATGACAAGGCTGCAAATGACACTGGGGCAAATGACAAGGCTACACTGACAAGGCTGCAAATGACACTGACAAGGGTGCACTGAGACTGCAGATGGATGGGCAAGGCTGCAGATGGACACTGATAAGGCTGTATTGATGGGTGTTTAACTTTTTTTTTTTAAAGATTTTTTCCTTTAAAATTCCCTCCTAAACTTGGGGTGCGTGTTATACGCCGGCGCGTGTTATACACCAATAAATACGGTAATTTATAGAAGGTAAGGCCGAAAGTTACTCAAGCCCAGGGGTCCCCACCACCCTAAGTCCTGCCCTGGGTGGGGTGATGATGTCAGCAAAAGCAATTTGGCCATACCGACTGGCGGGCTCTGTGCACTACATTACTACTCTCCTTGGGGCACCCAAATGTGTCCCAGGTCTTTTATAATCCTATAGTGTTTACTGCAAAAAAAATAAAAAGTTGCCCTGTGCCACAAAAGTGCTCAGGCTTGGCTTTAAGAAAAGGTGGCAACCTTACTAGACCTGCTGATTACAAACAACACGGATCTGATCATGGATGTGGAAATCTCAAGATAATTACATTCATTATAAATCATGGAAATAAGGAAGCATAAGAGTTATAGAAGTACAGCAAATTTCAATACAATAAGGCCTGTATAAAAGCATGCAAAGGGTGGCACCGACCCCTAAGCTGCAGTTTGGAGACCACTGCTTTCCAGGCTCTTAAAAAAATGCATATTCTTTTTACCTGCAAAAAAATTGTGAATTTATCTTTTTTTTTTTTTTTTTAAGTGAACTTATCTTTTAATACTAGCGGTGAGATGTGGATGTACCGGGGTTTGGTTTGGGTTTGGAATGGTTTAGGTTGGAAACAGAGAACAAAGACTAAAGGGACTTATGGACTTTATAGGCACCGGTATAAACCAAGAATTATTTTCCATTAAATAATTTTTAGTAATTTATTCAAAAAATATACAAAAAATGATTAAAAACCAAAAATAGAGGGTACATTCATTCGCCAAGACCTTGATCAGCAAACAACATCATACTACAACACATATGATATTTGAATATAGTAGATAGCTAACAATAAGCCATTAAGAATAAACGTTTAAATATATAATCACTAATGTGATGTGATAATTCTCAAGATTGTAATTCATTCACATCTTCCCTCTGGCTCGTTCGACACCGGCGTTTTGCACTTTGCTTGAATAGACATTAGCCATTTTTGGTCTGCTTTATTGAATGTACCTGCGGGCTGGCTGTTTACATTTGATGTCTAGAGATGTGTTACCATTACTATCCACATTGGATTACTTTGAAATTAATGCAGTGATTACTAGATACTGAACTTTACTGAGCCCCAGAAGAAGCGTCTTTGGGACGCGAAACATGTCGGGCATAAGCATGGGACCCTATATCTGCACATCATTTTAGTGATTATATATTTAAATGTTTATTCTTAATGGCTTATTGTTAGCTATCTACTATATTCAAATATCATATGTGTTGTAGTATGATGTTGTTTGCTGATCAAGGTCTTGGCGAATAAATGTACCCTCTATTTTTGTTTTTAATCATTTTTTGTATATTTTTTGAATAAATTAATAAAAATTATTTAACGTAAAATAATTCTTGGTTTATACCGGTGCCTATAAAGTCCATAAGTCCCTTTAGTCTTTGTTCTCTGTATCCATTACGGACGATGGCACCCCCCCTTTTTTAAGTAATCACATTGGGATATCCACTTTTACCACGTGCACAAAGTGCTATTGCGATACCCCATAAATTTCCCGTTTAATGGTTTGGGTTGGGTTCACCAAATATTAATGAAGTTCACGTGTGAAATGTGAACCCCACTGACATCAACAAAAGCTGAGCATTAGAAATTAGGATTGGGCACTTTCTAGGCTAAAAGGAATGGGGTTTCCAATCAGATGACATACGGGGGCTGGGCAGCTCTTTGGGGAAATGTATGAAATTAAAAAAAATGATCATTCCGGGCCAGATCACATTTGCACAAATAAAACAATTCAGGTCAAAACTCACATGGAAGCATTTGTGTTTATCTGCGTTTTATGTGTATTTTCTTTTTTTCTAAATCATATCATATTTAACTGCTTTTTTTTTTGCTTTTGTTTTATGTGAGTTTTCTATTTCCTGTGTCATCATTTCCTTTTCACAAAAAACAAAACAAAACAAAAAACAAACAAACAATAAACTCATTGTTAGTGAACACAAACACAACATTATTTACAATATCCCTGATAAGATAAGATTTATTATTATTATTGTGAATAAATTCCACAACAAAATTACAAAAAGGAAGAAAACTCCAACCAATAAAATCACATCCAACTTCTCACAAGTGAAAATAAAAAAGTAAAAAAAATGTACTCGGTTAAAACCTCATTGAGGGATCACTGTTGCACATCATGTGTATTAGAGGGCAGTTTTACCTTATGATGTACATTTGGATTGTATTTTTCTTGCTCTTTTTATGGAATATGATATATTTGGAAGCTTTTTTTGTTACCTTTATATGTAATGCTTATAAAAACCTTCAATAAAATCTTTATGAAAACAAAAAACTGTACTGAGTTGATTAATAAGGCTGTGTGTGTGCGTGTGTGTGTGTGGGGGGGGGGGGGGGGGGGATGTTGCGGGTCATTCACATGGGTGCTGTGGCCTGTGTAGTGTGAAGGAGGCTGGGGCTGTGTGTAGGCAGCCTATGTTACTCTATGGGGATGCAGCTGATGTATGAACACAGCCGCAGGTCCTAATTTGACAGGTGTGTGGATTCAAGTCCACGGCCCCGTACATAGTGTGCATTCAGAGCCACTCACCCACACCTCTTATATTATTACCTGAGGCTGTGTTCATACAGCTGCTGGCATCCCCATAGAACACCAGGCAGCTCCAGCTGCACAAACCTCTCATTCACACTGTAGGTGCCAGAGAACCCGTGTAACCGATCCATAAATTTTTTAATTATTTTTGAGATTTTTTTTTACTAGTTTCCAAAAATTATAGTAAAACAATTACAAAGTAATAATAAAAGAAAAAGGAAAAGGCATACAAATACTTCACAATGCCATAGTAAGTCATAATACATAAGACTGTAATACAAAAAAAGAGTGGGAAGGGAGAGCCAGAGAGAGCCAGAGAGAGCCCTGGAAGGTGGGGAGTAAGCAATCCAGCAGCTAGTTAGCTTTTATAAAAGGCTATAAAAAACAATACTGGGATGATGCCTGCAGCTACATATATTCCCAGGCAGTATAACTATAACTACTTGAAGTCCAGTGATGTACCAGATACATGACTGGTCAGCTAGTGATTGTAAACCCATTCAACCTTTGTAATCATTGGAGGTGTGGGTGTCATCCAAAATGAAAGTTTGGGCCCTCGTACATGAGTGCCTCCGTGCTATGGACTCTGCTTGCTCAGTGGGAAATCGCTTTCCGCTGATCCCCACTGAGCAGGGGGTGACAAGTCCGTGTCTGCTCACTGAACAAAATGGACACGGACCCAGTCCCGCTCTTATATGGAAATCAGATGGAAACTGGCTACCTGTCTGTCTTCATCCGATTCACCAGACGGATGGAAAATAGGACCACCGTACGTTTTGCTTTTTGCGGGCAGGTTCGGATCAAGGTCAGATGGTGGCGGTTGTCAGCAGACGTGTGTCCGCTGACACCCGCTCATTAGAGGAGGATGGCAGGGGGAGGGGATGGTCAGGTCCACCTGACAGCCCATGTGAAAGGGCCCTATCAGGCTGTAAGCAGACATAGTAGACCATTTAGAGATTATATGTTGGTTGGGTACTGAAGTTCAGTCGAGTTTATCCACATAACTGAATAAGCAAAGCATAGGGGTCTTCACAATATGTATTGATGTCATTCTGAAAATGAAATTAACCACTTGGTCCTAGAATAGTGACATTTTTTGACAGCACAGATAAAGCAATGTGGGGTGAAATGAACCACACCAGGAATGAGCAGATACAGATAAGTGGGCATTGCTAAGGAATGTTTAGGAAGGAGAACTTTGTTCATGATGCCTAAATTGTATGTCTCGGGTTTTGGGGTAGCCTTCAATAACCTTATCTGATAAAGTGTTCTCTGAAAAGTCCTCCATCCAGTTTTTCAGAAGTGAGTTCCTCTGCCGTTTGGATGAAGGGAAGTTGAGAGGTGTGTAAAGGTCTAATATTGAATAGAATCTACAGCGAATTGCTTGATCAATCTCAAATTGTTGAAGAAGGTTTCTCTTTGTAGTATTATACTTTTTGCCAAAGTTTACTAGTTGATGATAGATATCATGTGACCAAGCTCATACAATATTCCAGCAGTCGGAAAGGTGGAATTAATTGATCGTCATATATTTCTTAAGGGATATTGTTCAGAAATATTATTGTCCCAAGTGAAAGAGCCCCTTCATTCTTTCAACACAAACCACACATATAAGGCCCAGGATAACAGGGGTAAAAGGAAATGCCAAATCCATTGTGTTTGTACGGAGAGTCTGGTTAGTGCAGACCCAACTGAAGTTCCCGGTCACCCTGTGCCCCTAATAGACACAGGGTGTCTTACACATAGGAGGGGCCTGAGGAGCTGGACAAGGAGTTTCCAGAGCTCTCTAAGGTAAGCTGGGTTACACAAGCCCCCCGTCCAAAGTGACTTCTGTCACAGGTACCTCTTGATATAAGCCAGGGGTCTCCAAATTATGGCCTTCCAGTTGTTCAGGAACTACAATTCCCATCATGCCTATTCATGTCTGTGAATGTTAGAGTTTTACAATGCCTCATGGGATGTGTAGTTCCACAACAGCTGGAGGGTCATCATTTGGAGATCCCTGGTATAAGCAATAGGTGAAGGTCTCTGTAAAGGGACAGTCTTTAGTTCTAACTCTTCAGCCGGCTAGCATTAGGGCCCTAATATACCATTGGTGTACATGAGAAAAAGTCCCAGTCAAGCCTGCAGGTAGCAATAAGGCTAATAGGTGGCTGTATGGTCAGTTCCTAAAGGGCTCAGTCTCTCTGGCAGCAGATAATACATCCCCACAGCAGAAGCTCACCATTAAGCCACACATAGTGATTACTCTTTACCCCGCACCAAGGTGACTCTGGCTGTCAGCAGCCCCCAAACTCAGCGCTCTGAGTTCTGCTCAGGCCGCTGATAAGCAGCAGTAATTGTAGTCACAGTAGAGTCTTTCTTCGCTGGAATACAGTTCCCACAGTGCAGTGCTGCCTGAACTCTTTCTCCTCAGCAGCTCCCTCTGACTGATATACTGTAGGTGTTTATTTTTTATATAAATATATTCTGCACTTATTCAAACTTTGTGAAAAAAAAAAAAATATACAATAAACGGTGCTGCTACTTATATTTTTACAGATTGGTAATTTATTCAGGCTTATATAAGTTACAAGTGTGCAACTTTATGGTTTAGAAATTCAAAGGTGGCATTATGTTTCAGTGAAAAAAACTATAATTATAGCGATACCCTCACTTAAGAGGGCCGCAAGTTTGGTTTGGGTCCTGAGCACAGCTCCACCAACCCCCCGGCAATCTGCACTACCCACTTTGGCATAGTTAGTATCTAGCAATACACATAAAATCACTTATACTCTAAATATGTGTGTGTGCGTGGGTGGATAACTCAAGCTCATAGACAATCTTTGAAAGTATATAACTGACTTTACTTATTGTTTTTATAAAAGGAATAACATGAATCAAACATTTGGATTGCAACACATAAGCAGGTCCCTGCAGTAACCAGTGATAAAGATAAACAGAGTAGTCAGCATAATAAAGTATTGCTATGCAACTCTAACGCTGCCCTTTTTCAGCTACTTCCCCGCATGGGTAACTAACATCCAGCACTATCTACCTATGCAGTCAGGCCTGACTGATCTAAATGGAAGTCCAGTAAAACAATATTCGCTAGCAATCTTTCGGTGGTGCACTTGAAGAACAACTTTGTAATCCAAACGAATAATAAAGATAAAGCATCTGTCTTTAAACAGCTCTCACCACTCGGACAAGTCCAAGTCCGGTTTCTCTGCCTTTTCGTCTAGGAACAGGAATCCACCGAACTCCCAGTCTTCAATCCTTCTGGTGTACTGCAGCAAAGATGAGAAAATGTCTCTCAGGTGCAACTAAGCTGTCAGAGAGCTCTTTGGAAAAGAGCACAAGGCCCAGGCTTCAGGCCTTGTGCTTTCAGCAGTTCAGCACAGACCTCCTCTTGCTAGGAGAGAGGGGGGTGTCCAAAGAGAGCGAACTAGGCCTCTCCCCCTCCTTATATTTCCTCCCCCATAAGTCTCTGGGGCATAACTCAAAGCATCCTGGGAACCAGCGGGGTTCTGGGAACAGTAGTTTTATAGTTCTTAAAGAGACCCCGCTACACAATGAATCAGATTAAATCAATCAAAAAAAATGATATGTCCAGTCCACAGGGAAACATTAATCTAATCATCTGTGCTCAATCAGTGAAAATGGATTCACAAAAAGAAGGTGCTTCAGCAAGGTGCTCTCCCTAACACCTCTTACCGGAAGGATTGGATCTCAGGGTATAATGATCTAATTCACTCTCAAAGATATCAGTCAACAGACATATTCCACTCATCGTTCCCAGTCGATGCCTTACGGGGAAATGCATTGGATGAAGCCGATTTGTGTGACATCACTACGTAACAGCCTGCAGGCAAAGTCGACAGCTGTGTGGAAACATTGGTTTGCTTCTCAATCCTTTGTCATGTAAGTGCAGTGATATTTTGTTAAACAAATGCTGGTTTATGTACTGTACGATGAAGCCTTGTCCTTTATGTAGAAGAGAGCCTGCAGCGGCATGCTTTGCATGGATCCAGCAGACATCCGAGACACATTAACAGGTGGAACAGCAACCTCATACAGAAGGCATTTCTCAATAAGAGTTGAGTGGAATATGTCTGTTGGCCGTAAACTGAGCTAATTTGATCTCTATAACTTGAGATCCAATCCTTCTGGTAAGGCATGTATTGGTGTGGGGAGAACAACTTTTTATGAATCACATTTCACTGATTGATCACAGATAAATTGACAAATTTCAGTGTGGTTTGGATATAATTTGATTTATTTAATCTGATTCATTATATTTTTCCCTGATATTGCTTGAAACATAATGCCTCTTAAGATATAACTGGTTAGCACCGAAGCACCACAGGGCAGCAGTTACAGAGAGCAGCTGCAGCCAGTGTTTCTCTCTCCATTAGTTAAGCCCCTGGATTTCTTGCACACCTTAACATTTCTTTGCAGCTCTTCAGGACTAGTGATGGCCGAACGGTTCGCCCGGCGGTCGTTTCGCGGCGAATTTCCGACATTCGCGGTCCGCACGTTCGAACGCCTTTTTCCGTCGTTCGCCGCGGCGGACTTACGTGTTTAATGTATACAAGAACTTTAACCTTTGGTGACACGTTTATCATGTGATACAGGACAGCCAATTGAGACATGACAGCACATGGACACTTGTACATTCCCCCTAACCTATAAATACACCCGATCCGGTGGCCATTTTACATTCTTTCTTCTGTTAAGATAGGGACAGGTTCCTGTGTGGAGTAGGGAGAGATAAACCACTAGCTATTTGGTACACAAAAGTTCTTTTCAGGACTGGTATAGGTGTTAGGTGTTGATAGGTTTGCTGTGCTGCTGATTCTTGCAGCAGCCTGAGTGTCTTTTGTTAGTTTAGAGAAAGGGAAAGGACGGTGTATGCTACAGGGACAGCCAGATTAGTCTTTCATCATCATCATCATCATCATCATCATTAGCTGTTACTATCAAGGTCCACAAAAGAGCTGTTCCAGTAACCACTAATCGTTCTCTTTTTTTGCCAATTTGTATAGGGACAGGAAGGAAGCAGTGTTGTCAGGCAGTGAGGGTAATTTTAAAGACTTGCTGTTATTATTAGTTCCACAAAGGTTCTTTTCAGGACTGGTATCAGTGGTACAGTAATAGGCTTGTACATGTATAATATTCTTTCTTCCAAATATAGAAAGGATATTATACTTGACTGCTGCCCTTCTGCTGCAGTCTGCTAAACATTCACAACTCACTTGTTCCACAAAAGTTCTTATAAGGACTGGTAACTTGGTATAGGGTGCTACGGTACATAGGCTTGAGTGCGGTACAGTCTGCTGTTCTGTAAGGACCGCTATCGGTCCACAATAGATAGGGTTGACGTGCACCACTGCTGACCGCTGCCCTATACTGCAGCAGTCCTTCAGCGGTATAGGGACTGACGTACAGTCTGCTAATCACTAACACACAACCTGCTTGTTCCACAAAAGTTCTTATAAGGACTGGTAACTTGGTATAGGGTGCTACGGTACATAGGCTTGAGTGCGGTACAGTCTGCTGTTCTGTAAGGACCGCTATCGGTCCACAATAGATAGGGTTGACGTGCACCACTGCTGACCGCTGCCCTATACTGCAGCAGTCCTTCAGCGGTATAGGGACTGACGTACAGTCTGCTAAAAACTAATACACAACCTGCTTGGTCCACAAAAGTTCTTATAAGGACTGGTAACTTGGTATAGGGTGCTACGGTACATAGGCTTGAGTGCGGTACAGTCTGCTGTTCTGTAAGGACCGCTATCGGTCCACAATAGATAGGGTTGACGTGCACCACTGCTGACCGCTCACCTATACTGCAGCAGTCCTTCAGCGGTATAGGGACTGACGTACAGTCTGCTAAACACTAATACACAACCTGCTTGTTCCACAAAAGTTCTTATAAGGACTGGTAACTTGGTATAGGGTGCTACGGTACATAGGCTTGAGTGCGGTACAGTCTGCTGTTCTGTAAGGACCGCTATCGGTCCACAATAGATAGGGTTGACGTGCACCACTGCTGACCGCTCACCTATACTGCAGCAGTCCTTCAGCGGTATAGGGACTGACGTACAGTCTGCTAATCACTAACACACAACCTGCTTGTTCCACAAAAGTTCTTATAAGGACTGGTAACTTGGTATAGGGTGCTACGGTACATAGGCTTGAGTGCGGTACAGTCTGCTGTTCTGTAAGGACCGCTATCGGTCCACAATAGATAGGGTTGACGTGCACCACTGCTGACCGCTCACCTATACTGCAGCAGTCCTTCAGCGGTATAGGGACTGACGTACAGTCTGCTAAACACTAATACACAACCTGCTTGTTCCACAAAAGTTCTTATAAGGACTGGTAACTTGGTATAGGGTGCTACGGTACATAGGCTTGAGTGCGGTACAGTCTGCTGTTCTGTAAGGACCGCTATCGGTCCACAATAGATAGGGTTGACGTGCACCACTGCTGACCGCTCACCTATACTGCAGCAGTCCTTCAGCGGTATAGGGACTGACGTACAGTCTGCTAAAAACTAATACACAACCTGCTTGGTCCACAAAAGTTCTTATAAGGACTGGTAACTTGGTATAGGGTGCTACGGTACATAGGCTTGAGTGCGGTACAGTCTGCTGTTCTGTAAGGACCGCTATCGGTCCACAATAGATAGGGTTGACGTGCACCACTGCTGACCGCTCACCTATACTGCAGCAGTCCTTCAGCGGTATAGGGACTGACGTACAGTCTGCTAAACACTAATACACAACCTGCTTGTTCCACAAAAGTTCTTATAAGGACTGGTAACTTGGTATAGGGTGCTACGGTACATAGGCTTGAGTGCGGTACAGTCTGCTGTTCTGTAAGGACCGCTATCGGTCCACAATAGATAGGGTTGACGTGCACCACTGCTGACCGCTCACCTATACTGCAGCAGTCCTTCAGCGGTATAGGGACTGACGTACAGTCTGCTAATCACTAACACACAACCTGCTTGTTCCACAAAAGTTCTTATAAGGACTGGTAACTTGGTATAGGGTGCTACGGTACATAGGCTTGAGTGCGGTACAGTCTGCTGTTCTGTAAGGACCGCTATCGGTCCACAATAGATAGGGTTGACGTGCACCACTGCTGACCGCTCACCTATACTGCAGCAGTCCTTCAGCGGTATAGGGACTGACGTACAGTCTGCTAAACACTAATACACAACCTGCTTGTTCCACAAAAGTTCTTATAAGGACTGGTAACTTGGTATAGGGTGCTACGGTACATAGGCTTGAGTGCGGTACAGTCTGCTGTTCTGTAAGGACCGCTATCGGTCCACAATAGATAGGGTTGACGTGCACCACTGCTGACCGCTCACCTATACTGCAGCAGTCCTTCAGCGGTATAGGGACTGACGTACAGTCTGCTAATCACTAACACACAACCTGCTTGTTCCACAAAAGTTCTTATAAGGACTGGTAACTTGGTATAGGGTGCTACGGTACATAGGCTTGAGTGCGGTACAGTCTGCTGTTCTGTAAGGACCGCTATCGGTCCACAATAGATAGGGTTGACGTGCACCACTGCTGACCGCTCACCTATACTGCAGCAGTCCTTCAGCGGTATAGGGACTGACGTACAGTCTGCTAAACACTAATACACAACCTGCTTGTTCCACAAAAGTTCTTATAAGGACTGGTAACTTGGTATAGGGTGCTACGGTACATAGGCTTGAGTGCGGTACAGTCTGCTGTTCTGTAAGGACCGCTATCGGTCCACAATAGATAGGGTTGACGTGCACCACTGCTGACCGCTGCCCTATACTGCAGCAGTCCTTCAGCGGTATAGGGACTGACGTACAGTCTGCTAAACACTAATACACAACCTGCTTGGTCCACAAAAGTTCTTATAAGGACTGGTAACTTGGTATAGGGTGCTACGGTACATAGGCTTGAGTGCGGTACAGTCTGCTGTTCTGTAAGGACCGCTATCGGTCCACAATAGATAGGGTTGACGTGCACCACTGCTGACCGCTCACCTATACTGCAGCAGTCCTTCAGCGGTATAGGGACTGACGTACAGTCTGCTAATCACTAACACACAACCTGCTTGTTCCACAAAAGTTCTTATAAGGACTGGTAACTTGGTATAGGGTGCTACGGTACATAGGCTTGAGTGCGGTACAGTCTGCTGTTCTGTAAGGACCGCTATCGGTCCACAATAGATAGGGTTGACGTGCACCACTGCTGACCGCTGCCCTATACTGCAGCAGTCCTTCAGCGGTATAGGGACTGACGTACAGTCTGCTAAACACTAATACACAACCTGCTTGGTCCACAAAAGTTCTTATAAGGACTGGTAACTTGGTATAGGGTGCTACGGTACATAGGCTTGAGTGCGGTACAGTCTGCTGTTCTGTAAGGACCGCTATCGGTCCACAATAGATAGGGTTGACGTGCACCACTGCTGACCGCTGCCCTATACTGCAGCAGTCCTTCAGCGGTATAGGGACTGACGTACAGTCTGCTAAACACTAATACACAACCTGCTTGGTCCACAAAAGTTCTTATAAGGACTGGTAACTTGGTATAGGGTGCTACGGTACATAGGCTTGAGTGCGGTACAGTCTGCTGTTCTGTAAGGACCGCTATCGGTCCACAATAGATAGGGTTGACGTGCACCACTGCTGACCGCTGCCCTATACTGCAGCAGTCCTTCAGCGGTATAGGGACTGACGTACAGTCTGCTAAACACTAATACACAACCTGCTTGGTCCACAAAAGTTCTTATAAGGACTGGTAACTTGGTATAGGGTGCTACGGTACATAGGCTTGAGTGCGGTACAGTCTGCTGTTCTGTAAGGACCGCTATAGGTCCACAATAGATAGGGTTGACGTGCACCACTGCTGACCGCTCACCTATACTGCAGCAGTCCTTCAGCGGTATAGGGACTAAGAGTTTTGTCACAGGGTCATTTAAAAAATGACATGCAGAGGAAGAGGCAGGCCCTTCCGCAGGGGTGGTAGGGGTAGGGCAGGAGCAACAGGCTTGAGCCAAAGTGGGAAGTTGCAGAAGGTGCGTTCAATTACTTTAAAGGATGCACCAGACTTGGTTGAGTGGCTCGCTCAGCCTTACTCTTCTGCACCCTCCTCATCCTCTCGATCTGCACCCTCTTCTTCACTCTCTGCTATGTGCACCCCCAAAGACACTACCACCAACAACACGACCACCACCACCACCACCACATACCTTCCGCTTGAGTCACTGGAATTATTTTCCGATCCATATCAAGAGGACATTTCTGATGCGCAGCCACTCTTGGTATTGGATCAGGAAGAGGAGGTAGCAACAAGCGCTACTCAGCAGTCTGACGCCAGTACCCAGATCAGCCCAAGGAGGAGGTTGGTCCCCGGTGTTGCTGCCTACTCCGAGATCTCTACTTATAGCGGTGGGGAAGGTGACGTTGATGATGACGTGTCTAGTGATGTCACGTGGGTGCCCACAAGAGAGGAAGAGGAGGGGAGTTCAGAGGGAGATATGGACCAGCAGATAGGGAGGAGAAGCAGCAATGACTTACATTGCACAGCAGGGACAAAGCAGACTGCAAATGTATCAGGAGCGAGTCATCGACCATGTACGGTCACATCTGGCGCTCCCAGGACACCGGCACATGGCTCCGCAGTGTGGGCTTTTTTTAACGTGTCCGCTGCTGACAATAGCGTTGCCATCTGCAATCTTTGCAGTCAACGCGTTAGTCGCGGTAAGCCCAATACTCACCTAGGGACGACCGCCTTAAGAAGGCACATGAGCAGCCATCACCGAGCCCAGTGGGAGCAACGGAACACACAAAGCCACACTGCAGGCTCTCACCGTCCAGCCTCGTCTTCTACTTCTCCTTCTCCTCTCTCCTCACAATTGTCCTCCACTCCACCTTCCATCACGCCAAGCTCACATTTTTCTGCAAAAAGGCAGGCTTCCGTGGGCCTAATGTTTGAGCGTAAAAAAATGATGATGCCGGATAACCCTCTTGCCCAACGGTTGGCGGCTGGCTTGTCAGAACTCATAGCCCGCCAACTACTGCCATATAAACTGGTGGACTCGGAGGCCTTTCGCAAATTTGTGGCCATTGGAACACCACAATGGAAGGTCCCAGGAAGGAAGTATTTCTCAGAGAAGGGCATCCCAGAGCTATATGGCCATGTTCAGCGGCAAGTGAATGTATCTCTGGCACACAGTGTCGGTGCCAAGATACATCTGACCACAGACACGTGGTCTAGCAAACACGGGCAGGGAAGGTATATCAGTTTTACTGCCCACTGGGTGAACCTTCTGACGGCCGTCAAGCATGTAACCCGTGGCACCCGTGTAGATTTGGTTTTACCGCCACGGATTGCATGCAGGCCTGACTCTTCTTCTCCTCCTCCTACTCCATCCTCCTCCCTCTCCTCCTCAGCTGCCTCCTCCTTTTCCGCTGCTAGCGTCTCTTCCACTGCACCGCCCAAGCTCCCCAGAACCTATTCCACATGCCAGGTGAGACGTTGCCATGCCGTGCTGCGTCTGTTGTGCCTGGAAGCAAAGAGCCACACTGGCCCGGCACTCCTTTCAGCTTTGCGTTCACAGGCAGATGAGTGGCTAACACCGCTCAATTTGACAGTTGGTAAAGTGGTGTGTGACAACGGTGCCAATCTGCTTAGCGCATTGAAACAGGGCAAAATCACGCACGTGCCGTGCATGGCACACGTCTTAAACTTGGTCGTGCAGCGATTCCTTGTCAAATACCCTGGGGTCCAGGACATCTTGCGGCAGGCAAGGAAAATCTCGGCCCATTTCAGAAGATCTTACACGGCCATGGCTCGCCTTGCTGACATTCAGCGGCGACACCATCTGCCGGTCAGACGTCTTATTTGCGATTGCCCGACGCGATGGAACTCAACCTTCTATATGCTTGATAGGCTGCTCCAGCAGAAACGTGCAGTTAACGTCTACCTGTATGAACTCTGCGAAAGAAACGGTTCTGGGGAGCTGGGTTTTTTTTCACCGCGCCAGTGGCTGCTCATGCGCGACACATGCAGACTTCTGCGGCCATTTGAGGAGATCACCAAACTGGTCAGTCGCAGCCATGGCGCCATCAGTGACATGGTACCTTATGCCTTCTTTCTGGAGCGTGCATTGCGTCGTGTCATTGATCAGGCTGTGGAGGAGCAGGAGCGGGAAGATGAGGAAGTCGCAATGCTGGATGAATTCCCAGGGGGGGCTACTCTATCTGAGACAAGTCAACAACAGGAGTCTGATGAGGAGTCAGAGGAGGATGGTGCCGGGGCGGATGAGCAGGAGCAAGAAGAGCATGCTTTAAACCTTTCTGGGATCCCTGTTGTGCGAGGATGGGGAGAGGAGAATGAAGAGGACGACATTATCCTGGATGATGAGCAGGAGCCAGGCCACCACACCGCTTCCACTTTAGTGCAAATGGGGGCCTTCATGCTCCAGTGTTTTAATAGGGACCCCCGTATAAAAAGCATGAGGGTCAAGGACCAGTACTGGGTGGCAACGTACTTAGACCCCCGGTACAAACACAAAATGGCGGAAATGTTACCGCCGTCGCAGAGGGCTGTCAGAATGCAGCACTTCCAGGCCTTGCTTCGAGAAATGCTGCATTCTGCTTTTGCGTGCGCTGGCAGAGGAGCAATTCCCACTCCCAGAGAAGGATTTGCGGGTACCAATCCAACAGCGCCTGCAAGAAGAGGCCGGTTTGAAGATGTGTTGGTGACTTCGGATATGAGGTCATTCTTTCAGCCGACCCATCGACAGGTGTCATCCGGATCCAGCATCAGGGAACGCCTAGACCGTCAGGTGTCCGACTACATTGGGTTAACGGCCGATGTGGACGCTCTGAGGAGTGATGAACCCCTAGACTACTGGGTGGGCAGGCTTGACCTCTGGCCAGAGCTTGCCCAATTTGCAATCGAACTGTTGGCTTGCCCCTCATCCAGTGTCCTGTCCGAAAGGACGTTCAGCGCAGCAGGGGGGATTGTGACCGATAAGCGTACTCGCCTAGCTCACCACAGTGTTAACTACCTCACATTTCTAAAAATGAATGAGGCATGGATCTCGGAGGAATTCAACACATGTGACCAGTAGACCATGTATATGTCTATAAACTATTTTTTTAATCAAGCACACAGACCTTCTTAATTCATTTGGCTCACTTCCTTGACCCAAAAAAGCACACCGTACTATATGCCCCTACCCTCCTCTTTGAAGAGGTTGAGCGGTGTCATATTTCTACTGGGGCTGCTTATGATATCCCTGTGCTGTGCTGACTTCCTCCTGGGGGTTCTTATTATGAAGGGATCACACTATCCCTGTGCTGTGCTGACTTCCTCCTGGGGGTTCTTATTATGAGGGGATCACACCATCCCTGTGCTGTGCTGACTTCCTCCTGGGGCTGCTTACGGTGCTGCTGTCAGTGCTGTATGTCACGGTGCTGCTGTCAGCGCTGTATGTCACAGTGCTGCTGTCAGCGCTGTATGTCACGGTGCTGCTGTCAGCGCTGTATGTCACGGTGCTGCTGTCAGCGCTGTATGTCACGGTGCTGCTGTCAGCGCTGTATGTCACGGTGCTGCTGTCAGCGCTGTATGTCACGGTGCTGCTGTCAGCGCTGTATGTCACGGTGCTGCTGTCAGCGCTGTATGTCACGGTGCTGCTGTCAGCGCTGTATGTCACGGTGCTGCTGTCAGCGCTGTATGTCACGGTGCTGCTGTCAGCGCTGTATGTCACGGTGCTGCTGTCAGCGCTGTATGTCACGGTGCTGCTGTCAGTGCTCTGTATTACGGTGCTGCTGTCAGATGCCTCTATCACGGTGCATGTGTCATTCCGGTATGTCACGCTGCTGGTGATCATCTCCTGCACCCTCTTCTTTGCCTACCCTGGTCCCTGACCTTCCCTCTCCTCCATTGCCTTCATTAGCTCCATAGTCCTGAATTGTTAGAACAATTTCCCAAATAAAATAAAAATGCTTGTAGTTATCGATCCCAAATTCACCTCATACATGTATTATGTCATTGTCCAGATGGTGGGACTACGTTTTACCCCCTAATAATTACCACGTGGCCGCAAATTCGACATGAAGGTTTGCAAAGTTCGCCTCCCATTGAAGTCAATGGGGCCCGCGGCGAACGGTCGGTTTCGCGAACGTTTGGGTCCGTTCGCATTTCGCGTTCGCGAAACGTCCCGTCGGAAGTTCGTCCATCACTATTCAGGACGCAATGCAGCAAGTCATAAGCCTTGTGACCACATGATTATATATTGAACATGTGTGATCCTTTGGTGATGTCAGGAACCACATGTGAGGCCTCCTATTATCTAGGAAGTTGATCACTATTGGTCTATACCAGTGGTTGCCAACTTATGAGCCATCAGGGGCCTCAAATGTGGCCCCTGACACAGATAGTGTTCAATATATGTAATGTGAGAGGACTGTCAGGGACAGGACCTCATTTCCTGTATTAGGTCTGTAGATTGGATAGGATACAGTGTTGGCTGGGGAGATGCTGCTGAAGACAGGATAGGAAACATGTTATATGAGGCTGGAAGAGATAAATACTATTATCCTAATGAAGGTTTCTATTAGATTGCTGAGCTCCAGGGGCCCCACCTCATACCAGAGCTCTAAACTGGCCATGAATCTAATCTCGGGAGGATTTAACAATATGGGTCATAAACCTGGCTTCTCACTTACAAGAACCTTGGCTCTCATGCCCACCTGACATTCAGGCACTGGCTTGTATTGCCAATGAATGCTAGGGAGCTCTGATTGGTTGTGGTGGAGATCATGTCATCCATCCCTGCTTTTCACTTCAGGCAGAGGCCACCTAGTATTTGACACAAATTACAAGGAACAGAATAGACAACACATTCCCAAAAGTTTGTAATACCACTTTAAAACACCTTCAGTTCATCGTCCCAATATTTGGTGGTGTAGAAAATTTGTATGTAGCACCCTGGTGTTTGGTCAGGGAGTTTCTCACAAAATTCCTTGTCAGGAGTAGCCATTTGCTAGGGATCCGTTGATTTCACCCCAAGTTTGGCCTTGATTTACTTTTCTCTTCTACCACCAGGTAGCCAGGCACTTGGAGGTATTAGATTGGAGGTATTAGATTGAAGGACAACTTAAGGTCAGGATCTCAACCAATGGGAAGGTGTTTTCTTTAATCCCTTGGCCTCCTGGGAGAGCCTATATATAATTTGGGAGGAGTCAGGTGATCCATGTTCTGTGCCACCCAAACCTCTTCTGGGTGGACATGTGTCATCTGCCCCATGCTAGGCTGGAGATTGGTCCTATCCTGGAGGTTATGAGGCTACCGGGGTGAGTGAGGGCAACACAGGGTTGGGATTGCAGCTGGCAAGCCAGCGGGCAAAAGGGAAGCTTTAGCCACTAAGGGACCGGCCACCTTTACCAGGGACCACGATTATAGAGTGAACCACCAGGAGACCTGAATAGTTCTCGCCTAAATTTGTTGCCACATCCCAAATCTATATTGTAGAAAGGCCCTAAAATAGGGATAAGAGTACCAGCGGAGGTGACGCTTGCAGAGCAGCCTTGCGAGTCAAGCCAGGGACCAAGCTGGTTAGCAGGGGTGAAGCTTGAAGGTGTCTGGAATGTCAAGCTAGGGACCCAGCAGGGAAGCATGGGTAACGCTTGAGGGCAATACCACTGCAAAAGCCTTGAGAATCTCATGGGATTCAGTGTATCAGAGAGTCCAGTGAGGAACTAGGAGCTTGAAGGGCAGAAGCACTACAAGCAGATGTTGTAGTTAAGAGAACTGTTGAACATTGACTTAGGAACAGTCAAGTACTGTTGCCATAGGGGACAGCAAACCTACACATTCAGAAGTCTCAGAGAGTCTGTCCTCTTGAAGTCTCAGAGAGTCTGTCCTCTTGAAGTCTCAGAGAGTCTGTCCTCTTGAATAGTGATGGCCGAACGGTTCGCCCGGCGGTCGTTTCGCGGCGAATTTCGGCCGTTCGCGGTCCGCTCGTTCGCTCGACTATTGGCGTCGTTCGCCCCAGCGGACTTACGTGTTTAATGTGTAAAAGAACTTTGACCTATGATGACACATCCATCATGGGGTACAGGACAGCCAATTGAGACATGACAGCACATGGACACTTGGACATTCCCCCTAACTTATAAATACACCCGATCCGGCGGCCATTTTACATTCTTTCTTCTGTCACTATAGGGAAAGGTTGCTGTTTGGAGCAGGGACAGATAAAACGCTAGCTATTTGGTACACAAAAGTTCTTTTCAGGACTGGTATAGGTGTTAGGTGTATATAGGTTTGCTGTGCTACTGATTCTTGCAGCAGCCTGAATGTCTTTTGTCAATTTAGATAAAGGGACAGAGCGCTGTGTCTGCTGCTATTTTAGGGACAGCCAGATTAGTCATCATCATCATCATTAGCTGTTACTATCAGGTCCACAAAAGAGCTATTCGAGTAACCAGTAATTGTTCCAGTCTCCTCTGTTTTGCCAGTTTGTATAGGGACAGGAAGGAAGCAGTGTGTCAGGCAGTGAGGGTCAGTTTAAAGAGTTGCTGTTACTATTAGTTCCACAAAGGTTCTTTTCAGGACTGGTATCAGTGGTATGGTAATAGGCTTGTACACGTATAATATTCTTTCTTCCAAATATAGAAAGAATATTATACTTGACTGCTGCCCTTCTGCTGCAGTCTGCTAATCATTCACAACTCACTTGTTCCACAAAGCTCTTTATCAGGACTGGTAACTTGGTCTGTCTAGGGTGCTACAGTACATAGGGTTGAGTGCGGTACAGTCTGCTGTTCTGTAAGGACCGCTATCGGTCCACAATACATAGGGTTGAGGTGCACCACTGCTGACCGCTGCCCTATACTGCAGCAGTCCTTCAGCAGTATAGGGACTGACGTACAGTCTGCTAATCAGTCACACACAACCTACTTGGTCCACAAAGGTCCTTATAAGGACTGGTAACTTGGTTAAGGGTGCTACAGTACATAGGGTTGAGTGCGGTACAGTCTGCTGTTCTGTAAGGACCGCTATCGGTCCACAATACATAGGGTTGAGGTGCACCACTGCTGACCGCTGCCCTATACTGCAGCAGTCCTTCAGCAGTATAGGGACTGACGTACAGTCTGCTAATCAGTCACACACAACCTACTTGGTCCACAAAGGTCCTTATAAGGACTGGTAACTTGGTTAAGGGTGCTACAGTACATAGGGTTGAGTGCGGTACAGTCTGCTGTTCTGTAAGGACCGCTATCGGTCCACAATACATAGGGTTGAGGTGCACCACTGCTGACCGCTGCCCTATACTGCAGCAGTCCTTCAGCAGTATAGGGACTGACGTACAGTCTGCTAATCAGTCACACACAACCTACTTGGTCCACAAAGGTCCTTATAAGGACTGGTAACCCTGTGAAGGGTGGTACAGTACATAGGGTTGAGTGCGGTACAGTCTGCTGTTCTGTAAGGACCGCTATCGGTCCACAATACATAGGGTTGAGGTGCACCACTGCTGACCGCTGCCCTATACTGCAGCAGTCCTTCAGCAGTATAGGGACTGACGTACAGTCTGCTAATCAGTCACACACAACCTACTTGGTCCACAAAGGTCCTTATAAGGACTGGTAACTTGGTGAAGGGTGCTACAGTACATAGGGTTGAGTGCGGTACAGTCTGCTGTTCTGTAAGGACCGCTATCGGTCCACAATACATAGGGTTGAGGTGCACCACTGCTGACCGCTGCCCTATACTGCAGCAGTCCTTCAGCAGTATAGGGACTGACGTACAGTCTGCTAATCAGTCACACACAACCTATTTGGTCCACAAAGGTCCTTATAAGGACTGGTAACTTGGTGAAGGGTGCTACAGTACATAGGGTTGAGTGCGGTACAGTCTGCTGTTCTGTAAGGACCTTTATCGGTCCACAATACATAGGGTTGAGGTGCACCACTGCTGACCGCTGCCCTATACTGCAGCAGTCCTTCATCGGTATAGGGACTGACGTACAGTCTGCTAATCAGTCACACACAACCTACTTGGTCCACAAAGGTCCTTATAAGGACTGGTAACTTGGTGAAGGGTGCTACAGTACATAGAGTTGAGTGCGGTACAGTCTGCTGTTCTGTAAGGACCGCTATCGGTCCACAATACATAGGGTTGAGGTGCACCACTGCTGACCGCTGCCCTATACTGCAGCAGTCCTTCAGCAGTATAGGGACTGACGTACAGTCTGCTAATCAGTCACACACAACCTATTTGGTCCACAAAGGTCCTTATAAGGACTGGTAACTTGGTGAAGGGTGCTACAGTACATAGGGTTGAGTGCGGTACAGTCTGCTGTTCTGTAAGGACCTTTATCGGTCCACAATACATAGGGTTGAGGTGCACCACTGCTGACCGCTGCCCTATACTGCAGCAGTCCTTCATCGGTATAGGGACTAAGAGTTTTGTCACAGGGTGATTTAAAAAATGACAGGCAGAGGAAGAGGCAGGCCCTTCCGCAGGGGTGGTAGGGGTAGGGCAGGAGCACCAGCCTTGAGCCAAAGTGGGAAGTTGCAGAAGGTGCGTTCAATTACTTTAAAGGACGCACCAGACTTGGTTGAGTGGCTCACTCAGCCTTACTCTTCTGCACCCTCCTCATCCTCTCTATCTGCACCCTCTTCTTCACTCTCTGCTATGTGCACCCCCAAAGACACTACCACCAACAACACCACCACAACCACCACCACCACCACATACCTTCCGCTTGAGTCACAGGAATTATTTTCCGATCCATATCAAGAGGACATTTCTGATGCGCAGCCACTCTTGGTATTGGATCAGGAAGAGGAGGTAGCAACAACCGCTACTCAGCAGTCTGACGACAGTACCCAGATCAGCCCAAGGAGGAGGTTTGTCCCCGGTGTTGCTGCCTACTCCGAGATCTCTACTTATAGCAGTGGGGAAGGTGACGTTGATGATGACGTGTCTAGTGATGTCACGTGGGTGCCCACAAGAGAGGAAGAGGAGGGGAGTTCAGAGGGAGATATGGACCAGCAGATAGGGAGGAGAAGCAGGACTAACTTACATTGCACAGGAGGGACAAAGCAGACTGCAAATGTATCAGGAGCGAGTCATCGACCATGTACGGTCACATCTGGCGCTCCCAGGACACCGGCACATGGCTCCGCAGTGTGGGCTTTTTTTAACGTGTCCGCTGCTGACAATAGCGTTGCCATCTGCAATCTTTGCAGTCAACGCATTAGTCGCGGTAAGCCCAACACTCACCTAGGGACGACCGCCTTAAGAAGGCACATGGGCAGCCATCACCGAGCCGAGTGGGAGCAACGGAACACACAAAGCCACACTGCAGGCTCTCACCGTCCAGCCTCGTCTTCTACTTCTCCTTCTCCTCTCTTCTCACAATTGTCCTCCACTCCACCTTCCATCACGCCAAGGTCACATTTTCCTGCAAAAAGGCAGGCTTCCGTGGGCCTAATGTTCGAGCGTAAAAAAATGATGACGCCGGATAACCCTCTTGCCCAATGATTGACGGCTGGCTTGTCAGAACTCATAGCCCGCCAACTACTGCCATATAAACTGGTGGATTCGGAGGCCTTTCGCAAATTTGTGCCCATTGGAACTCCACAATGGAAGGTCCCAGGAAGGAAGTATTTCTCAGAGAAGGGCATCCCAGAGCTATATGGCCATGTTCAGCGGCAAGTGAATGTATCTCTGGCACACAGTGTCGGTGCCAAGATACATCTGACCACAGACACGTGGTCTAGCAAACACGGGCAGGGAAGGTATATCACTTTTACTGCCCACTGGGTGAACCTTCTGACGGCCGTCAAGCATGTAACCCGTGGCACCCGCGTAGATTTGGTTTTACCGCCACGGATTGCATGCAGGCCTGACTCTTCTTCTCCTCCTCCTCCTACTCCATCCTCCTCCCTCTCCTCCTCAGCTGCCTCCTCCTTTTCCGCTGCTAGCGTCTCTTCCGCTGCACCGCCCAAGCTCCCCAGAACCTATTCCACATGCCAGGTGAGACGTTGCCATGCCGTGCTGCGTCTGTTGTGCCTGGAAGCCAAGAGCCACACTGGCCCGGCACTCCTTTCAGCTTTGCGTTCACAGGCAGATCAGTGGCTAACACCGCTCAATTTGACAGTTGGTAAAGTGGTGTGTGACAACGGTGCCAATCTGCTTAGCGCATTGAAACAGGGCAAAATCACGCACGTGCCATGCATGGCACACGTCTTAAACTTGGTCGTGCAGCGATTCCTTGTCAAATACCCTGGGGTCCAGGACATCTTGCGGCAGGCAAGGAAAATCTCGGCCCATTTCAGAAGATCTTACACGGCCATGGCTCGCTTTGCTGACATTCAGCGGCGACACCATCTGCCGGTCAGACGTCTTATTTGCGATTGCCCGACGCAATGGAACTCAACCTTCTATATGCTTGATAGGCTACTCCAGCAGAAAAGTGCAGTTAACGTCTACCTGTATGAACTCTGCGAAAGAAACGGTTCTGGGGAGCTGGGGTTTTTTTCACCGCGCCAGTGGCTGCTCATGCGCGACGCATGCAGACTTCTGCGGCCATTTGAGGAGATCACCAAACTGGTCAGTCGCAGCCATGGCGCCATCAGTGACATGGTACCTTATGCCTTCTGTATGGAGCATGCATTGCGTCGAGTCATTGATCAAGCTGTGGAGGAGCAGGAGCGGGAAGATGAGGAAGTCGCAATGCTGGATGAATTCCCAGGGGGGGCTACTCTATCTGAGACAAGTCAACAACAGGAGTCTGATGAGGAGTCAGAGGAGGATGGTGCCGGGGCGGATGAGGAGGAGCAAGAAGAGCATGCTTTAAACCTTTCTGGGATCCCTGTTGTGCGTGGATGGGGAGAGGAGAATGAAGAGGACGACATTATCCTGGATGATGAGCAGGAGCCAGGCCACCACACCACTTCCACTTTAGTGCAAATTGGGGCCTTCATGCTCCAGTGTTTTAATAGGGACCCCTGTATAAAAAGCATAAGGGTCAAGGACCAGTACTGGGTGGTAACGTACTTAGACCCCAGGTACAAACACAAAATGGCGGAAATGTTACCGCCGTCGCAGAGGGCTGTCAGAATGCAGCACTTCCAGGCCTTGCTTCGAGAAATGCTGCATTCTGCTTTTGCGTGCGCTGGCAGAGGAGCAATTCCCACTCCCAGAGAAGGATTTGCGGGTACCAATCCAACAGCGCCTGCAAGAAGAGGCCGGTTTGAAGATGTGTTGGTGACTTCGGATATGAGGTCATTCTTTCAGCTGACCCATCGACAGGTGTCATCCGGATCCAGCATCAGGGAACGCCTAGACCGTCAGGTGTCCGACTACATTGGGTTAACGGCCGATGTGGACGCTCTGAGGAGTGATGAACCCCTGGACTACTGGGTGGGCAGGCTTGACCTCTGGCCAGAGCTTGCCCAATTTGCAATTGAACTGTTGGCTTGCCCCTCATCCAGTGTCCTGTCCGAAAGGACGTTCAGCGCAGCAGGGGGGATCGTGACCGATAAGCGTACTCGCCTAGCTCACGACAGTGTTAACTACCTCACATTTCTAAAAATGAATGAGGCATGGATCTCAGAGGAATTCAACACATGTGACCAGTAGACCAATAGACCATGTATATGTCTATAAACAATTTTTTTAATCAAGCACACAGACCTTCTTTCTTCATTTGGCTCACTTCCTTGTCCCAAAAAAGCACACCGTACTATATGCCCCTACCCTCCTCTTTGAAGAGGTTGAGCGGTGTCATATTTCTACTGGGGCTGCTTATGAGGGGATCACACCATCCCTGTGCTGTGCTGACTTCCTCCTGGGGGTTCTTATTATGAGGGGATCACACCATCCCTGTCCTGTGCTGAGTTTCTCCTGGGCCTGCTTATTATGAGGGGATCACACCATCCCTGTGCTGTGCTGATTTCCTCCTGGGGCTGCTTACGGTGCTGCTGTCAGTGCTGTATATCACGGTGCTGATGTCAGTGCTGTATGTCACGCTTCTGATGTCAGTGCTCTCTATCACGGTGCTGCTGTCAGTGCTGTATATCACGGTGCTGATGTCAGTGATTTATGTCACGCTGCTGATGTCAGTGCTCTCTATCACGGTGTTGCTGTCAATGCTGTATGTCACGGTGCTGGTGTTAATGCTTTATGTCACGCTGCTGATGTCAGTGCCCTCTATCACGGTGCTGTTGTCAGATGACTCTATCACGGTGCAGGTGTCATTGCTGTATATCACGCTGCTGGTGATCATCTCCTGCACCCTCTTCTTTGCCTACCCTGGTCCCTGACCTTCCCTCTCCTCCATTGCCTTCATGCGCTCCACAGTCCTGAATTGTCAGAACAATTTCCCATATAAAAAAAGAATGCTTGTAGTTATCGATCCCAAATTCACCTCATACATGTGTTATGTCATTGGCCATGTGGTGGGACTATGTTTGCCCAGCTAATAATTATCTTGTGGCTGCAAATTTGACCTAAAGGTTTGCGAAGTTCGCCTCCCATTGAAGTCAATGGGGCCCGCCGCGAACGTTCGGTTTTCGCGAACGGTCGGCCTCGTTCGCGGTCCGCGTTCGCGAAACGTCCCGTCGGAAGTTCGTCCATCACTACTCTTGAAGTCTCAGAGAGTCTGTCCTCTTGAAGTCGCTACTAAAGGATGTCCTGGCCCCAACCCTCTCCCCCCCCCCTCATAAATTATCAAGACCACTAAAGAAATAAGTAAGAGAAAGAAAATAGATATGGCGCTATACCTTATTAAACTCACTAAATATGGATATCATAAAAATGTACAAATTTTCCAGCTTGCTGGCTAATAATTTTAAAATCCCGGATAGAACTAGATGAACTAAATAATAAAATCAATAAATGATAAAGTGCTAAGAATCAATCAATATTAAATAGTGAATACAAAGTGAATATAAATCATGGAAACATTTTAAGATTAACTGCACAGTGTTGCCACAATCCTGGAGGTTGATCTGGAAGGTAACAGTGGTGTCTGTACTCTGGGGGTTGGGTTTGCAGCCTCGGGGCCCCAAGCTCAAGTCAGACGGTTGGATCAGCTTTCCAATCCCATAGAAATCCCTCTGGACATTGACCACCATGTTGTCCTCTCCACACTGGATGCGGATAGGGGAGCTCCCAGGCTGCAACAGATCTCGTAGAACCCCACCAGCGCGTCCACCAAGTGAACCCCTAGGGACCTCACCTCTAGATGCCCCAACCCCTACAACAGGGCGATTAGCATTCCAGTCTATGGAGCCCCATCTAGAAGAGCCCTGGTTAAGTAGAGCCCTTTGGTGGCTCCGCCACCAATCTGACTGGTGGCCATGTCTCACCAGGACTCCATCACAGCCAAATCCTGACCAATAGGTCAGCACCAGTAGTAGCACCCAACCACCCTTCACAAGAAACCCCATCCTGCCCATAAAAAAAAACACAATAGAGAGGATAGAGCTGTTCTTTATACCTCTCCCATCAACTACTAATTTCCCCAGCTGGGGCCAATCATCATCACACCCAATGACTGGGACTATACATGATGGATGAACCACTAATGGAGGTTGCCTCATCCCCCTGAAGATGCACCGGAGAATAGGACTAAATTCAAATTGAAATCAGATGGGAGAGACAGGTCTACATGGAGTGTGCTACACAAGCTGCATGAAGGAGAGGAATCTCACAAGGATGCACAATAATTAGATCACCTACAACTGATGCTACACCATACTACTAGTCAGCAGGAGAGATTTATTATAGGGTTTAGAAGCACAGAGGTGGTGGAAACCCCTCACGATGGGCACATCAGGTATACAGACCCGGGAACTCAGCAAAGGGATGGAGTGAACCCCTCGATGGGCACAGCAGGTGTACAGACTTGAGAACTCAGCACAGGGATGGTGGGAACCCCTCATAATGGGAACAGCAGGTGTACAGACCTAGGAACTCAGCACAGGGATGGTGGGAACAGCAGGTGTACAGACCCAGGAACTCAGCACAGGGATGGTGAGAACCCCTCATAATGTGCACAGCAGGTGTACAGATGTGGGAACTCAGCACAGGGATGGTGATAACCCCTCACAGTTCTGTACATCTGCTGTGTTCATAATGAGGGGTTTCCATCATCCTTGTGCTGAGTTCCCAGGTCAGTACACCTGCTGTGCACATTATGAGGGGTTCTCACCATCCCTGTGCTGAGTTCCCAGGTCAGTACACCTGCTGTGCACATTATGAGGGGTTCTCACCATCCCTGTGCTGAGTTCCCAGGTCAGTACACCTGCTGTGCCCATTATGAGGTGTTCCCATCATCCATGTGATGAGTTACCGGGTCTGTAAACCTATTGTGTGCATTATAATGGGTTCCCATCATCCCTGTGTTGAATTCTTGGGTCTGTACCCCTGCTGGGCCCATTATGAGGGATTCCCACCATTTCTGCACTGAGTATCCAAGTCTGTATACCTGGTGTGCCCATTATAAGGGGTTCATTTTGTTTATTGAAAATCTTACAAACAACAACAACTTATATACAATAAAACCATAATAAATAAATAAAACATATTTACAAAATAAATGAATATAATTATAAAAAAACAGAAAGAACAAGAACAAGAACAAAATAAACGGTGCAAAACAAATTGCGCATTACATAATCCCTATGGGAGAGCCAGACTAAGGAACATCAGCGTCACCATGCATGGAGCCTTTTATCAAAATAATATTGGATCTGAAAATCTAGGGGAGTGAAAGAAGAATACAAAGAAAGCCGCACACCCCAAGATCAACAGGCAGCCGCTACAGAGCCCTGATATTCCTCCATGCCTTTATCCAGGCCTCCTGCTGCCACCTGTCTTTGTCAAGACCCCGAATCTTCCCAACCTCACCCAGAATGTTCTGCATCACCACTTCCACAGGGAGGATTTTACCCCGTAAGGATACCTGACACCGTGCACTCCACGTGAAATAACGGACTACTAAACTAACTAAAAAAAAGTGTTTCCAAATCATAATCCCGACGAGTCTGGAAAGCCCCATACACCCACTCTGCATAACTCATATGGGGGAGGAAGGGTATACTCAGAGCCCTCCCCACCCTCTTGTACACCTCTATATTAAAAGGGCACTGAAGTAGAAAGTGATCCATGGACTCCACCACTCTTCCACACTCCACTCTCGGGCAGCCCCGATCACTCATGGAAAGAAACTTCAAGTTGCCCTTCACATATAGTTTTCCATGAAAGGCAAGCCAAGCCTGATCCCTAAACTTCATTGGGATTCTCTCCAAATTAATCAAACGCAAACCCACCCTCAAAACCAGGCTTGGGCAATCCCTCAAGGCCAGTGGCTCGCAAAAAACAGAGCTCATGATCCGCTTCTCAAGAAGTTTCCTTGGAAGAGATCTGACTTCTCCCGCCGTTACTTGCCACTGCCGAAGCATTTTCAAACACGGGGCAACATAAGCCGGGAGCTTATCATGCTTGACCCTCAGGCTTTTCACTGGCCCACCATTTTCCCAGTCTCGCAGAAAGGGCCTAAACCAGGACTGGAAAATACCAACCCACCCAGGCGGTCTCTCTGCCAACATGTTACCAAGATTGTACTTCACAAACATCAGAGAGAAAAAGACTACAGGGTTGATCATCCCTAGACCACCCTCCCGCCTAGAAAGGTAAGTCACATTCCTTTTGACAAGGTTTATTCTGTTCCCCCATAACAGCTGGAAGAAACAAGTATAGACCCTGGTATAGAGAGAAGCTGGCAAAACGCAAACAAAACTGACATATAGAAAAATCGGAATCAGGCAAGTCTTGATCAGAGCAACCTTTTACCTCAAGGAAAGCTGCCAACCTTTCCAGCTTGCCACCTTGGCATCGGCATTCTTCAGCCTGTTCACCCAATTTGCATGACCATAGTCACCTGGGCCAAATTCAATGCCTAGAACTCAAATTTTTTGTTGGGGCTCCAGGAAGTCATCCAGGAGAACAAAGCTCTCACCTTCCACGCCCATCCAGAAAGCTTCACACTTGCTTTGGTTGACCTTTGAACCTGATGCTTCTGTATACTGCCTTATCACTGAGACCACCTCCTGCGCCTCCCCAGTGTCAGAGACAAAAACAGAAACGTCATCAGCATAGACCACAACTTTCAAAGGAGGCTCACCAGCGATGCCCATAGGTACCCCACACAATGGCCCATTCTCCAGCCTTCTGATGAAGGGGTCGATTGCAAATGCATATAACAGAGGACTCAATGGGCACCCCTGACGCACACCCAAGCCGACCACAAAGGGTTGCCCGACCCAACCATTAACCAGAGGAAATATTTCAGCCCCTTTGTACAAAATCTTGAGCCAATCAATGAAACCCCCCCCCCCCAGGCCATATCTGCCAAGAAGGAGCCATAAGTACTCATGATTAACCCTATCAAAGGCCTTAGACTGATCCAATGTCAGCAAAAATGTACCCCAACCAGCAGCCCTACAACGCTCCAAGGCCTCCCGGACGGCTAACACTGCTGAGAAAGTGCTTCTACCTTGGACCGAGCAGTGCTGGTGGTGGGATAACAAACTGCCTGCCACTGGTGATAATCGCCAGAAAAAAATCTTTGCCAGTATCTTTCTATCGACATTAAGAAGGCTAATGGGGCGCCAATTCTCAATCATCAAAGGATCTTTACCCTTTGACAGAAGGATCACTGCAGATTGCCTCATGGAGGGAGGGAGAGAACCCTCATACAAACAGCTATTAAAAACCTTCGCAAGGTAGGGAGCCAGGAGCGTCTTAAAACATTTATAAAACTCAGCTGTCAACCCATCTGGCCCTGGCGCTTTCTTGATGGCCAGTTTATCAATAGCCTGGACTACCTCATCTGCAGTGATTTCATCTGTCAAATTCATCAAAGGAACATTACTTTACTTTCCAGTCCTGGTGTAGAGTCCAAAAAACCCAACATCCTTGTCCGATCAAGGTTCCTTCCTCCCAGGAGATCGGCATAGTATGACCTGACCACCTCCAGGATCCCTGACCTAGACTTCGTCAGAGAGCCCGTACTGTCCTTCAGGCCATGGACCGTCTTAACTGCTACGCTCTGTTTACAGTTCTGGTAAGGGTCAGGCGAATGGTATTTCCGGTAATCCCTCTCCTGAACCAAAGAGGCGTGCCGGTCATATTCATGTCTCCTAAGGAGGAGCTTCACCTCAGAGATCGCCCCACAATCTCCTCCATTCGAAACAAGGCGGTCAAGTTTCCTCCGCAAACGCTGGTAGGTGATATACTTATCTTGCTGCTTCTTTCTTCCTATGGCCTTGAAAAGCCTAACAATCCGCTGTTTTACAAGCTCCCACCATTCTGACTTGCTGTTGCAAAAGTCTAGGATCGTTACCTGTGCTTGAAAAAAATCCTCAAAGGATTGTCTTACTCTCTCGTCTTCTAGGAGGGCCAAATTCAATCTCCAGATCCCCCCCCCCAGGTGGCATGTCTGAGGCATTCAGAGCCACAGATAAAATACAGTGGTCAGAAAACTCCACTGCCCGACACACAGGTGCCGAAAAAGCAGAGTCTCCTTTTAAAAAAACCTATCTATCCTACTCTGACTACTACTTTTCTGAAAAGTGAACCTCGTGCTGTCTGGGCAACGCTTAATGTGCGCATCTACCAGACCTGCTTCCCTAACTATCGCATTGAGAAAAAGGGTGTCATAGCCCAGCTTATCCCTGAAATCTCTCCTGTCTTTAGACCTAGTAATGGTGTTAAAATCACCTCCAAAGATAACCTGCTGGGCCATAAAAAGAAAAGGCTTAATCTTTGTAAAGAGGCATTTCCTGTCCCACTTCGTCTGGGGACCATAGATGTTAATCAGGCGCAAGTCCTGCCCCCTCACAGAGATGTCCAAGACCATGCATCTCCCAATCTCTACCTCAATTACCCGCCGGCATGTTACCATACCAGAAAAAAGGACTGCAACCCCGCTGTAAGGCTCGGCCGCAAGAGACCAAAATGAGGGCCCGCGTCTCCACTCCTTCTTTGCCAGATGTATATCAGCCAGACTATTCAGATGGGTCTCTTGTAAAAACAAAATGTCAGCATCAAACTCGCTGAGCAAAAATAAGGCCATATGACGAGCGCTTACTGATCTTAAGCTGGCAACATTAATGGCTGCCACTTTTATCGGAGTGGGAACTGCCATTAGGGTAGTTGAGGCAGACGTTTCTTAGCCTGACTACTCCCTCTGCCTGGAGAACCAGCACGCTTTGTTACGCCCTGGCACTCATCATCCATAGAGGACGCTGAACTGAACGAGTCCTAATCATTATCACCATTGTCCGACAGGACCTTAACCACCTTCAGACCGGACCATTTTGCTGGTAAATGACCAGAGGTCTTTTTACAATTTGGCACTGCGCTGCTTTAACTGGTAATTGCGCGGTCATGCAATGTTGTACCCAAACAAAATTTGCGTCCTTTTCTTCCCACAAATAGAGCTTTCTTTTGATGGTATTTGATTGCCTCTGCGATTTTTATTTTTTGCGATATAAACGTAAAAAGACCGCAAATTTTGAAAAAAAATGATATTTTCTACTTTTTGTTATTAGAAAAATCCAATAAACTCAATTTTAGTCATACATTTAGGCCAAAATGTATTCAGCCACATGTCTTTGGTAAAAAAAAAGTCAATAATTGTATATTTATTGGTTTGCGCAAAAGTTGTCACATCTACAAACTAAGGTACGTTTTCTGGAATTTATGCAGCTTTTAGTTTACGACTGCCTATCTCATTTCTTGAGGTGCTAAAATGGCAGGGCAGTACAAAACCCCCCCCAAATGACCCCATTTTGGAAAGTAGACACCCTAAGGAAATTGATAAGTGGCATGTTGAGCCCATTGAATATTTTATTTTTTTGCCTCAAGCGATTGAATAATGACAAAAAAAAATTTTTTTTATTTTTTTACACAAAGTTGTCACTAAATGATATATTGCTCACACATGCTATGGGCATATGTGAAATGACACCCCAAAATAAATTCTGCTGCTTCTCCTGAGTACGGGGATACCACATATGTGGGACTTTTTGGGAGCCTAGCCGCGTACGGGGCCCCGAAAACCAAGCACCGCCTTCAGGCTTTCTAAGGGCGTAAATTTTTGATTTCACTCCTCACTACCTATTACAGTTTTGAAGGCCATAAAATGCCAAGATGGCACAAAACCCCCACAAATGACCCCATTTTAGAAAGTAGACACCCCAAGCTATTTGCTGAGAGGCATGTTGAGTCCATGGAATATTTTATATTTTGTCACAAGTTGCGGGAAAATTACAAACTTTAATTTTTTTTTATTTTTTTTTCACAAAGTTGTCACTAAATGATATATTGCTCACGCATGCCATGGGCATATGTGAAATGACACCCCAAAATAAATTCTGCTGCTTCTCCTGAGTACGGGGATACCACATATGTGGGACTTTTTGGGAGCCTAGCCGCGTACGGGGCCCCGAAAACCAAGCACCGCCTTCAGGCTTTCTAAGGGCGTTACAGTTTTGAAGGCCATAAAATGCCAAGATGGCACAAACCCCCCCAAATGACCCCATTTTGGAAAGTAGACACCCCTAAATTTAGGGGTACACTAGTGAGACTAGGTAATAAATGGCGGGTGCCCTGAAACTATAAAAAAAATAACTAACCAACCAGCGTCACCTGTAACAGTTATATGGTGATCACTGGTGAAAGGGTTAACTAGGGGGCAATCAGGGGGCTTTATGCGGTAGTATATGGGGGTCCCTGGCGCTATAAAAAGCTGCGGCGAACCTAAATACCTACCTGCCTAACTAGCGTCACCTGTGACACTAATACAGTGATCAGAAAAACGATCGCTTATTAGGCTGGGTTCACACTGGAGCGATGCGGGAATGCCATGAATCCGCGGCGGGTTCCCGCATCACATGCCTCCCGGCGGCAGTTCACACTGCCCTATGCGAACTGCTGGGAGTGTCAGTGAAATGTTAATGACACCCCCAGATCAGTTCGCATATCGCAGTGCAATCTGCAAACTCGGATCGCATGGTGTGAACACCCATGCGATCCGATTCTGCTGCGGACCAAAAAAAGGGTCCCGTGCGAGTTTGCGCCGGGTGCGGCGGGTGCGACACGAATTCAGCCATACTATCTGTATGGCTGAACTCGAATCGCACAGAGATCGGATGTGATTTGCACTGCAGTGCGGTGCGAATCACATCCGTTCTCATAAACCGCTGCAATGTGAACCCAGCCTTAGTGACACTGGCGACGGGGGGTGATCACGGGGTCAAACCTTTATTGGGGGGGTTAGGGGGGTACCTTAGAACTAAAGGGGGCTAACCCTAACTGCCCTAACAGTTATTACAGTCACAAATGACACCCGCCGGGTGATCAGGGGGTTAAACCTTTATTAGGTAATAAATGGCGGGTGCCCTGAAACTATAAAAAAATAACTAACCAACCAGCGTCACCTGTAACAGTTATATGGTGATCACTGGTGAAAGGGTTAACTAGGGGGAAATCAGGGGGCTTTATGCGGTAGTGTATGGGGGTCCCTGGCGCTATAAAAAGCTGCGGCGAACCTAAATACCTACCTGCCTAACTAGCGTCACCTGTGACACTAATACAGCGATCAGAAAAACTATCGCTTATTAGGCTGGGTTCACACTGGAGTGATGCGGGAACGCCACGAATCCGCGGCGGGTTACTGCATCGCATGCCTCCCGGCGGCAGTTCACACTGCCCTATGCGAACTGCTGGGAGTGTCAGTGAAATGTTAATGACACCCCCAGATCAGTTCGCATATCGCAGTGCGATCTGCAAACTCGGATCGCATGGTGTGAACACCCATGCGATCCGATTCTGCTGCGGGCCAAAAAAAGGGTCCCGTGCGAATTTGCGGCGGGTGCGACACGAATTCAGCCATACTATATGTATGGCTGAACTCGAATCGCACAGAGATCGGATGTGATTTGCACTGCAGTGCGGTGCGAATCACATTCGTTCTCATAAACCGCTGCAATGTGAACCCAGCCTTAGTGACACTGGCGACGGGGGGTGATCACGGGGTTAAACCTTTATTGGGGGGGTTAGGGGGGTACATTAGAACTAAAGGGGGCTAACCCTAACTGCCCTAACAGTTATTACAGTCACAAATGACACCAATGCAAAAAAAAAAAAAAAAAAAGCAATTGGTGTCACTGTGACTGGGGGGGCAGGGGTAATTGGGGGGTGATCGGGGGGTAAAGGGGGGGTGTGAGTGTGCCTGGCATGTTCTACTGTATGTGGGGTGTGTTGGTGCAACTCACCGAACCTCTCTCCTCGGTGCCGGAACGAAAAATACCGACACGGAGGAGAGAATACATCACTTCCTCTCCTGTGTTTACATTACAGGAGAGGAAATTATGTCACCGGACATTTTCATTCGCCGGGAGCGATCACGAGGGGGTGGCCATGAATGAATGGCCGTCCCCTCGTCCGGGATCGCTCCCGAACGAATACCGACCGCCGCAGGCACCGGGCGGGGGCCCGATCGGGCCCCCGACCGGCGGGCAGGCAAGGACGTACATGTAAGCCCTTATGCCTGCCCGTGCCATTCTGTCGACGTACATCGTCGTGCGGCGGTCGGCAAGTGGTTAAACTTATTTTCCAAAGGCAAAACTTCAGGATTGAAGGGAACTGAACCCCTTTTTTTCCTTCTTTTGCCCCTCCTCCTCCTCCTATCCTCCAACCACTCCATATCATCTTTGGATAAACCACAACCAGCCTCCCCACACCTATCCTCCCCTTCAACCCCCTCCCCCCACTCTCCCTTCCCTTATCTACCACCAGGCCAGCCTCCCCCCTATTTTCCCCACTCCTCTGCCCCCCACGATCTGCAGTAGAAACCCTGCAGCGTCGGGGGAGGGGGACTGGCACCACACCTGATGCACCAGTCTCAGCACCTCTTGCTGCCTCTGCAATTTTAGAAGACACAGAAGGATATGAAGGATTGGACACATTCTTGGCAACTGAAACTTTACATACAGACTGGGAGGACACAGACACATTGGGTACTGGTACAGACTGGGGAGACACAGACACATTGGGTATGGGCACAGACTGGGGAGACACAGACACATTGGGTATGGGCACAGACTGGGGAGACACAGACACATTGGGTATGGGCACAGACTGGGGAGACACAGACACATTGGGTATGGGCACAGACTGGGGAGACACAGACACATTGGGTATTGGCACAGACTCAGATGGACTCACAGGCCCTCCAGCTGATGAGCTCTGTGCATCCTCCATGTCCAGACGGAAGAACTCTCTCATGAGCTCAGGCTTGTTGTGCATTGCCTCAGGACACTGACTGTAAGGATGTCCCACTGCATTGCACAGATTACACCTGATAATATTACAGTCCCTTGCCAAATGTCCTATACCCTGACACACAGAGCACTTCATCACTGGACAGGAGGATGCAAGATGCCCTTTATCTCCACATTTATTGCAGAGCTTTGGCTGGCCCGGGTAGAAGATGGTCAGCCTGTCCCTCCCCAGGAAAGCTGAGGATGGCAGATGTTGGACAACATTATCAATGACTTTTAATTTTAGCTGCACAGACCATCCCCCGTCCATATTCCCCGATCATCCAAAATCTTTCTTAGGGGGCTCAGGACATCCCCCATACCTCCTCAACCATACAGTCAGATCCCCTTGTGGTATGGATTCATTGCGCACAAGTATTGTCACCATCTTAATGAGGGGCTGGCGCGAAATAAGCTTGGGGATGAGCCCTTTCCAGTCCGGCAGGCCCCTATACAATTCTCCCAAAATATGTCCAAAGACTCGGGACAGATAAAGGACAAATCATATTCATAGGAACCTGCCGGACTGATCAGGGCGAAGATATCCGCAGGCCTAAACCCCATCTGCAGGATTTTATCCACCACTGTCCTCCTATGTGGGGGGTTTCCATCGCCTTCCCATTTCACTTGGACAACATTCCTCCTTTTAAACAGGGAGGAAGATAGAACATCCCCATGATCCCTCCCTGCTTGTTCCCCCTTCCCAGATCCTGTGGCAGCAACACCAGCATAAGTTTTTCTTCCACCACCAGCTTTTGCAGTCTTGTCCTCAGATACATTCAAACCTGCTGGCAGAGAGTGTGACTCAGCTGGGATAGCAGTCTTCTGATTAGCAGGACCCACCCCCTCCCCCGAACACTCAGCTTCAATCCTGGGATCCATCACAATCTTGGCTGCTGCAGACTCCTGGAGAGCTGTAGTACTACTACACCCAGCATCTCCTCCACCATTCACAGGAACAGCCGCTGTGCTTGGTCCAGGCAAAGTCTCTGTATTGTCCATGGACCTCTCTGCAGACTGAAGCTGACAGTTATTAGCAGATGTATTTGCTTGCAGTACATTGTCTATGGGTCTGGGCTGACTGTCTGTAGTACTACAACCCTCAGCAGGCCCATTGTCATTAAAGTTCCCACCATCCTGCACACACACTGTACCTGCTCTCTCCACAGGTCTTTCTTCCACAGGGCTGGGAATGGTGTCCATCTTCTCCTCGCCATCCTGGGGAGCTGCATTAGGACTGGCCTCCAGTTTGTTGATGAAATCCAGCATGTCAGAACCTTCAACCTCCTGCTCAGATGTTCCACATTGCTGGGGAGGGAAGGGGACAGAGGCCTCCGCCATTGAGGGCTCAGCAGGTGTCTGAGGTGTTGAACAGCTGGGCTCATCCTCCGGGCCCACTTTCTCACTCTCTGCTTGCATCTCCTCGCTCTCCATGCAGGAAGCGGCTCCTCTTCTCATTTGGTTAAATCTTTCTTCATTCTTATATTTTTCTTTAAATGCTCCACTATTCTCCTTCAGAGAACTCACCAATTCCTTCTGCTTCCGCAGAGCTTGTTCCAGGTCCTTCAATTCAGGCCTCAGAGCCGATCTCTTCTTATTGAAGACTTTGGCACAAATCTGCTTTTTCTTTTTAAATTCAGATTTCAAAGCTCCCAACTTCTCCTCTTCCTTCTCAATCCGCTTCAGTGTTTCCACAATCCTCCGTCTAAAGGCAGACAGAGGTTCATCCTTCCTTGGGCCAGGCCCAGAATCTTCCACAGGCTGAGGTCTATCCAGGGGGCCCCCGCCAGGGTCCTCCCCAGGATCCAGCATCCTTCCTGGGGCAGAGGAGTAACTCTAGCCCCTGGTCTCTGGAAGCAAAGGGACTAGCAACCTCACACCTCGCTGTCAAGGAGAGGAATGGCAGTTTCCCACCATCCCTGTGCTGAGTTCCCGGGTCTGTACACCTGCTGTGCCCATTATGAGGGGTTCCCACTATCCCTTTGCTGAGTTTCTGGGTCTGTACACCTACTGTGCCCATTATGAAGGGTTCTCACCATCCCTGTGCTGAGTTCCCAGCCTGTACACCTGCTGTGTCCATTATGAGGGGTTCCAACCATCCCTGCACTGAGTTTCCAGGTCTGTATACCTGCTGTGCCCAGTATAAGAGGTTCCCACAATCCCTGTGCTAAATTCTTGAATCTGTACACCTGCTGTATTCATTATAAGGGGTTCCCACTATCCCTGCACTGAGTTCCCAGGTCTGTACACCTGTTGTGGTCATTATGAGGGGTTCCCATCATCCCTGTGCTGAGTTCCCAGTTCTGTACACCAGCTGTGTCCATTATGAGGAGTTCCCACCATCCCTGCGCTGAGTTTCTGGGTCTGTACACCTGCTGTGCCCACTATAAGAGGTTCCCACAATCCCTGTGCTAAATTCCTGAATCTGTACACCTGCTGTATTCATTATAAGGGGTTCCCACTATCCCTGCACTGAGTTCCTGGGTCTGTACACCTACTTTGCCCATTATCAGAGGTTCCCACCATCCCTGTGCTGAGTTCCCAGGTCTGTACACCAGCTGTACCCATTATGAGGAGTTCCCACCATCCCTGTGCTGAGTTCCCAGGTCTATACACCTGCTGTGCCCATTATGAGGGGCTCCCACCACCCCTGCACTGAGTTCCCAGGTCTGCATACCTGTAGTGGTCATTATGAGGGGTTCCCACCATCCCTGTGCTGAGTTTCCGGGTCTGTACACCTGCTGTGCCCATTATGAGGGGCTCCCACTATCCCTGCACTGAGTTCCCAGTTCTGTACACCTGCTGTGTCCATTATGAGGGGTTCCCACCATCCCTGTGCAGAGTTCCCGGGTCTGTACACCTGCTGTGCCCATTATGAGGGGTTCCCACCATCCCTGTGCTGAGTTCCCGGGTCTGTACACCTGCTGTGCCCATTATGAGGGGATCACACTATCCCTGTGCTGAGTTCCCAGTTCTGTACACCTGCTGTGTCCATTATGAGGGGTTCCCACCATCCCTGTGCCGAGTTCCCGGGTCTGTACACCTACTGTACCCACTATGAGGGGTTCCCACCATCCCTGTGCTGAGTTCCCGGGTCTGTACACCTGCTGTGCCCATTATGAGGGGTTCTCACCATCCCTGTGCCGAGTTCCCGGGTCTGTACACCTGCTGTGCCCATTATGAGGGGTTCCCACCATCCCTGTGCCGAGTTCCCGGGTCTGTACACCTACTGTACCCACTATGAGGGGTTCCCACCATCCCTGTGCTGAGTTCCCGGGTCTGTACACCTGCTGTGCCCATTATGAGGGGTTCCCACCATCCCTGTGCTGAGTTCCCCGGTCTGTACACCTGCTGTGCCCAATACAAGGGGTTAATTGTGTTTATTGAAAAATCTAACAAACAACAACTTATATATAATAAAAACATAATAAATAAATAAAACATATTTACAAAATAATTGAATATGACTATACAAAACCAAAAAAACAGAACATAATAAATGGTGCAAACCAAATTGCGCACTACATAATCCCTACAAGAGAGCCAGACCGTCACCATGCATGTAGCCTTTTATCAAAAATATATATTATCTGAAAATCTAGGAGAGTGAAATAAGAATACAAAGAAAAGCTGCACACCCCGAGATCAACAGGCAGCAGCTACAGAGTCCTGATATTCCTCCACGCCTTTATCCAGGCCTCCTACCCCCACTTGTCTTTCTCAAGACCCTGAATCTTCCTAACCTCAGAATGTCCTGCATCACCACTTCAACAGGGAGGATTTTACTCCATAAGGATGCCTGACACTGTGCACTCCACGTGAAATAAGGAACTACTAGAGTAACTAAAAAAAGTGTTTCCAAATCATAATCCAGATGAGTCTGGAATGCCCCATACACCCACTCTGCATAACTAATATGGGGGAGGAAGGGTATACTCAGAGCCCTCCCCACCTTCTTGTACACCTCTATATTAAAAAGGCACTGAAGTAGAAAGTGATCCATGGACTTCACCACTCCACCACTCTCGGGCAGCCCCGATCACTCATGGAAAGAAACTTCAAGTTGCCCTTCACATATAGTTTTCCATGAAAGGCAAGCCAAGCCTGATCCCAAAACTTCATTGGGATTCTCTCCAAATTAATCAACCGCAAACCCACCCCCAAAACCAGGTTTGGGCAATCCCTCAAGGCCAGTGGCTCACAAAAAGCAGAGCTCATGATCCGCTTCTCAAGAAGTTAAATTTCAAAGAGATCTGACTTCTGCTGTAACTTGCCACTGCCGAAGCATTTTCAAACACGGGGCAACATAAGCCGGGAGCTCATCATGCTTGACCCTCAGGCTTTTCACTGGCCCACCATTTTCCCAGTCTCACAGAAAGGGCCTAAACCAGGACTGAAAAATACCAACCCACCCAGACGGTCTCTCTGCCAACATTTTACCAAGATTGTACTTCACAAACATCAGAGAGAAAAAGACTACAGGGTTGATCATCCCTAGACCACTCTCCTGCCTAGGAAGGTAAGTCACATTCATTTTGACAAGGTTTATTCTGTTCCCCCATAACAGCTGGAAGAAACAATTATAGATACTGGTATAGGGAGAAACTGGCAAAACGCAAACAAAACTGACATACAGAAAAATCTGAATCAGGTAAGTCTTGATCAGATCAACCTTTTCCCTCAAGGAAAGCTGCCAATCTTTCCAGCTTGCCACCTTGGCATCAGCATTCTCCAGCCTGTTCACCCAATTTGCATGATCATAGTCACCTGGGCCAAATTCAATGCCTAGAACTCTAATTTTTTGTTGGGGCTCCGGGAAGTCATCCAGGAGAACAAAGATCTCACCTTCCACGCCCATCCAGAAAGCTTCATACTTGTCCTGGTTGACCTTTGAACCTGATGCCTCTGTATACTGCCTTATCACTGAGACCACCTCCTGCGCCTCCCCAGTCCCAGAGACAAAAACAGAAATATCATCAGCATAGGCCACACCCTTCAAAGGAGGCAAAAAATCTTTGCCGGTATCTTTCTATTGACATTAAGAAGACTAACGGGGCACCAATTCACAATCATTGAAGGATCTTTACCCTCTGACAGAAGGATCATTGCAGATTGCCTCATGGAAGGAGGGAGAGAACCCTCATACAAATTTCATCTATCAAACCATCTGGCCCTGGCGTTTTCTTGATGGCCAGTTTATAAATAGCCTGGATTACCTCATTGGCAGTGATTTCATTGGTCAAATTCATCAAGGAACATTACATTCCAGACCTGGTATAGAGTCCAAAAAACCCAACATCCTTGTTCGATCAAGGTTCCTTCCTCCCAGGACATCGGCATAATATGACCTGATAACCTCCAGGATCCCTGACCTAGACTTCGTCAGAGAGCCCGTACTGTTCTTCAGGCCATTGACCGTCTTAAAGAGGAAGTAAACCCTGATGAGTTTACTTTCTCTTTCATTCCCTGCAAAGGTAAAGCATAATGGACTACTATGCATCGCATAGTAGTCCATTATGTGTCACTTACCTGACACAGGAGCCAGCGAAGTCACCGCTGTCCCCTGTAGTCCGCCGCATCCATCTTCTCGGTGGGTCTCGCTGCTCCGCCGCTGTCATTCGGCAAAGCCGCGATGACGTTACTTCCGCGCATGCGCACGGGAGCCGCCACTCGCGGCATATTGCCGTTGACCGCGGCGCGCTCAGTGCGCCTGCGCACCGCTGTCTACGGCACATGCGCCGTAGACAGCGGTGCCTGTCTTTCGGCAAATATCTCCTAAACCGTGTAGGTTTAGGAGATATTTCTTGGACCTACACGTAAGCCTTAATCTAGGCTTAACTGTAGGTCAAAGTGTGTTGTAAGGGTTTACAACCACTTTAACTGCTATGCTCTGTTTACAGTTCTGGTAAGGGTCAGGCGAATGCTATTTCCCGTAATCCCTCTCCTGAACCAAAGAGGTGTGCCGGTCATATTGATGTCTCTTAAGGAGGAGCTTCACCTCAGAAATCACCGCAGAATCTCCTCCATTCAAAACAAGGCGATCATGTTTCCTCCGAAAACGCTGGTAGGTTATATACTTATCTTGCTGATTCCTTCTTCCTATGGCCTTGAAAAGCCCAACATCCGCTGTTTTACAAGCTCCCAACATTCTGACTTACTGTTGCAAAAGTCTATGATCATTACCTGTGCTTGAAAAATATTCTCAAAGGATTGTTTTACTCTCTCGTCTTCCAGGAGGGCCGAATTCAATCCCCCCCATACCCCTCCCCCTAGGTGACATATCTGAGGCATTTATAGTCACAGATAGAATACAGTGATCGGAAAACTCCACTGCCCGACACACAGGTGCCAAAAAAGCAGAGTCTCCCTTTATAAAAACCTATCTATCCTACTCTAACTACTACATCACTGAAAAGTGAACCCTGTGCTGTCTGGGCAGCACTTAACCTCCCTGGCGGTACGATTATTTCCGATTTTAGGTACTGAAAGCGGTACAATTATTTTGCATGAAAATTTGGCGTTTTATATTGTAGTCCTGTAATTCTAGCAGACATCCCGGGTATGATAAAGTTTGAAAAATGAAATCATAAATTATAATATAATAAATAACTATAAATAATTATACCAAATAATAATATAACAATAATAAAAATGATTCAATAATGTAATCAAATCAAAAACACAGAAATTTGCTCAGTTGCAGAATTGTCGCTGTCATTACTTTTCAATATTTGATGACGGATCTCCCCACAAATCGCTATCCCTCAATTCTGCGAGTGATTCCAATTTATTATCGCTGTTTTCTAGCTGGTCTAAAATCATTTTTGATGTAAAGGGACAGTTTTGGTTGCTATGGACAATCTCCAGTTTCCAGGCATAAAGAACAGTTTTTATAATATAAAACTGCATGCAGGACACTGGGCAGACCACTAGGGACAAAGGGGATGTGAAATTATTACATACAGCAATGTAATATGTAAGATTACATTATACTGTATGTATACTGTGTGTTTCACTTTTTGAATTTGGCGCCGATCTCCGTCCCCGTGCGTCGCAACGCTCGCAGGGAACGGAGATCGGCTCCGTGATGAATCGAGCGGAGGACGAGCCGCTCGTACAGCGCGGGGACATCGCTGGATCCAAGGGAGAAGGTAAGTAAACCTCCTCCTGCATTCAGCGATGCGGTCCCGAGTCTGGCTCGGGGTTACCGCTTTTGGTATAAAACTTACATCCCGAGCCCGACTCGGGAATACCGCCAGGGGGGTTAATGTGCACATCTACCAGACCTGTTTCCCTAACTATCGCATTGATAAAAAAGGCTGTCATAGACCAGCTTATCTCTGAAACCTCTCCTGTCTTTAGACCTGCCGGCACGTTACCATACCAGAAAAAAGGACCGCAACCCAGCTGTAAGTTTATAAAAAGGCACGTGGCGCTAAGAAATAAAAAAATAATAAAAAATAATATGAAAGTATTCAATAAACACACAAATAATAGATAGCACTTCCAAAACCTTGTTAGAGTTTGTGCTAGATAATCAGATGCAATCAGTCTTCAACATAATAAGCAGTAATAAACATTCATATTGCAAAGAGGTCTTAAAAAGTGCAAACATGGAAATAAAGTGCAAAACGACGCATTGTGTCATTGAATATGTGACGTCAAAGGGTGATGGTCTATTGCCAGTTGATATAGTGAGTTCCACTGTCATAGCAACAGCAATAGTTAATAGAACTTCCTAATCCTTTCCAAATTAAGCAGCAACATGTAAGCAGTAATAAGAATCCTCGTATACATTTCACTGAACACTTTAAAAAACTAAAATAAAAACATAAACAATATATATAAAAAATGATCTGGGAGATACATATAATCCACCATGGACAGTGCCACCTGGTGGTAGAATCACATAAATTCTCCATATAAATGCGGAACTCTCTGATGACATCTAGTGGATAAAGGAAAGATGACGCCAATAATAAATAATTCTCCTGACATAATTCATATAACATTTTTAAAAAGAAAAAAGATAAGAAGATGCAGTCCAATCGGCAGGCATAATCCAATATAGGGCACCGCCATCTAGTGGATAAAATATATATATATATACATCTATCTATCTATCTATCTATCTATCTATATATATATATATATCTATATATATATCTATATATATATATCTATATATATATATATATATATATCTATATATATATATATATATATATATATATATATATATATATATATATATATATATATATATATATATATATATATATTATTGTGTGAATCACTGATATCATCTAATGAAAAAAAGGGACTAGAAAAAAAACTCTAATAGGTCAAGGACTGATGAACCTGGAAAGTGCAAAATCAGGCTCACTTCTGCATAGAAACCAATGAGCTTCCAGGTTTTATTACCAAAGCTTTATTGAACAATCTGGGGTTAGAAGCTCATTGGTTTCTATGAAAAAGTGAGCCTGATTTTGCACTTTCCAGCTTTAGTAAATAAACCCCATTGTGTACTTAAAAGCGAGATATGCCTGTATATCAATAAATAAAGAGACCAATAAAAAATTTAAACCAATACTATTCACTAAAGATAGAGCAGATAATGCATATATTGATGTCTACTGGCTAATCCAGCAAAAAATAGACTCCTCTATTCGCATATAAATAAAAGAAAAGGATAATAGCGGGAGGGGGAAGGAAAAAATAAATAAAAATTGGACATAAAACAGTTCAAATCTAACTCTACGTTATGTCCCAATGGTGCTAAAGTAAGTAGCTTGTGTATTGACCAATATTCTGATTGGCTCAATTTAATAATTGTATTGTCCCCCCTCCAATGGGGTTTATACTTTTCTATCCCACATACCATCAAAGAGGAGGGATCCCTATTGTGGTGCCGTGCATAATGTCTTGATAGGCTATGTTTAACAAAACCATTATTTTTTTTATATTTTGCATGTGCTCTCTCAGTCTTTTCCATAGTTCCCATTTGGTCCTCCCAATATACTGTATCCAGCAGGGACATTCTAAAAGATAGACAACCCCTTTGGTTCGGCAAGATATAACATTTTCTATAAAGTATTCTTTTGAAGTCACAGTTGATTTAAAACTAAGTTTCTTTTTCTTGCTTTCTTTAGTATGTCTGCATGTATAGCAGCTTCTACAAGGATAGTACCCTTTCCCCTCAAAGAAGGAAAAGGTTCTTTTGGTAGGGGGGTCAAGTACATTTTTTGCTATATGATCTCTAAGGCCGCGTACACACGGGCGGACTGTTCGTCCAACTTTGTCCGCTGAACAGTGTTTCAGCGGACAGTCCGCTCATGTGTGGGCTTCAGCGGACAGTCCGCTCGTGTGTGGGCTTCAGCGGACAGTCCGGCTCGTGTGTGGGCTTCAGCGGACAGTTTCAGCGGACAGTCTGTCGAACAAAGTTTTTCGGAATTTCCGTAAGACTGTCCGCTGAAACTTGGTTTGAGCGGACAGTCCGCTCGTGTGTAGGCTTGTTCGGCAAACGAAGTCTCGCGCATACTCAGAAAGGATTTACACGGCGAAGGTTGCATTGCAGTGTATCGGACGCCGAATTTCTCGTCCCGTCGTACGTGCCGTTCACGTCATCGCGCAAGTTTTCAGCGGACTGTTCGTTCATCGTGTGTGGTCAAGTCCGTTTGTGCTCATTTTGAGCGGACTGTTTGTCAAACTGTTTGACGAACAAAGTTGGGCGAACAGTCCGCCCGTGTGTACGCGGCCTAAGGGTCAGGGCCCTTTGATATGTGAATTTTGGTTCCACAGGAAGGATAGTGCCTAAATGTCGATCTGCTCTGACAATATTCCAATATTTTTTATATATTCTTTCAATTTGCTTATGTTGGATATTAAAGTCCACAATGAGTGGTACAATATTTTTATTTTCAGTATTTTTTGTTGAATCCTATATACATTTTTCTCTATCCAGCAAAGTAATATCCTTTATCCTTTCTTCAATAAATTCAGGGTGATACCCTTTTTGTATAAACCTCTCTCCAATCATTTCAGCTTGTTTGAGAAACTCATCTTTCATGGTGCAATTTAGTCTCAATCTAATTAGTTGGGGTATCCAGCCAGGTTTGAAATGAGTTTCCGTGGTCAATCTTTCTCCTTCCTTTTTTTTTTTTTTTGGTTCGGGGTCCCCCTGTGGGGAAATTCCATGCCGTTTTTATGAATTAACTTTTATGCGTATTGTCGGACCGACAATTCATTATAGCCGTGAGTAGTTTTAAATTACTTTTTTTTCCTTTAGAAATGTCATTTTGCTGTCAGACTGTTCTAAACACGGTAAACATGCGCCCCTTTACAGGCATACTATAGACACCCCCCAGGTACGAAATATAAAGGAATATTACACTTTTATTGTTTCACTTTAAAAACCACTGCTCCTGAAATAACTGCCCTTTTTAAAACTTTCTTTTGCATTGATACATGTCCCCTGGGGCAGGACCCAGGCCCCCAAACACTTTTTATGACAATACCATGCATATAAGCCTTTAAAATGTGCTTGCGTGTTTGAACACATTTTTTGCTTGTTCGCATGTTCTGGATGCGAACCGAACAGGGGGGTGTTCGGCTCATCCCTAGCTGCCCCTTTTAACGGAGTAGGAACTGCCATTAGGGTAGTTGCGGTAGCCATTTCTTAGCCTGACTAATCCTTCTCCCTTGAGAATCAGCGCACTTCATTGCACCCTGGCACTCATCATCCATAGAGGATGCTGAACTCAACAAGTCCCACTCATCATCATCATCTGACAGGACCCCAAACTTATTTGTCAAAGGCAAAACCTTAGGATTTAAGGTAACTGAACCCCTTTTTTTCCTTCTTTTGCCCTTCCACCTTCTATCCTCCAACCACTCCATACCATGCTTGGACAAACTGGAATCAATATCTTCCCCATTTAAACCCTCCCTCCAATACTCCCTTCCCTTATCTACCACCAGGCCAGCCTCTTCACCATTTTCCCCACTCCTCTGCACCCCACGATCCTCAATAGAAACCCTGCAGCATCAGGGAGGGGGTGTGACTGGCACCGCACTTGACACAACTGCCCCAGCACCTCTTAATGCCTCTGCAATTTTGGAAGATTTAGACACTAAAGAATTGGATACATTCTCAGTAACTGATACCTTACATACAGACTGGGAAGACACAGGCACACTAGGCAAACACACAAACTGGGAAGACACGGGCACACTAGGTACATGCACAGACTGGGCCACAACAGACTGGGAAGACACAGACATACTAGGTACTGGCACAGACTGGGGCATCACAGACTGGAAAGACACAGACATATAGGGTGTTGGCACAGAGGGACTCACAGGCACTCCAGCTGCTGATCTCTGAGAATCCTCCATGTCCAGGTGGAAGAACTTTCTCATGAGCTCAGGCTTGTTGTGCATTGCCTCAGGACACTACTGCTCCCAGCATCTCCTCCACTATTCTCAGGAACAGCCACTGTGTCTGGTCCAGGCAAAGTAATTGTATTGTCCACGGCGCTCCTTCTGCAGACTGAAGCTGACAGTTACTCCCAGCACTCTCATCGATTTCTTTTAAATCTGAAGCTTTGTTTTCAGCAGATAAATCAGATGGTATTGTATATTGAACATTGTCTATGGGTCGGGCTGATTGCCTGTAGCACTACAACCCTCAGCAAGCCCATTGTCATTAAAGTTCACACCACCATCTTGCACACACACTGTACCTGCTTTCTGTGCTGTTACTTCTGCAATGTTATGGCTGACGGTGGGAGCAGACTTCCCCCAGTTGTTGCAGACTTCATGGTGGATCTCTCTCCACAGGTCTCTCTTCCACAGGGCTAGGAACAGTGTCCATCTTCTCATCATCATCTGGGGAAGCTGCACCCAAAGGGGATTCCAGCTCAGTGATGAACTCCAGCATGCCAGTACCTCCCTCAACCTCCTGCTCAGATGTTCCATATTGCTGTTGCAGAGGGAGGGGGACAGAGGCCTCCACCATTGAGGGCTCAGCAGATGCCTGAGGTGTTGAAGAGCTGGGCTCATCCTCCAGGCCCATTTTTTCACTCTCTGCTGACTCTGTCGGTACCTGCATCTCCTCACTGATTGCATCACTTTCCATGCAGGAAGCAGCTCCTCTTCTCATTTGGCTAAACCATCCCTCATTCTCTTTAAATGCTCCACTATTCTCCTTCAGAAAACTCACCAGTTCTTTTTGCTTCCGGGCAGCTTGTTCCAAGTCTTTCAAATCAGGCCTCTTCTTGCTGAACACTTTGGCCCAAACCAGCTTTTTCTTCTTAAATTCAGCTTTCAAAGCTACCAATTTCTCCTCTTCTTTCTCAATCCACGCCAGCGTTTCAACAATCCTCCGCCTAAAGGCAGACAGGGACTTATCTCTCCTTGAGCCAGGCCTAGTGTCTTCCACAGTCTGACAGGCTGAGGCCTATCCAGGGGGCCCCCACCAGGGTCCTCCCCAGGATCCAGCATCCCTCCTGGGGCACAGAATCAACTCTAGCCCCTGGTCTCTGGAAGCACAGGAGCTAAGGAACCAGCAACCTCACATCTCACTGTCAAGGAGCAGAATGGCAGTTTCCCACCATCCCTGTGCTGATTTCACGAGTCTGCACACCTGCTGTACCCATTATGAGGTGTTCCCACCATCCCTGTGCTGAGTTCCTGGGTCTGTACACCTGCTGTACCCATTATGAGGTGTTCCCACCATCCCTGTGCTGAGTTCCTGGGTCTGCACACCTGCTGTACCCATTATGAGGGGTTCCCACCATCCCTGTGCTGAGTTCCCGGGTCTGTACACCTGCTGTACCCATTATGAGGTGTTCCCACCATCCCTGTGCTGAGTTCCTGGGTCTGTACACCTGCTGTACACATTATGAGGGGTTCCCACCATCCCTGTGCTGAGTACCCGGATCTGTTCACCATGTTGCTGCCATAGTTCCCCTTCCTTCTCTTGGTCATCTAATGGTAACCAAACCAGAGGTTCTGCAGAGAACTTCATCTCTCTCTGTAAAAGCCCCTGCACTTCAGGGGAGAGTTCTGATAAAGATAGGTGCACTGCAGGGGAGAGTTCTGAGAAGGATTGGTGTTCTGCAGGGCAGGGTTCTGGGAAGGATAAGTGCACTGTAGGGGAGGGTTCTGGGAGGGGTAGGGGCACTGCAGGGGAGGGTTCTGGGAGGGGTAGGTGCACTGCAGGGGAGGGTTCTGCGGAGGAAAGGTTCAATGCGGGGGAGGGGAGTGAGAAGCATAGATACACTGTAGGGGAGGGGACTGTGGAAGATGGGTGATCAGAAGGGGAGGGGACTTGGAAAGATGAACTTGTCACAAAGCCAGGAAGTCCCATCTGAATATACAATGAAATAACCAGAGACCTCCTTCAGTGGATGTGTTCTGTAGTTCCAGATGGACAGAAAGCTGAAGCCACATCCAGACCATACCTATACCCATCTCTTAGGCCCCTTTCACACTGACGTCCCGTTCAGGCCCGCTTGTCAGTTTTTCAGGCGGACCTGAACGGGTGCTCCATAGAGCTCTATGGAGCGTCGGATGTCAGCGGTGACATGTCCGCTGACATCCGACCCGCTCCGATCCGAAAAAGTGTAACGGAGGAAAAAGCTATTTTTCCATCCGTCTGCGGATCGGATCGGGTGACGACGGGCACTGCGGTCCGTCGTCATCCGATCTCCCATAGGGGAGAGCGGCACTGTGACAGGTCTGTCCCTGCGCAGTATGCAGAGACGGACCTGTCATCTCCCTGCTCAGCGGGGATCGGCGGAGTGATCCCCGCTGAGCAAACGGATATCCACGGGGCGGATCAGAACTGATCCGCCCCGTGTGAAAGGACCCTTACAACTTCCCAGTCCTCCCTATTGGTTCTTTAATATGACGGGTGGCTTCACTGACCCATAGGGAGGCTGCACCAATCTCTATATGTCGCTTCCGGATAGTGCCATTTTTCCTCGGACAAAGAAGACCCCCCTTCCCATCCCCTGCTTGGTTTGGGTCCCTGGCATGCCTGCACACTGCAGGACAGAGGACAACAAGTGTTTCTTTCCATCAGGTTAAGCAGCAATTACACATTTTATTTATTGATTGATTTTGATCAGAACTAAAAATAATCTACATTTGTATCCATATATACTCTACATATACATATATCTCCTTCATCAATTAGATCAATATGACACATTGTAGATTAATATTTTATTTTTATTTTCAGCCAGTAGGTGGGGTGCTAGTCTTCTTTTCACTTGTAAGTGTTCCATCCTTCTCAGCTGTGCTGAAAAAAGCACCTTTTATTTACAACATTTCCATCATAGCAGTGACTCCGCCCTTATCCCACAATGACGCCGCCTTTGTCACAGCACTGACTCTATCCTTATCACTTGGCTTGGTAGGAAGTTTACATTTGCAGAGGGCAGATAACACAGGAAGTGTATTGAGGACACATGACAGATAACACAGAAAGTGTACAGAGGACACAGGACAGATAACACAGGAAGTGTAAAAAAAGACATGGGACAGATAACACAGGAAGTGTACAGAAGACACGGGACAGATAACATAGGAAGTGTACAGAGGACACAGGACAGATCACACAGGAAGTGTACAGAGGACATAAAGTTGAGATGCGTATTCAGTACAGATTATTCCCCAAATTGCAGTATTCTCTCCATCCTCACACACATTGCAGTGTTCTTAGACTCACAATGAACAAGGTCGCAGGCCATCAGAATGGCTTTCATGGAGACATTGAGGTCCATCGGGAAATTGATAGAATAGTTGTCTTTATAGATGGACATCTCCTTGCTTAACCCCCGCCACACACATGTGATGACCCTGATTTGTGTTTTTTTGTCAGCAGATAGAACCTGGATGGAGAAGAGAGGGGATCGAAATGACCACTAGAGTGTCTACATGGCAGGTTTCCGTTACATCAGAGGGGGGCGGGGTCACCCGTACATCACTGGGGAAGCCCCGCTTTCCCCTTGCGTCAGAGGGGGGCAGGGTCAGGTGAAGGATGGCCCTGCCCTCCTCAGATAAGAAGTGTCAGGCTGCTGGGATTCCCGCAGTGTCTCCGGTGGAGACAGAGGATGAATGCGCTGCGCTGGAGGTAGAGATCACCCATCGCTTGATCAGATCAGCCATCGCTGATCGCCATCGACCACGGAGAGATGATCATCCATCGCTGGATAGCAAGAGTGGATTACCACCGCTGGAATCTTTTTTTTATTTTTAATAAAGGACTTTTGCAATGGTGTGTGTGTCTTTTTTAACTATTTTTTACACTTTCTTTGTGAAATGATAGGGGTACTTTTGTACCCCCTTACCATGTAAAACGGGGGGTGGGATCTGGGGGTCCCCTTTGTTAAAGGGGGCTTCCAGATTCTGATAAGCCCCCCGCCCGCTGACCCCACAACCACCGGCCAGGGTTGTGGGGATGAGGCCCTTATCCTCATCAACATGGGGACAAGGTCCTTTGGGGGAGACCCCAAAGCATCCTCCCAATGCTGAGGGCATGTGGCCTGGTACGGTTCAGGAGGGGGGGGCGCTCTCTTGTCCCCCCTCTTTTCCTGCGGCCTGCCAGGTTGCGTGCTCAGATAAAGAGCCTGGTATGGATTTTTAGGGGGAACTCCACGCCATTTTTTTTTATTTGGCACGGAGTGCCCCTTAAAATCCATACCAGACCTTCATCTGGTATGGATATTTGGGGGGAACCCCACATCATTTTATTTTTTCAATTTGACGCGGGGTTCCCCTTAATATCCATACCAGACCTGAAGGGCCTGGTAATTGAATTTGGGGGAACCCCACGCTTTTAAAAAAAAATGTTATCAATGACTGTTCTCTGTATTACGGGGAGCCGACAATTCATTATAACCGCAAGTGATTTTAAATTACTTTTTTTCTGCAGAAATGACACTTTGTGCAGGGACAGTTCTAAGCACGGGAAACATGCGCCCCATCACAGGCATACTATAGAAACCCCCAGGTACGAAATTTAAAGGAATATTACACTTTTATTGTTTCACTTTAAGCATTATTAAAATCACTGTTCCTGAAAAAACTTCAGTTTTTAAAACTTTATTTTGCATTGACACGTGTCCCCTGGGGCAGGACCCGGGTCCCCAAACACTTTTTATGACAATAACTTGCATATAAGCCTTTAAAATTAGCACTTTAGATTTCTCCCATAGACTTGTACAGGGTGTTCTGCGGCTTTTCGAATTTGCTGCGAACACCCCAAATTGTTTGCTATTCGGTGAACAGCGAACAGGGAATGTTCGAGCCGAACATGAGTTTGACTCGGACTTGAAGCTCACCCCTAGTTTCAACGTACTGACGACACTTCAAAAGAGGACGTTCGGCGCTACCCTTTGGTCAACTTCTGTATTGTCGTCTGATCTTTTGCATTGGTTCTGAGCATGCCTGTTTGTACTTTGTACAAAAGTCCGATGGTTTTGTGTACACACGATTGGACTTTGCTCCATCGGACTTTTGTTGAGGGAAAGTTTGTCCGTTCGCACAGTCAACAAAAGTCAGATGAAAACCGAAAAAGTTTGTCCAATGGAGCGTACACACGGTCGGATGTTGCCAGCTAATTTGCATGTTTGTTGTCAAAAAGTCAGATTGTGTGTACGGGCCTTTATACTCAGTAGAAACTGAATTTAGCTCTACTGCAGCTGTTGACCTTTACTCCCGATTAAACCTACCGGCACTATCCCAACCTAAAAGAGAACAACCTGAGGGCCCCATCACGGTAGAGGAAGTCTCTAATGCAATTAAGGCTTTAAAATCGAATAAAAGACCAGGGCAAGAGGGTTGGCCATTTATTATAGAACCTTTACAGCAGGCATATGCAATTAGCGGACCTCCAGCTGTTGCAGAACTACAATTCCCATGAGGCATAGCAAGACTCTGACAGCCACAGTCATGACACCCAGAGGCAGAGGCATGATGGGACTTGTAGTTTTGCAACAGCTGGAGGTCCACTAATTGCATATCCCTGCTTTACAGAATTCCTGTCTCCTGACTTAGCCAAAGCCTTCAATGTAATCCTTGATGGACACTCATTTAACCGGTTCCCGACAAGCGCACGCCGATGTACGTCGGCAGAATGGCACGGGCAAGCAAATGGGCGTACCTGTACGTCCCTTTAAATTTGCCGCCCTGCCATCGGAAGCGCACCGGCGGCGGCGCGCTCCCGTGCTGGTCGGGACCCCCGTGAGTCTGGTCGCGGGTCCCACGGACTCGATCGCCATGGGCATACCCATGATCGTCTCACGGGGCGGCCGAATAGAAAACAAATAAATAATAATAAACAAATAGAATAGAATAAAAAAAGAATAGAATAAAATAGAAAGACTATAACCATCTTCTGAAAATCAAATTTCACATAGAATAAATTTGAATTTGAATATATATATAAGAAAAGAAAATAATAGAATAGAATAGAAAAATAGAATAGAATAGACTATAATACAATAGAAAAGAATAGAATAAAAAAAAACAATAGAATGGAATAGAAATAATATAACCATTTCATAAAATGTAAATAGAATTAATTCAAATTTGAATAGAATAGAAAAAAATAGATTAGAGTAGAATAGAAAATAACAAAATAGTATAGAAAAAACAACAGAATAGAATGAAAAGAATATAATCATCTTCCAAAATTTTAATTTTGAATAGACTAAATTCAATAGAATAGAAATAATATAACCATTTCATAAAATGTAAATAGAATTAATTCAAATTTGAATAGAATAGAAAAAAAATAGATTAGAGTAGAATAGAAAATAACAAAATAGTATAGAAAAAACAACAGAATAGAATGGAAAGAATATAATCATCTTCCAAAATTTTAATTTTGAATAGACTAAATTCAAATTTGAATAAAAAAGAATAGAATAGAATAGAACATAAAATAGAATAGAAAATAATAGAATAGGATAGAAAATAAAATAGGATAGAAAAGAATAGAATAGAAAAGAATAGAATAGTATTGAACAAATAGAAAAAGAATAGAATACAAAAAAAAACAATAGAATAGAATAGAAAGAATATAACCATTTCCCAAGATTCAAATACAATCAATTGGCGGGCGGGTGAGAGTGTGGACAGGAAGCTGCCAGCTGGGGGGCTCGGTGGGTGGACTGGCCAATCAGCGGGTGGCGGAGCAGAGAGATGACATAATCTCTCACTGCCTGGTGCTCACCCTGCATCCCGGCAGTTCCGCCTCCACTCACTGTGAAGGTAGCAGAGAGATTACATCATCTCTCTGCTGCCTGACTCAGACTGGAACACAGGAAGTGACAATCCCCATTCCCCACCTTGCAGGAAAGTGACAATCCGCAACTTGTGGCAGGTGGCGTGGCAAGTGGACAATCCACAATGTGTGGCAGGTGACGTGGCAAGGTGACAATCTGCAAGTTGTGGCAGGTGATGTGGCAAGTGAACAATCCGCAACTTGTGGCAGGTGACGTGGCAAGTGGACAATTTGCAACTTGTGGCAGGTGACATGGCAAGTGGACAATTTGAAATGTGTGGCAGGTGACGTGGCAAGTGACAACCCGCAACTTGTGGCAGGTGATGTGAAAAGTGGACAATGCGCAATGTGTGGCAGGTGACGTGGCAAGTGGACAATCCACAATGTGTGGAAGGTGACGTGGCAAGGTGACAATCTGCAAGTTGTGGTAGGTGACGTGGCAAGTGGACAATCCACAACTTGTGACAGGGGACGTGGCAAGTGGACAATCCGCAAGTTGTGGCAGGTGACGTGGCAAGTGGACAATGCACAAGTTGTGGCAGGTGACGTGGCAAGTAGACAATTTGCAACGTGTGGCAGGTGACGTGGCAAGTGACAATCCACAACTTGTGGCAGGTGATGTGGCAAGTGGACAATCTGCAGTTTGTGGCAGGTGACGTGGCAAGTGGACAATCCGTAGTGTGTGGCAGGTGACGTGGCAAGATGACAATCCGCAACTTGTGGCAGGCGAAGTGGCAAGTGAAATCTGCAACGTATGACAAGTGGACAATTCGCAATGTGTGGCAGGTGACGTGGCAAGTGACAATCCACAACTTGTGGCAGGTGACGTGGCAAGTGACAATCCACAACTTGTGGCAGGTGACGTGGCAAGTGACAATCCACAACTTGTGGCAGGTGATGTGGCAAGTGGACAATCCGAAGTGTGTGGCAGGTGACGTGGCAAGATGACAATCTGCAACTTGTGGCAAGTGACAATCCGCAACTTGTGGCAGGTGAAGTGGCAAGTGCCAATCCGCAACTTGTTGCAGGCGACGGTAATAAATGACACACTCTGGGCTCCCACTGATTCTGCATTATGGTGAGTTGAACTATTTAATTTTCTATATGTAGCGCTGGTACTCCGGATGAGTACCCGCTATGTATGTAAATTTAGTTTTTGCCCAAAACTGTAGTTGAGCTTTGGGGTAAATTGTGTGAAATGATGCTTTGGCATTAGTTTGGCTGGGCTGTATTGAGGTTCTGCCTGGTCATAGGTGGGGTTTGCACTTGTGAGAGGCATTAGAACGCAGTCTGGTTGGACGCATTGGGTACCAATCTCTGTCTCTGAGCCAATCAGTCGGAGCGTTGGTTCTGCTGTGTATTCCGGGAGAGGGTACTTAAAGTGCTGAAGTCACGTGCTTCAGGGTTCTGGTCCAGAAGTTGTTGCTGACTCCGTGGTCCTGGTCCTCCTGACCAGCCCCCAGGAGCCCTCATGGCCTGGGGTGCGAATCCATCCGTTTCCGAGCCTCAGAACTGGGTAGTCCGAGGCACAGTAACTGGAAGGAAGATTCCAAGGTGTTCCGATGCCATCTCGGGTTTTGGAGAGGCCCAACAACTTGACAAGCAACCAGGGGAGGACTCTTCAGTAAGAGGGCCACGCTAGAGACTGGCTGCTCGGTAAGAGCCTGGAAGCTGAGCTATTACAGGGGTTGTAAACCCTTACAAACCACTTTGACCTACAGGTAAGCCTAGATTAAGGCTTACCTGTAGGTCCAAGAAATATCTCCTAAACCTACACGGTTTAGGAGATATTTGCCAAAAGATAGGCACCGCTGTCTACGGCGCATGCGCCATAGACAGCGGCACGCAGGCGCACTGAGCGCGCCGCAGTTAACAGCGATATGGCGCGAGTGCCGGCTCCCGTGGGCATGCGCGGAAGTGACATCATCGCGGCTCTGTTGAATGACAGCACCGGAGCAGCGAGACCCACCAAGAAGATGGAGGCTCCGTACACAAGGGGACAGCGGTGACTTCGCTGGCTCCTGTGTCAGGTAAGTGACACATAATGGACTACTATGCGATGCATAGTAGTCCATTATGCTTTACCTTTGCAGGGAATCAAAGAGGAAGTAACACCCATCAGGGTTTACTTCCTTTTTAACCACTTACAGACCGGACCATTTTGCTGGTCAAAGACCAGACCACTTTTTAGACGTCCTTTTTTCCCACAAATAGAGCTTTCTTTTGGTGGTATTTGATCACCCCTGCGGTTTTTATTTTTTGCGCTATAAACAAAAATAGAGCGACAATTTTGAAAAAAAAACGCATTATTTTTTACTTTTTGTTATAATAAATATCCCCCAAAAATATATATAAAAAATTTTTTTTTTCCCTCAGTTTAGGCCGATACGTATTCTTCTACATATTTTTGGTAAAAAAAATCGCAATAAGCGATTATTGATTGGTTTGCGCAAAAGTTATAGCATTTACAAAATAGGGATAGTTTTATAGCATTTTTATTAATAATTTTTTATTATTTTTTTTTTTACTAGTAATGGCGGCGATCAGCGATTTTTATTGTGACTGCGACATTATGGCGGACCCATCGGACATTTTTGACACATTTTTGGGACCATTGTCATTTATACAGTAATCACTGCTATATAAATGCAGTGATTCCTGTGTAAATGACACTGGCAGTGAAGGGGTTAACCAGGGGGTGGCAGTGTAGGGGTTAAGTGTTCCTAGGGGTGTGTTACTAACTGTGGGGGGGTTGGGCTTTCATTTAGTGAACACTGATCTCTGCTCCAATCACATGGAGCAGAGATCAGCGTCACTAGTTGCTAGGCAGAATGGAGAAATGCTGTTTACACGGCATTTCCTCCATTCAGCCGTCCCGTGAGATGATCGCGGGTATGCCCGCGGCGATCTAGTCCGTGGGTCCCGCGACCGGACTCAGGGGGCTCCCGATGGCAGGGCGGCATTGAAGATTGGACGTACATGTACGCCAATATGCCTGCCCGTGCCATTCTGTCGACGTACATCGTCGTGCGCTGGTCGGGAACCGGTTAAGGATACTAATTGAATGTGCATTTCTTACGGTATCGCCAGACCGGCTGCATCATCCTGGTACAGTAAGAAATTTCCTACCTCTATCCTTCCATTTGCAACTAAGTTTTCAACCAAGTCTGTGGCAGAGACTTTGCTAAGCAAAAATGACTCGTTGGCTGCTAGTATCCATAAACAAGGATCTATCCGACAGTTAAAGAATCCAGTTGCGAGTGGCTATTCCCTGGATTATGTACAGAGAGACTTTTATTAAAGTCAGCAGTTCCAAAGTACCTGAGCTAAACTTCATCCTTATACCCTCTATTCCCAACTGAGAGACTGAGTTCTGTTTAACCGTTTTATGCAAATAAAAACCCTAAAAAGGAATTCAAGTGTTGGTCTCTGCAGTTACTGGGCCATCAGCCCTGGGAACCCCTAGACAAGGACGACGAGTTACGAGCTGGAGGAGGTAATCGGTAAGCCCAGGAAAATGTAAGCGGCTCCTTCGGGGGTCAGTGCTACATATTACAATGTAATGATAGAAATAATGCACTTGAATCCTCCTGACACCATAACAACCATGGTGCTGTGATGATTGAAGCGTTAACTCCAGCCATTCCCTAAATAAATTGCCCCCCAAAAATGTTATTTTCTGGCAGTGCCCCTCCCGAGACTAGACTCTGGATCCGCCCCTGGGTAAGGATGAGGGATGTAAGTTCACTGTTAAGTCTGCCGGGCCCCGCGAGTCCAGCCGTGTCCTGACACACGCAGCCGCATACAGCAGCCACTGTGTCATCAAAGGCAGCCACTGTACCCATAAATTGCCACCACTGTGCCCATCAAACGCTGCCACTGTACCCATAAATTGCCACCACTGTGCCCATCAAACGCAGCCACTGTACCCATACATTGGAACCACTGTGCCCATCAAGCGCAGCCACTGTACCCATAAATTGCCACCACTGTGCCCATCAAACGCTGCCACTGTGCTCATCAAGCGCTGGGGCCGGACTAGGGGGCGGCATCGGCGACAATAAATAGATTCATGCAATGCATGCCCTTTATGGATGCACCACCGCTGAGGTCAGCAATGTGTGTCCTTCAGAGGCTGCATACAGTATACTGCATACTTTGTTGTTCGAAATTAATATAAGCTGCTGCCTGGGTACTGTGCCACATAGGTGTGGTAATCTGTTCAATGGCATTAGTTATTTTTTTTTGTGGGGGGGGTGGGCCCATATAACATTTTGCTATGGGTGTGATTTCTAGTTACGCCCCTGCACGGCGCTTCTCAATCTGAAACCAAATTCCCTAACACGCAAGCAATTCCAGCTCTTTATCCAACTTCTTAGGCCTCGGGCACACGATCGGATTTCCCGACGGAAACGTGTGATGACAGGCTGTTGGTGGAAAATCCAACCGTGTGTACGCTCCATCGGGCAATTGTTGTCAGACATTGAAGAATGGGGGGAGAGCAAGGGGGCGGGACTTTAAATGAGGCACGTGGTAGCAACAAAAAAATATATAATTTGGTGAACATAATTGGAATTTATTGGTTGCCGTAAAATACAAGTTGGGTACATTGAATATAGACATATTGAGGTGATACATGGGTAATACAGTACATCTCAGTCATAACAAAATGTCACATAAAACAGCAAGCAACAGCTTTCCAAAGTGCACCAAAACCATGATGAGAATAAAATTGTGAAATTTGGATAATGCCTGCAAAAACTCGGGCCTCTTGGATCCTTGAGTAGAATATAAAGTTAGCTGACGAAGCTATATGGGTATTGATCAATAACATGGCGTATGGCAGCTCTACGCGTTTCGTGGCTGGAGGGCCACTCGTCAGGAGCCAGCACATGATGTTTCTAAAAATAGAAATATTGGCATTACTTACATAGTAGAATAAATCTAGATATGGGCAGGGGTGATACTGAAAACCCCCGTACCAAATACAATTAAACTTACTCGAGTTCAAAAAATGGTGGTGTGATGACGGGCAATACTAGCCATCCGAACTGCAATCCCCACCGGGAGCCACGGAGGGCAGTCCAGCGGGGGCACCCCATAGGCACCAACCAGGGCGGGCACGGAACCGTGGCAACCTAAGTGTAAAGTGAAATGTAAGGTGAACCAAAATATTCACACAAGAGAAGTGAAGGGTGTGGAGGAGAGTGAAGAAAGGATGTGTAGTGAAAGAGGGGAAGTGATGGTGAGAACTAGCACTAGAAAAAAAAGGGGGGGTGGGGTGGAGGAGTAGAAGGGAGACAAGTTAGCACCAGTGAAGATGGAAGGTGAAGGGTGGAACAGATGTTGGATGCCAGGTTTTAACATTTTCCGCGGATAAATGTGCGTTGTCGGATTTTCCGAGCGTGTGTACACAAATCCATCGGACGAAAGTCCAAAGTACAAACACGCATGCTCGGAAGCAAGGATGAACCAGAAGAGGTCAGTCTTGTAAACGAGCGTTCGTAATGGAGAATTAACATCCGTGACGTGCCAAATTTTGAAATCTGGAAACGCAGCGCACAATTCTCTTCTTCTTTAATGGGATAATAATGAAGCTGCTTTGCTGGTGATACTGATGGAGTTATTGCAAACTAATTTTCTAAGGCTTTTTTTTTTCTAGTGATATCAAAAATAATATTATCATGCTTTTTTATTTTTTGGGCAAGTTAATACAACACCATTATCCCATAAGGACTTTCAAAGATGGCCGTTGTGCACCTATGATGCAGTTGCGTCATCGGCACATACGAGGCAGCCTATCCCGGGTCCTCTACACAGCTGTGGCGCCGTGATTTTCGCCCGCGACTCGGCGGTGACGTCACACTCCACCGAGTCGGAGAGGGCTTCAAAAGGCAGCTGCATTCTGCCTTATCCTCTGCAGGAGATGGCCATATGAGGGACTTTTGCTGTATGTCCCTCCGTTTGGGCTCTCTTTATTTCTTTATACTATCAGGTAAGACGCTTCAATTATAATCTACTTCTTGGCTGTCACAAGTTTATGGCTTGTGAGCCTCTCTAATTGGATGATTTTTTACAAAAACATTTTTTTCAAAAATGTTTTGGTTTTCGTTTATTTATTTATGATTGTTTCTAACTAGATGCCTTAGGCAGTCAGTGGTTAGGCTGTTTTTGGCCACTGGTGTTTCTGGCGTTGGGCTACTAGCTAGCTAGATAACTCCTACCAATATTGATTTTACAATCAATCATATGGTAATTTAAAGGTAACCGCACTACTAATTTGGGAAGTAACTTTGTCTCCCGATGATAGTTGCAACATTCAAAAATTGAATGCAGTTTTTTCACGTGTTTTAGATCAATATATTTTCCGTATCCCTTTCTGCAAGCAACTTTTATGCGGCTTTCTCTGGCGTCTGGGCCATCTCCAATTTTTAAGATTTTATATACATTTACCTTTATCTGTGAATTTAAACATGTGGTGAGACCTGTTTTTCCTTTGTTTGATCACTTGTTTCTATGTCCTGTTTTTTTCTGATTGTGTCATTATTCTATGAAATTTTGATTGATGCAGTTATCAAGCATGATATCAAAAATGTGTATTTTGACGTATTTAGGCTATATGCACTTAAAAGGATGTCTTCTTAATTGTACTTTGTTATTGCAGCATACAAAAGAGCTATACCATCAGTCTCCTGAAGAAACTCTAACGAGTGAAACATGTCGAGAGTGGTAGCGCTTTATAATAGGATTTTTATATACAGCTTACCTGTAAAATCCTTTTCTTGAGAGTACATCACGGGACACAGGAGCTTCATTACATAGTGGGTTATATAGGCACCTCTGGTGATTGGACACTGGTTGACCCAATTAAAGAGAATTCCTCCCCTATATAACCCCTCCCATTAGGGAGGCACCTCAGTTTTGTAGCAAAGCAATAAGAAACCACGTAAAACCCAAGAGGGGCGGGAGCCCTGTGTCCCGTGATGTACTCTCAAGAAAAGGATTTTACAGGTAAGCTGTATATAAAAATCCTATTTTCTTGATCATACATCACGGGACACAGGAGCTTCATTACATAGTGGGATGTCCCATAGCAATGCTCAGGTTGAGGGGAGGGAGACACAGATCATAATTCTAGACCGCCAGGGACCTGAGGACCTAAACTGCAGCCTGCAGTACACTGCGCCCGAAGGCGATATCCTCTTGCCCTCTGACATCCACCTGATAGAATCTGGTGAATGTGTGGACTGATGACCAAGTCGCAGCCTTACAGATCTGAGCCAGGGAGGCCTGGTGATGCACTGCCCAAGAAGCACTTACAGCCCTAGTAGAGTGCGCTTTCACCTGAAAAGGAGGAATCTTCCCCTTTAAGTCATAGGCCTGAGAAATAACCTGTCTGATCCACCTTGAGAGAGTGGACTTTGACGCTGCCTGACCCCTTTTAGGGCCTTCTGGCAGAATAAACAGTCAGTTTTCCTTATCTGAGCAGTTGCTTGAAGATAAAGACTGATTGCTCTAACCACATCTAAAGTGTGTAAGGATTCTTCCTCTGTGGACTGAGGATTTGGAAAAAAGGATGGTAGGATTACATCCTGATTCAGGTGGAAACCTGAAACTACCTTAGGTAGAAAGGACCTGTTGGGACGCATGACCACTCGGTCCTTATGGATAATTAAATAGGGCTCTTTACAGGAAAGAGCTGCCAATTCTGATACCCTTCTAGCCGTGGATATGGCTACCAGGAACACCAGCTTCTTTGTCAGGAGAGTTAAAGAAGCCAGATGCAGAGGTTCAAATGGTTGGGCTTCTAAGGCCGAGAGAACCAAATTCAGATCCCAAGGGCATACCGGAGGTTTGACTGGCGGTCTCATCCGCATAGCCCCCTGGATAAAAGCCCGTACTAGGGAATGTGATGCAAGCGATCTTTGAAAAAAGACCGATAGGGCCGAAATCTGCACCTTGATGGTGCTTATGGCCAAATTAATTTCAAGGCCTGATTGGAGAAAGGCCAAGATTCTGCTAATGACATACCTTCTAGGATGCCATCTCCTGGGTTCACACCAGGAAACATATGTCCTCCAGATCTTGTAATAGATACGCCTGGAGGCCGGTTTTCTGGCATTGACCAGAGTGGAAAGGACTGGCCCCGAAAGACCACGGCCTCTCAAAATGTGGGTCTCAGCAGCCAGACCGTCAAATTCAGACTGCGTAAAGCAGGATGGTAAATTGGACCCTGTGAGAGCAGATCTGGCCGGAGAGGAAGGGTCCATGGCCTGCCCACTGCCAACTTCATGATTTCTGCGAACCATGGTCGCCTGGGCCAAGCCGAGGCCACTAGAAGGACCGGCTTCGTCTCCCTCTTGACCCTTCCCAGGAACCTTGATAGCAGCGGGCTCGGGGGGAAGGCATAGATCAGATTGTACTGATCCCAGGGAACTGTCAGAGCATCTGACCCCTGAGCAAGTGCATCTCTTGTCCTTGATACAAAGTTGTCCAGTTTCCTGTTGAATCTGGACGCAAACAGATCCACGTCTGGAGTGCCCCACTTGTAACATATGTCTTGAAACACATCGGGGTGCAGAGCCCATTCTCCTGGGCACAACTGCTGGCGGCTGAGATAATCCGCCTGCCAATTCTCCACTCCTGGGATGAAGACTGCAGAGAGGCACGGAACATGCTCTTCTGCCCAGACAAGTATGTGATTCACCTCCTTCTGGGCCACCAGACTTCTGGTACCGCCCTGGTGATTGATGTAAGCCACTGCGGTGGCATTGTCGGACTGAATCCGAACTGGGAAACCTCGCAGTCTGTGAGACCACTCTCTGAGTGCCATGTAAACTGCCCGAATCTCCAAGATATTTATGGGCAGCAGACTTTCGGTCGCAGACCATTTTCCCTGCGAGCATGTTCCCTGCAACACGGCTCCCCAGCCTGTCAGACTGGCATCCGTGGTGACAATCTTCCATGAGAGGGGAAGAAAGGTTTTGCCCTTCAGCAAATTTTTGGTCTGTAACCACCAGACAAGACTTTTGCGTGCCCGAGGGGATAAACGCATAGGAAGATCCAGGGATTGGGGCTTCCTGTTCCAAATCGCAAGGATGCATCTTTGCAGGGGCCTTGAGTGGAACTGGGCGAATGGAACGGCCTCGAAAGAGGCGACCATTTTTCCCAACAGTCTCATGCCCAACCGAATGGAGGAAGATCTTCTGCCCAGAATCAGGCGCACCAGATCTCCAATGGCCAAGGCCTTTGGCTTTGGAAAGAACACCCTGCCTTGAGCGGTGTCGATAATCAGACCCAGGTAATCCAACCTGGTGGTCGGTTGTAAAGACGACTTTTCTAGGTTTATAATCCAACCTAGGCGGCCCAGATGTTCTAGCGTTTTGGTGACGCTGCGACTTAGGCATGTTGCAGTTCTCTCTACGAGAAGCAAGTCGTCTAGGTAAGCCATGGCGGCTATGCCCTGAACTCTTAAGATTGCTAAGAGAGGGTCTAGAATCTTCGTGAAGACTCGGGGGGCCGTGGCTAGGCCGAACGGCAGGGCCACAAATTGAAAATGGCGCTGCTCTACCGCGAACCTCAGAAACTTCTGGTGTGCGGGAAATATTGGCACATGGAGATATGCGTCTTTGATATCTATTGATGCCATGAATTCTCCTCCTTGCAGGGAGGAGAGCACAGTGCGTATTGACTGCATCCGGAAGGTCTGGATGTGTAGAAACCGGTTTAAGTCTCTCAGATCCAAGATAGGTCTGACACTTCCGTTTGGTTTTGGAACGGTGAAGAGATTCGAATAAAAACCTGAACCCTGATCTTTCGGGCTCACTTCTACTATCACACCCTGGGATAGTAATTGATCTAAGGCCAGAAATAGCGGTTTCTGCTTTATCGGATCCCTGGGGATCCTTGACCTTAGAAAACGAGAAGGTGGAATCTCCTGAAACTCTAGCCTGTAGCCCAGAGACACTGAAGAGATCACCCATCTGTCCTGAATCTCTTCCCGCCAGGCGCCTGCAAACTGCAGGAGCCTTCCCCCCACTCGGCCGAGCGGGGGCGCCCCTTCACAAGGAGGTCTTGGAGGTCTGCTTGGCAGGCTTCCGCCCCCAAGTCTTTTTCTGTCCCTGGGCTCGGCCCTGAGGCTTTCCAGCCGAGGAGGGCTGGGAAGGCCGTCGCCACTGTTTAGAGCTTGATGCTTCGGGAGAGAGAGTACGCCTGAATGAAGGACGTTTACTCTTCTTGACTGGAAGGAGTGTAGATTTACCTCCCGAAATATTTTGGACGAATTTATCTAATTCCTCTCCAAACAACCGTTCCCCTTTAAACGGGAACCCAGCCAAATGCTTTTTGCATGACATCTCAGCAGCCCAATTTTTTAGCCATAGAGCCCTACGCATGTGTACCAACATGAGGGACAAACGTGATGCTTGTTGGACAGAATCCAAAATCGCATCAATTATGAAACATAAGATGTGAGGCATCTCTGCATATTTCTCTACTTCCTCATTGGGAAGGAGTTCAAACATCTGTTTAACCTGTTCCTTAAGGAACTGACACAACCCCACGGCTGCGACTGTAGGTTGCACCACAGCGCCGGCCATGGAAAAGGAGGCTTTTAACAAGGTTTCCAGCCTTTTGTCAGCTGGATCCTTAAATACCTGTGCATTATCCAAAGGACAAGTTAGGTTTTTATTCACACAAGAGATAGCCGCATCAACAGATGGGGCCCCCCATTTCTTGGTGAAACTTTCCTCCACGGGATAATACATAGAAAACCTCTTGGGAGGAGTAAACAGTTTATCGGGATGTCCCCAGTCCTCATACATCAAGTCAGCCATTAAAGGATGAATTGGGAAGGAACAAGCCGTCTGTGGGGCTTTCCTGACTCCCAGGGAAGAGACAGAGGATGTAGCGACTTCAGCAGCCGGCATTCTCAATGTGGTACGCACCAATTCAGTGTAATACTGCACCTGCTTTCTGAGTGCCTGGGAGGAGGGGACTAACTCCTCATCCTCTGACTGATCCGACTGCTCATGATCCCTTTCCAAAGATAGGGATCTCTCCTCATTTTCAGAGCAACTGTCTGAGAGAGGGATTTCAGCAGAGGGAGGGGATCTACCCCTTTTTCTGCTATCTTTTAGGGAAGCAGAAATAAAATTCATTATCCTCCCTTCAAAACTCTCCAATGAAGCCCTAAGGGAGTCCTCAGTGACATAGACCGGGGCTGCGACATTAGGAGAGGCTGCAAAGCCTGAAAGGGGCACTGACTCGTCTTGAGATGCAGGCTCCACTCTTGCAGAGGGGGATGGTAATCTGCATGCACTTTTGGAACCCCTGGACCTAGGCGGTGACCTGCCAGTGCTTTTGATACCTGCCCCTGAAACCCTCGTACGAGGAGACATAGTACTGAGCTACAAAGCAGAGTTACTAGTGTAAAATGCAATCACTTTGTTGTGCTTAAAGTCTCACAATAAATCAATATAAGCTTAACTGCACAATATGATGCCGAGTAGGTGTCTTAAGGTTCGCCTGGATCCAATCCCACGGATGCTTACAGCCCACAGCTCCTGTGTCTCACCTTACAGTCCCCTGACGCTCTGGGCTTTTAAAACGGCCGTTTTGGCGCCTGCACTGCAGCATAGAGCACCTGATTGTGCACAGCTGGCAACCACACCCCCCCTCTTCCCCATTAGGCCGGGAGCGCGCCCGGCGCGCGTGCACGCGCCCGCGCGCGTGCACGAGGACCGCGGGATCCGGGGGGGGGGGGGGGGAGGAGAACCCAAAAGGAGTGACATGGGACCCCCTGATCTGCATGGGACCCCTCTTTTACTTTTATTGTGGCAGGGACTGCAAGGAGACGTGAGTAGCTGGGAGAACCAGGCATTTCACTGAGCGTGTTTGTTTGAAAGGCATGTAAGTATGCATCAGGCTTGCTCTTACTCCCTCAAGTGGTGGAAACCAGGTAAGACATACAACTACTCACAATGAAGAAATCCACTCATATATTAAATATACAGGATGACTTCCCATACCTGTTCCCCGCCGCAGGAATTGCTGATTTCAGACCAATTCCAGCCTTCACCCATCACGGCGGGTATTGTTAGCCAACCTTCAGGCGTATCTGGGGTTCTTACGAAAAGATCCTCCTACCTGGGCCTTGTAAAAAACTCTGCCAGAAACTTACGGGCACCCTGAGTAAACAGTACCCCAAGTCTGGTTGTCCCAGAGTCCAGTCTTCCAATGGAGAGGACTTACAGGCAAAACCTCGTGTCTTCGGCAGACGAGGCCCGGGTACCATACCATCTTGGGAGTCAATTATCGGCCCGAGGTATGGATCCGGTTTGTTGTAGCCCTTCGGCCCTCGCCGGGACCTGCATAGAGCTAAGTTTTACGTGACCATCGACCAGACACTGGCGAAAAAACTGAGGTGCCTCCCTAATGGGAGGGGTTATATAGGGGAGGAATTCTCTTTAATTGGGTCAACCAGTGTCCAATCACCAGAGGTGCCTATATAACCCACTATGTAATGAAGCTCCTGTGTCCCGTGATGTATGATCAAGAAATATATATATATATATATATATATATATATATATTGTAAGGGATCTTCCCGGGGTAGGGTGTGTTTGGACACAGTTCACAGCAGACTTGGAATATATGAAGCAGATCTTGGCGTTTATTCGTGGTACAAACAGTCCAGCAAACAAAACATACAGCAACACCGTGCTTTCTAAGTACAACAAAATAAACAAAAGACCTAGCCCGGCTGGGCGCTTACTAACAGGTTCTTCTCACCTATCTGACATTTATAAAGACAGCGTCTTTTCGTCTGGATATCGCAGGGTGGGTTTTAGCTCCAGCAGTGTCTGTGCTTGCAGCTTCCTTCAACATACAGGCTGTTCATTCCCTGGCTGGGAGCAATCACCTGCAGGCCTTGCAGAGCCTTTACCTTCCCAGGCTAATTAGGATCAAAGCTCACCTGATCCCAAACCCAGAACTGGATCGGGGGATGTGGAATGACAGGTCCCTCTACCAAACCTACCTGCCATTCCATATAAACCCAGGCCCGGCAAAATTACTTAACCACTCAACAGCATATCGCTGCTGAGAAACTGATCCATCCTGGATTTACCATCTCACACTCTGTCGCAACCTAGGTGAGATGTACACCCCCTCGATCACTTCTCCAGTGACATGTCTACATATCCCCCCCCTCTTTTTCAGACCGGAGGGCTGAGCCTTTTGTCCCCACAGACAACTTACCCTCGACAATGCATCAGCATTTGCCTGTAATTTCCCTGGCCTGTGTTCCACAGTGAAATTAAAGTTTTGTAGGGACAGAAACCATCTAGTCACTCTTGCATTTCTCTCCTTGTTTAACTTCATCCATGTTAGGGGGGCATGGTCTGTCACCAACTTGAATTTCCTGCTTAGCAAGTAATACTTTAAAGCTTCTAGAGCCCACTTTACTGCCAAACATTCTCGCTCCACAATGGCATAATTTTTCTCGGCCGGGGTTAGTTTCCTACTCAAGTACGTCACTGGATGCTCCTCACCATTCACTACTTGTGAGAGTACTGCACCTAAGCCTGTGTTAGAGGCATCTGTCTGGACCAGAAATTCTCGCCTGAAATCGGGGGTGATTAACACAGGTGGTTGGCACAAGGCAGACTTAAGGCTTTGGAAAGCCTTCTCGGCCTCTGGGGTCCACGTGACCATTGCTGTCTTTCCGCCCTTTGTCAAGTCAGTTAGTGGAGCAGCAACTGAGGCAAAGTTCGGCACAAATCTACGGTAATACCCCGTAATACCCAGGAAAGCTCTAACCTGTTTCCTTGTCAGGGGTCTAGGCCAATTCTGTATTGCCTCAATCTTATTTAGCTGTGGCTTAATCAACCCTCTCCCAATAATGTAGCCCAGATATTTGGCCTCTTCTAGGGCTAGAGCACACTTCTCGGCATTTATGGTCAACCCCGCATCACTTATGGCATCCAACACGGCCTGTACCTTACAGAGGTGACTTTCCCAATCAGGGCTAAAAATGACCACATCATCGAGGTAGGCAGCTGAGTAATCACGATGTGGTCGCAGAATTAAGTCCATCAACCTCTGGAAAGTTGCAGGCGCTCCATGTAACCCGAATGGCATCACTACATACTGGAATAGTCCATCAGGGGTAGAGAATGCCGTTTTCTCTTTAGCCTCAGCAGACAGTGGAATCTGCCAGTAGCCCTTTGTGAGATCGAGGGTGGTTATGTACCTGGCGTTACCCAACTTCTCAATTAACTCATCTACCCTGGGCATAGGATACGCATCGAACTTGGAGATCTCATTCAACTTTCTGAAATCGTTACAGAACCTCCAAGTTCCATTGGGCTTTGGGATTAGCACAATTGGGCTGGACCATTCACTCTGGGACACCTCAATTACCCCCAGAGCAAGCATACGTTTTACCTCGGCAGATACGGCTTCCCTACGTGCCTCCGGTATCCTATAGGGCTTAAGGTTTACTCTGCTTCTAGGCTCAGTTTCAATGTGATGATGGATGAGGTGTGTACGCCCTGGGAGGTCAGAGAACTTGTTTTTGTTTTTCTGTAGAAATTCCTGAGCCTCCTGTTTCTGTGACACTGATAGAGTATCACCTACCTTGACTGGAGGGATTGGTTGTGACAAATTATTAACAGTATTTGTCGCCACCAAGGATTCCCTGTCTTTCCAGGGCTTGATCAAGTTTATGTGATAAACTTGGAAAGGCTTCCTTCTACCTGGTTGGTGCACCTTGTAGTTCACCTCACTGATCTTTTCAACAATTTCATAAGGACCTTGCCACTTCGCCAAGAATTTACTCTCAACAGTGGGGACTAGTATAAGGACCCTATCGCCTGGGTTGAATGTCCTGATTCTTGCGGACCGGTTGTAAATCCTACTTTGGGCCTCTTGAGCCCTCTGGAGGTGTTCCCTTACGAGGGGCATTACAGTGGCTATACGGTCCTGCATTTGTGCTACATGTTCAATAACACTCTTGTATGGGGTGGACTCATTCTCCCATGTCTCTTTTGCGATGTCCAGTAGACCCCTAGGGTGACGACCATAGACCAACTCGAATGGTGAGAACCCGGTGGACGCTTGGGGCACTTCCCTAATAGCAAACATGAGGTAGGGTAATAAATGATCCCAGTCACGACCATCTTTTTCCACCACTTTCTTCAACATATGTTTCAAAGTTTTATTAAATCTCTCCACCAATCCGTCCGTCTGGGGGTGGTATACAGAGGTACGGATGTGTGAGATTTTAAATAGTTTGCATAACTCCTTCATTACTTTCGACATAAATGGCGTACCTTGGTCAGTTAGGATTTCTTTGGGGATCCCAGTCCTAGAGAACATATAAAACAACTCACGTGCAATTGTTTTAGATGCAGTGTTTCTTAAGGGTACAGCCTCAGGATAGCGGGTCGCATAATCCATGACTACCAAAATATACTGGTGTCCTCTAGCTGACTTTACAATGGGACCCACTAAATCCATGGCAATACGCTCAAAAGGCACCTCTATAATAGGGAGCGAAACCAAAGGACTGCGAAAATGAGACACTGGGGCATTAACCTGACATGTGGGGCACGACTCACAGTATTTTTTAATGTCATCATATATGGCCGGCCAAAAAAATCTCTGGAGAACCCTCTCTCTCGTTTTGTCAGTCCCCAAGTGTCCCCCAAGAACATGGTTATGAGCCATGTCAAGCACCTGACGCCGGTACGGCTTAGGTACCAGAAGCTGTTCCACAATCTCATCCTTAATCTTATTGACTCTATAGAAAAGATCATTAGTCACCGAAAAATGTGGAAATCTTTTTTCAGCATCTGGTTCCTGAGGTACCCCATTCATAACAGTAACCTGCTCTCTCGCATTTTTGAGAGTGGGGTCCTGTAATTGTGCAGCCCCAAAATTATCCCTAGACACCTCTAAGTCTAGTATATTTTGCTCAGTGGGAGGATCCTCCTCCCCAACCAGGACCTGCAAAGGAAAACAATCATTTTCATCCTGCATACTTTTATCATTCACAGCGGACAAGGCAACCTCCTTAGAGGTATCCTCACTCCTTTTGGGGATTTCTCTTTTTTCCCAGAGAGCCCAGAATAACGGAAAATCGCGGCCCAATATTACATCATGCATGAGGTTTTTAACCACACCCACTTCATATTGTACGGTGCCTTGTTTAGTCCCGACTTTAGCCCGCACTATAGGGTACACTTTTGTATCACCATGTATGCACACAACACTCATATGCTTGTTAGGCTCTAAGTCCCCAGCCACCAGGCTAGCATGCACCAAGGTTACGAGGCTTCCTGAGTCCATTAACGCTTTAACAGGAAAGTCATTGATTGTGATGTTGCAGATTTGCGGTTCAGTCTCTAGTCCAGGAACTGCAGCACAAGATGGTTCCGCAAATAGCGACTGGCGCCGGCTAGCGTCACATTCCATGGGTTCAGAGGTAAGAGGGCAATGGGCAGACACGTGTCCCGCCTCATGGCATCTCCAACACTGGATAGGGGCTGGTCTCCTTGGCAAGGAGTCCTTTTTAGAGCCCCTTAGCCACCCGGGACCATCACCAGTCTTTTGTCCCTGAGACACCACTTGAGCCCTTATCCCTCCATCAGCAGCCCTCCACACTCCCCCAATAGATGGAAGTCTCTTACCAGCTGACGGCACAGGTCTGGCGCTCCGGGGAGGTGAAGATGCTGCAGGAACATCACGGAGGTAGTCCTCAGTCGCCTGGAACCTCTCCACAAGGTTGACAAGTTCGTTTGCATCCTTAGGATCACCTTGTCCCACCCAGCGTTGCAGGTCAGTAGGAAGTGCTCGGAGGTAGCGATCCATCACGATCTTCTCTAGGATTTGTGCAGGAGTAGAAGTGTCTGGCTCCAACCACTTTCTTGCCAAATGGATTAGGTCATACATCTGGGACCTCGCTGATTGGTCCAGACTGTAGCTCCAGTTGCGTACCCTCCGGGCACGGACCGCAGTAGTAACTCCTAGTCGGGCAAGTATCTCCGCTTTTAGCCGAGTATAGTCCTTGACCTCTTGCTCACTGAGGTCATAGTAGGCCTTTTGAGGTTCACCTGTTAAATAGGGCGCAATTACCTCTGCCCATTCAGCGGCTGGTAACTTCTCTCGCTCAGCCACGCGCTCAAATATTGTTAGAAAGGCCTCAACATCGTCCTCAGCAGTCATCTTTTGCAGCGCTTTCTGCACAGTCCTTCTCCCAAAAAATTTTTCTGGAGCGGCTCCCTCCACTGTGGGTGGATTAGCAACCACAGGCGCCTCTCGATTTGCTATCAGGTGCTCGAGAAGTTGTTGTTGTGCAGCCATCATCTGCTGTTGTGCAGCCATGGACTGTTCATGTCGTTTATTGGCCTCTGTCTGAGCCTGCTGTTGTTGCAAACTCACTTGCATAAACTGCTTCAGCATCTCCTCCATGTTGCTGGACTGTTCTTGGAGTTTAGATGCAGCTTTCACCCAGGACATAAGCAGCTGTAGCCAAGTCTGTCCACACCGTTGCCCCTAGCAACCGTCTGTTGCCCGCATTCGAACACCAATTGTAAGGGATCTTCCCGGGGTAGGGTGTGTTTGGACACAGTTCACAGCAGACTTGGAATATATGAAGCAGATCTTGGCGTTTATTCGTGGTACAAACAGTCCAGCAAACAAAACATACAGCAACACCGTGCTTTCTAAGTACAACAAAATAAACAAAAGACCTAGCCCGGCTGGGCGCTTACTAACAGGTTCTTCTCACCTATCTGACATTTATAAAGACAGCGTCTTTTCGTCTGGATATCGCAGGGTGAGTTTTAGCTCCAGCAGTGTCTGTGCTTGCAGCTTCCTTCAACATACAGGCTGTTCATTCCCTGGCTGGGAGCAATCACCTGCAGGCCTTGCAGAGCCTTTACCTTCCCAGGCTAATTAGGATCAAAGCTCACCTGATCCCAAACCCAGAACTGGATCGGGGGATGTGGAATGACAGGTCCCTCTACCAAACCTACCTGCCATTCCATATAAACCCAGGCCCGGCAAAATTACTTAACCACTCAACAGCATATCGCTGCTGAGAAACTGATCCATCCTGGATTTACCATCTCACACTCTGTCGCAACCTAGGTGAGATGTACACCCCCTCGATCACTTCTCCAGTGACATGTCTACAATATATATACACATACATATATATATATATATATATATACACATACATATATATATATACATATATATATATATATATACATATATACATACATATATATATACATACATACATATATACATACATACATACATATATACATACATATATATATATATATATATATATATATATATATATATGTCTGATTAACTCATATATCCCCCTTTTGTATGGATGTATTATTGTGTACCGTATTTATCGGCGTATAACACGCACTTTTTTCCCCTTAAAAGCAGGGGAAAATCGTGGGTGCGTGTTATACGCCGATCCCCCGAAATTCTGAGCCTCTGGGCGGCTTTCAGCCGCCTTCGGCTCTTCAAGGCGGCTTTCGGCTGCCTTCGGCCATTATTGGCGGCTTTTGGCCGCCTTCGGCCGTTCTCGACGGCTTTCGGCCGCCTTCGGCTCTTCTCTGCGGCTTCCGGCCGCCTTCGGATGTTCTCGGCGGCCGAAAGCTGCCGAGAATGGCCGAAGGCGGCCGAAAGCTGGCGAGAAGAGCCGAAGGCGCCGGAGGCCCGCTGAGAAATACCGCGCGCCGCTGAGATACACATCCGGCTCTGTATCTCGGCGGCGGCATTTTTAAAAAATAAAAAATAAATAGCAAATAAAATAGACAAGGCTGCAATGGGGGACAAGGCTGCAATGGTGGACAAGGCTGCATAAGGCTGCAATGGTGGACAAGACTGCATAAGGCTGCAATGGTGGACAAGGCTGCAATGGTGGACAAGGATGCAATGGTGGACAAGGCTGCAATGGTGGACAAGACTGCATAAGGCTGCAATGGTGGACAAGGCTGCATAAGGCTGCAATGGTGGACAAGGCTGCAATGGTGGACAAGGCTGAATAAAACTGCAATGGTGGACAAGGCTGCAATGGTGGACAAGGCTGCATAAGGCTGCAATGGTGGACAAGGCTGCATGACAAGGCTGCAATGGTGGACAAGGCTGCAATGGTGGACAAGACTGCATAAGGCTGCAATGGTGGACAAGGCTGCATAAGGCTGCAATGGTGGACAAGGCTGCATAAGGCTGCAATGGTGGACAAGGCTGCATAAGGCTGCAATGGTGGACAAGGCTGCAATGGTGGACAAGGCTGCATAAGGCTGCAATGGTGGACAAGGCTGCAATGGTGGACAAGGCTGCAGATGACACTGATGTAAGTTTTTTTTTCCCCTTAAACTTCCCTCCTAAAAGTTTTTTTTCCTTAAAATTCCCTCCTAAACTTGGGGTGCGTGTTATACGCCGGCACGTGTTATACTCCGATAAATATGGTAATTTAATAAAAATCTATTTTTTTACATTATTACCTTTGTTGGTGTGACCCATGTACTGGATACCGATAAAAGTCCTGAGGTTTGTTACCTCTTTATCCCCCCTTTTCTTTGTCATATTTTGTATTTTTGGGATGTGGTATCCGTAGTTTGATCTCTTCATCTTGCTGTCTCTTGATACCATTACCCCGTATTTTATAAGATCAAAGATACAAAGATGTTGGTGCCTCTTGTCAATTTTACATTGTATTTTTTAAAATGTAACTGCCTACTCCCAAACTGTCATTTGAAGTAAAACCCATAGCCAAGTATTATTCTCCACAATTTTTTTTATGGTGCATTAAAAAAAAGAAAACAAATACAGTTAGACATGCTATCTGCCAATAGAACTAAAAAGGGCATTCTATGCATCCAACAATATAGAAAGTATACCAAATCAAATCATTATTATTCAACGAAAAAAATAATGTCAAAGCAATAACTCCAAGGCCAATAATAAATAAAACGTTATCTCCTCCGATTCCGCAACATGTCTGGTTGACGAACGGCCGTTCAGAAACAAACTGAAAAGTGCGAAATGAAAAGTGCAAATCAACACTCACCAAACTTCTACTAACACGAAATTAGAAGAAGGAGCCCAAAGGGTGGTGCTGAAGAGCTGAAAAACAACGTAGTATGTCACTACGTTCGTATTTGTTGGCCGACAATTCCTTGCCGTATGTATGCAAGACAAGTTTGGGCCAGCGCACCCTTCGGACAAATGTCCGCGGTTTTGTTGGCCAACAATCCGATTGTGTGTACGAGGCTTTACAGCTGTGAAACAAACCATAGCTAAAGCATGGAAATCCCCCACTTTAATTATTGCTGAGGCTAACCACAGGGTAAATCGCACCATGATACATGCCAAAATGGAAGCCATTGAAAAGGATCAGGTCTACAAATTTGACATAATTCTGGCAACCCTGGGTCACTCACTGCTTACCGCGGACCTTTGATCAAACAGTCCTTTTGCCATGGCAGCGAATAACACACCATTCTCACCAGTGGCGTCGCTAGGGGGTGGCTTTTGGGGCTATAGCCCCGAGTCTCTGCAGGGGTCCCCAAGGGGAGGGGAGGGGAGGCTCTCTGGGGACCCTGATGTAAGTGGGGGGGCTCTCTGGGGACCCTGATGCAGGGGGGCGGCTCTCTGTGGACCCTGATTTAGGGGGAGGCTTTCTGGGGACTCTGATGCAGGAGGGAGGCTCTCTGAGGACCCTGATTTAGGGGGAGGCTCTCTGGGGACCGTGATTTAAGGGGTGGGGGCTCTCTGGGGACCCGATACAGGGGGGGGCTCTCTGGAGACCATGATTTAAGGGGGAGGCTCTCTGGAGACTCTAATGTAAGGGGGGCTCTCTGGGAACCCTGATCTAAGTGGGGGACTCTCTGGGGACCCTGATGTAAGGGGGGGGCTCTCTGGGAAAATGTACACACACACACACATATATATTATATTATATACATCCAAGCATATGACTTTCTTTACTACGCTGCTATGGGCTCTAGCCCCAGATCTTTTGTAGACCTAGCAACGCCCCTGGTTCTCACTGAATGTCTTCCTGTCAGATCAGATCATACTTGAAGACGCCTTCTCTTTTTCCATCTTCTCTCCTTTTCTCTCATTTCTCCCCACTAGGATGAAGCTCCCCCTTTACCAGTAACACAGACTTCCCAGGTATAACCTCTCATTGAGAGAAAGTAGGAATCCTTGGTTGTGGGTGAAAGTGAGCCAGTGGTGGATGTTGATGGCTTTGAGAGTATTGTCTCTCACTTCCTTACCTGGAATAGAACCTTGGTCTAGATCGACCAGTTGGGGGAGATGGGGAAGGAGCCGATTCGCCAGCGTTTTGGCGTACCGTTTGAGATCTACGTTGAGCAATGAAATGGGTCCGTAGCTAGTGACAGCTGCGGGGTCCTTTCCTGGCTTTGGTATAACTACGATGTGGGCATTTAGTAGATCTTGCAGGGGCTCTGTGGGTGTCGCAAACGAATTGAAGGCCGATAAGAAGAAGGGGGTGAGGATATAAGCCTACGTTTTGTAGTATCCTACGGTTAGGCCGTCGGGGCCGGGGCTCTTGCCCATTTTCATTTGTTTTAGCATGAGATCTATTTCGTCTTTCTTGAGGGGGGGAGTCTAGGTCTTGTGCTATAGAATCAGAAATAGGGGTTGGGCTGTATTGTCTTAAGAATTCCATTATCATTTGTTTTCTTGTAGTGTCGTCTATGGATGGGTCCGTCGGGGGCAGGTTGTAGAGTTGAGAATCGTATTTCACAAATTGTTTGGCTATGTCTGGGATGGAGGTAAGTTTGCGTCCTGATGCATCTATCACTGAATGTATGGTAGTGGTAGCCTTTTTAGTCTGTAGGGCTCTCGCAAGTAGTTTACTTGCTTTATTGCCATATTCGTAGAATATTTTCTTAGAAAAGATGTATTTGCATCGTATTTGTTTGCCGAGTATTTCTAAGAGATGAGATCTAGCTTGTATAAGGTAATTTAAAGTGTCCAGAGCTTGCGAGCGCTTATGTGCGTTTTCTAGTTGTCTGATCCTATCCGTGAGTTCTGTATATGAATGAATGAATGAAATACTTGTATAGCGCACAATGCGAACTGAATCGCCCCTAGGCGCTGTGGCGAGCTTTGATCATCTGCTAAAAGAGGAAGGTCTTGAGTTTTTTCCTAAAAGCCAGGTGATTTTCTTCCAGGCGGATGTTGATTGGTAGAGCGTTCCATAGCCAAGGCCCTTGGACAGCGAATCTCCGATCACCCTTGGATTTATACCAGGCTTTGGGCACGAGGAGGAGGTTTCCTTTTTTCATGATTACGTTTGGCGGCTGTTGCAATGAGGGTGCCACGTACCACACACTTCTGTGCTTCCCAGTTAATAAGCAGAGAGGTATCTGTGGGTTTGTCCTCTTGAAAGTATTGTGTAATACGAAGTCTAACCTCTGCCTCTACGGAAGGGTCAGTAAGGAGGGAAGGGTCAAGCCTCCACATCTGTGAGTGTGGGAGCGTTTCTGGGAACGTCATTGTCATGGAGATAGGGTTGTGGTCTGATAGGAACATGGGATTGATGGAGGCATGCTGGAGCAGAGAAAGATCTTTTTGTGAGAGAAACAGATAATCTATTCTGGAGTATCTGTTGTGTGGCGTTGAGAAAAATGTGTAGTCTTTGCTGTTGGGATTTAGGGTACGCCAAGTGTCGTGGAGTAGTAAATTCTGGAGGAGGGATTTAATTTTGTGTAAGGCTGCATATGGGAGAGAGGATATGCCAGTGGAGGTGTCTTGTGTGGGGTTGAGTGGAACATTGAAATCCCCTCCTAGGATTAGAGTACCTTCCTGAAACGTGGTTAGCGTATCACTGATGGTGCGGAAGAATGTCACTTGACCAGTATTAGGGGCGTATATGTTTGCCAATGTGAGTTTCCTACCTAGGTATGAACCTTTTAGAAAGAGGCACATGCCTGTCTCATCAATTAATGTATCAATGGGTTGGAACGGGCAGCGTTTCGCTATAAGAATATAAACCCCCTTTGATTAGGATAATGGATTGGTTGCATGATACGCTGTTGGGAAGTAGTGATTCTGTAGTTTAGGAGTTGAATCAGTGCGGAAATGTGTTTCCTGTATAAATATGATGTCCGCTTTGTCGCATTGCATGGCAAGGAGGAGCTGGGATCTTCTTTCTGGTATGTTAAGTCCCCTAGCATTAAGTGAAACGATCTTGATCGGTGGTGTGGCTGAGTTAGATGGTGGTGAGGTCATCGCTGGTGTTCTATTGTATGTCCTTCAGATTATCAGATGAGAGAGATCTGCAGAGCTGCGGCGGGGAGAGAGCAATGAAGAGGGTCGAGGTCTGGGTTTTTGGGTAGTGTCGTTTGTGGGTGAGAGAAAAGTGGAGGGGGGTGTTTGAATTGGGTCGTGTGGTGTAGTGTGTAGGGGGGGAAGCGGAACGTGGAGGGGGAAAGGAGAGGTATTGCGGTGGGCGATGAGAGCTAGTTCACCTGTCAAAGTTAGAGGGTATGACAGAGATGGATGTACCGGATGGGTTCGGTGGCTAAATGCCACTGTGTGGGAGTTGGTTTGTCGAGAGAAAGGAATTAGGGAGCATAGTCCGTCAGACCATTGGCCCTATCGTGTAAAGCTGCGTACACATGTAGCCGTCTGTCCGACGTACTTAGTCTGGCGGACTTACCACCAGACTGTCCGTCGGACTTTCCATACGGGCTACTTGCCCACACACGGCACTTTTTCAGCGGACTAATACGGCGTACTAAGTCCGCCGTACTATCCGCCCTACTTTTGAAATGAACGGACTCGCCCACACACGCGGAGGAAAGTCCGCTCATTTCGAGCGCGTCTCCAGGTAGGCGGGGCCCGTGAAGGAGACGCCGCTGGCCCCGTCACCTGGTATGGACTTAAAGGGGAACCCCAACGCCGAAAAGAATCGGCGTGGGGGTCCCCCCCCCCAAGTCCACAACAGACCCTGGTCCAAGCACGCTACCTGGCCGGCCAGGAAAGGAGGGGCGAGCGAGCGCCCCCACCCCCTCCTGAGCCGTACCAAGCCGCGTGCCCTCAACATGGGGGGTGCCTTGGGAAAGGGGGGGCCGCGCGGCCCCCCCACCCCAAAGAACCTTGTCCCCATGTTGATGAGAACAAGGGCCTCTTCCCGACAACCCCGGCCGTTGGTTGTCGGGGTCTGCGGGCGGGGGGCTTATCGGAATCCGGGAGGTCCCTTTAATAAGGGGGCCCCCGGATACCGGCCCCCCCACCCTATGTGAATGAGTATGGGGTACAATGTACCCCTACCCATTCACCTGTAAAATAAAGTACAAAAAAAAAACCACAACACACAAGATAAAATAATTTATTGCACAGCTCCGGGGGTCTTCCCTCTTCGGGGGTCTTCTCGCCGGACTCCTCCGCTATCTTCTTGTAGCTCTTTTACTAGTGGAGGAGCCCGGCTTTCTTCCTCGCCGCCGCCCTCTTCTTCCGACTTCGGGGGTCTTGTCCCCCTCTTCGGTTCTTCTGCCGGGCCACCGCGCCTTCTTCTAGCTCTTTTACAGGCGGTCTTCTGTCGCCGCCGCCGCCGCCCGTTCTTCTTCTCCTTCTTCTCCTGGAGATGTTGACTCGACGTTCTCTCCGGCCGCAATGCCAGGGACGCGCTGCGCTGCCACTTATAAAGGGACAAGGGGCAGTGTCACATGGGTTGATGTCACATGGGTTGGTGTCACATGGGTTGATGTCACATGGCGACAGTCCCAGCATCCTCCGGGACTGTGACATCGTAAGGGGGCGGGGTCACCATGTGACACCAACCCATGTGACACCAACCCATGTGACACTGCCCCTTGTCCCTATATAAGTGGCAGCGCAGCGCGTCCCTGGCATTGCGGCCGGAGAGAACGTTGAGTCAACATCTCCAGGAGAAGAAGGAGAAGAAGAAGAAGAAGAACGGGCGGCGGCGGCAGCGACAGAAGACCGGGCCACCGCCTGTAAAAGAGCTAGAAGGTGGCCCAGCAGAAGAACCGAAGAGGGGGACAAGACCCCCGAAGTCGGAAGAAGAGGGTGGCGGCGAGGAAGAAAGTCGGGCTCCTCCGCTAGTAAAAGAGCTACAAGAAGATAGCGGAGGAGTCCGGCGAGAAGACCCCTGAAGACGGAAGACCCCCGGAGCTGTGCAATAAATTATTTTATCTTGTGTGTTGTGGTTTTTTTTTGTACTTTATTTTACAGGTGAATGGGTAGGGGTACATTGTACCCCATACTCATTTACATAGGGTGGGGGGGCCGGTATCCGGGGGCCCCCTTATTAAAGGGGGCTCCCGGATTCCGATAAGCCCCCCGCCCGCAGACCCCGACAACCAACGGCCAGGGTTGTCGGGAAGAGGCCCTTGTCCTCATCAACATGGGGACAAGGTGCTTTGGGGTGGGGGGGCTGCGTGGCCCCCCCTTCCCCAAGGCACCCCCCATGTTGAGGGCACGTGGCCTGGTACGGCTCAGGAGGGGGGGGCGCTCGCTCGCCCCTCCTTTCCTGGCCGGCTGGGTAGCGTGCTCAGACAAGGGTCTGTTGTGGACTTGGGGGGGACCCCCACGCCGATTTCTTTCGGCGTTGGGGTTCCCCTTTAAGTCCATACCAGGTGACGGGGCCAGCAGCGTCTCCTTCGCGGGCCCCGCCTACCTGCAGACCCGCTCGAAATGAGCGGACTTTTCTCCGCGCGGGAAAAGTCCGCTCATTTCAAAAGTACGGCGGACTGGCACACACACGGCCGGAATGTCCGCCGAAATGCGAGTCCGGCGGGAAGATTGGAGTGCAACACTACCTTCTAAGTCCGCCATACTTTCGGGTCAAAAAAGTATGCCGGAGGCTACACACGGGGGGATTGTCTGGCGGACTTGAGTTTGCCGGACTTTTCCAGCCGCTTGTTTGATCATGTGTACGCGGCATAAGTTTGAGGTCGGATGTGGAGTGGTTTGTGCAGATGGAGATGCATAATGCGGGTCACGTGGCAATTAACTCGCGTGTCTACGTGTAGGGGCAGTCTGCGTTAGGGTATGACCTTCGTTTGTATACGTGTATGACTGGAGTGGGTGGCTATGTCGGTTCTGGCCAGTGTAGAGAAGTCAGTTGTGCTGAAAGGCACAAACGTACTATAGAGCCTGAGCTTGTCTGAGTGAGAGCATGGCATGTGTTACTGTTATCCATCTCAGTTGATCTGTGGGGCGGGTCAGCCTCTGCCTTATATGGGTAAGACACTTCTAACAATGTCATAACAATGACAACATGACAACCAAAACAATCAATGTAGAGTTGATGATAGAAATGAGTGCTGGTAGGATGGGGGAGCAGGAGAGGAAAGGAGGTGGTCTGAAAGTGTTCCTGGCCAGTCTTGGCCGTATGTGGTTTGGTGTATATTTCGTGAGGAGGGTTGTATTAAGTGTTGCATATGCCCATAATAAGCTGTAGGCTATCGTGCGGACAAAGTGAAAGGTAGGAGTATTGTATGGTGGGGTGAGAAAGATAGTATGTTTCACCCCTGAATCGTCACTGGCAGTGCTTCCAGTTAGGGTGGTAGTGGCGATGTGTATGGAGTATCACTAAGAGGCGTCCTGTGAATTCTCTTCTTCTCCCCCCCATCCCCCCCTCTTTGTTTTTGTTATCATTGAAATGTAATACTAGGTAGCGTTACACCGAACCCTACTGGGAGGTTGGTAGTGAGGGTTGTGTGCATGGGATTCGGGGTGAGCGTTACCATTTTTCAACATGTGGCATGGAACATATAGAGTGCAAGCAGTCAGAAAAGCATTCAATTAATAATAAGATGGTTCATTTGAATAGATACAAACCAGTAGGAAAGGGGAGGTCAGATGTCTCTGCCTAACACTGAGTAGAGCAAGCTGTGGCCGGTTATTCCCATTCTTTGACCGTAGGCGCGTGTCCAATGGTGGAAGGCACAAGATATTTTATCAGGAGAGTCCCAAGTCCGTAGTGTGAAGGGATATTGATGTAGCTTCTTAACTGCAGGGGGGTTGTAGATACCAGGGGGATCAAATTGACTGCACAAGAGGAAAATTATTCCTATGTGCATACTTGGGTCCGATGCTGGTGGGGGGAAATTCTTTTGTGGAGCTGCAGCTATAGTCAATCTCCAGGAAGTTATTACTGTATTGAAGAGACTCCAGGTCTCCTACATCTTGATGGTTAGGGGGGAAGTCTGCTGCCGAGTCTGTGCATGCGTCCCAGTTGAATGCTGCTGCTTAGTGGTGGTCTGTCCCCCTGGGTAGTCACTTATAGATGTATAGCATACTCTTTGTCAGCCATCCCATGTGCACCATGTTGGTCTCTGTAATGGCAAGCTAAATTTCGGCATTACATTGCCGTCTGTGTATAGCGGGAAAGGGCTTTTGTGAGGGGGAGGGCTATCTCGCACTTTACAGACTGGAAATTCTGAGCTGACTTCATGAAGAAAAAAAAAAAGGAACCGTTAAAAGTTTAACCATTAAAAGTATGAAAAAGAAAAAACTGTGAGGGTAGGGCTCACGGGTATGTCAGGCTCTCATACAAGTAACCCATGCAAACAATATAGTGAGAAGGAGTAGTGAGCGAAAGTACTTATCCAAGTTCCTTGGGAGTCTTCCATCGGAGCTATTTTAGCGATCGCGACGTGCTCTGCGAGGCAGGGGAGCATTAGACGGGTTCGGGAGCTGGTGTCTAGGCATTGTGGCCAGGCTGGATCTGGTGGACGATGGTGATCGGCGTCTCCAGAGTCTTGAGTCCTGTGCTTCCATCGGTTCCTCCCAAGATGAGTGACGGCCATGATCGGGGATCTTGAAGTCTGCATACCAGTTTGGGACCGTCACACATGGTATGTCTAATGTTTGTCAAAAGGCGTCCAGTTCTTCAAGGATTCTTAGTAGGGCAGAGTGTCCTTGGTGGGTAGCTAGAAGACTAAACGGAAACTTCCAGCGGTATCGTATTCACCTGCTCCGCAGAACTTCTAGCAGAGGGCACCGGTCTTTGTGGTGCCGGAGAGTGATTGCGAAAGGTCTTGGTAGATATGGAGTGTGTGACCCTCATGTTCTAGCCACGTTTTATCGCGGGCTTTGCGGAGGATTTCTTCCTTTGTCGCAAAGTCATCAATGTGGCAGATGTCTCTCGGGGGGGTCTGTGACCCTGCCTCGAGGTCTGAGGGCCCTATTGATGTGCTCCATGGTGATAGGAGTTTGGCGGGGTTGATTCAGAAAGCTGTTGAAAAGAGTTGTGATCGTCGGGAGAATCTGGTCCTGTTCAACTGATTCGAGGAGGCCTCTCACTCTCAGATTGTGACGCCATCCCCGATTGTCTAAATATTCGACATGGCCTTGTAAATCACGGAGCTGTAGGGTGTGAGCATCCACATTATGATGAATCTGCCGTATTGCCATCTGTTGTTGCGTGGCGATTTGCTCAGCTCTCTGTACTCTGACCGCTATCGCCTGGAGCGTGTCCTTAATGTCAGCTGCTACCGCTCGTAAATCATTCAGGGTCGGTTGTTGAAGTGGAGGTTGGCTGTTTCCCACAGGAGCAGGCTGCTGATCGGTCGGAGTCAGCATGACCCCATTGTGGTTGTGAGGAGAGGGTGAGACAGGAAGGGAGGCTGCCATGCTCGCTCTCTGGGTCCGGAATATCGCCTGTATAATCTGGATATTGCGGCTGTTAATATCTCTCGGGGAGCGGGATCTGGATGTTGAGTGTCCGAGGGAGGAAGTACCCATGATGGGTTGTAAAATGTTAGCAGCAGTCCCCGATGAAATCTCAATGAAGGCCGAGGTCTGACGGAGCTCTAGAATTAAGCAGCCATCTTCTCTCAAGGCAAACCACGCCCCCCCCCCCCAGCATCTCTGTTATAATTTGTAAACTCAATAAAAACCGTTTTAACAAGAAAAAAATCAATTTGTAACATATTTTTTGTGCATTTTTGTATTATCTCAGATTTTTCTTTTGCACAATAGCAAGGGAAAAAAAAAATTAAAGAGACTTTACATAAGAATGAAGCCAGTGATAAAAGAAAAATCAAGGTGAAATTTTTGTCTTGTTGCCTAAAAAAACCTCAAATAAGAACATAATACACCAAAATAAGTGAATAAATGCAAGGGAAAAGACACTGAATTGATTATTTATATTGTTTTGTGATATTAGTGTTTTATTATTGGCATGATCGGTAATCTAGTACCAGTATCAAAATAAGAATAAGAATAAGAATATAAGAATATGAGAATATGAGAATATAAGAGAATGAGAATAAGAATAAGAGAATAAGAGAATAAGAATAAGGCCGCGTACACACGCGGGGACTGTTCGCCCAACTTTCCGCCCGTGTGTGGGCTTTCAGCGGACAGTTTCAGCGAACAGTTTGCTGAACAAGGTTTTTCGGAATTTCCGAAAAACTGTCCGCTGAAACTTGGTTTCAGTGAACAGTCCCCTCGTGTGTAGGCTTGTTCGTCAAACTAAGTTCCGCGCATGCTCAGAAAGGATTTACACGCCGAAAGTTGTAATGCAATGTATAGGACGTCGTATTTTGCGTCCCGTCGTACGTGCCGTTCACGTCATCGCGCACGGTTTCAGCAAACTGTTCGTACGTCGTGTGTGGCCATGTCCGTCCATGCTAATTTTGAGCGGACTGTTTGCCGAAACTGTTTGACGGACAAAGTTGGGCGAACAGTCCCCGCGTGTGTACGCGGCCTAAGAGAATAAGAATGAGAATGAGAATGAGAATAAGAGAATAAGAATAAGAGAATACGAATAAGAATAAGAATAAGAGAATAAGAGAATAAGAATAAGAGAATAAGAGAATAAGAATAAGAATAAGAGAATGAGAATAAGAATAAGAGAATAAGAATAAGAGAATAAGAATAATTAAAAAATGTAAAAAAAAAAACAGGTTATTTTATATACAAACAAAATGCTAAAAAAATAGTATTTATGTTAATATTTATTATTTTTATTTATTAGCATTGTACACTGAAAATGTGAGCATTGTATGAAGTTTATTTCATGCAATAATTAATTTTTCTTCATGTATCATATCAGAAATGAAAGCTTTCTAGATAATCACAACATTAATTGGCATTGTTACAATGTTCTTTTTTTTTACTTTGACTCCCTTGACACCCCCCAGTGGGATTGCTCATTTGTAGAAGTTTTAGTTGTCTTAGTACTAATTAGGATCCAAGGTTTGCAGATGCTGTGAAAATGCTGTAATAGACTAATCTTTGAGTGTTCCTAATTAACTTCGTCAGAATGATTGAGCTTACAGTAAATGCAGAATAATTGCTCCCAGTGGATGCAACCGTAACATAACGCATCTTTATCAAGTCAGTTTTGGGGATTCCCTATTTGGCTATCGATGAGTCTTGTTATCTTAAGTTGTCATTGGGGATTTATAGTGTTAGGAAGTTAACTGTAATACTAATGAGCTTTAACAAGTTACTTAAAATGCGCACTTAGAAAAGCAGAAAAAGTTAAATAAATGTACTTTTTTGTATTTACAAGACTTATTTAAACAAAATCAATAATTAAAAACGCAATAACAAAACTAAAACACTGCCAATATATGCTCAACTATATATTATGTGCAAATACTATGAATGAATACGGGGTGACCCAAAAGTCCTCATACGTAGGTAAAATGGAAAATTGTAGCTAAATTTAACTTTATTTACAAAATATTCATTACAAAATATCCCCTACGTGTTGGCCACCACTTTCTACACACAAAAAGTCCTCTCCCCCAGTTGTTATGCAAGTAATTGCATTTCAAACACGTTCCATTAAATTATCCATGTTTCTAATCTTTTCCCTGTACACCATGGCATTTACAGTAAGTGGCCCCATAAGTAAAAGTCAAATGCGGACAGTTCAGGGGATCTCTCAGGCCATTCCACAGGGCCATGGTGACCAATCCACGAACATGGAAGCTGTTGATCCAACCATCGCCATACGTTGATACTATAATGAGGTGGTGCCTCCCATGTATGGAGACTTTTGGGACACCCTGTAATGATATATAATATTTTCACTGCTAGTCTTGCTACATGGCAGCTTTGATTTGATTTTTATTTGGGCTATTGTCCCTTATAGATAGACACAGGGTCGGCACTACCACTAGGCAAACTAGCCAACCACCTAGGGCGCACTACCACCTAGGGCCCAGCCACGGCCTCTGTCCTGGTGATGTCCCTGGATTGGGTGAGCTTGGCTTATAGGGGTTTCAGCATTTCACTCTTGATTCAAAACAAACAATCACTCAGCCTTGTCAGAAACCATGAAATCAGGCCGAGACAGAAGTACAGTTAAATCATGCTTGTTTAGTAATAGTAAAAAGAACAAACGTAGTCAAAACACAGCCAAAGTTCAGTAACCGGAACGGATAGTCAGCCAAGCCAGAAGTCAGGGGTCAATGTAGTGGAAAAGAAAGCAGGATCTGGAGCCAGAAGGGATGTCAGCAAAGCAAGTCTTGAACAGGATCACAGGAGATAGTTTCTGTGATGTTGACAAAGGCAGAGCTCCTCTGGAATGGACGGCTTAAGTAGGCAGGACTGATGAGCACGATATCATCAACAGCTGAGTAACTTTGGAGAGAAAGGAGCTGGCAATTAGCTGACAGCTTAGCGGCCAGTCCAGAGAAGGAAGGGCTGAGCCCAGCCCTGGCAAGCCTCCAGGCTTGTACATGCAGCACTCCTGGTCTGGCCTTACCCTTTAGGCTTTTGGGGGTTAGTCTAAAAACTCTGAACTTATAGTTGTCAGTGCACATGCATGGGATCAGGTCATTTGTTTGGGATCAGTTCATGTCTATCTGCATATACTTGGCCTAATTATTTCTAATATGGTGTTCTAGAAGTCATGCTGAAAGGGAGTTTATCAGAGAAGTTGATAAGGCACAAACTAATGAAAGAGAATGCGGAGGAGGAAGAGGAGGAGACATACATTGAGGAATGAGTGAAAGGGGCACAGACTGTGGCTCAGTGGCAGCCCATGCATTAAGGGTGTACAGGCGCCGCCTCCTCTATCACTCCACGCCCCTATATGCATAATGGATAGATTCATGCATAGCACGAATCTATCCATGGCCACCCTCTATTCAGGATGCCAGGCGCCTGAATTACAGCAGCGGGGGTGTGTTTTTTGAAGCACCAGATTAGAGCAAAGGGCTCTAATAGGCTTCAAAATAGGGTGGACTCGGAGCACAGAGCATTGCACTTGGAGCCCACCCAGGTGTGTTAGAAAAGCAAATTAATATAATATTATATTAATTAATTGATAATATTTATACTTGTCTAACACTGAACTGCCTCTCCGCCAATCAGGTCTAATACCCCTCACCTGATTGGCTGAAAGGGCAGGTGCTCCTATTGGATGCCTAGCCTAGCGGGAAGAAAGAAGAGGCATATGGAGGACACAGTTCGCAGCTGCCTGACCCACTACCCATCCCACAGCTCGCCGCCGTCAACCACTGCCTGACCTGCCCCCAAGATGGGGTAATTGCCGGTAAGATAGCGAGTGGGCAGACGGGGGCTCACAGTGGCTGCATTTGATGGGCACAGTGGCTGCACTTGATGGGCACAGTGGCTGCACTTGATGGGCACAGTGGCTGCACTTGATGGGCACAGTGGCTGCATTTGATGGCACAGTGAGGCTACAATTGATGGGGGTTTTTGTCAGTATTTTTCAGAATTTTTCAGTTTGTTTGCACCCCCCCAATTTTTTTTAGCACCAGCTGCCACTGCTGTGACTCATATACACTGGAGAGGTAATGGAGCTCATTGCTCCATTACTGAGCAGTATAAATGTCAGTGTCCATGAAATATGGTTTAGCATGATTAGAATGCCGCTATTGACTCAACCCTCTACTATTATTTGAGGGCGGCACTTTTTTGGGGAAATGGGGTGCCAAGGGGTACGGAAGTTAAAAAAAGATTGGGAACCCCTGCTTGAGCACAGATTAAGGGAAATAGTTCAACTTTCCTTCTATGATTATTATCATTATAATATAATATGAATGTGTTGAGAATGGTATTCTCCTATAGGGATGAGAACAATAGGAATAGTTAAATGTCTTTGTTGTAATTTTTTTGGTAGCTATATAAATGTTGATTGATTATTGTAATGGAAATTTGTAGGTTCTGTATGTAATTGTATTCTATTTTTTATGTATTGCACGATGCCCTCACTGTGCACACGGCACTAATAATGTTTTCAGTACATGTTTTGCATTCTTTCAAGTCCTGATTAGAATTACCCTGCCTATGTAACGCCCCTTGTTACCATAAACGTACAATTGTAATATTAATGTGATACCTACGTAATCATGTGTATAAAAACCTTCACATGCGTCATAATAAAGGAGAATGGTTATTTGGAAAGATGCTGAGCGTATCTTTTGTGTCTGTTCCCTACTGCAGTAGTTATTAATTTGGAACCACTAATCAATATGAGGATAGGAGTTGCCTATCATCAAAATATCCATTTCAGGTGGCGAAGCCAGCTCAGCAGGGGTTATCAGGTGACCCTGAGTATCCGAAACGAGGAGCTTGAGACGATCCGGGAATTTCTGATAATCAGCCGGCTGAGGTAAGCCTTTTGCTTACATTTTGAGTTATCAGACTTCCTTGATTGGTAAGGCATTTTCGGGACAAAGGGTACCTATTTTACTCCCCTTAATCGAACTGTATTGATTAGTGGTTATATGTTATGTTGTCACTGTCTACTGTCCATCAGAGTGTTATAGATAAAGGGAAGAATAGTGCTGTTCAGGTATATGTAGTACATCTGCTAGATAAAGTAGTTTAGAGGCAAGAGGGTATAGGCACACGTAGAGAAGACTGGCCAGTCATTATGGGCATTAAATTAAGTAAGGGAATGATGGGTAAGAGACCCTCAAAAATGCCCAGCGCAAGAGGAGCGCTATATATGAACCGAAGGTGCGGTTTCGCCTATACTGAGCCCCTAGATTAATGGTTAAAGTGGACAGGGATCCACAAAGGGTAACTGGGTTACCACCAAAGTCCACAGGGACAAAGAATCATGCAGAGTATACAGCTAGAGAAACAGCTATTTATGTGAGCAGGATAGATCAAGAGTGACATTAAACACGAGACAGAAAGGGACATTTTGATGTTAAGTTGTGGGATGAATTTGGGGTCAGGTACTACAACTAGTAATGTCAAGAAACAGTAATGAGAGTTACAACAGAATGCTTTATATGTTGTCAGAAAGATGGGATGAGCACTATAGCTGCCCGTCTGATCATAGAAGGTACAGTATGTGAAGTATGGTATTACAATACATTGGATGCAAAAGATATCAGAACAAAATAAAGAAAGCAGAAATTTAAGCAAGGAAGTATTAAAAAGCGTTGAGAGAATGTGAGAAAATGATAGGCATGTGTTGTGTACAAATGGGAATAATGTAAGCGATTTTAGAGATATATTTGAGTATGTGTGTGAATGCTGGAACCTTTAGTTCTATCGCTTGTGTCATGTACGCAGATGTGACCCCCTCCTTTGTGCTCTCCTGAAAGAATGTAGCTGGGATGAGAGTTTGGTGATAAGCTGGAGGACACCATGCCAATTTCAGTTTTTTAGACAAAACATTTATAATAAAATATCCCGGGTTAACGAATCTAATTATAAACAATGTGATCACAATTATTTTTTAATCTGTTTTCCAAACACGGTAAAATGAAGGTTACAAATTAACCGTGTCTTACACAAATTTAATATCCTGTGATAGTGGAAACAGTGCATTAAAAAAAAGAGAGAAATTGAGTAAAATGAAGTAATATGTTCCCCTTTAAGGACATTTATCTGTGCATATATATTAGTGTGTGATATTGAAATTATCATATGAGTATTAATTTCTAATATGAGTTTAACAATTTTATTAATAAATATAGATATATTGAAACTGGTTTAGACAACCTTTGGTTGGAAATGAAATCGGGTTAAATGGGGAAATTGGTAAAAATGGAATTAGTTTAGATTACGATAACAATTTTGTAATTTTACATTTATTGAGTGGAAAGAAAAAAAAGATTAAGATGAGGTTGTTAATTTGAATACAGCTTCCATAATGTTTAACAAAGCCAAGATGGATGGGATACATAAGGAAGTTTTTCTACAGAAATGAAATCTTAAAGTCTGATAATAACTTGATGTGCGGTCCATGATGTGAGAGTAATAATAACATTTAAATATAACAGACCCATAACATCAAGTCCACACACCCTGTTAGGATAGCTGCTGCCTGCAGCCAGTTGGTTTATAGTTTTTGATGGCCAAGTGCTTTCTGGTCCGTCATACATATTGTTGGTCCTTTTGTTTTTATGTATTTTTATTTTTGAAATCCAAAGCAGAATGTGTGGATTGTGAAATAATAATAATAATAATAATAATAATAATTAGTAGTGTGTGACTTCAGGGCACATTAGAGCAGTGGCGGCTGGTGCTCCAAATTTTTGGGGGGCGCAAACAAACTGAAAAATACTTAAACACCCCCCATCAATTGCAGCCTCACTGTGCCCATCAAACGCAGCCATGTGTGCCCATCATATGCAGCCACTGTGCCCATCATATGCAGCCACTTGTGCCCATCATATGCAGCCACTTGTGCCCATCATATGCAGCCATTGTGCCCATCAAACGCAGCCATTGTGCCCATCATATGCAGCCATTGTGCCCATCAAACGCAGCCATTGTGTCCATCAAATGCAGCCACTTGTGCCCATAAAACGCAGCCACTTGTGCCCATCAAACGCAGCCACTTGCCGATCAAATGCAGCCACTTGTGCCCATCAAATGCAGCCACTTGTGCCCATCAAATGCAGCCACCTATGCCCATAAAATGCAGCCACCTGTGCCCATCAAATGCAGTCACTTGTCCCCATCAAATGCAGCCACCTGTGCCCATCAGATGCAGCCACTTGCCCGTCAAATGCTGCCACTTGCCAATCAAAGGCAGCCACTGTGCCCACCGACCCCCCCCCCCCACTTGTGAGGTTTGCGGCTCTGTCACCCCCCCCCCCCCGCATGCGGATTGCAGCTCTGGCACCCGAGGGGAGGGGGTGGTCGGGTTGCAGCCAACTCAGCCAAGGGGACTTTCCTCTCAGAGCGGCAGTGACCTCCGCTCCAGCGCGAGTCTCCTCGCGTCTCTTCCTAAACGCCAGGCATCCAATAGGGTGGCCTGGCGCTTTGGCCAATCAGAAAACAGGTCTGACATCCTGCCTCCTGATTGGCGGGGAGGAAGGTTATTGTGAAAATAGAAAAAATGTATTTGCTATGGTCACACAAATGGGTGAGATCAGGGTGCACTATCTGCGTCCAAGCCCACCCTATTTTGAAGCCTATTAGAGCCTCTGGCTCTAATCAGGTGCTTCAAAATGTACCAGCCCCTCCCACCCCTGCCATAGGAATCCATGCATCCGGCGTCCTGAAAGGGCCTGGGCGCATGGATGGGGGGGCACCACCCATGCGCCCACAATGCATGGGCCGCCACTGCATTAGAGTGCACGTTCCTATGGTGCAAAGACTGATGGCTCAGAGTTCTCAGTACAGCACTGTGGTATATGTCAGAGCTATATAAATGAATAATAATAATACTTAGTGTGTGATTGTGGGAGAACATTGGAGTGTAAGCTCCTCTGGTGCAGACTAATGTGACTGGCTCAGTGTTCTCTGTGGTGCATCTGAATACAGCAGACTCCGTAAGAGAGTAATAATGTAATTTATTGTCGTGAACAGCAAAAAAAAAAAGTAAACAGAAACAAAATACAGTAACTCTATTGCATTCTGGTAATTGGGAGTATTTTTTTGTCTTTTCTGGTCATCATGTATATTATAAAGGGTTGATATTCCTGGTGAAACTTTTGTAACTTTGGACATTTTCATTGCCTTTAGTTTATTCTCCCTCTTGAGAAACGTCTTGAATTTTCCTCCCTGAAGTCCCTTGTGCCTTTTTCCGCTCACACATCAGTTTTATTTCCCATACAGTTGTTGATTTGCCATGTGACATTTACTAATGAGCACCTAATGGGCCCTTGATGTATTTCCGTCAGCTGAGAATCAGATCATCAACAGCTTAGATGCTCAGATGTATCTCAAGATCCCTGGAGATACAAGAGATATTATTGTACTAGAGATGTCTCATCACAATAAACACATTTTACCTATAGTGGTCAGAATAGCTATTTATCAAAGGAAAAATATAAGGATGATACTGGTTCTAGATAGACAACATACAGATGGAGAATTAACTGGTCATACAAATTTATCCACTGTTGGTTGGCCATTGAACCTACAAGGGTGCCCGTCTGATACTAAAGCTGGCAATACATCTTGCATTCTGATTGAACAATGTTTTTTAGATATGACAACAGTTATGAGGTATGAGACTCCAAATACTAGCTATAAATTGAGTGGAGTATTTAGATGGGACTTCTACTACATTGTTTTTGTGGATCTAAAAGGGTTTGAGTAGAGAGTACACCTCAGGGCTGGACTGGGACAAAAATGTGTCCCTGGACTTCATCCAGACCAGCCCAGGGCACAACACATCAGGGCACAGTACATCAGGGTACAGAGCCCAGCGCATCAGGGCACAAGGCACATCAGGGTACAACACTTAAGGGTACAACACACCAGGCCACATCAGGGTACAGGGCACAGCAAATCAGGGTACAGAGCCCAGCACATCATTGTACAGGGCACATCAGGGCACAACACATCAGGGTACAGAGCCCGGCACATTAGGGTACACCACATTAGAGTACAGGACTTCAGGGTACAGGACATCAGGGCACAGGTCACAGTACATCAGGGTACAAGACATCGGGGCATGTCAGGGCACAGTACATCAGGGTATAGGACATCAGGGCACGGGCATATCAGGTCATGGGGCCCATCAGGGCATAGGACATTAGGGCACATCAGGGCACAGGGCACCTCAGGGCATGGGGCACATCAGGCCACATGGCACATCAGGCCACATGGCACATCAGGGCACAGGGCACATAGCACATCAGGGCACATGGCACATCAGGGCATGGGGCACATAGCACATCAGGGCACGGGGCACATGGCACATCGGGGCACATCAGGGCTCGGGGGCACATTATGGCACAATGCACATCAGGGCACATGGCACATTATGGGGCACATTATAGGGCACATTGGGGCACATAGCACATCAGGGCACGGGGCACATCAGGACATGAGGCCCATCAGGCCACATGGCACATCAGGGCACATGGAACATCAGGGCACGGGGCACATAGCACATCAGGGCATGGGTCACATCAGGGTAAATGGTACATCAGGGCACGGGGCACATAAGGGCTCGGGGCACATCAGGGCACATGGCACAACAGGGCACATGGCACATTATGGGGCACATCAGGGCACATAGCACATCAGGGCACATGGCACATCAGGGCATAGGACATTGGGGCACACCACACATCAGGTCACAGGACCCATCAGGGCATAGGACATCGGGGCACATCAGGGCACGAGACACCTCAGGCCATGGGGCACATCAGGGGGCACATGGGTACATGATATGGCACATTATAGGGCACATCATGGGCTCTTACTAGCCAGCATGCAGAGTAGCGCAGGAAGCATCAGTCTGTAATAAGTTCTCTTTCATGTCACGCAGCGCTGTTCACTCCCCGGCGACCATTCCTCTCTTCTCGTCTATTCCAGATGATCTTACAAGCTAATGGGGATAGACGAGAAGAGAGGAGGGGCCACCGAACAGCGAACAGCACTGGGTGACATGAGAGAGAACTTATTACAGACAGACGCTTCCTGCGCTACTCTGCATGCATCTCAATCTACCCGTCAGGCACTAGCTATCGGCAGTTGATGGGTAGATCGATGTACACATGCGGCTGAAACCGGCCCACACTGGCCATCGGATCACCGGGAATCTCCCATGTGCCCTGTTGTGCCAGTCCATCCCTGGTACACCTATAGATTGAAGCTGTCTGTACATGTGGCAATTTAGAGGCAACTTCAACTAATTTTCATATACTGATAATGACACATATGATCACAAGTAATTACCTGAGACTAAACAATCTACCACCCATGAGTTCAATGAACCACTAGAATTCAGTCAACGGCAGAGGCAAAAAATTGACACCATCAATGCATGTTATTGAAAGGTCAAACTGAAAATGGAAAAAAATAATATGGCAATTTTGTCAAGAGTGATGAGATTTTTCTGTGAGGTTCAGTTGGGGCAATTTGATTCCATTTATTTGTCTCAGAGTGCTTTGCGATTTTGATAATAAAATGGAATTGAAAGTTTGATTGCTCTATTAAATCGCCACTTGTAGGGCAAGCTTTAGGCTTTGTTTATACTGGTTGCCATGGGGTGGTACAAATAGGTAGCTGAGCCATGATTTTAGCCCTGGTATAGATTTTAAGGGGTTACCCCATGCAAAAAAACAAGAACAAAAACTGTGCCCCCCCCCCCCCCCCCCCCCGAATCAATACCAGACTCTTACATAATTACATTACAGTAAGTCAGGTGGAAAAATAGACACAAATCTGATTAGTTGAACCAATAAAAAAAACATAAATAGAACATTTCTATATTCATAACCCTCTCAATGTTGAGGGCATGTGGCCTGATAGGATGCTTGCTTGGTGCCCCCTCCCTTTCTTGGCCAACCAGGCTACATGCTTGGGTAAAGGTCTGATGTAGTTTTTTTTGGGGGTAATTATACTTTTTTTCTTGTTTTTTGCATGGCGTCCTCCGTTCAAATGCACGCCAGACGTTGATCAAGGATAAGAGGATTGTATTGATTTTGGGGGGGACCCCACACAGTTTTTTGTGATCTTTTTATGTAGTTAGTAAAGGTTAGGCAGAAAGTGTGTTCCCTCTCCTCCTGAACCATACCAGGCCACATGTTTTTAACATGGCGAGTGTACCTTGCCCAGGGGACCAAGCTGGCATAGAACTTGCGATCCTGATGCTACTCCTTGCTGAATGACAGATTCCCAGCTTACAAGGGAATGCAAAGGGGTAGGGATGTTGGCTGATGTCAATATCCCTGAAACCTCAACTGGCAGCTTACTGGGCCAGGTTGGCAACACTGCTTGCAAGAAGGGGGGCAGGTGTGGCACTCTCAGCTGAAGCCCACAGTTCTTAGGTCCTGTGCACTAGGGGAAACTTGCAGAAGACTGGTTTATCTTACGTACATGGCTCTTACAGCCATCTTAGTGTAGCCTCAGCAGTCATCTTTAGAGGCTAGTGCTTGTGATCAGCATTGAAATCCCATGAGATTTGGTTGGCCATTTTATTTCAGCAATGATATAAATATCACATGCCGACCATGTAAGTTGGTTGTGGCCCCTTTACCAGGGATGGCTTTGCTTTTTAGAAGAAGAAAGGAGAACTTGTTGTGTAGTGCTGCCTGCAGGTGGCACTTCTCTCTTAGGAAGCATAGCTATTCTGAGGCCCAGAAGAATGTAGAGCAAGATCCCAAGATTCACAGCAGCAGGGCAAGCACCGCAGCGCCCCTTGTTACCTCAATGTAATGCCATATTGAACTGTTACTGCCAACTATGTGAAACTTTTATTGTCATTACATGGAACTGTGTGGAATATCAGTACGGCCCTGGGCCCTGTCATTGTTGTGGGGCCCAAAGCAGCTGCCTCATACTTGCCAACTATCCTGGTTTAAATTCCCTTGTCCCTTGAGGTTTTTGTCCTGTGCTGTGTCCCAATATCTCAGTGTGAAGTGCTGCTACTAATGCTGCCCAGCTCTGCCCTATTGTTGTGTACAGATGAATCACCGGCAGACCCTGTCTTTACATGCAAATTACCGACATTGATATGTAAATAGCGATGGCATTCACATATAAATGGCAGTGGCCGGCGGCATTTATATGTATATCATGCCCCCTGAGGTCATATCCACAGTAATCTCTAGCAACCAATCAACAAGCAGAAATCATGTGTTGTAACCTCTAGCAACTAATTAGTGAGCCGTAATGTGTGGTGTAACCTCTAGCAACCAGTCAGTGAGTGGTAATGATACACTATAACCTCTGGCAACCAATCTCAATAGCTGCCTGATCTGATTCAGTAAACTGATTTTGAGTCTAGCTGCTATTTATTGTATGCGTCAGAGCAGGTGGAGAGCAAAACTGCATGGGGGGCCCAAGAAAAGTTTTGCCCAGGGTCAAATCAATATTAAAGACGGCCTTGGGTAGTGGCATCTTGGCGGAGATAGTAGGCCCCTCAAACTGCAAATCGAGTCATTCACCAGGTGGCCTGGGTCCCCATTCCACAGGGACCTTAGGTGTACGGATTAACCTCAGGGTCCTAGCCTAAACCAGCCCTACCCCAGGAGTAAAAATGGGTTGGAATGGATGTGCATAAGGGTGAAGAGGTTTCTGGACCCACCATCCATGCACGTTATGCAGACATGGAAGTCTGGATGCGCCACCTGGATCAAGAAGTGGCCAGGGCCGGACTGACCATTCGGCCGCTCGTGCACTGCCCGAGGGCCCCAGGCCACTAGGGGGCCCCATCAGGGTTGTCAGCCTCAGTAAAACCAGGGACAGTATGTAAAAATCTGTGTTTTTTTTACATCTGTCTCTGAAATGCCCCTTACCGACATCCTTTTGGTCTAAAAATCCAGAGATTATAGCTTCCCCACCTCTCCAGTACCTTCTCAGCCAATAGAAACATGTCTGTGTATACTGTGTGTGTGTATACTGTGTGGCCCCATAATCTCTGATTGCCTGGGGGCCCCATGAGTTGTCAGTCCGCCCCTGGAAGTGGCTTAACAACCTGGTATCTGAGCGACTCGTGTTACTGTAGGCCACTAGTTATTGTATGCGTCAGAGCAGGTGGAGAGCAAAACTGCATGGGGGGCCCAAGAAAAGTTTTGCCCAGGGTCAAATCAATATTAAAGACGGCCTTGGGTAGTGGCATCTTGGCAGAGATTGTAGGCCCCTCAAACTGCAAACCGAGTCATTCACCAGGTGGCCTGGGTCCCCATTCCACAGGGACCTTAGGTGTACGGATTAACCTCGGGGTCCTAGCCTAAACCAGCCCTACCCCAGGAGTAAAAATGGGTTGGAATGGATGTGCATAAGGGTGAAGAGGTTTCTGGACCCACCATCCATGCACGTTGTGCAGACATGGAAGTCTGGATGCGGCACCTGGATCAAGAAGTGGCCAGGGCCGGACTGACCATTCAGCCGCTCGTGCACTGCCCGAGGGCCCCAGGCCACTAGGGGGCCCCATCAGGGTTGTCAGCCTCAGTAAAACCAGGGACAGTATGTAAAAATCTGCCTCTGAAATGCCCCTTACCGACATCCCGAGATTATAGCTGCCCCACCTCTCCACTACCTTCTCAGCCAAAAGAAACATGTCTGTGTATACTGTGTGTGTGTATACTGTGTGGCCCCATAATCTCTGATTGCCTGGGGGCCCCATAATCTCCTATTGCCCGGGGGCCCCATGAGTTGTCAGTCCGCCCCTGGAAGTGGCTTAACAACCTGGTATCTGGGCGACTCGTGTTACTATAGGCCACTAGCTGGAGGTTCACACAAGTGAAGCAACTAGAGGTCACCTTCCTGCTGCACCCATAGGTTCGGCTCAGCATGGTGTATGAATGAATACCCCATCTAGTTTGCACATTCCAATGAATCCTGAACAGGTAAAATTCAGACCAAATTCCAGTTTAATCTGAATCCGCAGTTCATTCCTAATCATGAGGACCCAAGACTCACCAGTCTGTACACGGTGGTGTGGCATGTACAGCACACCTGAATTCTGTCACCATGGACTTTAGTGTTATGATTTGGATCGGTTGGTTTCATTAATTTTTTTAATTAAACGTGGACATTTCAATGCAACACTAGTTATACCTAGTACCCTCCCACACTCAATCCAAAAGTGCAAAAAAGAAAAAAGAAAAAAATTTGACTAGAGATACACATTAACAAAGCCCAGCAGATAGCCTTGTTATCATAAATATCCACATGAATATCATGGGCTGACATGGCTGAGTGGCGCCCGGTAGAACTAAGCCCAAATTATGCAGGAAATGTTTTGGACACATTCATAAAATTGCCTGTGATCAATTGTAAGAGGAGCTATTGATTAGTAATGATTCAACAAATTACATCTACATGTAGAGTAGACTATACATTAGTATATAGTAGGAATTAATCAAACATTTTACTGCATCTCATACTGCAATGATGTGCAATTAATTACTACTGCCTGTATCATAATATAATAAAAAATAAATATTACATTAATCCAATTGTATTTTTATTAAGGTAAAACTGCTTTATAGTTTTATACAATTATTCTAATTGTTTGAATGTCTAGAATATTATATTGAAGGTATTTTGAAGGAAACTTTCAGTCTTTTAATATTACATTTAATCTAATATCAGCATTCAAATAAAAAAAAAAAAAAAAATGATGAAAATAACACACATAAGTTGCTAATTATGTATAACAACTTGTTTTTATTTTTCCTATTTAGCCTTACTAAGACCTGTATGATTTCCCTGGTGAGAGATGACTCTCTGTAGAGATCCATGGCATTTTCTGCTCATTATGATTCATTCTAATGTTTGAACTAATTGTAGTAATTCCCCCGTTGTCCTTCTAAATACGTTTTTAATGTATTTACATCTCCAGAGATGTCAATCAGCAGGTTAATAGGACCGTGAAAAGTACAGTGTAACCTGCATCCCATGAGAAGGGGACAGGTGTCTCTAACAGTTAGATGATAGTTTGCAAAGTTACTGGTAATGACCTATTAATTCTAGCTTGTTAATTGTAAGTTGTAAAACCTCTTGCATTGGGACATAGAAGCTGCAAGTTTTTTTTAATAATTACAATAGACTGACAAGACTGGCGAAGTGGCCTAATTATATTATATATATATATATATATATATATACTGTATACATTATATATACAGCATACAGTGCCTTGCAAAAATATTCACCCCCTTGGCATTTTTCGTGTTTTGTTATTTCATAACCTGGAATTAACATGGATTGTTTGAGGAGTTGCATCATTTAATTTACAGAACATGCCCACAACTTTGAAGATTTTTTTTTTCATTGTGAAACAAACAACAAATAGGACACAATAACGGCTAATTGTGGCTATCACTCCAAGTCGCTTTGGATAAGTCTCTATGAGTCTTGCCACATCTCACCGCTGTGATTTTTGCCCATTCCTCCTTGCAAAACTGCTCCAGCCCCTTCAAGTTGGATGGTTTGCGCTTGTGAACAGCAATCTTTAATGCCGCGTACACACGACCGGACTTTTCGAGGGACTAGCTCCGACGGTCTTTCCGACGGACGTTCGGCGGAGTTCTGACAGACTTACCGAATGAACAGACTTGGCCACACACAATCACACCAAAGTCCGACGGATTCGAACGTGATGACGTACGACCGGACTAGAATAAGGAAGTTCATAGCCAGTAGCTAATAGCTGCCCTGGCGTCGGTTTTTGCCCGTCGGACTAGCATACACACGAACGGATTTCTCAGTAGGAACTGGGTCCGGCGGATTTCCGGTGGAAAAATTTAAAACATGTTCTATTTCTAAAATCCGCCAGATTTTTGTCAAGCAAAGGTCCGATGGAGCCCACACAAGATCGAACGAGTCCATCGGACCTTTGCTGTCAAAAAGTCCGGTCGTGTGTACGTGGCATAAGTCTGCCCACAGATTTTCTATTGGATTGAGGTCTGAGCTTTGACTAGGCCATTTCAACACGTTTCCCCTTAAACCACTCAAGAGTTGATTTAGCAGTGTGTTTGGGGTCATTGCCCTGCTGGAAGGGGAACCTCCATCCTAGCCTCAAATCACACACAGAGTGGTACAGGAATATCCCTGTATTTAGCACCATCCATCTTTCCCTCAACTCTGACCAGTTTCCCAATTTTATGTATATATTTTTCTAATTTTACTTCACCAACTTAGACTATTGTGTTCTGATCCATAACATAAAATTCCGATTAAAAAAACCTTGAACTAAAGGCTATAATGTAACAAAATAGGTAAAAAAAAGCCAAGGGGGTGAATACTTTTGCAAGGCACTGTATATATGTATCGGCGGCTCCTGAAGAGCACGCGCTATGCGTTTTTCTAAAGTTAAACTGCAGTTTGGTTTGGATACAATTATCTAAATTGGGCCTCGGCATCAGTCTGACTGGACTGTGAGATGTTCAGCCTGGCCACAGGGGACACTGTCTCCTCTATCAGACATGGAACTATAGTCTGGTCAGGTGCTTAAGCTACTCTCTCTCGGAGCCCACCCAGTGGGAATGGCGCTCTCGCTGTGCTTTCTGGGAGAGGGTATTTAAGATGTGGACATCACGTGGTTCAGGGTTTCCGGTCCAGAATGATGTGCTGACTTCATGGTCCTGGTCCTCCTGACCAGCCCCCAGGAAGGCTATGGCTTGGGGTGCGGATCCACCCGACTTTGATGTCTCGGGGCTGGCTAGCGCGAGGCAAGGAAATGAAAGGAAGGATTCTGAGGTGGTTGGGTGCCGTCTCCGGTTCAGGAGAGACCCCGTGTACTTCAAGCATTCCAGGGGAGGACTCTTCAGAAGAACACCACGTATGGGTTGGTTTTCTTGGCAGGAGCCAGGAAGGGCTGAAGTAACCTAGAGAATCCGGTCTTGTGGATATCGCCAAGCAGGCTGAGAGATCCAGGTATTCCACAAGTGTTCTCAAGCTTGGTTTTCCTACGGGTTCTACAACGGCGTCTGTGGCAGAGACATTATCTTGTACATTCTACAACAACGTCTGTGGCAGAGACTTGTTCTTGAGTGAGCACCATGTTGGCTGCTGGGCCTTGTGAGTGAGGGACTGTCCAACCTGAGTGATCATCCAGTTGCGAATGGCTATTCTCTGGATGCAGTCAAAGTAAGCAAGTTCTTTAACGTTTTATTTGACTTTGACACTAATGCCGCGTACACACGATCAGACTATCCTGGCGGACTTGGTCTTGTTTTTTTTCCCCAAAAGTCCGGCGGACTTGGAAAGTAGTTTTGACTCAAAAATTTGGCTGTGTGTGTGCTAGTCCGCCGTACTTTTGAAATGAACGGACTTTCCCGCAGACGGAAAAAAGCCTGTTCATTTTGAACGCGGCTCCAGGAAGACGGGACTAGCGCAGGAGGTCAATGAAAGGGCCAGTCAGGAAAGGCGGTGGGGATGAGCGAGTGCCCCCCCCTCCTGAGCCATACCAGGCCGATAGCATTAGCTTGCTGTAGTGCAGCGTTTGTTTTCTGTTGTGCAGCGTTGAGTGCAGCGTTTGTTTGCTGCTGTGCAGCATTGGATATCATCAATTGTTTTAGGATTTCCTCCATGTTTAGTCACTCTAGGTACTGGCCTTTTAAGTAGTAACTTACTACAGCTGGCCGCATTCTCCACCATATGTAACCTGGGGGACAGGTAGCAGATACAAAGCTCCCTGGGATGAGCAGTTTCTCAGGCACAGATACCAAATCCAGTAATGTAGTGACAAACAGTGCTGTGTTTATTTGTGTTATATACAAGTCCATATACAGGTGCTGTACAGTGTTCCAGAAAAGAAATAAAGGACAAAAATAGCTAAACACAAATCCTAGCCGTGTCTCGGTTCTAACTACACAATATGCAGCCCCTAACTACCAGGCTGAACGAGCCTACCGCTTGTCAGTCTCTACATAAACTGCTTAACAGCTTTTACCAACCTTTTTCTCTTCACAGACCAACTTTGTCTGTACCGTATTTGCCGGCGTATAAGACGACCTTTTACACTTAAAAAAACTGGCCGAAAATCGGGGATCAGCCCCTCCGATGCCTGCTGAGGGTTCGGTAATACTGTATGTAGCTTCGGCTACATACAGTATATACCGCTGAGCCAATCCCAGCGAGCGATGTATTCAAATGAATACAGAGCCTGCTCGGATTGGAGCAACAACCTCTGCCAATCCGAGCAGGCTACTCTGTAGCCTGCTCGGATTGGCTTTGAGAGTCAGAGGCGCGGGCTGATGATGATACAGCCTCTGCCAATCCAAGAAGGCTTTGTATTCATTAATAGAATACATCGCTTGCTGTGATTGGTTCCAGCAAAAGCAGGAAGAAGGATATGGCGCCAGCTCCTGCTTCAGCAAGGACGGATGGAATATCAAGCGTCGGAAGCCTTGGAAGGGGGTCGTCTTATACGGTAAGTACAAGAAAAAAATGCTTATACAACAGTAAGATTAGGGGGTCGTCTTATATGCCCGGTCGTCTTATACACCGGCATATACGGTATGTCCCAGGCAGAGAGCAAAGGCTGTCTGCTCAGGTGAGCTTAAATTAGCCTGGGGAAGAGGACCAAGACCCGAACTGGATCATTGATCAGAGATTTCTGAATGTGTACGAGAGGAGCCCGGGAGACGTATAAACCCCGAACAGGACTTTTCCTAGCTCTCTCTGGGATGCTCTGCTACAATAAATATATATATATATAAATATATATATATATATATATAAATATATATATATATATATATATATATATATATATATATATGTGTGTGTGTGTGTGTGTGTGTGTGTGTGTGTGTATATATATATATATATATATATATATATATATATATATATAGAGTATGTTTCTAACACACCCCTCTAGCACCACTGTTTTTAGCAACTGACATTTTTTGGAGCTCTACAGGGCCTCTTCATTTAGAAATGGTATAATGTTTTGGGGGGTTTAAGTAGTTTCATAGCCCATAATGTAAACTTAGGAGAGATGTATTTATGGGTCTAATAGTTATATAGTTACATAGTTAGTCAGGTTGAAAAAAGACACAAGTCCATCCAGTTCAACCAAAAAAAAAATACAATCCCATATACACAATCCTTCACCCACAGTTGATCCAGAGGAAGATGAAAAACCGGAGCAAAGCATGATCCAATTTGCTACAGCAGGGGAAAAAATTCCTTCCTTATCCCCTGAGAGGCAATCGGATTTTCCATGGATCAACTTTACCTACAAATGTCAGTACCCAGTTATATTATGTACATTTAGGAAAGAATCCAGGCCTTTTTTTAAAGCACTCTACTCTGGCGGGAGTCTATTCCCCATTTTCATAGCTCTTGCTGTTAAAAAATCCTTTCCTCTAGAAATAGTTCGCAACTGTTTGTATTCTGATAACAAGTATGTATCGGTAACCGATTTTCAATCTACTGATGTATGACACCGTTCAATACTTATTGTTATTCTGTAAAACTACAATAAAAACCGTTAAAAAAAAAAAAAAAAACAACCTTTCCTCTAGACTAGGGATGAGCTTCGTGTTCGAGTTGAACGTGCGTTCGATTCGAACATTGGCTGTTCGTCCGTTCGGCGAAATCCGAACTCTTGGTCCGTTCGCGTCAAAATTCGTGTGGCGCGCACGGCCCACAATGCACTGCGATGGCGCAGTGCATTGCTGGCTCATGATTGGCCAAGCATGCACTGTGACCCCGCATGCTTGACCAATCGCAGCGCCAGCAGCGAGAAGACCCATGATTGGCCACAGGCATCCTGCTTGTGGCCAATCATAGCTCAGGCTGTGTAGTGCACGCCCCACACTATATAAGGCCGCCATCGCGGCGGCCTCGTGTAGTGTGTTCGCATCTGAAGCAGTGGGTGTTCTGTGTACCTTCAACACAGTACACACCGATCGTTTTTGGCTGATTTCCTATCTTGCTGTTGTGTAGTGGTTATTGTCTGTGCCCTGACCGCAGTATACACCACTATATTCACCTCACCTATATAGCTAGTGGTCCATCTTTAATAATAGAGCTTGCAGTCAGTAGTGTTAGGAGATAGTGCGTGCTGTCTGCGTGCTCTGTACCCAGTACATACCGCTATATCCACCTACATAGCTATTCTCTATTTGAGCCCAATTGCCATCTGCAGGAGTTATTGGAAGTTGTGTGTGCCTCCAGCACAGCACAGTATACATCTGTATATACCCCTTTTTCTCTGCTGTTCTATAAAAAAGGCATCTGCAGGAGTTAGTGGGTGTTGTGTGCCTCCAGCACAATATAAACTACCCAACTACTGTTTTACCCAACTCCCTTCAGGCCATTACCATGTCTGGAAGGCCAGCAAGGAGAGGCAGACAGGCACGAGCCAATAAAAGAGGGCAAGCAGGCTCTGTGTCTAGAGACAACAGTGCTGGTCGTGGACGCGGTGCATTGTCATCAGCACGTGGCCATGGGACATGCTTGTCCTTCTTTTCTGCAGCTGGACATGTTGAACCGCAACATGCCAACGACTTGGTAGAGTGGATGACCAAGCCCTCTTCATCCTCCTCATCCTCTCTCACCCAGTCTCAGGGTAGTAGCAAAGCAGTTGCCAACGCATCGTCTTCCCTCCTCTCAATGTCATCATCAGTGACTCCTTCCCTAGACCCACCACGTCCTCCTGAGGAGTCTCCTGAACTCTTTGAGCACAGTGTTGGGTACATGCTCCAGGAGGATGCCCAGTGTTTGGTGGGCTCTGATGATGACACTCAGCTAGAGGAAGGCAGTAGCGTGAGCGCAGAGAGAGGGGATGCTCAAGAAGGACAGCAATCTGGCAGTCATGTTCCACAAGCTGCAGCATACTGCCAGGTTTGCTACAGCGATGAAGAGGGAGGGGATGATGAGGGCACTGACTCCACGTGGGTGCCTGGAAGGATGGAGGAGGAGGAGGAGGAGGCACATGTCCAACGAGGCAGGATGCCCTCCGGGGGCCAGCTTAGGGGCAGCACACCGACTGAATCACACTGCAGAGCTCCGCCTGTGCAGGGCGCTTCCTCTGAGCGTTATTCTAAAAGTTCTTTGGTGTGGGCCTTTTTTGAGACGAGTGCATCAGATCGCACCGCTGCTATTTGCAACATATGTCTCAAGCGTATCTCACGTGGCCAAAACATCAGCCGCTTGGGCACCACATGCTTGACCAGACATATGTTGACCTGCCATGCAGCTCGTTGGCAAGCGTACCTCAAAGACCCACACCAAAGGACAAAGCGGACCTCTCCTTGCTCCTCATCAGCTGGCATCTCCAACCCCACTAGACCTTCAGTCCTCTCTGAAACCTGCTCTGAGAGGAATGAAGGTGTAGAATTAGGTGTGTCACAGCCAAGTGCTTCCGGGATCTCTGCTAGTGGTACACCCACGTCCGATTATAGCAGGCAAATGTCCCTGCCCCAGCTGCTGGACCGGCGGAAGAAGTTTACTCCCAGCCATCCACATGCCCAGCGGTTGAATGCTAGCTTGGCTAAATTGCTAGCACTTCAACTGCTGCCTTTTCAGTTGGTAGACTCGGCCCCCTTCCGTGAGTTTGTACAATGTGCGGTTCCTCAATGGCAGGTCCCCAAACGCCACTTTTTCTCACGGAAGGCGATTCCGGCTCTCTATCGGCATGTGGAAGGCAATGTCCTTGCCTCGCTGGACAGGGCGGTCAGCGGTAAGGTGCATATTACCGCTGACTCATGGTCCAGCAGGCATGGACAGGGATGTTACCTGTCTTTCACGGCCCATTGGGTCACTCTTCTGGCTGCTGGGAAGGATGCAGGACAAGGTGCAGTAGTGTTGGAGGTTGTTCCGCCACCACGCCTCCAAAATGCTACTATTGGTTGTGACACACCTCTCTCCTCCACCCCCTCCTCTTCTTCTTCCTCCATGGCCTCTTCCAGTGCTCTGTCCTCAGAACCAGCGGTGCTCCGTAGGCGTTCCAGGGGCTACGCAAGTACGCAGGCAAAACGATGCCATGCCGTGCTTGCGCTGGTTTGTTTGGGGGACAGGAGCCACACTGGGGCGGATGTTTTGTCAGCTCTGCAGGGGCAGGCCGAGAGGTGGTTGACGCCACGCCAGCTTAAGCCAGGAATGGTGGTTTGTGACAATGGCACCAACCTCCTCTCCGCCCTCCGACAGGGACAACTGACCCATGTGCCCTGTGTAGCTCACGTCCTTAACCTGGTGGTGCAGCGGTTCTTGGGCAGGTACCCCGGCTTACATGATGTCCTGAAGCAGGCCAGGAAAGTCTGTGTGCATTTCCGCCGATCATTTAATGCCTGTGCTCGGCTGGCTGAGCTCCAAAAGGAGTTGAACCTGCCCAAGAACCGCCTTATATGTGACATGCCCACCAGATGGAACTCAACATTGGCCATGCTGCAGCGGCTGCACACGCAGCAGAGGGCCATCAATGAGTACCTGTGCGATTACGGCACCAGGACAGGGTCAGGGGAGCTTGGTTTTTTCTCACCACGCCAGTGGGGCATGATCAGGGATGCATGCACTGTCCTGTCACCGTTTGAGGAGGCCACAAGGATGGTGAGCAGTGACAGTGCATGCATCAGTGACACTGTACCTCTTGTCCACCTCTTGGAGCATACGCTGCGTGGAATAATGGACAGGGCACTTGAGGCAGAACAGAGGTAGGAAGAGGAGGACTTCCTTGCCTCTCAAGGCCCCCATTATCCAGACAGTGTTCCTGCTGTGCCACCCATCACACAGGAAGAGGATGAGGAGGAGGAAGAGGAGGAGGAGGATGATTGTGTCAGCATGGAGGTGGAGGCTGGCACTCAGCATCAGCATCAGCAGCAGCAGTCTTATAGGGATGATTTACAGTCCCAAGAAACACGTGGACTTGTACTTGGCTGGGAGGAGGTAGCTGCGGATCATGTTGTCCTTAGTGACTCAGAGGACTCCGGACCGAATGCCTCAGCTAACCTACGCTGCATGGCCTCCCTGATCCTGCAAAGCCTGCGGAAGGATCCTCGTATTCTTCGGATCAAGGAGAGGGACCATTACTGGCTGGCCACTCTCCTTGATCCACAGTACAAGGGTAAGGTTGCCGACCTTATCTTGCCATCGCAGAGGGAGCAGAGGATGAGACATCTCCGGGAGGCCTTGCAGAAAGCTCTGTGCAACGCGTTCCCAGAGACTGGGAGGTTACAAACTCCAGGTCCTGGACAACGTGTTGCTGAGGCATCGGTCAGAAGGAGCGGTGGAGAAGGTGGCCGTCTGACTGATGCTTTCAGACAATTTTTTAGTCCGCAGCCCCAAGGTATGATTGGTTCCAGCACCCATCGCCAGCGTCTAATTTACATGGTGCAGGAATACCTAGGGGCAAGGTCAGACTTGGACACCTTTCCCACCGAAAATCCTCTGGCTTACTGGGTCTTGAGGATGGATCACTGGCCAGAGCTTGCACAGTATGCAATTGAGCTACTGGCCTCTCCTGCATCCAGCGTTCTTTCGGAACGCACCTTCAGTGCTGCTGGTGGCTTTGTTACCGATCACAGGGTGCGCCTGTCCACCGAATCAGTTGATCGACTGACCTTCATCAAGATGAATCAGTCTTGGATCACCCACAGCTACCAAACACCTGAAGCTGATGTAACCGAATAATTTTTTTTGAAATACCACATCCCTTCAAGACTGCCTATGCTGATGCTGAGTGACTGTCCTGTTATGTTGATTGTCTATCCTCTTCCTCCTCCGCTGATATGTTGGAAGAACATTTTTGGTTCTGGGTGATGCCAGCAGCCCAATTTTTCTGCCCCTGTTTAACAGGGGCGTTTAATTACAATTTTTGATGCAATGCTTTGCAGCAGGGCTAATTCCTGCAATAAAACTAGAGTATATGGCAGAGGTTGCAGTGTGGTGGCACCAGCACCAGTGCCTAAGGCCCAATTTTTCTGCCCCTGTTTAACAGGGGAGTTTAATTACAATTTTTGATGCAATGCTTTGCAGCAGGGCTAATTCCTGCAATAAAACTAGAGTATATGGCAGAGGTTGCAGTGTGGTGGCACCAGCACCAGTGCCTAAGGCCCAATTTTTCTGCCCCTGTTTAACAGGGGCGTGTAAGTACAATTTTTGATGCAATGCTTTGCAGCAGGGCTAATTCCTGCAATAAAACTAGAGTATATGGCAGAGGTTGCAGTGTGGTGGCACCAGCACCAGTGCCTAACTCCCAATTTTTCTGCCCCTGTTTAACAGGGGCGTTTAAGTACAATTTTTGATGCAATGCTTTGCAGCAGGGCTAATTCCAGCAAAAAAACTAGAGTATATGGAAGAGGTTGCAGTGTGGTGGCACCAGCAGCAGTGCCTAAGGCCAAATTTTTCTGCCCCTGTTTAACAGGGACATGTAATTACAATTCTTGATATAATATTTCACAGGAGGGCCCCTTCCTGTGCCCACCCAGAGTAACGGTGAGGACTTATAGTGTTGTGGCACCAGCACCACAACCACCAAAGGTCAATTTTTCTACCACTGTTCAACAATGGCATGTAATTACAATTCTTGATATAATCGTTCACAGCAGGGCGCTCCAGCGCCCACCAAGAGTCACTTTGAGGGCTTACAATGTTGTGGCAAAACCAACACCTTATTCCGCCATTTCTGCAGAGCATATAGGGCAGGCCCCTACTTTCAAACTTACAAACATCTCCTACTTGCAAACGCAAGGAGACAACAGCAAGTGAGATGAAAAAAGATGGACGACAAAACAAATTATACAGGGGTGATAACCCTTCCCTATGTTTTCCAAAAAGCTTAAAAATAGATTTTTTGACTGGAGCTACACTTTAAAAATGTACCAGTTGAAAATTACAAACAGATTCAACTTAACACAACAAACCTACACAGTCCCTGTCTTGTTTGCACCGCCTGTATACTGCTGTTCTGAGTATATAGGGCCTGGGGGCCCCACGCCTTTCCTTTTTTTAATATGGGTACAGGGTTCCCCTTAATATGCGTACAAGACCCAAATAGGCTGGTAATGGGCAGGGAGGGCTACCCATGCCATTTTTCTGAATGATTTTCAACCATATTGCAGGAACCAGATATAACATTAAAACCGCAAGCAGTTTTAAATGGTGTTATTTCCGTTTAATGTCATTTTGTGCAGGGACTGTTCTAAACACGGGAAACACGTGGCACTTCACAGGCATACTACAGACACCCCCAGGCACCATATTTAAAGGAATATTTCACTTTTTTTTCACTTTAATCGTCATTAAAATCACTGCTCCCGCCAAAACAGCCGTTTTTAAAACTTTTTTTGCATTGACCCATGTCCCCTGAGGCAGGAGTCAGGTCCCCAAACCCTTTTTAGGACAATATCTTGCATATTAGCCGTTAAAATTAGCACTTTCCATTTCGAACGTTCGAGTCCCATAGACTTCAATGGGGTTCTAACGTTCGTAATGAACGTGGGGTCCGTTCGAAAGTTCTGGTGCGAACCGAACCGGGGGGTGTTCGGCTCATCCCTACTCTAGACCAGTGGTCATCAACCCTGTCCTCAGGGCCCACTAACAGGCCATGTTTAATGTATTGCCTTGGGGAGATGCAGACTAGAATACTGCAATCACTGAGCAGCAAAAGATATCACCTGTGATGTATTTCAGTTATCTTGCAAACCTGGCCTGATAGTGGGCCCTGAGGACAGGGTTGATGACCACTGCTCTAGACGTAAAGTGTGCCCCCCCTTGTCCTCGGTGATGACCTTAAAATGAATAACTCATCACCAAGTTCACTATATGGACCCCTTATGTATGTGTACATGTTGATCATATCCCCCCTTAATCTCCTCTTCTCAAGAGAGAATAAATTCAGTTCCTCTAATCTGTCTTCATAGCTGAGCTCCTCCATGCCTCTTATCAGTTTGGTTGCCTTTCTCTGCACTTTCTCCAGTTCCCCTATATCCTTTTTGAGAAATGGTGCCCAAAACTGAACTAAATATTCCAGATGAGGTCTTACTAATGATTTGTAGAGGAGCCTTAGCTGCCCAATTTGACACTGCATTGAGATCAGCTTGTAAATTGCAGACATCCTGTAAGGATGTTACTTCACTGCATAGCTTGGTGTCATCTGCAAATAGATAAATGCACTTTTAATCCCAGATCCTATATCACTTATAAAGATATTAAAAAGTACTGATCCTTGGTGTACACTACTGATAACCTTAGACCATTCAGAGTAATGCTGCGTACACACGATCGGATTTCTTGTCGGAAAAAGATATGACGGCTTTTCCGACGGGATTCCACTCAAGTTTGCCTTGCATACACACGGTCACGCAAAAGTTTGCTGAAATTACAACCGTCAAGAACGCAGTGACATACAACACTACGGCGAGCCTAGAAAATTAAGTTCAATGCTTCCCAGCATGCGTCGAATTGTTTCCGAGCATGCGTAGGAATTTTGCACATCGGAATTGCCACAGACGATCGCATTTTCGAATAAGAACTTTTCCCGACTGAAAAATTGAGAGCATGCTCTCAATCTTTTGCTGGCTGGAATTCAGCCAGTAAAAGACTGATGGTGCGTACACACGGTCACATTTTCAGACGAAAAACCCTCATCGGTCTTTTGTGGGCCGAAATGAATTTGTTTTTTTAGCCAGTTTTCTATCCATTTACAAACTGATCTTTCCAAGCCTGTAGACTTTACCTTAGATATGAGCAATGTGTGGGGAACTGTGTCAAACGATTTTGCAAAAGCCAAGTATACCACGTCCACAGCCACACCTCTGTCCAAGGTTTTACTTACCTCCTCATAAAAAGAAATCAGGTTTGTTTGACAACTTCTGTCTTTCATGAATCCATGCTGTCTTTTGCTTAAAATATTTTTTTCCAGCAAGAACTCATCTATATGGTCTTTTATTAGACTCTCCAGTACCTTCCCGACTATAGAAGTTAAACTAACAGGTTTATAGTTACTTCATAAAGACTTTGAATTATTTTTAAATATGGGCACCACATTGGCCCTACACCAATCCAGTTGTACTATTCCTGTCATTAACGAGTCCCTAAAAATTAGAAACAATGACAGAGCTGAATTCTTTTAGGATCCGTGGGTGGATGCCATCTGGTCCAGGTGCTTTATCCACCTTTATTCTGTCTAAATATTTCTGGACCATATCAATTTTGGGCCATTGTGGATCATTTGGGGCTTTGTCACTACCATCCCCATTATGGACATGAGCTCCCTCAGGCTCCTTTGTATACACAAAGCTGAAGAAAGTATTTAATAAGTTTGCCTTCTCTTTGTCCCCAGTCACCCACTCTAGATTATTTTGTAAAGGGCCTACATGCTCAGACCTGACCCTTTTACTATTAATATATTTGAAGACTTTTTGGGGGTCTTCTTTTGCAATCTGCCATTCGTTTGGAATTTTTGCATCCTTTATTTTCTTTTTTACATATTCTGTTATATTCTTTGTAGCATTTCAACGATGATAGTGTTCCTTAATTTTTCTATTTGTTGAAAGTTATTTTATTATTATTTCTAGCCATTTTAACTTTAGCTGTGAGCCACATAGGTTTTATTTTTAGCCTTTTAAACGTATTGCCCATGGGAATATACTTTGCAGTGAGTTTGCATACAGGCTTTTTGAATAAGTTCTGTTCTGTGTCCATTGATGCCAATATTCTCTCCCAGTCTAAGTCTTGGACAGCAGCCCTCATGCTTGGAAAATTTGCTCTCTTAAAGGTAAGTGTTTTTATCTTACCCGTATGTGTTTGTTGCTTACAGCTAATATTAAATGAAATCTCAGATGTTCTTTTATATGAATATTGGTAATAAGCGCTGCAAGGTTTGAAATTACCAGGTCCAGCAGAACATCATTCCTAGTCGTGGCCTCAATAAACTGGACCATAAAATTGTCTTGTAATAGGTTTATAAATTATTGTCCTTTAACTTTCCCAGCAGTGCCATTACTCCAATAAATTTCTGGGTAGTTCAAATCCCCCATTATTATCACTGTCCCAGCTCTTGCAGCCCATTCCATCTGTGCAAGAGTCTCTACCTCCTTATTAACACTGGGAGGTCTATAACAAGCTCCAGTGACAACCTTTGCAGTGCACACACCCATATACAGTTCCACCCATTATGCTTCAGACTCATCACACTCTCCATGAACTAGGTCCTCTTTCACACTTGCTTTGAGATCAGATCTCACATAGAGACAGACACCACCACCCCTCCATTTTAGCCTGTCTTTCCGAAAGAGAGCATAGCCAGGAATATTAATAGCCCACTCATGAGAAGAATAAAGCCAAGATTCAGCAATACCAATTAAATCATAGCTCTCCTTGTGTGCCGGAGCTTTCAAGTAAATCCCAGAGTTTCAGCACTGGGCTCCACTAAAGCACCTCACAGGGGCACTGGTAGTAAGGCCTGGTACATAGTTACATAGTTAGTAAGGTTGAATAAAGACACCAGTCCATCTAGTTCAACTTGTCCATCCAGTTTAACCTGAGTGAGTGTCTACAATTGTCCCTATCCCTGTACATTGCATACTCACATCGGTCCCTACCCTCAAGGAGCCCACAATCCAAGGTCACCATTCATATACTAGGGCCAATTTTTAGACAGAAGCCAATTAACGTACCAGCATGTCTTTGGAGTGTGGGAGGAAACCAGAGTACCTGGAGGAAACCCACACAGGCACAGGGAGAACATGCAAACTCCAGGCAGGTAGTGTCGTGGTTGGGATTTGAACCAGCAACCCTTTTTACTGCTGGGTAAGATTGCTAACCACTACACCACTGTGCGGCCCTCATACCGCTGTGCCGACCTCACACCACTGTGCCTCCCAACTTTTCCGGGACAGCTTAAAGATTTCAAGTAAATCCCAGAGTTCCAGCACTGGGCTCCACTAAAGCCCCTCACAGGGGCATGCTCTCACTGTGCACCCAGGGCACCTAACCCTCCTCTCCTGCAGAGTGCCTGGATGTACCAGAGTGTGCCCCGGGGCAGCCTCAGTGCTACACCATGAATTGGAATTGCAATTCTGGTGATCCCCCGGGATGGCAAACTTCAGAGCAGAGGGAGAAACTGGTCGCTGCCCAACTGCTGCTGATTAGAGAAGGAAGGGACTGGAGGGGGATCACCCATTTAAACTCAGAACAAAACCCCAGTCTGTTCTCCAAGCAGAGGAAGTGTGTGAGTACCGTATATACTCGAGTATAAGCCGAGATTTTCAGCCTCTTTTTTGAGGCTGAAAGTGCCCCCCTCGGCTTATACTCGAGTCATCGCCGTCTGACTGCTCGATCAGCGTATCGAGCAGACAGACGGCGGACATACTACAATTTGAAAGCCGCGCCTCCGCCTCCGCCTGTGATAGGCGGAACACTGAATTTCCCAGCAGCCTGTGTTCCGCCTATCACGGACATCGTCTCATCCTCGTCCGTAGTACGAGGATGAGACGATGTCCGTGATAGGCGGAACACAGGCTGCTGGGAAATTCAGTGTTCCGCCTATCACAGGCGAAGGCGGAGGCGCGGCTTTCGAATTGTAGTATGTCCGCCGAGGCGCCGACGAAGAGCGGCGATCCTGGCAAGGCACGGGACGGAGGCAAGGCAAGGCACGGCACGGGACGGGACGGAGGCAAGGCACGACACGGGACGGAGGCAAGGAGGCAAGGCACGGCACGGGACGGAGGCAAGGAGGCAAGGCACGGGACGGAGGCTCGGGACACAGGTAGGCTGGACACACACACACACACACACACACACACACACACACACACACACACATGGACACACACACACAGGGATGGATGGATGGAGACACACACACACAGGGATGGATGGATGGATGGAGACACACACACACAGGGATGGATGGATGGATGGACACACACACACACAGGGATGGATGGATGGATGGACACACACACACACAGGGATGGATGGATGGATGGACACACACACACACAGGGATGGATGGATGGATGGACACACACACACACAGGGATGGACGGACACACAGGGATGGACGGACACACAGGGACGGACACACACACAGGGATGGACAGGCATGTCTCACCCTCGGCTTATACACGAGTCAATAAGTTTGCCAGTTTTTTTGGGGGTAAATTGGGGGCCTCGGCTTATATTCGGGTCGGCCTATACTCGAGTATATACGGTATGTGAGTGTGTCTGTTTGTGTGAATGTGTATGAGTTTCTGTATGTGTGTCTAGCTTTATGGCCTTGTTCAGAAGTGTGATGAGGCCTGTATAGCGTGAAGGGGCCATTTTCTGCAGCTCCTTTGACTTACAGGTTCTGCATGCAGGCAGCTAATTCAAGTCTATTGAGACACACAGCTGTGCAGACACAGCTACTTGTCCTAAAGTGGCATGTGGGTTAGCAGCCCCAAACACACACTGTCTGCATTTGGAGCTGCTTGCACAGACCCACACGCCAGTCACATTAGGACAAGTGGCTGAGTCCATGGAGACACGTGTCCCAATAAACTCCTAGGCTGCCTGCATGCAGCACTTAAACAAAAAAGGCCCATCCATGCTATATGGGCATCATCATTCTTGTGAACAAGGTCTACGTGATGTGTGCGTGTATGTGTGTGTGTGTATGTGTGTGTGTGTGTGCGTATGTTGGTTCTCCTTGAGAGCTCTGGCCGCTAGCCTAACTTCCCCATCCTTCATCTATGCATCTTTGGATCCTGCTGGTGCTAATCTCTGGGGGCTGAGGTGTATATAGTTATGAAGGATAAAAGGGTCTAAACCCGCTCCAGCATGGGGTTGTGCTGGGAGGGGAAATTTGGGGGTGAAAAGAATTTTATGTTGGGAGAAAGAATTTTTCTGGGGGGGGGGTTGTGTTTATAGGGGGAATTGGGGAATTGGATGGGGGATTTGGAGGCGTGAAGTAAGATTTGTTCTGGGTGGGGGGGGTTTGCTGCAAAGTAGAAGATTTGTGATATCAGAGGGGATTGGGGGGAGGGGAGTAGGATTTGTGCTGGGAGGAGGAATTTGGGGGATGGAGTAGGATTTGTTTTGGTGGGGGGGGGGGGGGGTTCAAAGATTTGTGCTGGGAGGGATAAGCAAGCCTTTTGCTGGATGTATCTAAATAAATATGTATTATGTCATCAGAGCAAGGGTGGCCAGACTCCTGAGTAACATCATAGGAAAGATTTACTTAGCATGCTCTGTATCCTATGATCATGCGGCACTTTTAGCTACTTAGATTAGAATTTTGCAGACATCATCTGTTACAAGGGTTTGTGATGGGGAAGGGGGTTGGGGGGGGGGGGGTTGTAACTTGCAAACTCAGATTGGAATAATTACTGTAGGTTGCATGCTGTGGCAAATTGTAGGTATTTGAAAACTGTGCATGTGGGAGGGGCTTAAAAGTTGTGCCTACTCACAGAGTATGCAGTAAGATATGCCACAGTTTTTTTTTACATAAAAAATATGCTTTAATTACTGTGCCACAAGCGAAGTCTAAAAGACACATACAAACTTCAACACAATGAGGCTCTCCCATTACATCAATTTGGCTGGTGGTATATTTCTTTTGGGGAAGGACAATGCATGCAACACCCCCCCCCCCCCCCCCCCCCCATTGGTCAGCTACCAGTCCCACACTTACCTTATCTATCAGGCAGCGCTTCCTCCGGGTGACGGCTTCACCTGCGTCTCCTGCTTGGCATCACAATGACTTCCGCCATGCGTCTCCTCCCTCCTCCTCCTTGTGCAGGCCAGTCAAGGCCAGTCAAGTTCCTCCACCCAAAACTCACTCATCCATGTCTTTATGAACCTTGCTTTGTGCAATCGATTGGTGGATGGGGGATTATGGTGTGGGGTGTGGGGTTGTTTTTCAGGATTTGAGCTTAGCTCCTTAGTTCCAGTGAAGGCAACTTACAGTGTCAGCATACCAAGAAATTTTGGACAATATCACGCTCCCATCAGTTTGGGGACGGCCCCTTCCTGTTCTAACATGACTGCACACCAGTGCACAAAGCAAGGTCCATAAATAAATAGATGAGCAAGTTTGGGGTGGAGTAGCTTGACTAGCCTGCAAAGAGTCCTGAACTCAACCTGATAGAACACCTTTGGGATGAATTAGAGTGGAGACTGCGTCATCAGTCCCTGACCTCACAAATGCGCTTCTGGAAGAATAGTCATACATTCCCATAGACACACTCCTAAACCTTGTGGACAACCTTCCCAGAATGCCTGCCTCGGGTGATGCCTGTATGGGTTGCCTCTTCGTAGCTGCCTGCCACAGCTCCCGGTTGGGGGTGCCCCTGGACGGCTTGCGCCACCCAGTCACCCTATAACCAATTTGTGTATTTGAGTAAGTAGACATGTACCTGGTGCAGGGCAGGACTTAGGGTGGTGGGGGCCCCTGGGCTTGATTCGCTTTCGGGCCCTACTGTCTATACATTACCATATTTATCAGCGTATAACACGCGCCGGAGTATAACACGCACTCCAAGTTTAGGAGGGAATTTTAAGGAAAAAAACTTTTAGGAGGGAAGTTTAAGGGAAAAAAAAACCTTACATTTAAATGCTCATCAATGCAGCCTTATCAGTGTCCATCTGCAGCCTTGTCCAGTGTCATTGCAGCCTTGTCAGTGTCATTTGTAGCCTTGTCCAGTGTCATTGCAGCCTTGTCAGTGTCATTTGTAGCCTTGCCCAAGTGTCATTTGCAGCCTTGTCATTGCAGTCTTGAAGTTTAAAAATGGCTCTCGGCGGCTCTCGGATCCTCTCACAGTCCCGAGCAGAGCCAAGAGTAGCCGAGAGTGCTCGGCTCACAGTCATGCCCAGTTCCTGTGTTATGTCCATCATTGGGTGGGACTGTGAGCGGAGCCGAGCCGAGTACACTTGGCTATGTATCTCGGTGGGGCCTGCGGGCCCCCTATTAGAGCCCAGTCCAATAGTCAAGCCCAATGGTAAGTCCTGCCCTGACCTGGTGCAGTGTTTACTCACCCTTTCCTTGTTCGTGTCGTTTATTATTTTAATCTGATTATTCATTCATTGTTATTTTATTATAGATTCATCACGTGCTTTGCTCCTGATGAGTGGTTCCAAAACCACGAAACGCGTAGAGATACCAACTGCCGTGTTTCTACCGTCATTTATTTGAGCCTCAAGTTATTACTGTATTACCTTCATTTATTGACCCAGGGAGGCAATAGGTCCTGCAGGTTTTATCGTGCTAATCATTTTATCTAATTTTCTTTTGGTGAACTTTGGAATTTGATTGTTATTTCACTATGAGTTATCGATTGTTATTAATAAGTTTGAATATTGAATTTTTTATATCAATGTTATATCTATGTACCTGCATTTTATGTATGTATTACTGTCATAACCAATTAAATTCCTATACATTCACCAATCAACTCTATTGTTACCTTGTCCTGTCCCCCCACCTGTTCTTCTCTTCTTCAACCTTCCCAGAAGAGTTAAAGCTGTTATAGCTGCAAAGGGTGGGCCAACTCAATATTGAACCCTACGGACTAAGTTCATGTGCGTGTAAAATACTTTTGGTAATATAGTGTATATTTTATGACTTTAGATATACTTAACCACTTCCCACTTCCCAATGCATATATACGGCCGGGTGGGAGCCGTCTACTCCTGATAGGACGTTCAGGAACGTCCTTCAGAAGTAGTGTGATCGCGCGTGCGCGTGCCCACGCAGCGGCGTGATCCCAATGTGCTTGTGTCACCCGGAGACGGCACATCTCAGATCGGCAGGAGGGCTCTGTGATTGGCCCTCCTGATCACATGACGGCCGTGTCCAATCACGGCCGTCATGTGATGTAAACAAACAGCCGGTTGCTAGGCAATCGGCTCTCCTCTCCTCACACGGAAGTCACCGCTGAGGAGAGGAGAGCGGAACGCTGCAGCCGGCTGATGATCAGTGAGTATGGGCTGCTTTTTACAGGTTTTTACTCACTGATCATCAGTGTAGTGTAAACACACAACACACCACACAGTACAAACACAGTCCCCACATATGTCCCCAAAACACACATGTCCCCAAAACATACATGTCCCCAAATAATAAAAACACATGTCCCTAATAATAAAAACATGTCCCCCACATATGTCCCACTAAAATCACATGTCCCAATGATTATCTGCACACATATGTACGTGATCACCTGCACACATATGTACATGATCATTTGCGTACATATGTCCGTGATCACACAAACCAATTATTATACACTTAACGGAATTTTTTTTACCAAAAACATGTAGCAGAATACATTTTGGCTTAAATTTATGACAAAATTTGATTTTATTGGATTTCTTTTCAAATAGAAAAAAGAAAATATTGTTTTTTTTCCAAATTTCTGCTTTTTTGCGCTTATATCGCAAAAAATAAAAAACGGAGTCGTGAATAAATAACACCAAAATAAAGCTCTATTTGTGCGAACAAAATGATAACAATTTCATTTGGGTACAGTGTAGCATGACCGCGCAATTGTCACTGAAAGCGCTAGAGCGCTGAAAGCTGAAAATTGGGCTGGGAAGGAAGGGGGTGAAAGTGCCCTGTATTGAAGTGGTTAATATATTAATCCACATTGACCTAAGTTTTGCAGAGTGCTGTGAAAACACCAGACCACGAGTAATAAAAACCATGCACAGTACTGAAGTCAATCAAAACATCACTAAAATAAAACTTTAATTTCATTGAAGACACTTCAGTTATTTTGTATCAGAAACACCTTGCCAGAATTTCAGTTTATGTACATTTTGGATTATTTTGAATTTCAGAGCTTTGGTCCTTATACCGTAGACTATGGGGTTTACAATAACTGACGTGAGAAGTCCAGTGATAGAAAGGAAAACATGAACAGGGATAGAAATTGTCCCGCCATTCAAGCGGTATCTTAAAAAAACAAACAACGCGGCCGTCAAAAAAATGGAAAAAGTGATTATGTGTGTGGACAACGTATGCATGGCTTTATGGCAAGCTGCTTTGGAGATCTTTAAACAGATCCACAATGTCCTCATGTAGCAATATATGATAATTAAAATTGTTCCAAAAATGACGAGGAGTGTTTCGACAAGTCCAAAAATATTATTAACCATGGCTGAGTTCCCACAGGCCAGCCTGACAAGGGACATGTTCTCACAGAAAATATTATTAATATTGACCCCACAGAATTTCAGGTTGGCCGTCAAAATCAATGGAACAACAACAAGGATGAAGACTAAGACCCAGATAAATGCTATGCATTGCAGAGCTTTTCCATTCGTCATTAGGGTGGCATATCTCAGTGGGTAGCCTACAGCCAGGTATCGGTCATAGGCCATAGCAGTAAAAGTAAAAATTTCCACAGTAGAAAAACTTTGCACACAGAATACTTGCAATAGACATTCATAAAAGGATATGGTTGAGGATCCAGTCAACAAGCCAATTATAAACTGAGGGAAAATGACGGTATTTCCAAATACACCGTTAATGATCAAGTTAAATATGAAGATATACATGGGTTCGTGAAGAGTAGACTCTATCCATATTACGTACACAATCAGACAACATAAAAACATAGTGATCAAATAGAAGATAAAAGCTACAGTAGCATATAGAAATCGGAATCTCTCCATTTCTAAGAGTCCTAGAAACACAAAAGATGGGCTAAGTTCAGTTACATTTTCCATCTTAAATGTGACGTGAGTTCCAGCAAAGTCAAGATTAAGGAGCCTATTTCTCTACAAACGGTTGTGTACCATGTTATTGAAGGTAGACCTATACAGTACATGCCGTTGGAGTAGATCTGTAGAACATCTGTGATTGTAGGATACGTATAGCGTGAGTAGACTTTGTGGTGTTTATATAAGCAGTTTTTCAAGAAGTAACCCAAGGGGAATTTGCTCTCCTAAGATTTTCAACATCAGGTTTAGCTGACTGGAAAGAAATCATATTAATTGTATTTTTTCTATTAAAATTTACCTGGAGAAGAGACACACAATTGTATTTAGAGGGAATTTATGTCAAACAGAATACTAAAATCTAACTAATAGTAGTAATAATAACAAATCAAAATTATTAAAATAATATTAATTATTAAATTATTATACAGGATTTATATGGTGTCAACAGTTTGCGCAGTACAATATAAAGGGGGACAGTTCAATTAAAATACAGTTCAATACAAAAAGACAGCAATGCTCATGGAGCTTACACTCTAAAGGGAGGGGAAGGTGGTACAAAAGATAATAGATGCTGGGGGTGATCTGATGGAGCTGACTCAAAGCGGGAGTCCGCCGGGAGTTCCGCTGTTTTTTTTTTTTTTAAAAGCCAGCAGCAACAAATACTGCAGCTGCTGACTCTCGATCGTCTCTCGGGTGCTGCCGCCGCCATCTTGGGTATGGGAATCAGGAAGTGGAGCCTTTCGGCTTCATTTCCCGGTTCCCTACTGCGCATGCGCGAGTCGCGCTACGCAATAAGGATGGACCCGCTGCCTCTGGGATCTGTGTGTTTCCCAGCAGGCAGCGGGGGACTTTCGGAAAGGGGCGTAGATCTACGCCCCTTTCCGCAGAGAGCTATCCCGGAAGTGGGTGCAGATACCTGTACTGTACAGGTACCTGCACCCCCCTCCCCCCTGAAAGGTGCCAATTGTGGCGCTGGAGGGGGGGGGGGTTCCAATGAGCGGAAGGTCCACTTTAGGGTTTTTTTTTAGGTGGAGGTGGGGTAGGCTTCCCTGAATAAATGGATTTTCAAGGATCACCTAAAGTCGGAAAGGGTAGGAGCTGACCGAACATACTGGCGTAGGGAGATCCAGAGGATGAGAGAGGTTCTGGAAAAGTCATGCAGGCAATAATAAGGAAGTTAGAGAGCAAAATGTCTTGGGAGAAGACAATTTGGACGATATCTATAGATGAGGTTGGTGATGTAGCTGGGGGCGATGTTATGGATGGCCTTGTATGTTGTGGTTAGTATAGTGGAAGCCAGTGAAAGGGGTTAGCAGGGAGGGTCACGTATCGGTTAGTATGGTGCATAAGTCTAGCAGCATTCATAATAGTCTGAAGGTGGGATAGTCTGTGTAAGGGTAGGTCGGTGAAGAGGGCATTCCCCATAGAAAGAGGAAGAGGAGAGTAGGAGATGGTGTTGTATGTGACACTGAAAGTATGAGATGTGTAAGAGGAGAACTAGGAAAGAGCAGAATCACGGAGGCCAAAGGAGTGGAGTTTATTGAGGAAGAGCAGCTGGACAACTGAGTCAAAGGCAGTGGAAAGGTCTAAGCCCTTGTACACACGGTCGGAAAATCGGATGGAAAATGTCCGATCGGACAGTGTTGTCGGATAATCCAACAGTGTGTGGGCTCCGTCGGACTGTTTCCATCGGAATATCCGACCAACAAAGTTTGAGAGCTGGCTATAAAATTTTCCGACAACATGAGCTGATGCACGCAGTTCCGATCGTGTGTAGCTTACTCCAACGGACAGGGGGCCACGCATGCTCAGAATAAATTCTGAGACGGATGTGCTCGGTCAGGTAAAACTACCGCTTGTAATCGATATAGCACATTCATCACGCTGCAATGTTAAAAATTCTTTAATGCAGCGCATTCTCTTTTTCTTTAGAATGCTAAAAGAATTAAGTTGTTTTGCTGCTCATATTTACACACACTTTTCCTCATTTCATGAATACAATATTTTAATTCATCACATCTCCCCAATAATTTTTTTTGTTTTTCCTGTTTTGAATTTTGTGTTTGTTTTAATCAAGATCTCCTTTTTTGACAGTTTGCTCATCTTCGGAATTTTTTTGGTGTGTTTTGTGTGTCAACTTACCACAACACCATTATTATCTTTTTATTTTATTGTTTTCTTTTTTAATCTCGAGGAGGTTGTTTGGTGTTGGTGCCCCTTGTTATTAATTTGACTTTGTATTTTTGAAATGTACGTGCCTACTTACAAATAAACTGTCCTTTTTGAAGTAAAACACATAGGCAAGTATTTCTTGAACCCAAAAAAACTTTATTTAGGTGTCAGAAACAAATAAAGAGGGAGGCAACGCTGAAGAAACTGTGGAGATTAGTGAAGTCTTTGGCCCCCAGGGCACACATCAACTATTTTAATGAAAAAATTGGTGCCCTGAGGAGTACATATTTGAGGGAGAATAGTCTGGTCCTGAAGTCCAAGAAATCCGTAACAGCAGCAGATGACATCTATGTCCCCAGGCTGTGGTCCTACAAGAGGCTGCATCTTGTGTCAGACCAGACTGAACCCAGGTCATCACTCTCTGGTCTTCCTTCCACGCTTCCTTCCAGACTGTGGCTGTGGTGCTGGAGGTGTGGCAGAAGGAGGAGGAGGTTTGTTTGTGTCAGTGGTTGGGAGTGGGGTTCTGTCAGTGTGGGGTGTCAGTGGCAGAAAGCGGGGTGTCTGGCCCAGCATGAGGAGTTAGGGGTGGAGGTGTCAGTCTGTATCTGGAAGTGTCTGTCAGCAGGGCCGGTGCTACCACTAGGCAAACTAGGCAGCCGCCTAGGGCGCACTGCTACCTAGGGCGCCCGTCCCCTGGTATTCCTACTCTCTTCTCTCTGTAGCAAGCAACTAAGTCTCAGCATCAGCAGGCAGCCGATTCTCCATTCACACATAGTGTCAGAAGCGCAGAAGAAGTCTGTGGCAAAGTGTAGCTAGCCCAGGAAAGTTGCAGACAGACTGCGCTGTACCCGGGGTGTGGGTAAACCATACCTCCCAACTTTCCCTGATTTTGAGGGACTATCCCTGATTTGGAGCAATGGCCCTCTGTCCCTATTTCCTCCTCATTTGTCCCTCATTTGGGTCTGATCTATATAGTTTTATATAAAATGCTTTTTTTTTATCTTTCAAAGAGTGTTTCCCAGTGCTAAACCTTTCATCCAATTTCTAAATTGCTGCATTTGTACATTTTAAAAGCTAATATAAAGGAATAGTAGTGGTAAAAAAAAAGCACTTGTGGGTTTAATTAACCTTTTTTTTAAATTCCTTTAAGGGGGTGTGGCAGGGGGCGTGTCCTGTGCCTACATACGTGTGCTAGTAGGTGTCCCTCATTCCCATCTCAAAATGTTGGGAGGTATGGGTAAACCGCCTACAGTGCAGAGACCAGGGCTAAATTGTTGGGCATGATGGCTACCATGCAGCTTCCAGGGACATTCTTACCCAGGGGCAGTCTCCTGAAATTGGCAACTGCCTCTGGGGAACTAAAGATGTCACACTAATCACCCTGATCGCCCTAATATATGCACAGATATTTCACAAAAAAAAATCTCTACTCTCTAATTTATAGTAGTCAGCATATACAACAACTTTTGTGTGCTGAATATATCAATGTTTTTGTTAATATACTTTGAAATCAGTTTAGTTATATGGATAAAATACAATTTAAAGTGATTATAAGGTTTTTTTTTCTTTTTTTTAAATAACAAACATGTCATACTTACCTCCACTGTGCAGCTCGTTTTGCACAGAGTGGCCCCGAACCTCCTCTTCTGGGGTCCCACGGTGGCTCTCGTGTCTCCTCCCCACATCAGATAACCCCCTAGGAGAAGTGCTCTCCCGTGGGGGGTTACCATGCGGGCTCGCTCCTGAGTCCAGCATTCTGCGTCCATAACCGCCGAATGTATGACTCAGCCCCGCCCCTCGGCACCCTCATCATTGGATTTGATTGACAGCAGCGGGAGCCAATGGCTGCGCTGCTATCAATCTATGTAATGACGACTTTGCTTGACTGCTAAAGGGCCGTGTGTTTTTGTGCATTGCAGGAACACATGTGATTTAGCGCGTGTTCCTCCAACACACAAATTTGGACCCCTTCGTAAGAGACGGAGGAGGGTAAAGAGGTCTGAGGCGGAGAGAGGAGATCTAAGGATGAGCTGTCCCACCTCCCCAAAGTGCGCAAAGATCACATGGTCTTTACATGGTGTCTGCTCAGATTAAAGGCAGCTTCTCCTTCTTCCCCATTCTGGTCATGTGATGTCTCATGACAAGTTAGACATGAGAGCAGTGTGCTCTCCGCTCTGTGTCACTCCCTAGCGGGGCTGTGCTGAGACTGAGAACCCGCTCTCGTCCACCCACTGGCTGGTTGAGAGGAAAACGCAGACTCCTCCCTTCAGCAGCCATCGCACATTGCGCCTTCATATCAGGGGGAATGGGTATATTTATTATTATGTCCGACGGAAGGATTCTCCCTCATACATTGCATCATCTAATGTGTGACGCAGTCATTACGGTGAGTGAAGAGCGGGATGAGTGACCAAGTTCCAACCCCTTCCATTGGACGCCCTGGACACATTCCCCTTCTGCCCCCCCCCCCCCACTTGTCCTGGACTGGCTTCCCCTGCAGCACAGTGCTCATACCTGACAACATTTTGAGATGGGAAAGAGGGACACCTACTAACAAATATATGTGGCCATAGGACACCCCCCCCTGACACACACCCTTAAAGGAGAATTTACAAAAAAAAAAAGGTTAATTAAATCCACAAGGGAATTATTTTACTACTCACCACTATTCCTTTATATTGGCTTTTAAAATTTACAAATGCAGCAATTTAGAATTTGGAGGAAAGGTTTAGCACTTGGAAACACTTTTTGAAAGATAAAAAGTGCATTTTATATACATCTATATAGATCAGACCAAAATGAGGGACAAATGAGGAGGAAGGAGGGACAGAGGGACATTGGTCCAAATCAGGGACAGTCCCTCGAAATCAGGGACAGTTGGGAGCTATGCAGTGCTGGCAAATAGTGGAAAGGTAGGAAGCCAGCCAATCAGTGAAGGGGAGATATCGGTGTGCGCATGTACATTGTAGTACACACACACAGATTACCTTATAGTGCAGAGCCCAGGGCTGAGTTTTAAGGCATGATGATTATCATGCAGCTTCCAGAACTGTCCCATTGCCACCATAATCACCCTGATCACCCTAATATATACACAGATTTGTAAAAAAAACAAAAAACAAAACAAAATCCCTACTCTCTAATTTATAGTAGTCAGAGTATACAACAATTCTATCAACGTCTTTGTTAACCGAAAGACGACTACAGAGCGGACGCTAACTGCCGGGAGGGCGTCCTCCTGTTTACTTCCCCTCTGCACGCCACCGCGGGCGCGCATCGAGGAAGTTCTGTGCTGGCCATGTCCCCCAGACACACGCTGTAAACGACCAATCACGGCGGCCGTTTACAGCGCGATCGGCGTGCCCAATGAGAGATGATCTCATATGTAAACATATGAGATCATCTCTCATCGCCGCTCTCCCTCCTCACACAGACAGCGTGTGAGAGGGGAGAGATGAACCGCTGTGAGATCTCACAGCGGTTAGTGTAAAATAAAAAATAAAAAAAGGAAAATAAAGTGCCCATCTGTCCCCACTGCCACCTGTCCCCACTGCCCCCACTGTCATCTGCCCCCACTGCCACCTGTCCCTACTGCCCCCACTGTCATCTGCCCCCACTGCCACCTGTCAGTGCCATCTGCCCCCACTGCCACCTGTCATCAGTGCCATCTGTCATCAGTGCCACCTGTCCCCAGTGCCACCTGTCCCCAGTGCCATCTGTCCCCAGTGCCACGTATAAGTGCCATCTGTCATCAGTGCCACCTGTCATCAGTGCCACCTGCCATCAGTGCCACATGTCATCAGTGCCATCAGTGCCACATAGTGCCATCTGTCATCAGTACCACGTGTCAACAGTGCCACATAGTGCCATCTGTCATCAGTGCCATATCAGTGTCACGTGTCATCAGTGCCACATATTAGTGCCATCTGTCATCAGTGCCACATATCAGTGCCATCTGTCATCAGTGCCACCTGTCAGTGTCACATGCCATCTGTTATCAGTGTCAAGTGTCATCAGTGCCACGTATTAGTGCCATCTGTCATCAGTGCCATGTATTAGTGTCACGTGTCATCAGTGCCACGTGTCAGTGCCACGTATAAGTGCCATCTGTCATCAGTGCCACATATTAGTGCCATCTGTCAGTGTCACGTGTCATCAGTGCCACGTATTAGTGGCATCTGTCATCAGTGCCATGTATCAGTGCCACATATCAGTGCCATCTGTCATCAGTGCCACGTCGGTGTCATGTGTCATTGTCCTGGTGCTCCAGGGCCTTCAAAAATGTAATAGGTAGTCAACAAGTTAGATGTGTAATTTATGCTCCTAGAACACATGATTGCGCTCCCTGTATGTTGGGCCTCTCTATGTGGCCAGGCTGTGGAATAGTCCCACGCATGTGGTATCGTAATACTCGGGAGGAGTAGCAGAATTTATTTTGGGGCATTATTTGTGGTATACACATGCCATGTGAGAGAAATAACCTATTACAATGACAATTTTGTGGAAAAAATTAAAATAAAATAAAAAATCTTAATTTTGCAAAGAATTGTGGGAAAAAATGACAACATCAAAATGCCTCTTACTAAATACCTTGGAATGTCTACTTTCAAAAAAGGGGTCATTTGGGGGGTATTTGTACTTTCCTGGCTTGTTCGGGTCACAAGAAATGAGATAGACCACCAGTACATCAGATGTGATCAATTATGTGCGATTCGCACCACAGCTTGTAGACTCTCTAACTTTCACAAAGACCAAATAATATCCACTAATTTGGGTTATTTTTAGCAAAGATATGTAGCAGTATAAATTGTGACCAAAATTTCTGAAGAAAAATTAATAATTTGAAATTTTTTATCACAGAAACAAAGAAAAATTTGTTTTTTTCAAGATTTTCGGTCTTTTTTAATTTATAGCGCAAAAAATAAAAATCCCAGAGGTGATCAAATACCACCAAAAGAAAGCTCTATTTGTGGGGAAAAAAAGGACAAAAATTTCATTTGGGTACAGTGTAATTGTCATTCAAAATGTGAGAGCACCGAAAGCTGAAAATTGGTCTGGGCAGGAGGGGTGTTAAAGTGCCCAGTAGGCAAGTGGTTAATATACCTTAAAATCCATTTGGATATATTAATAAAATACAATTTAAGCCCCCACTAACTCATATTTTAAAATATGTTTAATGTAAAATCAATATATTGAAAAAAAATTTTATAAAATATATATATATATATATATATATATATATATATATATATATATATATATATATATATATATATATATATATATATATAAATAAAAAGCGTTCTTTGACCTGGATTAGAACCCACAACTTCACTGCGGCAAGTCTGCTACTCTAACCTCTGCTATCACCTAATGCATATCATATCATATACCTGCTTTTTATGTTTTATATGAGGTTAGTTGTCTGAAACACAACTGTATTAGTCCAGAAAAGTAATTGTTATGACCATATAAACACACATTGTCCTGCTGTCATTCACTATTCCCTCATATAGGGGCAACACTGTAATGTTTCCAACAAGTTGGGGTGCAGAGCTGTGCTAGCCATTGTGTTCTGTTACACACACAATACACACATTTTCAGCATTGCTCTTTATGTTGGAGCAGATGGCAGAGAAGGAGGATATGACCGCAAACTGAGGAATAGGGATGGCCAAATTTCGGCTGTTCGCCGTCCGCCCGATCGGCTGACTATTGCCGCCGTTCGCCCGGCGGACTTCCGTGTTTACTGTGTAAAAGAACTTTGACCTATGATGACACATCCATCATGGGGTACAGGACAGCCAATTGAGACATTACAGCACATGGACACTTGGACATTCCCCCTAACTTATAAATAGACCCGATCCGGCGGCCATTTTACATTCTTTATTCTGTCACTATAGGGAGAGGTTGCTGTGTGGAGCAGGGAGAGACTGCAGTGACCAAAATCGCTAACTATTTGGTCCACAAAAGTTATTTTAAGGACTGGTATAGGTGTTAGATGTAGTTCAGGATATAGGTTTGAGGCACTGCTGTGCTACTGATTTTTGCAGCAGCCTGTCTTTTGTCAGTGTAGAGAGAGGGACAGGACGGTGTGTGCTGCAGGGACAGTCAGTTTAATCATTAGCTGTTACTATTAGGTCCACAAAAGTGCTATTCAAGTTATTGTTCCAGCAGCCTCTATTTTGTCAGTTTAAATAGGGACAGGCAGGAAGCTGTGTGTGAGGCAGTGAGGGACAGTCAGTTTAATCAGTAGCTGTTACTATTAGGTCCACAAAGGTTCTTTTCAGTACTGGTATGGTAATAGGCTTGTACACGTATAATATTCTTTCTTCCAAATATAGAAAGAATATTATACTTGACTGCTGCCCTTCTGCTGCAGTAGTCCTTTATCAGTATAGGGACTGAGGTACAGTCTGCTAATCATTCACAACCTACTTGTTCCACAAAGGTCCTTATAAGGACTGGTAAGGTATAGGGTACTACAGTACATAGGGTTGAGGGAGGTACAGTCTGCTATTCCTTAAGGACTGGTATAGGTCCACAATACATAGGGTTGAGGTGCACTACTGCTGACTGCTGCCCTTCTGCTGCAGTAGTCCTTTATCAGTATAGGGACTGAGGTACAGTCTGCTAATCATTCACAACCTACTTGTTCCACAAAGGTCCTTATAAGGACTGGTAAGGTCTAGGGTACTACAGTACATAGGGTTGAGTGAGGTACAGTCTGCTATTCCTTAAGGACTGGTATAGGTCCACAATACATAGGGTTGAGGTACACTACTGCTGATTGCTGCCCTATACTGCAGCAGTCCTTTATCAGTATAGGGACTGAGGTACAGTCTGCTAATCATTCACAACCTACTTGCTCCACAAAGGTCCTTATAAGGACTGGTAAGGTCTAGGGTACTACAGTACATAAGGTTGAGTGAGGTACAGTCTGCTATTCCTTAAGGACTGGTATAGGTCCACAATACATAGGGTTGAGGTGCACTACTGCTGACTGCTGCTCTTCTGCTGCAGCAGTCATTTATCAGTATAGGGACTGAGGTACAGTCTGCTAATCATTCACAACCTACTTGTTCCACAAAGGTCCTTATAAGGACTGGTAAGGTCTAGGGTACTACAGTACATAGGGTTGAGTGAGGTACAGTCTGCTATTCCTTAAGGACTGGTATAGGTCCACAATACATAGGGTTGAGGTGCACTACTGCTGACTGCTGCCCTTCTGCTGCAGCAGTCCTTTATCAGTATAGGGACTGAGGTACAGTCTGCTAATCATTCACAACCTACTTGTTCCACAAAGGTCCTTATAAGGACTGGTAAGGTATAGGGTACTACAGTACATAGGGCTGAGTGAGGTACAGTCTGCTATTTCTTAAGGACTGGTATAGGTCCACAATATATATGACTTCCTCCTGGGGCTGCTTATTATGAGGGGCTCCCACCATCCCTGTGCTGTGCTGACTTCCTCCTGGGGCTGTACCTCTGCTGTGCATATTATGAGGGGCTCCCACCATCCCTGTGCTATGCTCATTATGAGGGGCTCCCACCATCCCTGTGCTATGCTGACTTCCTCCTGGGGCTGCTTACGGTGCAGGTGTCAGTGCTGTATATCACGGTGCTGGTGTCAGTGCTGTATATCACGGTGCTGGTGTGAGTGCTTTATGTCACGCTGCTGATATCAGTGCTCTCTATCACGGTGCTGGTGTCAGTGGTGTATATCACGGTGCAGGTGTCATTGCTGTATGTCACGCTGCTGATGTCAGTGCTGTATATCACGGTGCTGGTGTGAGTGCTTTATGTCAAGCTGCTGATGTCAGTGCTCTCTATCACGGTGCTGGTGTCAGTGCTGTATATCACAGTGCAGGTGCCATTGCTGTATGTCACGCTGCTGATGTCAGTGCTGTATATCACGGTGCTGGTGTCAGTGCTTTATGTCACGCTGCTGATGTCAGTGCTCTCTATCATGGTGCTGGTGTCAGATCACTCTATCACGTGCAGGTGTCATTCCTGTATGTCACGCTGCTGATGTCAGTGCTGTATATCACGGTGCTGGTGTCAGTGCTTTATGTCACGCTGCTGATGTCAGTGCTCTCTATCACGGTGCTGGTGTCAATGCTGTATATCACGGTGCTGGTGTCAGTGCTGTATATCACAGTGCTGGTGTGAGTGCTTTATGTCACGCTGCTGATATCAGTGCTCTCTATCATGGTGCTGGTGTCAGTGGTGTATATCACGGTGCAGGTATCATTGCTGTATGTCACGCTGCTGATGTCAGTGCTGTATATCACGGTGCTGGTGTCAGTGCTGTATATCACGGTGCTGGTGTGAGTGCTTTATGTCAAGCTGCTGATGTCAGTGCTCTCTATCACGGTGCTGGTGTCAGTGCTGTATATCACGGTGCAGGTGTCATTGCTGTATGTCACGCTGCTGATGTCAGTGCTGTATATCACGGTGCTGGTGTCAGTGCTTTATGTCACACTGCTGATGTCAGTGCTCTCTATCACGGTGCTGGTGTCAGATCACTCTATCATGGTGCAGGTGTCATTGCTGTATGTCACGCTGCTGATGTCAGTGCTGTATATAATGGTGCTGGTGTCAGTGCTGTATATCACGGTGCTGGTGTCAGTGCTTTATGTCACGCTGCTGATGTCAGTGCTCTCTATCACGGTGCTGGTGTCAGATCACTCTATCACGGTGCAGGTGTCATTGCTGTATGTCACGCTGCTGGTGATCATCTCCTGCACCCTCTTCTTTGCCTACCCTGACCTTCCCTCTCCTCCATTGCCTTCATGCGCTCCACAGTCCTGAATTGTCACAATTTCACATATAAAAAAAAGAATGCTTGTAGTTGTCGATCCCAGATTCACCTCATGCATGTGTTATGTCATTGGCCATGTGGTGGGACTATGTTTGCACAGCTAGTAATTATTTTGTGGCTGCAAATTTGACCTGTAGGTTTGCAAAGTTCACCTCCCATTGAAATCAATGGGGCCCGCCGCGAACGTTACGGTTCGCGAACTATCGGCCAAGTTCGCGGTCCGCGTTCGCGAAACGTCCCGTCGGAAGTTCGTCCATCACTACTGAGGAACTATTAATACAGTAGAGGAACCGGAGAGCCCAGCACTGCCTACTTCCCTATACTGTGTGTGTAACTAAGATAGATTTACATATCTTACAGAGCAGAAGACAATTATGTCTGCAGAATGATGGTCTGTGGATGTTCCTACATAATTTTTCATTGTTCCTAAAATCCTCCTAATAGAGACTACTGTATTTATAAACTCAGAATTCTGACTTTGAATCTGAGAATTATGAATTTGAATCTGAGAATTCTGACTTTGAAACTCAGAATTCTGACTATGAAACTCAGACTTCTGACTTTTAACCCCTTAAGGACCAAGCCTCTTTTTGAGATTTGTCGTATACAAGTTAAAATCTGTTTTCTTGCTAGAAAATTACTTAGAACCCCCAAACATTATAGATATGCTTTTCTAGACACTCTAGAGAATAAAATGGCGGTCATTGTAATACTTTATTTCACACCAAATTTGCGCAGAAGTTGCACAAATTTTTTGAAAAAAAATGTAATTAAAAAATAAGACAACAGTAAAGGAATATGTTTGTGGAAATTGTGTGGCAAGAGGTCCAATCTAGATACAGCACCTCATCCCAAAGTTTAATTACAAGAATAGCAAAAAATTCCAGAAGAGGAAAAAGGGGATTATCGCGGTGCTACAATCATGAAAAATACTAAAAGTTTATACAAAAATGTATTAAATTGTAAAAAAAGAGGGTTATACATATACAAAAACAAAAACAAATATACAATTACATAAAGGGAAAATATCAAATTAATATTGTTCTCTCCAATTTCCAGAAAGCACAAAATTTTTAATAAATTCGGCCAAGAAGATAATAGCCTTAAAGTGCTATCCAATCAGTCCTTCCCTACATGTTTCGCCATAAAAATGGCTTCCTCAGGGGTAATGGAATATAGATTTAACGAAGAGACAACAATTCCCGGAGTCACCCCACAGCACCGGCGGGTGGGGTGCAAAATCATGTAGACAAGCAATCAACCAAGGTCCACCTTAGTGTAGCTATAGGGGGTGTAAAGGGTAATCGTAAAAACAAATAAGGAAAACAAAAACAATTAAAATAAGGAGGCGCTGAAGAAACTGCGATGGATAATGAAGGATTGGTAACACTGCCCTATGTGTATCTCAATACAAAATTGGGTTGATGAATACCACTCAACTGAAAGGTGAGGACAAGCAAGAATTGCAGGGCAATCCCAGCGCAAAGCAGGTTTTGATGTTAATGACCCCCAAGCAAAGAGCAGATTCTCTATAGTGAACCTTGTAATGAACAAATTCCGACGTGCAGCGCCTCCATGAACCCAGCGTCGGAATTTGTTCATTACAAGTTAGCATTACAAGACAACAGTAAAGTTAGCCCTATTTTGTTTCTATATTATGATAGATAATGTTACGCTGAGTAAATTGATACCCCACATGTCATGATTAAAAAATGTGCTTGATCGTGGAATGACGACAAACTTTGGCACTTAAAAATCTCTATTGGCGCCGTTTAAAAATGTATTTTCTTCGATTGTCCTGTGATGCTGAGCTGTATACTCTGTCCTGTGATGCTGAGCTGTATACTCTGTCCTGTGATGCTACGCTGTATACTCTGTCCTGTGATGCTGAGATATATACTCTGTCCTGTGATGCTGAGCTGTATACACTGTCCTGTGATGATGAGCTGTATACTCCTGACACTATGGGTGGAAGCAAGTAGAATACAGGGGACAGAGTGGGTGGATTCTATAGGAAGTGGGGCTTATGAGAAGTGGGGGGTTTTTTTTTTTTTTTTTTTTTTTTTTTTTTTTGTCCGTCAATCCCGACCTGTCCCCTCGAAAAATGTTTCTCGGTCGGCGAAGGTCACGAAAAGAAATTAATATTTAATATCTAATGACATTAATTAATGTGATAACATATAATGTGAGGGGGTTAAATACAAGAGAAAAAAGATTTAAAATCAATGAGGAATTACATTTCCTGAGGGGGAATGTAATTTGTTTACAGGAGACGTATATAACCAATACCTCAGGAATTAAAATGTCATCAGTACAATTCCCAGTGTGGTATTATGGAGATTCACCATCGGCCCATTCAAGAGGAGTAGCTATTGGTTTCGATAGACAATTGAAATTCGATATTCAAGACCGCTTAACCGACCCAGAAGGCAGATTTCTGTTTTTAAAGGGGAAAATATGGGCAATACAATATACAATAGCAAATATTTATGCTCCAAATAGAAATCCAGATAGATTTTTAAAGAATATGGTAACAAAACTTGAGGAATTCAGAGAGGGCCTGGTAATCCTAGCGGGTGATCTAAACTGGTGCCTAGACCCAAGGATGGATTCTTCAGGGGGGGGCTTAAGAGTGTCGCAGCAGAGATATAGGGCGGTTATTAAAACATTGTTAAAAGCCCAGCTTCTGGATGCTTGGAGGATCAGCCATCAAAAAGAGCGGGACTACACTCATTTCTCAGCGGCCCATAAAACTTTTACGAGATTGGATTATGTATTTATAGAACACCGATTGGCGCCCAACCTGAAAAAAGTCGAGATCAAGCCTATCACCTTATCAGACCATGCTCCAATAGTTGCCCAAATAGAAATGCAGGAAGGGACAGAGAGGGAGAAGATCTGGAGAATAAATGATTCTCTTATACAGGAACAAGGAACAAGTCGACAAATCGAGAAAGAGTTGTTCGATTTTTTTGAATTTAACGACACACAGGAAATATCTAGAGCGACCCTATGGGAAGCACATAAGGTAGTAATAAGGGGTAGGTTAATTGGGATCGGAGCAGGAATAAAAAAGGAAAAACAGAAAAGGAAGACCCAACTATATAATGAGATAGAACAATTGGAGCAGAAAACTAGACCTAGAGGGATACAGGAGAATCAGGAACTACAAAAAAAAAAAAGAGAGTTAGAAGAGTATCTGGATCAGGAGAGGAGAACAAGGTTTCACGAGATAAATAAGGAAAGATACCAATGGGGGAATATGCCAGGTAAATGGCTCGCAAGACGGGTCAAGGAACAAAAAAGTAGGACTTTTATCCCTAAAATTAGAAATAAGGAGGGGGAGTTGAAATTTGCGACACCAGAAATAGCTGAGAATTTCCATGCATACTATAGTGCCTTGTACAAACTTGGAACAAACGGTAAAGGAGGAGAAAAGAAGGAAGCGATTAGGGAATATCTCAAGGAGCTCGAGTTCCCAAGAGAAGGGAGTGAGGAAATGGAGGCCTTAGAGGCCCCCATTTCACCAATGGAAGTGGAGAGAGCAATAAAGGGAATGCCACTAGGGAGTAGCCCCGGCCCAGATGGGTTTTCTAGTAGGTACTACAAGAGATATAAGACCCTGTTAGCTCCAATACTATGTGAATACTTTAATGCGGTGGGAGAGGGCCTATTGTTCCATAAAGAAGCCCTTCTGGCCCATATCTCCTTAATTTTGAAGGAGGATAAGGATCCAGAAGCGTTGGAGAGTTATCGCCCAATATCACTACTGAATGTAGACATAAAAATATATGCAAAAATAATAGCAGATAGGTTAAAGGTCCTCTTACCAACATGGGTCCACGCCGATCAGGCGGGATTCGTGCAGGGACGAGAGGGTAGGGACAACTCGGTGAAATCCATCATTTTGATCCAAGAAGCAAATAAAGTGAAGAGCCCAACAGTGCTGATGTCAATTGACGCCGAAAAGGCCTTTGACAGGCTAGATTGGGAGTTTATTTACGAAACCCTAAGTTACAAGGGAGTAGGGGAGAGAATGATGAGATGGATCAAGGCATTATACACTCACCCAACGGCCAGAATAAGGGTTAACGGATCCCTGTCTCGCCCCCTAGAGTTGTTCAATGGGACGAGACAGGGATGTCCGCTCTCGCCGCTACTATTTGTTCTGAGCCTTGAGCCCCTCTTAGTGGCAATACGTAGGAATCATGATATCCAGGGTATCAGGGTGGGGGGGATGGAATATAAATTATCAGCATTTGCAGATGATGTGTTATTGTATATAACTAATCCAAGAACTTCTATCCCCCCGATCCTGAAGGAATTAGAGTATTACGGAAGATTATCAAACTTTAAAATAAATTTCACTAAGACAGAGATCTTAAACTTGAATGTATCAGAGGAACAACAAAGTGCCCTTGCATCAAGTTTTCCATTTAGATGGTGCAAGGGGGAGTTGAAGTATCTAGGGATAAAGTTGACTCCACAGAGACAAGGCCTCTATAAGGCAAATTATATCCCGCTCCTAAATAAAATTAAAAAAATAATGTATAATATGAGGTTTAAACCAGTATCCTGGATAGGTAGAGTAAATGTAATAAAAATGATTATTCTCCCTATTATAAACTACACATTTCAAATGATCCCTGTTCCGATCCCAATGTGTTTCTTTAAGAAATTAAAAACGCTAATGATCACTTTTGTATGGCCCCTGAAACGAGCGCGTATACCATATAAAGTCTTAGTAAGGGGAAAAGATAAGGGAGGAGTAGCATTACCAGATGTTAAGAAATATTATGAGGCAATAATAGTAGCTAGAGTTGTAGATTGGATATATAACCAGAAGGAAAAGGGCTGGGTAAACCTGGAAATGAGACTGAGTGGAGTGCCGCTAGAAAAAATGGTATGGATACCATCTGATCAGCGGAACTTAGGAGAAAAAACGAGTAATTTAACGAGACACACATTAAGAATATGGGATAGTATCAATAGGGCACATAAATGGACTCACAATTCACCGTTAATGTCACTATTGGACACAGATTATTTTTTACCAGGAAAAGAGGAACGTTTATATTTTAGTAGATGGGCAAGTAAAGAGGAAATAAAATTAGGAGAAATTATTAAAGGGAATAGGTTGTACACATATATGGAACTAATACAAGAGTGGGGAAAAAAACCATTGGATAAATGGAGGTACACCCAAATTTCACACTTTTCACAGAGTTTACCAGGTCCACTGCGGGGATTAGAGTCTCTGAGACCCTTGGAGAATTTATTGAAAGATAACAAGTGTTTGGTTCGAAAAGTATCAAAAATTTATAAAATATTAAGACAAGAAAATGACTTAGAATTTCCGAGATTTTTAGGGAAATGGGAAGAAGATTTAGGGGCACTAAGGAATGATGAACATAGGATAAAAATATGTAGGCTCACCCACACATTAACAAGAGAAGTTCGAATGATAGAGATGTCGTATAAATTACTATCAAGATGGTATATGACTCCTAAAAGCATGCAGAGGTTTACAGGGGCACAGCAGGCATTGTGTTGGAGGGAGTGTTCGGAAGAAGGCACCCTCGCACATATATGGTGGAGTTGTCCTAAAATATCTCTGTTTTGGGATAAAATTTTAGAAATTATAAATCTAGTAGCACAAAAGAAAATAAAGAAAAACCCCTGGACATGTCTCTTTCACGACACTGAACTAGGAATAATACAATATAGGAATACGATAGTCCCACACCTACTCAATGCCGCCAAGATATTGATTCCTCGTCACTGGAAGTCCAAACAAACTCCAAGAATTATGGAATGGGTTCAGAGGGTTGAGCAAACGAGGAAAATGGAGGAATCATTGTATAAACTACAAAACATAGAGGAAAAAGAACAAGGGGAGTGGCAACATTGGTTGGCATTGTTGGAGAGGGAGGACTATCGTGAAATGTTTGAGGGTTAAGGGGACAGAGAGGGAGAGGACGTGGGATTTTTTTTTTTTTTTTTTTTTTTTTTTGGGGGGGGGGGAGGCGGGTTAAAGAAATTAGAGAATGTAATGTAATTGTTAGTAGTCTATTTATAGGCAAATGAATGTAAAATTATTTACTAAATGAGAAAGATAAAGGAAAAATAAAAGAAAAATTTTGCCACAATGATGTCAAAAGGATTTAGCGGAGATATGAACAGTGAGCTGATTATACTCCGCAGGGATGGAGTATTGGACTGAGATGGCAACAAAAAAAAAAAAAAAGAAAAAAAGGAAAAAAAAAAAAAAAAAGTGGGGGGTGGCAAAAAGGAAGGGCACCACTGACTATCCCTAATACAATGATCAATGCTAATACTATACATTGTCAATGTACTAATGACACTGTTTGGAAAGGGGTTAATATCTAGGGCGATCAAGGGGTTAAATGTGTGCCTAACAACGTTTAATGTGTGCTGATTTTTACTATAGATCTTTGTTTCTTACCCCTGCTTTAAAGAGATAAGGAACAAAGAGACTGCTCTCTCTGTACAGAGTCCTGTGTTGATTGTCAACACAGGACTCTGGGCTGTGATTGTGCACAGCCAATCAGCAGCCGGTCCAGGCCATGAATCATTGGCTGGGATCTACTGACAGACTCCAGCTATGTACAATGACAGTGGGTGTCGACGGAGGGCTGCCCATGCTCACGCCCTAAACCAAGAAGCAGGCAGTGACTTATGGGTACGTCCTTTTGCCTGTGAGGACTGCCCATCTACAGCTCATGGAGAGTGGTCCGCAAGTGGTTAAAGTGAACAATAAAGAATTCAGATTCTTTCTTATCCTAAAATCTAGAAAGTCTAGGAAAAAGGAAGTCTTAATAATTTGAAAAAAATTGGTAAAAATAAAACTAATTAAATTTTTGTTTTGTTTTATCTTTATAGCTGTCATTTTTCAAGGAACGAAAATTGGCTTTTGTACATTTTGTTTTTAGAACTAGGATGTCATTGTGTATTGTTTGAAAGCATGTGAATGTTTTAGGTACCCAGGGACCAATTAGTAACAAAGAAGAGTGTGTTTCATTAATGGAGGTGCTTCATTGCCGAGTCTCTGAGGACATTGCTTACCATATAAATAAATCCCACTTTTTAGATGCTGTACAATGTAGAGGGTGGTATCTACCACAGAGTTTTTTTTTTATATATATATATTTATATTCTGTGTAGTTGGAATATTGTTTATATACTATGCTTATGTGTTTGTAAAGGTTAGGATATACTGTAGATAATTAAAATAAATACACTAAAATAATGTTAGGAAACATGTCAGAAGCCGGCACAAGCTTTGTTCTCCTTGGTGTAGTGGAGATGGAGAAGTTTAAGTTCCTATATTCTGCCATAGCTTTGTTTGTGTATATCACAACCATGTTCATATGTTATTTAATCATATTTGTTGTCTGGACTGAAGAAAGCCTGCATGAACCCATGTACATCTTCATATGTAATTTGGTCTTCAATGGTATGTTTGGTAGCTCAACGTTCCTCCCCAAGCTAACCATTGACTTACTTTCTGGGTCCACCACCATTTCCTTTTCTGGTTGCCTTGTCCAGTCTTTTTTCCTTCATAGCTTTGCGGCCATTGAAGTATTTACCTTTACCATAATGGCCCATGACCGGTATTTAGCTGTTGGTGAGCCACTGAGATACCCAGCTTTGATGACCAACACCAGGGCAATGAAGTATGTAATCGTAAACTGGGTTTCTGCCTTCTTAGTAGTCTTCATCCCAGTGACAATGACAGCATATCTCCCATTATGTGGGAGACACCTCAATAATGTGTTCTGTGAAAATATGTCACTTATAAAATTAGCTTGCGGAGATGCTTCGGTCAATAATATCTTCGGAGCTGTTGAGGCATTTTTGATTGACATCAGCTGTCTGCTAATAATCGTTTATTGCTACATAAGAACATTTATCATCTGTTTGAAGATTTCCAAAGAAGCTTGTCAGAAAGCCGTCAGCACTCTGGTTACTCACCTCGCTGCATTCTCAACTTTTATGATTGCAAGTTTCTTTATTTTATTACGATACCGGCTAAACAGTGGATCTGTCTCCCTGGCCACTCATGTTTTGATCACCGTCATTGGACTGATGACTCCAATCACTGTCAACCCTATCATTTATGGAATAAGGACAGAAGCCCTGAGAATCAAAATTGTACGCAAGTTTCAAAAGATGATACATCGGGACCTTTGAAAACCTAAGCTAGTAAGAACCCTTGGAATAAATGTTGTTTAACTGTAACCATTACATATACAGTGCTCATAAATTTACATACCCTGGCAGAATTTATTATTTCTTGGCCATTTTCAGAGAATATAAATGATAACACAAAAACTTTTCTTTCACTCATGGTTAGTGTTTGGCTGAAGCCATTTATTATCAATCGACTGTGTTTACTCTTTTTAAATCATAATGGCAACAGAAACTACCCAAATTACCCTGATCAAAAGTTTACATACCCCAGTTCTTAATACTGTGTATTGCCCCCTTTAACATCAATGACAGCTTGAAGTCTTTTGTGGTATTTGTGGATGAGGCTCTTTATCTTCTCAGATGGTAAAGCTGCCCACTCCTCTTGGCAAAAAGCCTCCAGTTCCTGTAAATTCTTGGGCTGTCTTGTATGAACTGTTTGAGATCTCCCCAGAGTGGCTCAATGATATTGAGGTCAGGAGACTGAGATGGTCACCCCAGAACCTTCACTTTATTCTGCTGTAGCCAATGACAGGTTGACTTGGCCTTGTGTTTTGGATCATTGGCATGTTGCAATGTCCAAGTATGTCTTCCTGGCTGATGAATGCAAATATTCCTCCAGTATTTTTTGATAACATACTGCATTTACCTTGCCAACAATTTTGACCAAATTTCCTTTGTAGCTCACACATCCCCAAAATGTCAGCGATCCACCTCCATGTTTCACGGTAGCAATGGTGTACCTTTCATCATAGGCCTTGTTGACACCTCTCCAACTGTGGCGTTTATGGTTGTCGCCAAAAAGCTAAATTTTGGTCTCATCACTCCAAATGACTTTGTGCAGGAAGGTTAGAGGCTTGTCTCTGTACTGTTTGGCATATTGTAAATGGGATACTTTGTGGCATTTGCGTAGTAATGTCTTTCTTCTGGTGACTCGACCATGCAGCCCACCTTTCTTTAAGTGCCTCCTTATGCTGCGTACACACGACCGGACTTTTCAACATCAAAAGTCCAACGGAATGATTCCAGGCAGACCTTTCGATCGTGTGTGGGCTGCAGTGGACTTTTGATTTGCAAAAGTCTGACAGACTTTACAAATGGAACATGTAATATAACTGGGTACTAAAATTTATAGGTAAAGTTGATCCGGGGAAAATCCGATTGCCTCTCGGGGGATCAGGAAGGAATTTTTTCCCCTGCTTTAGCAAATTGGATCATGCTCTGCTGGGGTTTTTTTTGCCTTCCTCTGGATCAACTGTGGGTATAGAATTGGGTATATGAGCTGGTATATTTATCATATATTTTTTTTTTTTTTGGTTGAACTGGATGGACTTGTGTCTTTTTTCAACCTGACTAACTATGTAACTATGTAACTATGTTTCAAATTTTTCTGCCAGAACTCCGCCGGACCCAGTTCCTACCGAGAAATCCGCTCGTGTGTATGCTAGTCTGATGGACAAAAACCGACGCGAGGGCAGCTATTGGCTACTGGCTATGAACTTCCTTATTCTAGTCCAGTCGTACGTCATCACGTTCGAATCCGTCGGACTTTGGTGTGATTGTGTGTAGCCAAGTCCGTTCATTCGGAAAGTCTGTCAGAACTCTGTCAGAACTCCGTCAGAACTCCATCGAAAGTCTGTCAGACCTAGTTCTCGAAAAGTCCGGTAGTGTGTACGTGGCATTATTGTGCATCTTGAAACAGCCACACCACATGTTTTTAGAGAGTCCTGCATTTCACCTGAAGTTATTTGTGGGTTTTTCTTTGCATCCCGAACAGTTTTCCTGGCAGTTGTGGCTGAAATTTTAGTTGGTCTACCTGATCGTGGTTTGGGTTCATCAGAACCCCTCTTTTTCCACTTCTTGATTAAGCCGCGTACACACGGGCGGACTGTCTGGCCAACTAAGTCCGTCAGACAATCCGACGGACAGTCCGTTGAAAGCTTGCGCGATGACGTGTACAGCACGTACAACGGAACTAGAAATAGGACGTCCAATACACAGCAATGCAACCTTCCGCCGTGTAAATCCTTTCTGAGCATGCGCCATACTTAGTCCGTCCAACTAGCCTACTCACGAGCGGACTGTCCGCTGAAACCAAAGTTGGACGGACTGTATTACGGAAATTCCGAAAGACTTAGTCCGCCAGACTGTCCGCTGAAAAAGTCAGCTGAAGCCCACACACGAGCGGACTGTCCGCTGAAATGTGTTTCAGCGGACTAAGTTGGACTGACAGTCCGCCCGTGTGTACGCGGCTTTAGAGTTTGAACACTGCTGATTGGCATTTTCAATTCCTTGGATATCTTTTTATATCACTTTCCTGTTTTATACAGTTCAACTACCTTTTCCCACAGATCCTTTGACAATTCATTTGCTTTCCCCATGGCTCAGAATCCAGAAACATCAGTGCAGCACTGGATGAAAGATGCAAGGGTCTGTCAGGAGTCCAGAAACCCATTTACCTTTTATACACACACACACTAATTACAAGCAAACAGATCACAGGTGAGGATGGTTAGGCTTTAAAAGCCACTCAAACCCCTTTGTGTCAACTTGTGTGCATCTTATCAGGCCAAAATCACCAGGGTATGTAATCTTTTGATCAGGGTCATTTGGGTAGTTTCTGTTGTGATTATGATTTAAAAAGAGTAAACACAGTTGATTGATAATAAATGGCTTCGGCCAAACACCAAGTAATCATAAATTCTGCCAGGGTATGTAAACTTATGAGCACAACTGTAAATATGTGCAAAGTCTAAAAAAAGAGAAAAGCTGCACCACCCATTGAATAACTCTATTGAACTAGTAAGCTGCCCTCACCCCACCAACCCCTTTCCCTAATGTGTTTCATCCACAACTAGTTTTAGTCGCTGAGCTATATGAGAGAGGAGGTGCAAGGATTTTATAATATCAAAGTCCTGACTATATATTCTTCATTGTTGCAAATGTAACATACACTCACCAGCGACTTAGGTACACCTTGCTAGTACTGGGTCCCTTTTGCCTTCAGAACTACCTTCATTCTTCGTGGCATAGATTCAACATTCCTCAGAGATTTTGGTCCATGGTGACATGATAGTATCACGCAGTTGCTGTAGATTTCTCGGCTGCACATCCATGATGTGAATCTCCACCTAGGGTTGCCACCTGTCCGGTTTTGACCCGGACAGTACGGGTTTAGGAGGCTGTGCCCGGGTTTCCCTCTGCCTCACACCCGGACAGCTGACAGGGGTACCATGGGGCCTCCTTTTACAAGCCCCAGCACACAGGGGTACTGGACAGCAGGGGCATCGGAGCGGCGGGCGGGGGGAGCAATTACAGAGCAATCAAAACATATGGGAGAGAGAGGCGACAGACAGCTGCTGGTGCGGAAGGTTTTAATAAAATAAATGCTTAAAAGCAATCCACTCACTCTCCATGTCAGAGCTGTATATGTCAGTCTGTGAAGTTGGATGTCCCATCCTCCCCTCCGATCCACGCTGCTCTTATCACTGAATCTCTGGAGGAAGCCAAGGATACAGAGCTGCGGGGAGACTGCAGTGAGCTGTCAGCCTGGGATGCTGTGACCAATCAGAGCATTCCAGAGGCTTAACCACGCCTCCATCATCAGAGGCTATCAGTTCACATGAGTTTCCCGATTCAGTGATAAGAGCAGCGTGGATCGGAGGGGGGGATGGGACATCCAACTTCACAGACTGACATATACAGCTCTGACATGCAGAGTGAGTGGATTGCTTTTAAGCATTTATTTTATTAAAAACTTCTGCACCAGCAGCTGTCTGTCACCTCTCTCTCCCTTATGTTTTGACCCTTCTGTGTTTGCCACCCCCTCTGTAACTGCCCCCCCTCCTCTGTAATTTCCCCTCTCCTCTGTATTTGCACCCCTTTCATCTGTAATTGTCCCTCATTTCTCTGTAATTGCACCCCTCCTCTGTATTTGCACGGGCCCCTCCTGTCACACCGCACCCCCTCCTGTCACTCTGCACCCCCTCCTGTCACACTCTGCACCCCCTCCTGTCACACCGCACCCCCTCCTGTCACTCTGCATCCCCTCCTGTCACACTCTGCACCCCCTCCTGTCACACTCTGCACCCCCTCCTGTCACACCGCACCCCCTCCTGTCACTCTGCACCCCCTCCTGTCACACCGCACCCCCTCCTGTCACTCTGCACCCCCTCCTGTCACACTCTGCACCACCTCCTGTCACACTCTGCACCCCCTCCTGTCACACTCTGCACCCCCTCCTGTCACACTCTGCACCCCCTCCTGTCACTGCACCACCTCCTGTCACACTCTGCACCCCCTCCTGTCACTCTGCACCCCCTCCTGTCACACTCTGCACCCCCTCCTGTCACACTCTGCACCCCCTCCTGTCACTGCACCACCTCCTGTCACACTCTGCACCACCTCCTGTCACACTCTGCACCACCTCCTGTCACACCGCATCCCCTCCTGTCACACCGCAGCACCACCTCCTGTCACACCGCAGCACCACCTCCTGTCACACCGCACCCCCTCTTGTCACACCGCACCGCACTGCCCTACTGACACCATTTACTGCTCTACTGACACTGTCAACTGCTCTACTGACACAATTTACTACCCTACTGACACAATTTAGTGCCCTACTGACACTGTCCACTGCCCTACTGACACTGTCCACTGCCCTACTGACACCATTTACTGCTTTACTGACACTGTCCACTGCCCTACTGACACCATTTACTGCTCTACTGACACTGTCCACTGCTCTACTGACACCATTTACTGCCCTACTGACACCATTTACTGCCCTACTGACACCATTTACTGCCCTACTGACACCATGTACTGCCCTACTGACACCATGTACTGCCCTACTGACACTGTCCACTGCCCTACTGATACCATTTACTGCTCTACTGACACTGTCCACTGCCCTACTGACACCATTTACTGCCCTACTGACACAATTTACTGCTCTACTGACACTGTACACTGCCCTACTGACACTGTCCACTGCTCTACTGACACCATTTACTGCTCTACTGACACTGTCCACTGCCCTACTGACACCATTTACTGCCCTACTGACACCATTTACTGCCCTACTGACACCATGTACTGCCCTACTGACACTGTCCACTGCCCTACTGATACCATTTACTGCTCTACTGACACTGTCCACTGCCCTACTGACACCATTTACTGCCCTACTGACACAATTTACTGCTCTACTGACACTGTACACTGCCCTACTGACACTGTCCACTGCCCTACTGACACCATTTACTGCCCTACTGACACCATTTACTGCCATACTGACACCATTTACTGCTCTACTGACACTGTCCACTGATCTACTGACACAATTTACTACCCTACTGACATCATTTACTGCTCTACTGACACTGTCCACTGATCTACTGACACCATTTACTGCCCTAATGACACCATGTACTGCCCTACTGACACTGTCCACTGCCCTACTGACACTGTCCACTGCCCTACTGACACTGTACACTGTCCTACTGACACCATTTACTGCTCTACTGACACCATTTACTGCTCTACTGACACCATTTACTGCCCTACTGACACTGTCCACTGCCCTGCTGGCTGACAGTGTCCAATTTTAAGGTAGGCTATTGTCACTGACATTTCTTTTATTAATCGAATCATATTTTATGGGTACACTAAATGCTTTTGTTTTATTTAATCATGCCCATTTAAGTCCCTCCACTGTTAATGCAATTTGGCTATAGCAACTGTTCTGTGTAGCACACTTCATTACTACTCTTTTTGGGTAACCCAAGGTATTTTACAATCCTATAGCGTGTACTACAAAAAAATTGCCGTGCGCCGTGAAAATGTTCGGGTTTGGCTTGAAGAAAAGGTGGCAACCCTATCTCCACCACATCCACGGCCGTCTTTAATATTGATTGGACCCTGGGCAAAACTTTTCTTGGGCCCCCCCCCCCATGCAGTTTTGCTCTCCGCCTGCTCTGAGACATACAATAAATAGCAGCTAGACTCAAAATCAGTTTACTGAATCAGATCAGGCAGCTATTGCCATTGGTTGCCAGAGATTACAGTGTACCATTACCGCTCACTGACTGATTGATGGAGGTTACAGCACACATTACGGCTCACTGATTAGTTGCTAGAGGTTACAGCACATGATTTCTGCTTGTTGATTGGTTGCTAGAGATTACTGTGGATATGACCTCAGGGGGGCAGGATATACATATCCATGCCACCGACTACCCCTATTTACATATGAATGCCGGTAATTTACATGTAAACACAGGGTCTGCAAGTGAGTCATCTTTGCACAACAATAGGGCAGAGCTGAGCAGCATTAGTAGCAGCACTTCACACTGAGATATAAGGACACATCACAGGACTAAAACCTCAAGGGACAAGGGAATTTAAACCAGGATAGTTGGCAAGTATGAGGCAGCTGCTTTGGGCCCCACAACAATGACAGGACCCAGGGCAGCTGCCCCTTTTGCCCTGCCTTAAAAACGGCCCTGACCACATCCCAAAGCTGCTCTATTGGATTGAGATCTGGTGACTGTGGAGGCCATTGGAGTATAGTGACCTCATTGTCATGTTAAAGAAACCAGAAGTGAGATGATCTGAGCTTTGTGATATAGTCCATTATCCTGCTGGAAGGAGCCATCAGAAGATGGGGACACTGTAGTCATAAAGGGATGGACATGGTCAGAAACAATACTCAGGAGGGCCGTGGGGTTTAAACGATGCTCAATTGGTGCTATGGGGCCCAAAGTGTGGCAAGAAAATATCCCCCCCCCCCCCCCCACACCATTACACCATTACCACCAGCCTGAACCGTTGATATAAGGCAGGATGGATCCATGCTTTCATGTTGTTTATGCCAAATTCTGACCCCACCATCTGAATGTCGCAGCTGAAATCGAAACTCATCAGACTAGACAACTTTCCAGTCTTCTATGGGTCCAATTTTGGTGAGCCGGCGAGGATTGTAGCCTCAGTTTTCTGTTTTTAGCTTACAGGAGTGGCACCCGGTGTGGTCTTCTGCTACTGTAGCCAATTTACTTCAAGGTTCGATGTGTTTTGCATTCAGAGATGTTCAGAGATGGTATTCTGCATACCTTGGTTGTAACGAGTGGTTATTTGAGTTATTGTTGCCTTTCTATCATTTGGAACCAGTCTGCTCATTCTCCTCTGACCTCTGACATCAACAAGACATTTTCCTCCACACAACTGCCACTCTCTGGATATTTTCTCTTTTTAAACCCCAGACATGGTTGTGCGTGAAAATACCAGTAGATCAGCCATTTTTGAAATACTCAGACCAGCCCGTCTGGCACCAACAACCATACCCCTTTCTTCCCCATTCTGATGCTCGGTTTGAGCTGCCATGGGATTGGCTGATTAGCAATTTGTGTTACCAAGCAATTGAACAGGTTTACATAATAAAGTGGCCGGGGAGTGTATATCTACTTTATTGCAATATAACATACATTGACATCTAGGAAAAATTTCCCCTGCATGTTAAAACGCAAGTTTTATTATATGACTAATAAAAACCATAAACAAATACACGTCATTAAGCTTAATTCGCCGTCTTTAACTTATTGATATGATTCAGTCATTTCTTAATATCATTTCAATTTTCTATTCTAGATCCAGGCCATCTAAATAAACAAAAATGGGGTATCACGATGGGGAGGAAGAAAGAAGGAGGAAGGAAGGAAGTGGAGGGGAGAGACATCGAGAGAAGAAGAGGAAAGAAAGAAGGAGAGATGGGGAGAAAGATCCACACTTTATTATTCCTTGCCTATTCCCCCCTATCCAACCCAAAATAACTCTTCTGTAGTTTTCTTTGGTAATTAAAAAAAAAGGCTAAATCACACATCCTATCCCTAGGTGGCTATGGTTGCTCATTCTACTCTGTGGAGGATGCCTTGGGATGGTGGTCAACCAAGCTGGACTTTTACCAGTTCTGGACCACCCCATAGCAGATTTACTGCTACAGGGTAGCCCTCCTCTGCAGAATCAGGTTTGTACATCCACCTACAGGGGGCGCATGTGCACCACCGACGGGCCGCTTATGCTTTGATTAATCACAGCAGAAGCCGATATGTGAGGGCCGGGCACTGGATGTCCACCGGAACCCACCGATTACCGGGAAGAGAGGCTGGACAGCGCTCTGCCTAACAAGGTAGATCTCTGTTCTGGAAATGGAAGCAGGGGATAAAATCCCTCACTTCCCTTAGTAAGAGCAGCACATACAGTATACAAAAACACTGGCTAGGCACACGTTAACCCTTTGATTGCCCTAGATGTTTAACCCCGTCCCAGCCAGTGTCATTAGTGCAGTGACAGTGCCTATTTGTAGCACTGATGACTGTATTAGTATCACTGGTTCCAAAAAGTGCCCAAATTATAAAAATTACTAGTATAAGAAAAATTTAAAAATTCCAAAAATATATACCGTTGTTTGTAGATGTTATAATGTTAACGTAAACCAATCAATTTAGGGCCGGTTCACACTGCAGGCGAGGCGAGGCGACTCCGACTTGCCTCGCCGCGACCTGCAGCGGCCTCGGCGGCGACTTGCAAATGACTTCTGTATAGAAGTCAATGCAAGTCGCCCCGAGGTCGCCCAAAAGTAGTACAGGAACCTTTTTTCTGAGTCGGAGCGACTCGAGTCGCTCCTCTCAGAATGGTTCCATTGTACAGAACGGGGGCGACTTGCGAGAGCGAGGCGAGGCGAGTCGTGTCGCCTCGCATCGCCCGCTGTGTGAACCGGCTCTTACACTTATTGTTTTTTTGTTTTGTTTTTTACCAAAAACATGTAGCAGAATACATATTGGCCTAAATTTATTAACCACTTGCTTACTGGGCACTTAAACCCCCCTCAGTCCCAGACCAATTTTCAGCTTTCAGCGCTGATGCACTTTGAGTGACAATTGCGCGGGCATACAACACTGTACCCAAATGAAATTTTTATCATTTTTTTCCCACAAATAGAGCTTTCTTTTGGTGGTATTTAGTTACAGCTCGGAGTTTTATTTTTTGCTAAACAAACAAAAAAAGATGCAAAAAAAAAAAAAAAAAATCATGTTTTAATAGTTTGTTATAAAATTTTGCAAACGGGTCATTTTTCTCCTTCATTGAAGTGCGCTGATTAGGCGGCACTGATAGGCTGCATTGGTGGGCACTGATGGGCTGCATTGGTGGGCACTGATGGGCTGCATTGGTGGGCACTGATGGGCTGCACTGGTGGGCACTGATAGGCATAGTTAAGGCGGCACTAATAGGCACAGATAAGGCGGCACCGATGGGCACAGATAAGGCGGCACTGATGGGCAAAGATGGGCACAGATAAGATGGCACGGATGGGTGGCACGGATAAGTGGCACGGATGGGTGGCACGGATGGGCACTGATAGGTACCACAGATAGATGGGACTGATGGGCACTGATAGGTGGCACTGATAGGTGGCTCTGATAGGTGGCACTGCTGGGCACTGATGGGCGGCACTGCTGGGCACTGATGGGCGGCACTGCTGGGCACTGATGGGCGGCACTGGGGTGCAGCACCTTTGAGGCAGATTGGGTGGCACTGTGGGTGGCACTGTGGGGTGGCACTGTGGGTGGCACTGTGGGTGGCACTGTGGGTGGCACTGTGGGCACTATGGGCACTGACGGGGGCACTGACGGGGGGCACTTACTTTTTCTTTTATTTTACTTCAGGATGGCACTGCGGGAGGCAGGTGGGCACAGGCAGGTGGCAGGTGGGCACATGTATTGATGGCCGTGATCGGGACTGATGTCCCGATCACGGCCGCCGGTGATCGGCTTTTTTTTTCTCTCCTCGCGCTGTCAGCGCGAGGAGGAATAATAGCCGATTACCGGCTCCGTTCTATCACATGATCAGCTGTCATTGGCTGACAGCTGATCACGTGATAAGGGGTCGGGATCGACCCCTTACACGGATCGGTGATCAGGCGAGTCTCACGGACTCGCCGATCACAGAGCGCGCCGCGCGCGCCCCTCAGGGGGCGCGCAGGCCGCTCGTAACCAGGACGACGTCAATAGACGTAGTCCTGAAAATGTAGGTCCGCGCTATTGCCGTCATTTGGCAATAGCGCGGATCTGAAGTGGTTAAGAAATTCGATTTTTTGCATTTTTTGCACCCGATAGAACACCTTTGGGTTAAATTAGAGCGGAGACTGCGAGCCAGGCTTTCTCGTCCACATAAGTGCCTGACCTCCCAAATGAGTTTCTGGAAAAACGGTTAAACATTCCCATAGACACACTCCTAAACCTTGTGGACAGCCTTCCTGGAAGACTTGAAGCTGTTATAGCTGGCTGCAAAGAGTGGGCCAACGCAATATTAAACCCTACAGACTAAGGCTAGGATGCTATTAAAGTTCACGTGCAGGCGACCCAATACTTTTGGTAATATAGTGTATCTGTGGTCAGAGGAGATGGTGAGATTTGAGGACTTTGCTATTGACTTTTATCAAAAAGTCAACATTTGCATACCAGTAACAGCACTGTTGGTCAGTTTGGCCAGCACATTTTGGGGGAAGGACTAAGTTGTAAACACCTGTTGGAGCAGACGATGAGGGCAACACCATGTGTATATATGTTCAACGGATGGAAACGTTCAAAACTAATTATTTTTATTCAGTTATTTGAAAAATGTAACAATTTATTACAGTAAGACTCCTGTTTTCTACACTTTAGGGTTGAAATCCCTTAACATAGTCGCCTTTTTGCTTGTTGTGATGCACAATATCTGAGCTAATTCTGAAAATCACAATTCAACCACAATTTATCCACTTCACATCCAGGCCAATTCTGACATTTCTCTCCTACATGTAAAATTCATAATTTCTTTGCTAGAAAATTACATAGAACCCCCAAACATTATATATGTTTTTTTAGCAAAGACCCCAGAGAATACAATGGCGGTTGTTGCAACTTTTTATCTCGCACTGTATTTTTCCGAACACGTTTTTTTCAGAAAAAAAACAGTTTTGTGCTTAAAAAAAAAAAAACAGTAAAGTTAGCCCAATTTTTTTGCATAATGTGATAGATGAAAATACGCAGAGTAAATAGATACCCAACATGTCACGCTTCAAAATTGCACGCGCTCGTGGAATGGCGCCAAACTTTGGTATTTAAAAATCCCTATAGGCGACGCTTTAAATTTTTTTTACTGGTTACATATTTTGCATTACAAAGGAGGTCTGGGGCTATAATTATTGCTCTCGCTCTAACGTTCGTGGCGATACCTCACATGTGTGGTTTGCACACCGTTTTCATATGTGGGTGGGACTTACGTATATGTTGGCTTCTGCGTACGAGCTCACGGGGACAGGGGCGCTTTAATTTTATTTATTTTTTATTGTTCATTTTTCTTTAATTTTTTTAGTTTGACACTTAAAAAAAATAAATAAAAAATTTGATGACTTTTATTCCTATTACAAGGAATGTAAACATCCCTTGTAATAGAAATATGGCACAATCGGACTTATTTACAGTGAGATATGGGGGTCAATAAGACCCCATATCTCACCTCTAGGTTGGGAAGCCTAAAATCAAAAAAAAAAAAAAAAAAAGGATCCTTGGTTCCCAGCCAAATCGGCGCTGTTATTTTGAATGCATAAGCCAGGCGTGACGTCATAACATCGCGTCCGGCCTCCGAACGATCATAGAGACTCCGGGGACGATCTGGTCCGCCGTAAATCTCTATGGTATCATCCGGGGGCCGGCGGATCCTGTGACCGACTCACCGATGGAAGCAGTGAGTCGGTAGAAGAACCGGAGGGCGGCGGGAGGGAGGGCGTCCCCTCCCGCCGCCCGTAAGAACGATCAAGCGGCGGAACAGCCGCTATGATCATTCTTATGGTGCAGGGAATCGCTGGCTGAAAATGCTGATATCTGATTGATGCAGGGCTGGACTGGGACAGAAATTTGTCCCTGGACTTCATCCAGACCGGCCCACTTACATTTTGAGTGTCCCATCAGCACCCCCTTACATCAGAGTGTCCCATCAGCACCCCCTTACATCAGAGTGTCCCATCACCAACCCCCTTACATCAGAGTGTCCCATCAGCAGCCCCCTTACATCAGAGTGTCCCATCACCAACCCCCTTACATCAGAGTGTCCCATCATCCAACCCCCTAACATCAGAGTGTCCCATCAGCACCCCCTTACATCAGAGTGTCCCATCACCAGCCCCCTTACATCAGAGTGTCCCATCACCAGCCCCCTTACATCAGAGTGTCCCATCACCTGCCCTCTTACATCAGAGTGTCCCATCACCAACCCCCTTACATCAGAGTGTCCCATCAGCAGCCCCCTTACATCAGAGTGTCCCATCACCAACCCCCTTACATCAGAGTGTCCCATCATCCAACCCCCTAACATCAGAGTGTCCCATCAGCACCCCCTTACATCAGAGTGTCCCATCACCAGCCCCCTTACATCAGAGTGTCCCATCACCAGCCCCCTTACATCAGAGTGTCCCATCAGCACCCCCTTACATCAGAGTGTCCCATCAGCAGCCCCCTTACATCAGAGTGTCCCATCAGCACCCCCTTACATCAGAGTGGCCCACTGAGCCATCGGCCCACCGGGAAACTCCAGGTAGTCCCGATGGCCAGTACATGCCTGGATTGATGTCTGTAACCTCAGGCATCAATCAGATATACCCCCGGAAAGTCAAGGACGTCCCTGGACGTACCTTGGGCGGGAAGTGGTTAAATGTTGGGGTCATTGCTCCTCTTCCCTTCCATAAACAAAAAATTGTATTGTATACTTCTCAATGCATTAAATGTTTGTAATTCAGCTTCTTTTCATATATAAAAATTGCAATAGAAATGTTTAAGAATACAATAGTATACAAAATTATACAAAAGCATAATAAAGTTATGTGCACAAAATCCTCTAAGGCTCCATGCACACTGAAGCTCAAAAAAGCTATTTCTGGACGCCAGATTGCTGGCAGAAAACGCTGGTTGAAAAACCTGCTTTTAACAGCGTTTTATACTAGCGTTAATGAGCGTTAATGAGCGTTTTACAGCGTTAGCGTTAATGGGCGTTTTTTATAAAAATACACAGAGGACACTCCAAAAATCCCACAATGCATTGAAAAATAGAATGCCGAACACTAATGAACGAGCGTTAATGAGCGTTAATGAGCGTTAATGAGCGTTTGTCGTTTTTTGCCACTGAAAAACGGCACTTTGAACGCGAATTTCTGGCGTTCAGAAAAAAGCCCATAAACTCCACTGCTCATTAAAGCTGAAAAACGTCCATGTGTGCATGGACACATAGGCTAACATAGAGTGGAGTTTATGGGCTTTTACAAAAAACGCCCAAACGCCAATAAACTGCAGTTTATCAGCTTCAGTGTGCATGGAGCCTAATACTATACATTTTCAGCATCTCTACATAGTGTGTATGGGGCTTTAAACGTTGTGTTGCTAATTTTGGTTATTTACTCTTTTCACTCTTTTGCAAGCCCATGTAATTTGAATGTTAGATATACAATATATGGCCAAATGTATGTGTCTATCCCTCCAAAATATTGAATTCAGGTAAAAAAAAAGACAGCTCCATAAAGACATGGGTTGATTAAATTCCCGTAAAGGAACTCATGTGACTTGCACATGAATCCTCACCTCGACCCTACTACCTTTTGGCATGACTTGGAAAGCCAGTTGTGAGCCAGATCCTCTTATCCTAGCAAGGCACCTTCATCCTATGTTGATGAGGCAAGGGTCTCCCTCTCCAAGGGTCCAGTGGATGTAGGGAGACTTCCTTTTTAGAATCTGGAATAAACATTGTCCCCATTATAAATCCAATACAACATTGTAACTCCAAAGTCAATCAGATCGTCCAGTGGTGTAGATCCAATATCAATCATGGTGAATGATGATCCGCTGATATGACAATCCTCTCCAAGTACATCACCATTACTAAAATGACAGCTCCCTGGCTGGCTGCTGAATTTCAAAAAAGGTCTGGTGAAGGTGGGCGACGTTATTAACCAAATGTGGTCACGACTAGTAATGAGTAAACCTGTTTATGTTCGATTTGTGGAAATGTTTGGGGAGCTCAGTATAAGCTTCACAAATTACAAATGTTGGGAGCCCCATTAAAGACAAATCTTGAAAATATATAGTTTTTGTGCTGTGATCAAGGTGATTTGCCAAAAACACATCAGCCTCCTGTACTCTTTTAATATGTGCCAATAAATTTGTTTCATATGGATTGGAGTTGCCGGCTTTTTCTACTAAATCTTGAAAATATGTTCTGCCCATTATTGTGGTTAATAATCAAGGGATTGCCAAACAAAGGACATGGAGAACCAGTCACTGCCAAGGGGGCATGTACTAATGCAAAATAAAATTTTGATAAATACCATTCAGTAGGGAATGCAAAAATAAAATTTTGATAAATGCCATTCAGTAGGGAGAGGGACTTCCATTTTAATGCAACTCCAAAAACAGCATGGTAAAAACATTGATTCCCAACTTACATGCTTAAGCCCCTGTACACACGGTCGGATATTCTGCCAACCAAATCCGTTGGATTTTGTCCGACGGATTTTGTCCGACGGATTGTGTCCGAAACTGTTGCATACACACGGTCGGACAAAGTTGTCGGAAAATCCGATCGTTCAGAAAGTGATGACGTTATTTCGTTACGATGGGACTACGTTCAGGCTAGTAGCCAATAGCTTTGGTGTAGGAATTTGATCTGAGCGTGCGTGGCACTTGGTCCGATCAAAATTCTCTACACATGATCGGAGTATGTCCGATCGAACCAGTTTTGGAAAATTGGGTCTGACGGATATTCCGACGGAAACAGTCCGAAGCATACCACACACAGTCGGATTATCCGACAAAACGGTCCGATAGGACACATTCCGTCGGAATCTCCGACCGTGTGTACAAGGGCTAAGTGATGCCTTTAGGCTATCTGGGAAGTTGCAGAACAATATGATTCTCCGGCACAGCCTCAATGACACCATGTTCTGGCATCCCATAATCTGTATGTGTTATTCTTTGGCTGAAATAAAGCAGCAGCGCCCAATCAAATTATTGCACCTTGATAAAATATATTTTTTAGACATTTAATCTTCTCGTATTGCAATGCCACACTGTAATGTCTACAAAGTCTAATATGTCAACACAGGGTGCACATAAACACCTCAAAAGCTAAAACCTAACATTCCAGAGATGGAGCAATTGTTATGAAGACATTTAAATTACATCTCTGTATCAGAGTCAATAGTCCAAAATATAGCACAGTGGCTGGAGTGGAGAATATGTAAGCAGCTTGACTGGACAAAAATACAAGAGGGAGAGACAAATTATGATGAACTATGCCATAAACACAAAGCAGAAATATTACAGAGACAAACCACACATAAGTAAGGAGGAAATACTGTCCACACTACATAGGCAGAATTTCAGATTTTGCAGTAGGCCCCATTGAATGCATGCAGCTGCTTAGGCCATATATATATATATATATATATATATATATATATATATATATATATATATATATATATATATATATATATATTTTCTTACACTATATAAAGGAAACAATATTATGCATAGTGTCTAAGTATTATTTCTACCATTTCTGATGGTCCTGTTGTCAATACCACATTCCAGTTCAGCACTGGTGCATGGAAATTTGCATCTTTTATTTATTTATTTATTTATTTTGAGTAAAATGCTAAACAGAGCGTATGCAATATTTCCACAATTTATGTTAAAACTGATTGGCTAAAGCATCCACATTTACCTTGTGAGGGCCCCAAAAAAGTATAGTTTGTATTTCACAGATTCCAATTTAAGTATTCCACACATTCCTATAGCCCACATTGGCTAACCCACATTCCCATTTATCTTTGAAGTAATAAGAAAAAAGTACTATTTTAATTTTTAGGATTCCAAAAGTAAGATGATGCAACAGCATATGCAAAAATTTTACCATTTCTGTCATACACATCATGGGCTAAATTACATCCCCATTTAACTGTGGAGTAGAGTAGATTTTTATCATTAACCTTTTACTGCCACCAACTTAAGGCTTATATTGGTGTTGGGGGGAAATATTTCGAGTTCAATAGTTTTTTGAATTTTAAAAGAACTTACAAAATAATGTCAGTAATATACAGTGGGGAAAAAAAGTATTTAGTCAGCCACCAATTGTGTAAGTTCTCCCAGTGGTTGTAAACCCTTTTAAAAAAAACTAGCTCATTATGTCTTTGTCTTGCATGATTTTTATTTTCAGGATTTTTTTTTAGAAAAAAAAAAAAAAATCCTGAAAAAAAAAATCCTGCAAGACAAAGACATAATGAGCTAGTATGCATAGCATACTAGCTCATTATGAATAACTTACCTGAGAACGAAGCCCCCGAAGCGGTCCTCCGTCTTTCTCTTCGCCGCTGCCATTGATCCCGGAGCGACTTCTGGGTCTCGCGGCTCCGGCGCTGTGATTTGCCGGAGCCGCGATGACGTCACTCCCGCGCATGCGCACAGGAGCCAACACTCGCGGCATATCGCCGCGATCTGCCGCCTGCCCCAGTGCGCCTGCGCGCCGCTGTCTTCGGGTAAATATCTCCTAACCCGTATAGGTTTAGGAGATATTTCTTGGACCTACAGGTAAGCCTTAATCTAGGCTTACCTGTAGGTCAAAGTTGGTTGTAAGGGTTTACAATCACTTTAAAAAGATAAGAGAGGCCTGTAATTGTCATCATAGGTATACCTCCACTATGAGAGACAAAATGTGGAAACAAATCCAGACAATCACATTGTCTGATTTTTTAAAGAATTCATTTGCAAATTATGGTGGAAAATAAGTATTTGGTCACCTCCAAACAAGCGAGATTTCTGCCTCTCACAGACCTGTATCTTCTTCTATAAGAGGCTCCTCTCTCCTCCACTCATTACCTGTATTAATGGCACCTGTTTGAACTTGTTATCAGTATAAAAGACACCTGTCCACAACCTCAAACAGTCACACTCCAAACTCCACTATGGTGAAGACCAAAGAGCTGTTGAAGGACACCAGAAACAAAATTGTAGACCTGCACCAGGCTGGAAAGACTGAATCTGCAATAGGCAAGCGGCCTGGTGTGAAGAAATCAACTGTGGGAGCAATAATTAGAAAATGGAAGACATACAAGATCACTGATAATCTCCCTCGATCTGGGGCTCCACGCACGATCTCACCCCGTGGGGTCAAAATGATCACAAGAACGGTGAGTAAAAATCCCAGAACCACAAGGGGGGACCTAGTGAATGACCTGCAGAGAGCTGGGACCAACGTAACAAAGGCTACCATCAGTAACGCACTATGCCGCCAGGGACTCAGATCCTGCAGTGCCAGATGTGTCCCCCTGCTTAAGCCAGTACATGTCTGGGCCCATCTGAGGTTTGCTAGAGAGCATTTGGATGATCCAGAAGAGGATTGGGAGAATATCATATGGTCAGATGAAACCAAAGTAGAACTGTTTGGTAGAAACACAACTCGTTTGGAGGAGAGAGAATGCTGAGTTGCAACCAAAGAACACCATACCTACTGTGAAGCATGGGGGTGGCAACATCATGCTTTGGGGCTATTTCTCTGTAAAGGGAACAGGGCGACTGATCCGTGTACATGAAAGAATAAATTGGGCCATGTATCGTGAGATTTTGAATGCAAATCTCCTCCCATCAGCAAGGGCATTGAAGATGAAACATGGCTGGGTCTTTCAGTAGGACAATGATCCCAAACACACCGCCCAGGCAACATAGGAGTGGCTTCGTAAGAAGCAGTTCAAGGTCCTGGAGTGGCCTAGCCAGTCTCCAGATCTCTACCCCATAGAAAACCTTTGGAGGAAGTTGAAAGTCCGTGTTCCCCAGCGACAGCCCCAAAACATCACTGCTCTAGAGGAGATCTGCATGGAGGAATGGGCCAACATACCAGCAACAGTGTGGGACAACCTTGTGAAGACTTACAGAAAACGTTTGACCTCTGTCATTGCCAACAAAGGATATATAACAAAGTATTGAGATTAACTTTTGATATTGACCAAATACTTATTTTCCACCATAATTTGCAAATAAATTCTTTCAAAAATCAGACAATGTGATTGTCTGGATTTGTTTCCAAATTTTGTCTCTCTTAGTTGAGGTATATCTATGATGACCATTACAGGCCTCTCTCATCTTTTTAAGGCTGGGTTCACACTGCTGCGGGTGGGAGATCCGGATGTGATTCGCACCGCACTGCAGTGCAAATCACATCCGATCTCCGTAGCGATGCAAGTTCAGCCATACAGATAGTATGGCTGAATTCGCATCGCTCCCGCCGCAAACTCGCACGGGACCCTTTTTTTGGTCCGCAGCAGAATCGGATCGCATGGGTGTTCACACCATGCGATCCGATTCCTGTGCGAGTGCGGACGGATCTGGGGGTGTCATTAACATTTCATTGACACTCCCAGCAGTCCGCATAGGGCAGTGTGAACTGCCGGCGGGAGGCATGCGATGCGGGAAAACGCAGCGGATTCGCGGCGTTCCCGCATCGCTATGGTGTGAACCTAGCCTAAGTGGGAGAACTTGCACAATTGGTGGCTGAATAAATATTTTTTTGCCCCACTGTATGCGTATGTTAGTTGTTGTTGCTACCCATAGTACAGCCCAGAAACAATAGTGCACATTTTGCTTTTTTTGTCCTATCTACAACACACTGACAATGGTGCTAATTTAGTAATAAAAATTTTGCCCAAAATATACTGGCCCTGACTTTGGCCCAAACACTAACCCTGGTACTGACCTAGAACCAACCTTGATATAGGTCTTTTTTTCTTTATTTTTTTTATTATTTATTATTTGTTTTTTTACAAGCACTTTTTTTTTCCTTTCTGCATTGAACCAGAAAGAAAAAAAAAACAAAGGGTCGGGATTTACAGTGACTGATCACTGTAGTAGCCAATCAGAGGCTACCACAGTGATCAGGTGTCCCGAAATCAGGTGATCCGGGTCCCAATCGTTAGTACCCCAGTCTTGGTGCTGGAAGTGCGCCATGAAGAATGCTCCCAAGACAAAGGGAGATATGCATATATGCGGCCCACAGAAAAAAGCCCACTTTGGTGAGGCTGCATATACAGTATATGTTACATTGGCATGAAGGTGTCAGTGGAATTAACAGTGCCCCATGATTGGTGTCAGCAGGAGAAATAGCGCCCCGTTGTTGCTGTCAACAAAAGTAATAATGCCCCATTATTGATGTCAGTGGGAGTAATAGTGTCCCATCATTGGTGTCAGTGGGAGAAATCGTGTCTCATCAGTGGTGTCAGTGGTAGAAATAGTGGAGGGAACAATGTCCCATCAGTGGTGTCAGTGGTAGAAATAGTGCCCCATTGTTGGTGTCAGTAGCAGCAATAGTGCACCATCATTGGCAGAATTTGTTTCCAGTCCAGCTTTCGGGGGGGGGTGTCAGAATCATGTGGCCTTCTGAAGAGAGAATCAGAATCTCTGTTTCCATCATGGGGGCAGTACTTCAGGCTGAACCAGAACCTGGATAGTCCAATCAACCATTGATGCCCTGTGGCATCCAGCTTGAGAAGGGTGAGTACATAGGTAAGTGAGTTGTTGTCCTCTTGACCACAAAGTCTACACCATACATATAGTCCTTTAACTTGTCTACCACCTCTCCACTCTAGGGCCAGAAACTGCACTTTGTGAGTGGGATAGTTTCTATCAGTAGGAGTCAGGCTTCTGCTCACATAAGTGGCTGGTCACAGATGTCAATCATGCCCATGGTATAATACCCCACCCAAGTCTGTCTCTGCTAAGATTGATATGTAGTTCATAGGGTTTAGAGGGGTAAGTATAGGCTAGAACTGGGGCATTGGTTAGAGCTCTTTTCAGCTAACAAAATGCATGTTCACAGTAGTCTGTCTACTGATCTTGAACAGATTCTTGGGGTCTTCTAGGTCTTTTGTACCACTTTCTTGGCTTTGGTGTGCTCCCATCCTCCTCCTCACTCTTTAGCAACTTCTTGAGAGGTCAGGCAATTTTGATAAATCTTCGGTAGTAGGAACAGAACCCTAAGCCCTTGTACATACGGTCGGACATTCGGACGGAAAATGTCCGATCGGACCGTGTTGTCGGATAATCCGACCGTGCGTGGGCTCCATCGGACTGTTTCCGTCGGAATATCCGACCGACAAAGTTTTAGAGCAGGGCTATAACATTTTCCGACAATATGATCTGAACGGACTCTGTCCGATCATTTGTAGAGAATTCCGATCGGACAAAGTGCCACGCATGCTCAGATCAAATTCCTAGACCAAAGCTATTGGCTACTAGCCTGAACGTAGTCCCATCGTAACGAAATAACGTCACCATGTTCTGAACGATCGGATTTTCCGACAACTTTGTCCGACCGTGTGTATGCAACAGTTTCGGACAAAATCCGTCGGACAAAATCCAATGGATTTGGTTGTCAGAATGTCCGACTGTGTGTACGGGGGCTAAGAATGACCTTAGTTCAAGAAGTGGAGGCCTCTAGGCCAAGAAGTGGAGGCCTCTACTGCACCTTTTTAGGGTTTAATGGTAACTGCCTCTGCAGAGACAACATGTCCCAGATAGATGACTGAAGGTTAATAGAATTGACACTTCTCCAATGACAATTTTAACTCTTCTTCATGGAGTCTCTGTAGTACCTTTTCTAATTGCTCTTCATGTTCCTCAAGGGTCTTTTAGAAATGAATTCCAGATGGCTGCATTACTCAAAAGCATTTATTATCCAAATACAGACCTAAAACGTTATGCAGGGGACTGCTTGGATTTCCCTGCTCATCTGCATTGTCATGACCCTGTGAACATTCCAACCCACCTGACACTCTGGGTTGAGACATCATTGCGACACCTTTAAGTAATAAGACAGCACTCAATGCGTTTATAGTCCATTAACGTTTACTGGAATACTTCAGTTAAGGCATAGTTGTACAAAGAGTGGTTCAATTGAATTTGGGATAACAGCATAAACTCAGCCGAATGACTACTCAAGAAATGTCAGTTGAGACAGAAGGCAACAGCAGAATATTATATACACCTATGTATAGTAGAATACTACTTGTACATAACCTGAAAGGATAAAAAAGTTAAACAGCAATACTGACAATATTTCTAGAAAGAGAAACCCAGGCTGGCCTGTTTAACCTCTGATCCTAATGCGAGACGGTGTAAGGGCCCTTTAAGTAGCAATGACAGAATGCCCCCATTGTAGATCTGATGGTCTTCACCGGCAGTAGGAGCTCACTAATTGTATAAAGGGTGCAGTAACAAAGCAGTAGTATATCTTGTGATGACTGTAGCTAAAGAGACTTATGTACAGTGTTCAAATGAAGGTGCAGTGAAGTGTTCCCAAGGTAAAGCTGTCTGTTCACAGTGTCGGAATGAAACAAAGGAAAGGTTTGCAAAGCTGGGCGATGGCCCTCTCACCAACGACCAGCCTGATTCAACGCCTTCCAGCTAGCGACTCCCGAATGGATGTTCTGGCAGAGCTGGATCCCTTCTCGGTCAGGTAAGAATGCTGTGGACCACGTGGTAGGCCATGACCTCACTCTCCCAGCGTGGAGAAGTCTTTCACACACGAGGCCCCCCGATGGCAGAACTCTTATTTCTTTTATAGGTTTTCCCAGCAAGCGTTATAGCGCCTGCAAAATACCCTCAGGCCGCGTACACACGGGCGGATTGTCTGCCCAACTAAGTTCGTCAGACAATCCGACAGACAGTCCGTTCAACTTTTGAATGAACGGACTTGACCACACACGATGAACAGACAGTCCGCTGAAAACTTGCGCGATGACGTGTACAGCACATACGACGGGACTAGAAAAACGACGTCCTATACACTGCAATGCAGCCTTCGGCCGTGTAAATCCTTTCTGAGCATGCGCCATACTTAGTCCGTCCAACTTGCCTACACACGAGCGGATTGTCCGCTGAAACCAAGTTTGGACGGACAAAATTACGGAAATTCCGAAAGACAAAGTCCGTCAGACTGTCCGCTGAAAAAGTCAGCTGAAGCCCACACACGAGCGGATTGTCCGCTGAAACACGGTTCAGCGGACTAAGTTGGGCAGACAATCCGCCCGTGTGTACGCGGCCTCAGTGTGAAAGGGGTCTTATAGTTAAGTATTGACAAGCTCCTATATGTCCCATTTTTGTTATCATAGAGTAAACTTTTAAATGTTACACTCGTTCCCATAATCGTTGTGCGCTGTGATTACTCTGGGTCTGGTAGTGATCTTTTTAAGCTGGGGTTGGCCGAGTGGCGGTATAAAATCCACCAGGGTAACAATGTTTTATGATAATTTTGATCAAATGAATAAATGTAATAAATGTGATGATTTGAATTGCAAATTTTCTGTTCATAGAATACGCCACAAGCTCCTAAAGAATTGTTTGAATACGTGCAACATGTAGAGCTGAGCTAGAAAATGACACACTGCCTTTTCGTACTTGGAAATATTGGAAAGTGATCTAATTGTAAATTCTATGCAATTGTCCCAACTTTAATTTTGTAATAAATATTATTGTTATGCCTATAAAATCTATCATCCACCAATTTTTTCTTTAAAAATCCAATTTATCATTTGATATGTAATCTCCGTATCCACAGTACCACTCTGTGATGATACAAATTTTTATTCAGTTGTCTTCTGTTACATTCATAGTTTCATAGTTTCATAGTTAGTAAAGTTGAATAAAGACACCAGTCCATCCAGTTCAACCTGAGTGAGTGTCTACAATTATCCCTTCACATTGCACACTCACATCGATCCCTACCCTCAAGGAGCCCACAATACAAGGTCCCCGCTCATATACTAGGGCAAATTTTGGACAGAAGCCAATTAACCTACCTGCATGTCTTTGGATTGTGGGAGGAAACCGGAGTACCCGGAGGAAACCCACGCAGGCACAGTGAGAACATGCAAACTCCAGGCAGGTAGTGTCGTGGTTGGGATTCGAACCAGCGACCCTTCTTACTGCTAGGTGAGAGTGCTAACCACCACACCACTGTGCTGCCCATTACCTGTGGCTCCCCTCTCTAGACCAGACAGTGCCACTGGAGTAACTGTATTCACCCGCCCAAGCAGCATTCAAGCTCTTAGCTTGACTGGGAGGTCGGTAGAGTTTCATACATGGACATGGATTTTTCCGTGACTTTGCTACAGTGCCCTGGTCGACACTACTTCAGGAAACAGCTCCACCCCAGTGTCCTCTCCCTGAGAATCGGCTTCAGTGATAACAAAAGGCCCGGACTTAGCCCACAGTTTTACTGTTTTCTCATTCAATACGTTCTGGCCTTCTGCTCAAGCAGGAGGCATTAATAGGGCTGAAATAGCTGAGAGTGAATTTCTTTAACTGATGAATCACTCCTCTTAGCAATGGGGCTGAGTAGCTTCCTCACAAGATCAATGTTTGTCCCTTCCTTTAAAGAGTTCTACTTTGTCCCAGGAGGGCGAAGACGACTGCCAGTATCAAAGGTTTCTGTCTCCCCGACTACAGAAGGGCCGATTGTCAGTCTAATTGGGAGGTACTCATCATAAGGGAACTTCTGTGTTCTGATTCCTCAAATCTCCAAATCTAATAACTTCTGTAAGGGTATATGTTTCAAATACTTGTCATAAAAATCTTGATAGAGTAACATCACTTGTGGTCCTGTATCCAGCAGAGCTTTGCTGTGTAGACCCCCTCTACCTAAACAGGACTATAGGTGAGGGGTCCATTAAATGATTGTAACATTTATCACAGTGGACTCAGCAGCCTGCACTTTTGCTCTTAGCCCTTGTACACACGATCGGAGATTCCGTCGGAATGTGTCCGATCGGAGCGTTTTATCGGATATTCCGACTGTGTGTGGTCTGCATCGGACTGTTTCCGTCGGAATATCCGTCGGACCAAATTTTACAACTTGCCGGAAATATTTTCCGACAAAATGCTCCGATAGGACATACTCCGATCATGTGTAGAGAATTCCGATTGGACAAAGTGCCACGCATGCTCAGATCAAATTCCTACATCAAAGCTATTGGCTACTAGCGTGAACGTAGTCCCATCGTAACGAAATAACGTCATCACGTTCTGAACAATCGGATTTTCCGACAACTTTGTCTGACCGTGTGTATGCAACAGTTTCGGACAAGATCCGTCAGACAAGATTCATCTGACAAAATCTGACGGACAAAATCCGACGGATTTGGTTGTCGGAATCTCCGACCGTGTGTACAAGGGCTAAGTCTGCTTTGACTTTCCGTGTTGGAGGCTCTGGGATTAGATGGGGTCAGTAATACAAATTCAGACTCAATTGTCAACTCATCGTTGTCATCTAATAAATATTCACCCCTTTGCACCAAGTGCAATGAGACTCCTTGTTGAACTCAATCTAGTCTGACCTTGTCGGTCTTTCACAAATCTATTACCTTTTTCAGAAGCATTTGATGTAGGATTTTGTCTACTCTAGTTATGAAATCAGAAAGCCTCTCCCCCCTCCGTTGGCAGATTTTCTCAATCTCGTAAAAAAGGTATTTTTTCTGCTCATTTAAACATATTGTACAACTCCTTAATGTAGTCTGCAGCTACACAATCCTGCTTTCCCAGTTTTACGTTACTTCAGCAGCATGGCGCCTGAGACTCTCACTAATTCTCTGTGTATTTGAAAGCCTCAGGGATGTCCCACTCTGGGGGCACCTGATATAAGATAGAACTCGGCTAGGGGCACCTTGGTTAAGGAGGGACTCTGCTGGGGGCACCTGGTGTCAGTAGGGACTCTGCTGGGGGCACTTGATGTAAGGAGGGACTTTACTGGGGACACCTGGTGTAAGGATGGATTCTGCTGGGGGCACCTGATGTAAAGAGGGTTCTCTACTGGGGACAGCTGATATAAGGAGGGACTCTACTGGAGGCACCTAATGTAAGAAGGGACACTGCTGGGAATGTCTGATGTAAGGAGGGACTCTGATGGGGACACCTGGTGGCATCTGGTGGCAGGCGACATGGCAAGCAACACATTACGGGCTCCCACTGATTCTGTATTATGGTGAGTTTAACTATTTCATTTTATATTACAATGGAATAATATAAATAATGCCCTTCAATCATCCTGACACCATACCAACCTTATCTTTATCTGCCGATTGTTAAACTTTCTGGAATACACATACTTCTATTGTGGCGTAGGATCTAGGCCTGCTGCCCCTCCATCCCTCTTTCTTTTCTTCCTTCTCTCTCCTTCACTCCCTATCTATTTCTTTCTTTCTCTCTTTCTCCCTCCATTCCTCGTTCATCTCAGACTCGAACCACAAACCCTTTGAGCCACGCCCCCTTTAAACCACGCCTGATATTTCGTTTAAACCATGCCCATTTTCCGCAGAGGCGCACTTTGCACGCCACATTTTTCTTCCCCCGCAAGTCTCGCCTACAAACGAATGACCTGCCCCCTAAGGCTCCGCCTACAGACAAAAAAGTGTCCCTATAAATTTTTTCACAATGTTGCCAACTATGCAAGATATATGCAATGTGGCACTTTGGGCTGTACTGTACAATGAATAAGAGGGCCGTTAACAAGGAATTGCACTGCAACACACTGTATACACAATTCACAACAACATATGGTCCTTAAAAAAAGCAGCTTTATACCTACCTTTCCAGTCAGTGGTGTGCTAAATCTTTATCTTATAAAGCTCTGGATGCTTCCACTATATGATACAGTACTTCTAGTTGTGGCCCCCATTGGGTGTTGTGGTTCCCGTCACTGGGCACTTCTTTACACTTGCATCTTATAGCAATGTGGCGGCCAGTGGTAGGACCAGAAATGTAAGTCTCACAGACTGGATCACATTCAAGGTTTTTTCCGTTTCAAATATTTTTATTATAATAAAAGAGACCAATGTAATTTTTTTTTCCTGGGTATCGTAGGATGCTAGAAGATCTCTTGTGGACCATGAATGTATCCATCCTCTCCTTTCTTTCTTAACCGATTGCCGACCAGCCCCTGCAGGCTTATCTTACGTACACACGATCGGACATTCCGACAACAAAATCCATGGATTTTTTCCGACGGATGTTGGCTCAAACTTGTCTTGCATATACACGGTCACACAAAGTTGGTCGGAAATTTTGAACGCCAAGAACGTGGTGACCGTACAACACGTATGACAAGTCGAGAAAAATTAAGTTCAATAGCCAGTGCTGCTCTTCTGCTTGATTCCGAGCATGCGTGGCACTTTGTGTGTCGGAATTGTGTACACGCGATCGGAATTTGCGCAAACGGATTTTGTTGTCGGAAAAATTTGAGAACCAGATCTCAAATTTTGTGTGACAGAAATTCCAATGGAAACTTTCCAATGGAGCCTACACACGGTCGGAATTTCTGATAAAAGACTCCCATCGAACATTTTCCATCGTAAAATCCGACCGTGTGTACGGGGCATTACTGCTGGGCAAAACGACGTTATACAAAAAATCAGTGCCACCCTAAATGAATCAAGTACAAAGTTTCAGCCGCTAAAGACTTTGAGTGAAATCACTACACTTTAAAAAAAATATATATATATATATATATATATATATATATATATATATATATATATATATATATATATATATATATATATATACCAAAAGCCCACACATACACACAGTGCAGCGCTACTACAGTGATAATTCAATACTATACCTAGTGCTACTAGTGCTATGCACATATGCAATGAAATTCAAATTCATAAAAAAATTCATAATAAATGTCCCATAAATCAATGTCAATCTTGATAGTAGTGCTCCAGTGTTATTATCATATCACCGTGCTCCTCAGTAATTCTTATTGCTTGTGCCCACCACCACCGGCTATTTAATCTGCTCACCTCAAGGATGAATCAGACGACTCAAATGAACTCTTTATTTTTCACTCCCCAAACGTCTTTTCTTTCTCTCAGGTCTCAGCTGTTCAATTTTTCCCTTTCACGATCTCCACTCCACCCAATGTATACCACACAGCCACAGCCACAGTGGTGAGCAAGCGGACATGTAACAAGCAAATTTTGTTTTTATATCTAGTAAGAGACCACCTGTTCTTCACCCTGGAAGACCTCCCTTGCTGGAATGTTCTGGAAAGAAGGTGGGGGCAGGGACTGAAGAGCAGGCAGTGTATATGGCTCTGGCCCAATCAATAACTTGTATGGGCCGGGGCAGGACAGACATATATACTGAGGTCACATGCTTCCTGGGAGAGATGAGAAGAGACTAGGTCAAGAGGAGCGTTACAATGTGACCATCAGAAGCAGGCTCAAAGGTCTGGGGTGCCGGAGGCCCCAGTACTGGAGAGCAGGAACCTAACCGGAAGGCCTGAGGGTTCAGAGACCTCAGAGCTGGATGGTTCAATCATACAATCTGCACCAGAAACCCTGGGAAAAGGAACCAGGCATCCCGGCTGGGACGGATCATTGCATTATGACCGGGAAGTAGCTGCCAAGCGGACGGAGTAGACTGGGGGCACCGGGACTGTTCTGAACTGGCCTGGGAAGATTTGCAGGAGGCGAGAGAAGCAGGTGAGGCCTGGGACTTCCAGCATTCCTATTTACCAAGGTGTCTTTCAGAGGGGCACCTGCCAGCTCGCTAAGGGAAAGGGTCTTAACTACTCGAGATAGAACAAGAAGAAGAGGCAGCTCATACTTTCTTGCACTACTGATAACACCAAGGACCACAGCAAGAAAATAAATGTTCACTGTTCAACTGTTCAAATGTGTCTGTGGTTACTCGTGTGGGGTGGAAGAGCGGGGGATAAACCAGCAGTACTGTAATGAACTACTAGGTGGCGCTGTGGGCACTGGTGGATATTGATAGGTGGCACTGGTAGGTGGCACAGTGGGGACTGGCAGGTGATACGGGTGGGCACAGCCGCGGCTCTCTGAGTGAGGGACCGATGTCCCTCTGACAGAAACTGGTGATTGGCATTTTCTTGATCATACATCACGGGACACAGATGCTTCATTACATAGTGGGTTATATAGGCACCTTCGGTGATTGGACACTGGCTAACCCCAATTAAGGAGAATTCCTCCCCTATATAACCCCTCCCACATGGGAGGCACCTCAGTTTTTTCACCAGTGTCTAAGGTGGTTGGTCACGTAAAACATGTGCTATGAAGAAAGCTCTATGCAGGTCTCTGCAGGGGTCTAAGGGCTATGCAAACCAGATCCATATCTCGGGCCGTTATTTGACTCCCAAGATGATATGGTACCCAGGCCTCGTCATCCGAAGAAACAAGGTTTTGCCTGTAAGTCCTCTCCTTTGGAAGACTGGGCTCTGGGAAAACCAGACTTGGTGTACTATTAAAACAGTGGCACGAAAGTTTCTGGCAGAGTCTTTTACAAGGTCCAGGTAAGAGGTGTCTCTGAGAAGGAACCCAAAAAATCCTTAAGGTTGGCACAACTCTGCCCACCGTAATGGGAGAAGATTGGAAACTGTCTGTTTCAGCAGTTCCTGCGGCGGGGACAGGTAAGAGAAGTTAATCCTATATAAATTGTATATTATGGATTTCTTTATGTGAGTAGTTGTATGTCTTACCTGGTTTCCGCCACTAGAGGGAGTAAAGAGCAGCCTGGTGTATACTTACATGCCTTTCCAGGATACACGCTCAGTGAAGCCAGTCTCCGGATGGCTCACATGCTCGGCTGCAGGCTCTGCCACACAAAAGGTAAAAGAGAGGTCCCACGTAGTCTGGGGGGGTCCCACGCAGCTCAGCAGGTGGTCCTCTTCCTCCCCCTTGGTTGCCGAACGTCCTCGTGCACGTGCGTGCACGCGCGCTGGGCATGCTCCTATAGCAAAACGAAGGGAGGGGTGGTTGCGGGGCCGCTTCACTGCGCAACGCCAAAGCGGCAAATTTAAAGAGCCCTGAATGCCAGGGATCTGTAAGCGGATGACACAGAGTTGTGGGCAGTAAGCATCCTAAGGGATTGGATCCAGGCAATCCTAAGACACCTACTCAGCATCAGGTTGTGCAGTTTAAGCATATATGTTTATTGTGAGACTTGTAGCACAACAAGTGATTGCACTTTGTACTAGTACCTCTGCTTTGTAGCTTAGGACTATGTCTCCTCGTAAGAGGGTCTCAGGGGGAGGTAACAAGGGCACTGGAAAATCACTGCCTAGGTCTAGGGGTCCTAAAGATGCCTGTTGGTTACCATCCCCCACTGCAAGTCTGGAGCCAGTCTCACAGGATGAGTCAGTGCCCCTGTCAGGTTTTGCAGCCTCTCCTAATGTTTCAGCCCCAGCGTATGTCACAGAAGACTCCCTTAAGGCTACATTGGAGGGTTTTGAAGGGAGAATTATGAATTTTATTTCAGCTTCCATGAAAGATAGCAGAAAAAGGGGTAGATCCCCTCACTCTGCTGAGATTCCTCTTTCAGATGACACCTCTGACAATGAGGAGAGATCCCTATCACAACTTGTGGACCTCCTCTGGAGGAAAGTTTCACCAAGAAATGGGGGGTCCCATCTGTCAATGCGGCTGTTTCTTGTGTGAATAAAAACCTGACCTGTCCGTTGGATAATGCTCAGGTATTTAAAGATCCAACTGATAAGAAGCTGGAAACATTAGTAAAAGCCTCCTTTTCCATGGCTGGCGCTGTAGTGCAACCTACAGTCACAACTGTGGGGTTGTGTCAGTTCCTCAAGGAACAGATTAAACAGATGCTTGGGCTCCTTCCCAGTGAGGAAGTGGAGCATTATGCAGAACTTCCTCAGATTCTGTGTTTCATGATTGATGCGATTTTGGGTTCTGTCCAACAAGCATCTTGTTTGTCTCTCCTGTTGGTACACATGCGAAGGTCCCTGTGGCTCAAAAATTGGGCAGCTGAGCTGTAGTGTAAAAAATATTTGATTGGGTTCCTGTTTAAAGGGGAATGCTTATTTGGGGAGGACTTGGATAAATTAATCCAAAAGATTACAGGGGGTAAATCTACTCTCCTACCAATCAAAAAGAACAAACGTCCATCATTTAGGCGTTCTCTTTCTCCCAGAGCATCAAGCTCTAAGCAGTGGCGATGGCCTTCCCAACCTCCCTCTAGAGGAAAGGCCCAAGGTCACGCCCAGGGGCTGAAAAAGACTTGGGGGCGAAAGCCTGCCAAGCAGAGCCCAAAAGCTTCCTTGTGAAGGGGCGCCCCCACTCGGCCGAGTGGGGGGAAGGCTCCTGCAGTTTGCAGAAGCCTGGCGGGAAGAGATTCAGGACAAATGGGTAACCTCCTCAATATCTCTGGGCTACAAACTAGAGTTCAAGGAGATTCCACCATCTCGCTTTCTAAGGTCGGGGATCCCCAAGGATCCAGTAAAGCAAAGACTGCTACTTCTGGCCTTAGATCACTTACTATCCCAGAGGGTGATAGTGGAAGTGGACCCAAAAGAACAGGGTTCAGGGTTTTACTCAAATCTCTTCACCGTTCCAAAGCCAAATGGAGATGTCAGACCTATCCTGGATCTAAAGGATTTGAAACAGTTTCTGCACATTCGGTCTTTCTGAATGCAGTCAATACGCTCTGTGGTCTCTTCCCTGCAAGGGGGAGAGTTTATGGCATCAATAGATATCAAGGATGCATATCTTCATGTGCCAATATTTCCCACACACCAAAAATATCTAGGGTTCGCGGTAGATCAGTGCCATTTTTAATTTGTGGCCCTGCCTTTTGGTCTCTCTACAGCTCCTCGAGTCTTCACAAAGATTCTAGACCCTCTCTTGGCAAACCTAAGAGCTCAGGGCATAACCATGATAGCTTATCTAGACGATTTGCTACTCATGGAGCAGACAATAGAGCTCTTGAACCACAGTGTTATCAAAACATTAGAACACCTGGAAAACCTAGGTTGGATTATAAACCTAGAAAAGTCATCCCTGCAGCCTGCTACCAGGTTGGAGTATCTGGGCATGATGATAGACACCGCTCAGGGCAAGGTGTTTCTACCAAGGCCAAAGGCCATGGCTATAGGGGTTCTGGTTCGCCTAATACTGAGCAGAAGGACTTCCCCCATTCGGCTGTGTATGATGGGAAAATGGTCGCCTCCTTTGAGGCCGTTCCATTCGCCCAGTTTTACTCAAGGCCTTTGCAGAGATGTATCCTTGCAGCTTGGAACAAGAAGCCCCAGGCCTTGGATCTTTCTATGTGTTTATCCCCAGGGATACGCAGGAGTCTCATTTGGTGGTTACAGACAGGGATGGCCGAACGGTTCGCCCGGCGGTCGTTTTGCGGCGAATTTCGGCTGTTCGCCATCCGCCCGATCGGCGGACTATTGCCGCCATTCGCCCGGCGGACTTCCGTGTTTACTGTGTAAAAGAACTTTGACCTATGATGACACATCCATCATGGGGTACAGGACAGCCAATTGAGACATTACAGCACATGGACACTTGGACATTCCCCCTAACTTATAAATAGACCCGATCTGGCGGCCATTTTACATTCTTTCTTCTGTCACTATAGGGAGAGGTTGCTGTGTGGAGCAGGGAGAGACTGCAGTGACCCAAATCGCTAGCTATTTGGTCCACAAAAGTTATTTTTAGGACTGGTATAGGTGTTAGGTGTAGTTCAGGATATAGGTTTGAGGCACTGCTGTGCTACTGATTTTTGCAGCAGCCTGTCTTTTGTCAGTGTAGAGAGAGGGACAGGACGCTGTGTGCTGCAGGGACAGTCAGTTTAATCATTAGCTGTTACTATTAGGTCCACAAAAGTGCTATTCAAGTTATTGTTCCAACAGCCTCTGTTTTGTCAGTTTAAATAGGGACAGGCAGGAGGCTGTGTGTGACGCAGTGAGGGACAGTCAGTTTAATCAGTAGCTGTTACTATAAGGTCCACAAAGGTTCTTTTCAGGACTGGTATGGTAATAGGCTTGTGCACGTATAATATTCTTTCTTCCAAATATAGAAAGAATATTATACTTGCCCTTCTGCTGCAGTAGTCCTTTATCAGTATAGGGACTGAGGTACAGTCTGCTAATCATTCACAACCTACTTGTTCCACAAAGGTCCTTATAAGGACTGGTAAGGTATAGGGTACTACAGTACATAGGGTTGAGTGAGGTACAGTCTGCTATTCCTTAAGGACTGGTATAGGTCCACAATACATAGGGTTGAGGTGCACTACTGCTGACTGCTGCCCTTCTGCTGCAGTAGTCCTTTATCAATATAGGGACTAAGGTACAGTCTGCTAATCATTCACAACCTACTTGTTCCACAAAGGTCCTTATAAGGACTGGTAAGGTATAGGGTACTACAGTACATAGGGTTGAGTGAGGTACAGTCTGCTATTCCTTAAGGACTGGTATAGGTCCACAATACATAGGGTTGAGGTGCACTACTGCTGACTGCTGCCCTTCTGCTGCAGTAGTCCTTTATCAATATAGGGACTAAGGTACAGTCTGCTAATCATTCACAACCTACTTGTTCCACAAAGGTCCTTATAAGGACTGGTAAGGTATAGGGTACTACAGTACATAGGGTTGAGTGAGGTACAGTCTGCTATTCCTTAAGGACTGGTATAGGTCCACAATACATAGGGTTGAGGTGCACTACTGCTGACTGCTGCCCTATACTGCAGCAGTCCTTTATCAGTATAGGGACTGAGAGTTTTGTCACAGGGACATTTAAAAAATGACAGGCAGAGGAAGAGGCAGGCCCTTCCGCAGGGGTGGTAGGGGTAGGGCAGGAGCAACAGGCTTCAGCCAAAGTGGGAAGTTGCAGAAGGTGCGTTCAATTACTTTAAAGGATGCACCAGACTTGGTTGAGTGTCTCACTCAGCCTTACTCTTCTGCACCCTCCTCATCCTCTCGACCTGCACCCTCTTCTTCACTCTCTGCTATGTGCACCCCCAAAGACACTACCACCAACAACACCACCACCACCACATACCTTCCGCTTGAGTCACAGGAATTATTTTCCGATCCATATCAAGACATTTCTGATGCGCAGCCACTCTTGGTATTGGATCAAGAAGAGGAGGTAGCAACAACCGGCACTCAGCAGTCTGATGACAGTACCCAGATCAGCCCAAGGAGGAGGTTGGTCCCCAGTGTTGCTGCCTACTCCGAGATCTCTACTTATAGCGGTCGGGAAGGTGACATCGATGATGACGTGTCTAGTGATGTCACGTGGGTGCCCACAAGAGAGGAAGAGGAGGGGAGTTCAGAGGGAGATATGGACCAGCAGATAGGGAGGAGAAGCAGGAATAACTTACATTGCACAGGAGGGACAAAGCAGACTGCAAATGTATCAGGAGCGAGTCATCGACCATGTACGGTCACATCTGGCGCTCCCAGGACACCGGCACATGGCTCCGCAGTGTGGGCTTTTTTTAACGTGTCCGCTGCTGACAATAGGGTTGCCATCTGCAATCTTTGCAGTCAACGCATTAGTTGCGGTAAGCCCAACACTCACCTAGGGGCGACCACCTTAAGAAGGCACATGAGCAGCCATCACCAAGCCCAGTGGGAGCAACAGAACACACAAAGCCACACTCCAGGCTCTCACTGTATAGCCTCGTCTTCTACTTCTCCTTCTCCTCTCTCCTCACAATTGTCCTCCACTCCACCTTCCATCACTCCAAGCTCAAGTTTTTCTGCAAAAAGGCAGGCTTCCGTGGGCCTAATGTTCGAACGTAAAAAAATGATGACGCCGGATAACCCTTTTGCCCAACGGTTGACGGCTGGCTTGTTAGAACTCATAGCCCGCCAACTACTGCCATATAAACTGGTGGACTCGGAGGCCTTTCGCAAATTTTGGCCATTGGAACACCACAATGGAAGGTCCCAGGAAGGAAATATTTCTCAGAGAAGGGCATCCCAGAGCTATATGGCCATGTTCAGCGGCAAGTGAATGTATCTCTGGCACACAGTGTCGGTGCCAAGATACATCTGACCACAGACACGTGGTCTAGCAAACACGGGCAGGGAAGGTATATCACTTTTACTGCCCACTGGGTGAACCTTCTGACGGCCGTCAAGCATGTAACCCGTGGCACCCGTGTAGATTTGGTTTTACCGCCACGGATTGCATGCAGGCCTGGCTCTTCTTCTCCTCCTCCTACTCCATCCTCCTCCCTCTCCTCCTCGACTGACTCATCCTTTTCCGCTGCTAGCATCTCTTCCGCTGCGCCGCCCAAGCTCCCCAGAACCTATTCGACATGCCAGGTGAGACGTTGCCATGCTGTGCTGCGTCTGTTGTGCCTGGAAGCCAAGAGCCACACTGGCCCGGCACTCCTTTCAGCTTTGCGTTCACAGGCAGATCAGTGGCTAACACCGCTCAATTTGACAATTGGTAAAGTGGTGTGTGACAGCGGTGCCAATCTGCTTAGCGCATTGAAACAGGGCAAAATTACGCACAGGCCATGCATGGCACACGTTTTAAACTTGGTCGTGCAGCGATTCGTTGTCAAATACCCTGGGGTCCAGGACATCTTGCGGCAGGCAAGGAAAATCTCGGCCCATTTCAGAAGATCTTACACGGCCATGGCTCGCCTTGCTGACATTCAGCGGCGACACAATCTGCCGGTCAGACGTCTTATTTGCGATTGCCCGACGCGATGGAACTCAACCTTCTATATGCTTGATAGGCTGCTCCAGCAGAAACGTGCAGTTAACGTCTACCTGTATGAACTCTGCGGCAGAACAGGTTCTGGGGAGCTGGGTTTTTTTTCACCGCGCCAGTGGCTGCTCATGCACGACGCATGCAGACTTCTGCGCCCATTTGAGGAGATCACCAAACTGGTCAGTAGCAGCCATGGCGCCATCAGTGACATGGTACCTTATGCCTTCTTTATGGAGCGTGCATTGCGTCGTGTCATTGATCAAGCTGTGGAGGAGCAGGAGCGGGAAGATGAGGAAGTCGCAATGCTGGATGAATTCCCAGGGGGGGCTACTCTATCTGAGATAAGTGAACAACAGGAGTCTGAAGAGGAGTCAGAGGAGGATTTTGCCGGGGCGGATGAGGAGGAGCAAGAAGAGTATGCTTTAAACCTTCCTGGGATCCCTGTTGTGCGTGGATGGGGAGAGGAGAATGATGAGGACGACATTATCCTGGATGATGATCAGGAGCCAGGCCACCACACCGTTTCCAGTTTAGTGCAAATGGAGGCCTTCATGCTCCAGTGTTTTAATAGGGACCCCCGTATAAAAAGCATAAGGGTCAAGGACCAGTACTGGGTGGCAACGTACTTAGACCCCCGGTACAAACACAAAATGGCAGAAATGTTACCGCCGTCACAGAGGGCTGTCAGAATGGAGCACTTCCAGGCCTTGCTTCGAGAAATGCTGCATTCTACTTTTGCGTGCGCTGGCAGAGGAGCAATTCCCACTCCCAGAGAAGGAGTTGCGGGTACCAATCCAACAGCGCCTGCAAGAAGAGGCCGGTTTGAAGATGCGTTGGTGACTTCGGATATGAGGTCATTCTTTCAGCCGACCCATCGACAGGTGTCATCCGGATCCAGCATCAGGGAACGCCTAGACCGTCAGGTGTCCGACCACATCGGGTTAACGGCCGATGTGGACGCTCTGAGGAGTGATGAACCCCTGAACTACTGGGTGGGCAGGCTTGACCTCTGGCCAGAGCTTGCCCAATTTGCTTTTGTACTGTTGGCTTGCCCCTCGTCCAGTGTCCTGTCCGAAAGGACGTTCAGCGCAGCAGGGGGGATCGTGACCGATAAGCGTACTCGCCTAGCTCACGACAGTTCAAGGGGAAGGGGTATTTTGGAATTCTGGAAATGGGGGAGGAGCTGTACAAATTAATCTTCTTATACCAAATCACAGACCAAAATGACAAAAAAATGTTGGACTATACCGGTACTGAATTTGCATACATAAAAATCAGAAGACATGGAGTATAAAGTAAGATTTCATATAAATTTTAATACATAGAATAGAAAAAATTACACAAAGAAGGGAGTCATATTAAAAGCTAGTACACCCCAGATTCGTATGTACAGTTACTCATGGTGGAGTTCCATTCTGGGGGTGCAAGTGGAGGATTCCTCGACTAGTTTCGCGGAATTATCCGCTTCATCTGGAAGAGGTCTAAAAATTAAATATACATTAAACAGTGCATACCCATTGATAATTCATATAGTTATACCATAATATGAATATATATAAAGGAAAGAGAAAAATAAACAATTATATTTGAAAATAAAGGGATTGTAGGAGAAATTTATTACATCCAGAAATACCTATAAAAAAAAATAAAAAAAATAAAATAAAATTCAAATACACACTACATGAAACAAGAGTCGAATTCACTACATATTTCCCAGAGAAGGAGTTGGGGGTACCAATCCAACAGCGCCTGCAAGAAGAGGCCGGTTTGAAGATGTGTTGGTGATTTCGGATATGAGGTCATTCTTTCAGCTGACCCATCGACAGGTGTCATCCGGATCTAGCATCAGGGAACGCCTAGACCGTCAGGTGTCCAACTACATCGGGTTAACGGCCGATGTGGACGCTCTGAGGAGTGATGAACCCCTGGACTACTGGTTGGGCAGGCTTGACCTCTGGCCAGAGCTTGCCCAATTTGCAATGGAACTGTTGGCTTGCCCCTCATCCAGTGTCCTGTCCGAAAGGACGTTCAGTGCAGCAGGGGGGATCGTGACCGATAAGCGTACTCGCCTAGCTCACGACAGTGTTAACTACCTCACATTTCTAAAAATGAATGAGGCATGGATCTCAGAGGAATTCAACACATGTGACCAGTACACCATGTATATGTCTATAAACGATTTTTTTAATTGAGCACACAGACCTTCTTTCTTCATTTGGCTCACTTCCTTGTCCAAAAAAAGCACACCGTACTATATGCCCGTACCCTCCTGTTTGAAGAGGTTGAGGGTGTCATATTTCTACTGGGGCTGCTTATTATGAGGGGCTCCCACCATCCCTGTGCTGTGCTGACTTCCTCCTGGGGCTGCTTATTATGAGGGGCTCCCACCATCCCTGTGCTGTGCTGACTTACTCTTGGGGCTGTACCTCTGCTGTGCATATTATGAGGGGCTCCCACCATCCCTGTGCTATGCTCATTATGAGGGGCTCCCACCATCCCTGTACTATGCTCATTATGAGGGGCTCCCACCATCCCTGTGCTATGCTCATTATGAGGGGCTCCCACCATCCCTGTGCTGTGCTGATTTCCTCCTGGGGCTGCTTATTATGAGGGGCTCCCACCATCCCTGTGCTATGCTGACATCCTCCTGGGGCTGCTTATTATGAGGGGCTCCCACCATCCCTGTGCTGTGCTGACTTTCTCCTGGGGCTGTACCTCTGCTGTGCATATTATGAGGGGCTCCCACCATTCCTGTGCTATGCTCATTAAGAGGGGCTCCCACCATCCCTGTGCTATGCTGACTTCCTCCTGGGGCTGCTTACGGTGCAGGTGTCAGTGCTGTATATTTCGGTGCTGGTGTCAGTGCTGTATATCACGGTGCTGGTGTCAGTGCTGTATATCACGCTGCTGATGTCAGTGCTCTCTATCACGGTGCTGGTGTCAGATCACTCTATCACGGTGCAGGTGTCATTGCTGTATGTCACGCTGCTGATGTCAGTGCTCTCCATCACGGTGCTGGTGTCAGTGCTGTATATCATGGTGCTGGTGTGAGTGCTTTATGTCACGCTGCTGATGTCAGTGCTGTATATCACAGTGCTGGTGTCAGTGCTGTATATCACGGTGCTGGTGTCAGTGCTTTATGTCAGGCTGCTGATGTCAGTGCTCTCTATCACGGTGCTCCTGTCAGATCACTCTATCACGGTGCAGGTGTCATTGCTGTATGTCACGCTGCTGATGTCAGTGCTCTCTATCACGGTGCTGGTGTCAGATCACTCTATCACGGTGCAGATGTCATTGCTGTATGTCACACTGCTGGTGATCATCTCCTGCACCCTCTTCTTTACCTACCCTGACCTTCCCTCTCCTCCATTGCCTTCATGCGCTCCACAGTCCTGAATTGTCACAACAATTTCACATATAAAAAAAGAATGCTTGTAGTTGTTGATCCCAGATTCACCTCATACATGTGTTATGTCATTGGCCATGTGGTGGCACTATGTTTGCACAGCTAGTAATTATTTTGTGGCTGCAAATTTTTCGCGGTCCGCGTTCGCGAAATGTCCCGTCGGAAGTTCGTCCATCACTAGTTACAGACCAAGAATCTGCTTAAAGGCAAAACTTTTCTTCCCCTTCCATGGAAGATTATAACTACAGATGCCAGCCTGACAGGCTGGGGAGCAGTGTTGGAAGAGGTATGCACGCAAGGAAAATGGTCTGCGACCGAAAAACTCCTGCCCAAAAATATTATGGAAATTCGGGCACTTTATATGGCCCTCATGGACTGGTCCTACAGACTACAGAGTCACCCTGTTCAAATACAGTCCGACAATGCCACAGCTGTGGCTTATATCAATCACCAGGGTGGCACCAAAAGTCTGGATGCACAAAGAGAGGTGAATCACATACTTGCTTTGGCGGAGAGGCATGTTCGGTGCCTTTCTGCAGTCTTCATTCCAGGAGTGGAAAATTGGCAAGCAGACTTTCTAAGCCGCCAACAATTATGGCCAGGAGAATGGGCTCTACACCCCGACATGTTTCAAACCATATGTCACAGATGGGGTACTCCGGATGTAGATCTGTTTGCGTCCAGATTCAACAGGAAGCTGGACAAGTTTGTGTCAAGAACAAAGGACGTACTTGCTCAGGGGTCAGATGCTCTGTCAATTCCCTGGGATCAGTACAATCTAATCTATGCCTTCCCGCTTCTGTCGCGGTTCCTGGGAAGAGTCAAGAGGGAAACAAAGTCAGTTCTGTTGGTACCCCCGGCTTGGCCCAGGCGACCTTGGTACGCAGAGATCATGAAAATGGCAGTAGGCAGGTCTTGGATCCTTCCTCTCCGGACAGATCTGCTCTTGCAGGGTCCAATCTACCATCCTGCTTTACACAGTCTGAATTTAACGGTTTGGCTGCTGAGACCCACATTCTGAAAGACCGTCATTTCTACTCTGGTCAATGCCAGAAAGCCGGCCTCCAGGCTTATTTACTACAAAATCTGGAAGGCATATGTTTCCTGGTGTGAACCCAGGGGATGGCATCCTAGAAAGTATGTCGTTAGCAGGATCTTGGCCTTCCTCCAGTCAGGCCTAGAAATAAATTTGGCCTTAAGCACTATTAAGGTTCAGGTTTCAGCTTTGTCAGTGTTTTTCCAGAAGCCACTTGCATCACATTCTCTTGTCCGGGCTTTCATTCAGGGGACCATGCGGTTAAAGCCGCCAGTCAAACCTCCAGTATGCCCATGGGATCTGAATTTGGTTCTCTCTGCATTGCAGGGACAACCATTTGAACCATTGCACCAGGCTTCGTTAGTTCTTTTGACTAAATCCTTTAGCCTTTAGCCATATCCTCGGCTAGAAGAGTGTCAGAGCTAGCAGCTCTTTCGAGCAAAGAACCTTATTTAATTATTCATAAGGACCGAGTGGTGATGCGTCCTAATAGGTCCTTTCTACTTAAGGTGGTTTCGGGATTCCATTTGAATCAAGATGTAATCCTACCATCCTTTTTTCCAGATCCACAGTCCGCAGAAGAAGAGTCCTTGCACACTCTAGATGTGGTAAGGGCAATCAGTATCTATCTCCAGGCAACTGCTCAGATAAGAAAGACTGATTGTTTATTTATTTTGCCATAAGGCCCTAAATAGGGCCAGGCGGAGTCAAAATCCACTCTCTCAAGATGGATTAGACAGGTTATTTCTCAGGCCTATAGTGTAAAGAGGAAGATTCCTCCTTTTCAAGTGAAAGCGCACTCAACTAGGGCTGTAAGTGCTTCTTGGGCAGTGCATCACCAGGCCTCCCTGGCTCAGATCTGTAAAGCCCCGTACACACGAGCGGACTTTTCAACATCCAAAGTCTGACGGAATGATTCCGGCAGACTATTCGATCCTGTGTGGGCTGCAACGGACTTTTGATTCGCAAAAGTCTAACAGACTTTAGAAAATGGAACATGCTTCAAATTTTTCCGACGGAACTCCGCCGGACCCAGTTCCTACCGAAAAATTCGCTCGTGTGTATGCTATTCCGACGGACTAAAACCTACGCTAGGGCAGCTATTGGCTACTGGCTATGAACTTCCTTATTCGAGTCCAGTCATACGTCATCACGTTCGAATCCGTCGGAGTTTGGTGTGATTGTGTGTGGCCAAGTCCGCTCATTCGGAAAGTCCGTCAGAACTCCGTCAGAACTCCGGCAGAACTCCGGCGGAACTTCTTCGGAAGTCTGTCGGACATAAGTCCGCTCGTGTGTACGCGGCATAAGGCTGCGACTTGGTCATCAGTCCACACATTCACCAGATTTTATCAGGTGGATGTGAGAGGGCAAGAGGATATCGCCTTTGGGCGCAGTGTACTGCAGGCTGCGGTTTAGTTCCTCTGGTCCATTGTGGTCTATAATTCTGATCTGTGTCTCCCTCCCCTCAAACTGAGCATTGCTTTGGGACATCCTACTATGTAATGAAGCTTCTGTGTCCCGTGATGTATGATGAAGAAAATAGGATTTTTATATACAGCTTACCTGTAAAATCCTTTGCTTGAGAGTACATTACAGGACACAGAGCTCCCGCCCTTCTTGGGTTTTACGTGGTTTCTTATTGCTTTGCTACAAAACTGAGGTGCCTCCCATATGGGAGGGGTTATATAGGGGAGGAATTCTCCTTAACTGGGGTTAGCCAGTGTCCAATCACCGAAGGTGCCTATATATAACCCACTATGTAATGAAGCTCCTGTGTCCCGTGATGTACTCTCAAGAAAAGGATTTTACAGGTAAGCTGTATATAAAAATCTAATTTTTTCCTGGAATAAAAAAATAATGATTACTGAGTGTCTGTTTACATCATGTGATCAACCATCATTGGCTGACAGCTGATCACATGGTAAGGGGCCGGGATTGACCCCTTACTCGGATTGGCCTGGTCTCATAGACTCGGCCGATCACAGAGCAAGGGTCGCGCAGACAGCGCTTGCTCGGGAGGACGCCCATGGACGCCCTCCTGGCAATTAAGGCCCGTGCTGTAGCCGTCTTATAGCGCGGGCAGCAAGTAGTTACATAAAAGTTTTATAGCAGAGAGCACTATGTCAGCTATGTTTTTGATTACATGATACATGAGTACCTTAAAGTGGAGGAACAGCTGAATAATCTCGGAGATCAACCCCCTATCTGTGAGGGATACATTGGGTGGAGTGGAGATCATGAAAGGGAGAAATTGAACAGGTGAGACCTGAGAGTAGGGATGAGCCGAACACCCCCGGTTCGGTTCGCACCAGAACTTTCGAACGGACCGCAAATTCGAACGAACGTTAGAACCCCATTGAAGTCTATGGGACTCGAACGTTCGAAATGAAAAGTGCTAATTTTAACGGCTAATATGCAAGATACTGTCCTAAAAAGGGTTTGGGGACCTGGCTCCTGCCCCAGGGGACATGGGTCAATGCCTAAAATGTTTTTAAAAATGGCCGTTTTGGCGGGAGCACTGATTTTAATGACGATTAAAGTGAAAAAAAAAGTGAAATATTCCTTTAAATATGGTGCCTGGGGGGTGTCTGTAGGATGCCTGTGAAGTGCCACGTGTTTCCCGTGTTTAGAACAGTCCCTGCACAAAATGACATTAAACGGAAATAACACCATTTAAAACTGCTTGCGGTTTTAATGTTATATCTGGTTCCTGCAATATGGTTAAAAATCATTGAGAAAAATGGCATGGGTAGCCCTCCCTGCCCATTACCAGCCCCTTTAGGTCTTGTACGCATATTAAGGGGAACCCCGTACCCATATTATAAAAAGGAAATGCGTGTGGCCCCCAGGCCCTATATACTCAGAACAGCAGTATACAGGCGGTGCAAACAAGACAGGGACTGTGTAGGTTTGTTGTGTTAAGTTGAATCTGTTTGTAATTTTCAACTGGTACATTTTTAAAGTGTAGCTCCAGTCAAAAAAACTATTTTTAAGCTTTTTGGAAAACATAGGGAAGGGTTATCACCCCTGTATAATTTGTTTTGTCGTCCATCTTTTTTCATCTCACTTGCTGTTGTCTCCTTCCGTTTGCAAGTAGGAGATGTTTGTAAATTGGATGTTTGAAAGTAGGGGCCTGCCCTATATGCTCTGCAGAAATGGCGGAACAAGGTGTTGGTTTTGCCACAACATTGTAAGCCCTCAAAGTGACTCTTGGTGGGCGCTGGAGCGCCCTGCTATGAACGATTATATCAAGAATTGTAATTACATGCCATCGTTGAACAGTGGTAGAAAAATTGACCTTAGGTGGTTGTGGTGCTGGTGCCACAACACTATAAGTCCTCACCGTTACTTTGGGTGGGCACAGGAAGGGGCCCTCCTGTGAAATATTATATCAAGAATTGTAATTACATGTCCCTGTTAAACAGGGGCAGAAAAATTGGGCCTTAGGCACTGGTGCTGGTGCCACCACACTGCAACCTCTGCCATATACTCTAGTTTTAATGCAGGAATTAGCCCTGCTGCAAAGCATTGCATCAAAAATTGTACTTAAACGCCCCTGTTAAACAGGGGCAGAAAAATTGGGCTGATGGCATCAACCAGAACCAGAAATGTTCTTCCAACATATCAGCGGAGGAGGAAGAGGATAGACAATCAACATAACAGGACAGTCACTCAGCATCAGCATAGGCAGTCTTGAAGGGATGTGGTATTTCAAAAAAAATTATTCGGTTACATCAGCTTCAGGTGCTTGGTAGCTGTGGGTGATCCAAGACTGATTCATCTTGATGAAGGTCAGTCAATCAACTGATTAGGTGGACAGGCGCACCCTGTGATCAGTAACAAAGCCACCAGCAGCACTGAAGGTGCGTTCCGAAAGAACGCTGGATGCAGGACAGGCCAGTAGCTCAATTGCATACTGTGCAAGCTCTGGCCAGTGATCCATCCTCAAGACCCAGTAAGCCAGAGGATTTTCGGTGGGAAAGGTGTCCAAGTCTGACCTTGCCCCTAGGTATTCCTGCACCATGTAAATCAGACGCTGGCGATGGGTGCTGGAACCGATCATACCTTGGGGCTGCGGACTAAAAAATTGTCTGAAAGCATCAGTCAGACGGCCACCTTCTCCACCGCTCCTTCTGACCGATGCCTCAGCAACACGTTGTCCATGACTAGTGTAGTCTGAATGTTCCCCTTATATTATTCCTTACCCATACCTTCCCCTATTAGAAACGAGACCACACCATAGGTTGGAGTAAACTGGCCACAACAGCCTTTATTAAACATAACTCAAAATTCACTCCAATAACTTGTAAATATGAAAATATCTAAATATATATAGATATATAAATATAAATAACTTTATTACCATTAAACCACATTAAATAACATTAACTGCCCATTCTGGTGATCTCTGACGGTGACCCCACTTAAGCCAATACCAAATCACTGCGGTACACCTCACCAACTTCCCAAAGGCCTCCACCTGTGACCGGTCGGAGACAACTTCCGCCAGTGAACATAACCGTATTCCCTCCAACGTTCAGGAATACCCAGAGGGGCCGATCGTTAGATGAGCCCCCCACACCCTCAGATCCCTTCTGAGTACCTGTCTACCGTCAGAAACCACCAGAAAACACACCGCCAACACAGGAAAACCTTCAGCTGCCGTGACAACCGACGAAACCTGCAAAAGAAGAAAAGACCAGCAACAAACGACACAACAAAACAAACACATAACATTAGGGCGGGAGGGCGGGAAAAACTGCCTCCTCTGTGTCACGCTGGGATCCGAATGATCCCCTAAAGCCACACCCCTCCCTTTTATATGACCCCTCCCCTACACTGAACTTGCTTCCTGCAAACCTTTTTCCTCAGCTCCACCCATAAAGCTTAACCCTCTGTGTCCCTCATCCACACTGTCATGTCCAGCACTCCTTATATCATTGCATTCATAATCCGTGCTTCTCTTGACTAGTGTAGTCTGAATGTTCCCCTTATATTATTCCTTACCCATACCTTCCCCTATTAGAAACGAGACCACACCATAGGTTGGAGTAAACTGGCCACAACAGCCTTTATTAAACATAACTCAAAATTCACTCCAATAACTTGTAAATATGAAAATATCTAAATATATATAGATATATAAATATAAATAACTTTATTACCATTAAACCACATTAAATAACATTAACTGCCCATTCTGGTGATCTCTGACGGTGACCCCACTTAAGCCAATACCAAATCACTGCGGTACACCTCACCAACTTCCCAAAGGCCTCCACCTGTGACCGGTCGGAGACAACTTCCGCCAGTGAACATAACCGTATTCCCTCCAACGTTCAGGAATACCCAGAGGGGCCGATCGTTAGATGAGCCCCCCACACCCTCAGATCCCTTCTGAGTACCTGTCTACCGTCAGAAACCACCAGAAAACACACCGCCACAGCCCGAAAGGGTGACCCCCTCAACCTTGAGGGCCACCCCACACCCTAAGAGCTATTTTGTATACCCTCCTGCAGACCCAATGACCAAAGGTCAATACCCACGTCCGACCCCCATCCTGGTTTTGTTGATGCTTACCATGGACCTAGCCCACCTCCACACCGATCTGCCCGCAACGACCTACCAAACCAAGATGGTACCCGGGAAGCGGACTCGTAAGTGCAAAACATCCGCCCTAACATCAGCTAAGATGTCCCTTTCCTTCCGTATGCCCAGGTCGTTGCCCCCTGCGTAAATGACCAACACATCCGGGGGCCTGTCCCTCATTGCAAAGCGCTCAACTTCCTTCATCACACGCTCCCACCGCATGCCCGGGAATCCCAACCACATCAACCTAGCCTCCCCCCAGGAATTCCCAACGGCCCGCCTGCCGGCTGAGCATCACCTCTCCCGGCCCCCCAGCACACGTCCGAGTGCCCTAGGATCCAAACGAGGCGTGAGGAACCTCCATCTGGAATAAAAAACATAACACAGAACACATAACAACCAACAAACGTAATATACCATAACACCTGTAACTCCCAACCCCATACTGCAAAACACTCCCAGCCGCGCCCCCACTCACCCCAGGATCAACTGCGGCCGGACATACGAACGGAACCTCTTAGATTCCCAACGACCGATCCGGCGAACAATCGCCTCAGCCAGCCCACATCGGGCCGCCTCAGTGGCCGCCCCAATACGGAAGGAGTGCGACGAGTACTCCCGGTCGTCCAAACCCACAGTCCGCAGGCACCGTTGAAAACTGACACGAATTGCAACCTAGAGAGAAAAGAGCCCCCCGCATGCAGCAAGAAAGGCCCCCCCCCCCTCCAGCCGCACCGCCCGAAAGGCCCTTACCGCCACCACAGGGCCCACTGCCGAGCCTGGCAAGGCAACCAGTATAATCAACACTCCCCTGCCCAGCTGGTCAGGCTTGGACCTCCGCCACCGTATACTCACCCGATCAGCAGCCACCTGTACATCCTGATCCAACAGCCCCACAGCACCCCGTTTAGACCGACACACCAACTCCCCAGTCCCAAACGCCCCATAAAACGCCAATGAAAAAGCCGCTGTGAACAGGATGGCCTTGTAAGCGGAAGAACAAACTTCCACAAGCCGGGAACAAATCGCCACCAAGTTATCACACTTCACCAGCCTGTGCGCCTCCCGACCTTTCCGTTCCCTCCTATACCCCTTCAAGGTTTGCCGCACCCAAAAAGCCGCATTCCCGTCCGGCTCTCCCCACAGCTTAAACAAAATGCCAACCCCGCCAATTTCCGATCAATCGACGCAGGTGCCAATCCCATCTCAATGTTCCGTGCCACCCAATACAGCCCCAACCAGCGCTGGTCGGAGCCCCGACCAACCGCTCCAACTCAACCATTCTGACCACACCCTAGAATAGGCCGCCCACGTGGACTCACTCAAAGACCCCTGAATCCAACCTGCGGCGACTACAAGGGCATCCCCCACATCCACCCAGGGCAAGACGCCCTAGACTCCTCCGTTCTCGGCGCCAGATCCCGGAACTCGTCCCACTGAAAACGAGAGAGCGAGTTAGCCAAAGAATTCTCCACCCCAGGTATGTGCACTGCCGAAACGTAAACATTGAGCCGTAAGCACCGAAACACCAGCCGCCGTAGCAGCCAAATGGTTGAGGACCTGAACCACCCCCATGCCGTCTCAACTAATGCGCAACTTCATATTACGGAACTCCTCCCCCCACAGCTCCAATGCCAACACCACCGGGAATAGTTCAAGCAGAACCAGGTTGCCCAACAACCCCGCCACCTCTCAAGATTGCGGCCAAGGGTCAGCACTCCACCGTCCCCGAAAATACGCCCCATAACCCGCCGACCCAGCCGCGGCAGCGACCAATTCCACATCGAAATTGCTCGCTGGCCCCGACATCCACATGTCCCGCCCGCTACAAGAGGCTAGGAATTCACGCCACGCCCGCAAGTCTTCCCTGTGTTCCTTCCCGCAGACGCACAAAATGGTTAGGCACACTCACCCCGGCCGAGGCTGCCGACAGCTGTCTGCAGAACACCCGCCCCCACAGGGATGATCCGGCAAGCAAAATTAGGCTAGCCCAACAGAGACTGCAGGGCCCTCAACCGGACCTTCTACTATCCTTGCATCTCCACCAATTCCATTCTCAGATCAAGTAATTCATTCTCGGGCAATCGACACTCCATTGCCCTCGAATCGATCACTATCCCCAAAAAACTCAGGTCCGTAACTGGTCCCTCTTTTTTATCCCCCGCCAACGGTACCCCGAACTTACCTGCAATGTGCTGCAACGTGGACAGAAAATCGCACCCACACTGGAGGCAGGCGGGGCCCACGCACAGAAAGTCGTCCAAATAGTGGATGACCGACTCCAGGCCCGAAACGTCACTCACCACCCACTCCAAAATGAGCTAAACGCCTCAAAGTAGGCGCAGGAAATGGAACAACCCATGGGCAGGCACTTACTCATATAGAACTGGCCCCGCCAATGGCACCCCACATCTGCCTTGGCCATAAGAGCCCCGCATCCAGAAAGCCTGACCCACCTCACCGCCGCATCAAAAGACGTGTATGAGACCGTACACGTATCAGGGCCGATGAAGTCATTGACCGACCCCCCTTTAGGAAAGGACAAGTGATGAAGCAAGCGAAATTTCCCAGGCTCTTTCTCAGGAACTACACCCAGCGGGGACACCACCAGGTCGCCCCACGGTTGCACTTCGAAAGGCCCACCCATCCGGCCCAACGCCACTTCCTTGCCCAAGTTTTCGCCTACCACCCCCCGGGTGTACCAAAGCCGATCGCAAGTTCCGGGCCACTGGGGGCACCTCCGCCAATGAACAAGGAATCCTGAAACCGTCCCGAAAACTCCGAAATCAACCCCCGCGCCGCCTCACCATCCGGATACTTACTTAGGAAAGGAAGTATCCTTTCCAGGGTTACCGGCGTCATCCCTTTCGTGAGCAACATCGCCGGAACGCTTTTCTTTCCTGAAACAGCGGGACAGTGCGAGGGCGCCGCCGCAGCCGGAGCACTCGTGCTTAAATCGGCACGCTCTCCCGAATTTACAAGCCCCCCATTAAAGGGCCAGCACACACCCCACTTTTTCCCGGCCGGCAGCCCTGAGGACAACACACTCCCGCCCCCCCCTGAAGAAACGGAGCAGGAGTCCGAGCCGCAGACATAAGCCTCATCCAGAGGCTGATGTCCTTGTGGTCCCAGCGTAGTTCCGGCCGCACCGCTGCCTGGACTGTTCGTCATAACGCAGCCATGCCACCCCCCATACACCCGATAAGCCTCTCCAGTCGCGTCCATACAGCAGAACAACGCCGAGCAATGCTCGGGGTTCTTCTCCCCAATCACCCTAGCTAAGCCAGCGAACGCCTGAAGCCAATTGGAGAAAGTGCGCAGAATCACCGATACCTACGCCGCTCCTCGTCGTCCTTTTTGAACTGTCCGGCTTGACCCTATCCAAGTTGAACTTCTCAAGGGGGAGCAAAGAGAAAATCTCCACATACTCACCCATGCCAATATTCTCCCGCACCTCCTGCTCCAGGCACGCCCCCCACCGGGCCCTCGAATCAACATATACTTCGCACCGGGCAGCATCCGCAATCCTGACCACATCGGTCCACGCCCCAGGTTCCGTGACCACTGGGGGGACCCCCGTGCCCCCAGGCCCCATGTCTACCACCCCCCCAGAAGCCGCAGCGGTCGGGGGGTCCACCACCGGCGTGGCCCCGGACCCCCCTCCCCCCGACCCTGGGCCCGCAGCCATCCAGGGACCCACTTGCGGCGCCCCCGAACCCCCGGCAAACTTACCCACCAGGGCCCGCAGCCCCTCCAAGAAGGTCCTGCAGCTGTCCGTGGGCCCCCCCAGGGCGACATGCCATCCCCTTGCCGTTCTGGGATACCGGTTCCCCCAGCAAATCCCCCAAGGCTTCCGTCAGAACCAAAAGATCACGTGACTTACCTGGCCGCACCGGGGCCTTGCCGACAGTCATGGTTTCGTGCGCTGCATGTGAAAATTCCTCCTCCTGCGACAGCTCACCCTCGGACTTGTCCTCCGCGGTGCGCGCTGGGGGCGCCGCCATCCCCCTGGGCGAATTGCAGACCTCCTGGTCCGCGCGTTCAGGCGCATCCCGCAGTGCCTGTGGCCCCCGACCACCCCCGGCATGCTGGTGTCCAAGACCAGCCCTGCCAGGCACCTCGGTGGCTCCCTTCATCCCACCCGCCCCAGCCCGGGAGCTGCGACCCCCCCCCCCGTGCCAACCCTGCCCCCCCCACCGCGCGTGTCCCCATGCTGGAACCCCCAGTCCGAGGATCCCCCCCCTTCCGCTGCACCCCCAAGGCGGCTGGACCCAGAGCCCCCCGCCCGTTCCCCCCCCCCCGTTCCCAGGTGCCGGCCCGACCCGTAGCCGGCGCCATTTTGCCGCGAGGCCCCGCCCCCCTCCGGTCGGCGGCGCAATGACCACCCGGACCAGGGAGAGCCAGGCACCTTCCTCTTCGCCGGGGGGACCGAGGTGTAGGCCCGGGGAAAAAACGCGCCGGAGGCCGAGACCTCCGCGCACGCAGCGGCGCCTCACCTGCATCCCCGACATCCTCCGCGGTGTCCTCCAGGTCCCCGCTCGGTCCCGCAGCCACTCCGCTCCGCACGCCTCCGCCGCCCGTCTCAGCCTCTTGAAAATCACATCCAGGTCGGCCATTACAGAGGAGCAGAGAAAAACTGCCTCCTCTGTGTCACGCTGGGATCCGAATGATCCCCTAAAGCCACACCCCTCCCTTTTATATGACCCCTCCCCTACACTGAACTTGCTTCCTGCAAACCTTTTTCCTCAGCTCCACCCATAAAGCTTAACCCTCTGTGTCCCTCATCCACACTGTCATGTCCAGCACTCCTTATATCATTGCATTCATAATCCGTGCTTCTCTGGACCAGGAGTTTGTAACCTCCCAGTCTCTGGGAACGCGTTGCACAGACCTTTCTGCAAGGCCTCCCGGAGATGTCTCATCCTCTGCTCCCTCTGCGATGGCAAGATAAGGTCGGCAACCTTACCCTTGTACCGTGGATCAAGGAGAGTGGCCAGCCAGTAATGGTCCCTCTCCTTGATCCAAAGAATACGAGGATCCTTCTGCAGGCTTTGCAGGATCAGGGAGGCCATGCAGCGTAGGTTAGCTGAGGCATTCGGTCCGGAGTCCTCTGGGTCACAAAGGGCAACATGATCCGCAGCTACCTCCTCCCAGCCACGTACAAGTCCACGTGTTTCTTGGGACTGTAAATCATCCCTACAAGACTGCTGCTGCTGCTGCTGCTGATGCTGATGCTGAGTGCCAGCCTCCACCTCCATGCTGACACAATCATCCTCCTCCTCCTCATCCTCTTCCTGTGTGATGGGTGGCACAGCAAGAACACTGTCTGGATAAAGGGGGCCTTGAGAGGCAAGGAAGTCCTCCTCTTCCTGCCTCTGTTCTGCCTCAAGTGCCCTGTCCATTATTCCACGCAGCGTATGCTCCAAGAGGTGGACAAGAGGTACAGTGTCACTGATGCATGCACTGTCACTGCTCACCATCCTTGTGGCCTCCTCAAACGGTGACAGGACAGTGCATGCATCCCTGATCATGCAGAAAAAACGATCAAAAACAGCGCATCAAAGGGACTAGTAGATTGATGTGAAAAAGACTTTAAAATGTCATTTATTAAATGTAAACAATGAACACAGACATCTGATCCCTGCAGGATCTAAAACACATAAAAAACACCAATCATAAAACGGACAGATGTTTGATAATGAAAAGCTCCTCAGATCTCTCAATTAAAACTTTGGAAAGGTGAAAACCAAAGACCAATGTGTACAGCTATCGAATGCCTAATGAATGCAATCAATCATCTGAAAGAACCCAGAGCGTTGTATGAAAAGTCAGTGTAAACGAATGGAACAACGTTCCTAGGGACACTCACTTCATAGGTGTTCAATGGGCTGCAGAGCTGATGAGTCCAGTCTGATGACCGAGGGGGAGGTGTTTATTTCAGCTCCATCTGAAGCGTTCGGCTTGGAGGCAGAGGTGTAATGCTGCACGCTGGGTGGTAAGGATCAAGCTTAGTCACCAGATGATATCAGCTGTACACATAGGCAGCTTAGAGAACGCTGCACTGCTTGCAGCGCCGCTTGTCCGAGCGGCTGTGGATCACATGAGAGGCTTGTCACGTGGAAGGCTGTGAAGGGGAAGGTTGCTATGCCGACTCTCCTGCTTACATGTTTCGCGCTCCTGCGCTTTGTCAAATCTCAAAGTCACTGATGCATGCACTGTCACTGCTCACCATCCTTGTGGCCTCCTCAAACGGTGACAGGACAGTGCATGCATCCCTGATCATGCCCCACTGGCGTGGTGAGAAAAAACCGAGCTCCCCGACCCTGTCCTGGTGCCGTAGTCGCACAGGTACTCATTGATGGCCCTCTGCTGCGTGTGCAGCCACTGCAGCATGGCCAATGTTGAGTTCCATCTGGTGGGCATGTCACATATAGGGCGGTTCTTGGGCAGGTTCAACTCCTTTTGGAGCTCAGCCAGCCGAGCACAGGCATTAAATGATCGGCGGAAATGCACACAGACTTTCCTGGCCTGCTTCAGGACATCCTGTAAGCCGGGGTACCTGCCCAAGAATAGTGATGGCCGAACGGTTCGCCCGGCGGTCGTTTCGCGGCGAATTTCCGACTTTCGCCGTCCGCGGGTTCGAACGCCTTTTTCCGTCGTTCGCCCCGGCGGACTTACGTGTTTAATGTATACAAGAACTTTAACCTTTCGTGACACGTTTATCATGTGTTACAGGACAACCAATTGAGACATGACAGCTCATGGACACTTGGACATTCCCCCTAACCTATAAATACACCCGATCCGGTGGCCATTTTACATTCTTTCTTCTGTCACTGTAGGGAAAGGATCCTGTGTGGAGTAGGGACAGAGAAAACGCTAGCTATTTGGTACACAAAAGTTCTTTTCAGGACTGGTATAGGTGTTAGGTCAGCAGCCTGAGTTTCTTTTGTCAGTTTAGATAAAGGGACAGAGCGCTGTATGCTGCTATTTTAGGGACAGCTCAGCCAGATTAGTCTTTCTTCATCATCATCATCATCATCATCATTAGCTGTTACTATCAGGTCCACAAAAGAGCTGTTCCAGCTAATCGTTCCAGCCTACTCTTTTTTGCCAATTTGTATAGGGACAGGCAGGAAGCAGTGTGTCAGGCAGTGAGGATAATTTTAAAGACTTGCTGTTACTATTAGTTCCACAAAGGTTCTTTTCAGGACTGGTATCAGTGGTACGGTAATAGGCTTGTACACGTATAATATTCTTTCTTCCAAATATAGAAAGAATATTATACTTGACTGCTGCCCTTCTGCTGCAGTCTGCTAATCATTCACAACTCACTTGTTCCACAAAGCTCTTTATCAGGACTGGTAACTTGGTCTGTCTAGGGTGCTACGGTACATAGGCTTGGGTGCGGTACAGTCTGCTGTTCTGTAAGGACCGCTATCGGTCCACAATACATAGGGTTGCCGTGCACTACTGCTGACCGCTGCCCTATACTGCAGCAGTCCTTCATTGGTATAGGGACTGACGTACAGTCTGCTAATCACTAACACACAACCTGCTTGGTCCACAAAAGTTCTTATAAGGACTGGTAACTTGGTATAGGGTGCTACGGTACATAGGCCTGAGTGCGTTACAGTCTGCTGTTCTGTAAGGACCGCTATCGGTCCACAATACATAGGGTTGCCGTGCACTACTGCTGACCGCTGCCCTATACTGCAGCAGTCCTTCAGCGGTATAGGGACTGACGCACAGTCTGCTAAACACTAACACACAACCTGCTTGGTCCACAAAAGTTTTTATAAGGACTGGTAACTTGGTATAGGGTGCTACGGTACATAGGCCTGAGTGCAGTACAGTCTGCTGTTCTGTAAGGACCGCTATCGGTCCACAATACATAGGGTTGCCGTGCACTACTGCTGACCGCTGCCCTATACTGCAGCAGTCCTTCATTGGTATAGGGACTGACGTACAGTCTGCTAATCACTAACACACAACCTGCTTGGTCCACAAAAGTTCTTATAAGGACTGGTAACTTGGTATAGGGTGCTACGGTACATAGGCCTGAGTGCGTTACAGTCTGCTGTTCTGTAAGGACCGCTATCGGTCCACAATACATAGGGTTGCCGTGCACTACTGCTGACCGCTGCCCTATACTGCAGCAGTCCTTCATTGGTATAGGGACTGACGTACAGTCTGCTAATCACTAACACACAACCTGCTTGTTCCACAAAAGTTCTTATAAGGACTGGTAACTTGGTATAGGGTGCTACGGTACATAGGCTTGAGTGCGGTACAGTCTGCTGTTCTGTAAGGACCGCTATCGGTCCACAATAGATAGGGTTGACGTGCACCACTGCTGACCGCTGCCCTATACTGCAGCAGTCCTTCAGCGGTATAGGGACTGACGTACAGTCTGCTAAACACTAATACACAACCTGCTTGGTCCACAAAAGTTCTTATAAGGACTGGTAACTTGGTATAGGGTGCTACGGTACATAGGCTTGAGTGCGGTACAGTCTGCTGTTCTGTAAGGACCGCTATCGGTCCACAATAGATAGGGTTGACGTGCACCACTGCTGACCGCTGCCCTATACTGCAGCAGTCCTTCAGCGGTATAGGGACTGACGCACAGTCTGCTAAACACTAACACACAACCTGCTTGGTCCACAAAAGTTTTTATAAGGACTGGTAACTTGGTATAGGGTGCTACGGTACATAGGCCTGAGTGCGTTACAGTCTGCTGTTCTGTAAGGACCGCTATCGGTCCACAATACATAGGGTTGCCGTGCACTACTGCTGACCGCTGCCCTATACTGCAGCAGTCCTTCATTGGTATAGGGACTGACGTACAGTCTGCTAATCACTAACACACAACCTGCTTGGTCCACAAAAGTTCTTATAAGGACTGGTAACTTGGTATAGGGTGCTACGGTACATAGGCCTGAGTGCGTTACAGTCTGCTGTTCTGTAAGGACCGCTATCGGTCCACAATACATAGGGTTGCCGTGCACTACTGCTGACCGCTGCCCTATACTGCAGCAGTCCTTCAGCGGTATAGGGACTGACGCACAGTCTGCTAAACACTAACACACAACCTGCTTGGTCCACAAAAGTTCTTATAAGGACTGGTAACTTGGTATAGGGTGCTACGGTACATAGGCCTGAGTGCAGTACAGTCTGCTGTTCTGTAAGGACCGCTATCGGTCCACAATACATAGGGTTGCCGTGCACTACTGCTGACCGCTGCCCTATACTGCAGCAGTCCTTCATTGGTATAGGGACTGACGTACAGTCTGCTAATCACTAACACACAACCTGCTTGTTCCACAAAAGTTCTTATAAGGACTGGTAACTTGGTATAGGGTGCTACGGTACATAGGCTTGAGTGCGGTACAGTCTGCTGTTCTGTAAGGACCGCTATCGGTCCACAATAGATAGGGTTGACGTGCACCACTGCTGACCGCTGCCCTATACTGCAGCAGTCCTTCAGCGGTATAGGGACTGACGTACAGTCTGCTAAACACTAATACACAACCTGCTTGGTCCACAAAAGTTCTTATAAGGACTGGTAACTTGGTATAGGGTGCTACGGTACATAGGCTTGAGTGCGGTACAGTCTGCTGTTCTGTAAGGACCGCTATAGGTCCACAATAGATAGGGTTGACGTGCACCACTGCTGACCGCTCACCTATACTGCAGCAGTCCTTCAGCGGTATAGGGACTAAGAGTTTTGTCACAGGGTCATTTAAAAAATGACATGCAGAGGAAGAGGCAGGCCCTTCCGCAGGGGTGGTAGGGGTAGGGCAGGAGCAACAGGCTTGAGCCAAAGTGGGAAGTTGCAGAAGGTGCGTTCAATTACTTTAAAGGATGCACCAGACTTGGTTGAGTGGCTCGCTCAGCCTTACTCTTCTGCACCCTCCTCATCCTCTCGATCTGCACCCTCTTCTTCACTCTCTGCTATGTGCACCCCCAAAGACACTACCACCAACAACACGACCACCACCACCACCACCACATACCTTCCGCTTGAGTCACTGGAATTATTTTCCGATCCATATCAAGAGGACATTTCTGATGCGCAGCCACTCTTGGTATTGGATCAGGAAGAGGAGGTAGCAACAAGCGCTACTCAGCAGTCTGACGCCAGTACCCAGATCAGCCCAAGGAGGAGGTTGGTCCCCGGTGTTGCTGCCTACTCTACTTATAGCGGTGGGGAAGGTGACGTTGATGATGACGTGTCTAGTGATGTCACGTGGGTGCCCACAAGAGAGGAAGAGGAGGGGAGTTCAGAGGGAGATATGGACCAGCAGATAGGGAGGAGAAGCAGCAATGACTTACATTGCACAGCAGGGACAAAGCAGACTGCAAATGTATCAGGAGCGAGTCATCGACCATGTACGGTCACATCTGGCGCTCCCAGGACACCGGCACATGGCTCCGCAGTGTGGGCTTTTTTTAACGTGTCCGCTGCTGACAATAGCGTTGCCATCTGCAATCTTTGCAGTCAACGCGTTAGTCGCGGTAAGCCCAATACTCACCTAGGGACGACCGCCTTAAGAAGGCACATGAGCAGCCATCACCGAGCCCAGTGGGAGCAACGGAACACACAAAGCCACACTGCAGGCTCTCACCGTCCAGCCTCGTCTTCTACTTCTCCTTCTCCTCTCTCCTCACAATTGTCCTCCACTCCACCTTCCATCACGCCAAGCTCACATTTTTCTGCAAAAAGGCAGGCTTCCGTGGGCCTAATGTTTGAGCGTAAAAAAATGATGACGCCGGATAACCCTCTTGCCCAACGGTTGGCGGCTGGCTTGTCAGAACTCATAGCCCGCCAACTACTGCCATATAAACTGGTGGACTCGGAGGCCTTTCGCAAATTTGTGGCCATTGGAACACCACAATGGAAGGTCCCAGGAAGGAAGTATTTCTCAGAGAAGGGCATCCCAGAGCTATATGGCCATGTTCAGCGGCAAGTGAATGTATCTCTGGCACACAGTGTCGGTGCCAAGATACATCTGACCACAGACACGTGGTCTAGCAAACACGGGCAGGGAAGGTATATCAGTTTTACTGCCCACTGGGTGAACCTTCTGACGGCCGTCAAGCATGTAACCCGTGGCACCCGTGTAGATTTGGTTTTACCGCCACGGATTGCATGCAGGCCTGACTCTTCTTCTCCTCCTCCTACTCCATCCTCCTCCCTCTCCTCCTCAGCTGCCTCCTCCTTTTCCGCTGCTAGCGTCTCTTCCACTGCACCGCCCAAGCTCCCCAGAACCTATTCCACATGCCAGGTGAGACGTTGCCATGCCGTGCTGCGTCTGTTGTGCCTGGAAGCAAAGAGCCACACTGGCCCGGCACTCCTTTCAGCTTTGCGTTCACAGGCAGATGAGTGGCTAACACCGCTCAATTTGACAGTTGGTAAAGTGGTGTGTGACAACGGTGCCAATCTGCTTAGCGCATTGAAACAGGGCAAAATCACGCACGTGCCGTGCATGGCACACGTCTTAAACTTGGTCGTGCAGCGATTCCTTGTCAAATACCCTGGGGTCCAGGACATCTTGCGGCAGGCAAGGAAAATCTCGGCCCATTTCAGAAGATCTTACACGGCCATGGCTCGCCTTGCTGACATTCAGCGGCGACACCATCTGCCGGTCAGACGTCTTATTTGCGATTGCCCGACGCGATGGAACTCAACCTTCTATATGCTTGATAGGCTGCTCCAGCAGAAACGTGCAGTTAACGTCTACCTGTATGAACTCTGCGAAAGAAACGGTTCTGGGGAGCTGGGTTTTTTTTCACCGCGCCAGTGGCTGCTCATGCGCGACACATGCAGACTTCTGCGGCCATTTGAGGAGATCACCAAACTGGTCAGTCGCAGCCATGGCGCCATCAGTGACATGGTACCTTATGCCTTCTTTCTGGAGCGTGCATTGCGTCGTGTCATTGATCAGGCTGTGGAGGAGCAGGAGCGGGAAGATGAGGAAGTCGCAATGCTGGATGAATTCCCAGGGGGGGCTACTCTATCTGAGACAAGTCAACAACAGGAGTCTGATGAGGAGTCAGAGGAGGATGGTGCCGGGGCGGATGAGCAGGAGCAAGAAGAGCATGCTTTAAACCTTTCTGGGATCCCTGTTGTGCGAGGATGGGGAGAGGAGAATGAAGAGGACGACATTATCCTGGATGATGAGCAGGAGCCAGGCCACCACACCGCTTCCACTTTAGTGCAAATGGGGGCCTTCATGCTCCAGTGTTTTAATAGGGACCCCCGTATAAAAAGCATGAGGGTCAAGGACCAGTACTGGGTGGCAACGTACTTAGACCCCCGGTACAAACACAAAATGGCGGAAATGTTACCGCCGTCGCAGAGGGCTGTCAGAATGCAGCACTTCCAGGCCTTGCTTCGAGAAATGCTGCATTCTGCTTTTGCGTGCGCTGGCAGAGGAGCAATTCCCACTCCCAGAGAAGGATTTGCGGGTACCAATCCAACAGCGCCTGCAAGAAGAGGCCGGTTTGAAGATGTGTTGGTGACTTCGGATATGAGGTCATTCTTTCAGCCGACCCATCGACAGGTGTCATCCGGATCCAGCATCAGGGAACGCCTAGACCGTCAGGTGTCCGACTACATTGGGTTAACGGCCGATGTGGACGCTCTGAGGAGTGATGAACCCCTAGACTACTGGGTGGGCAGGCTTGACCTCTGGCCAGAGCTTGCCCAATTTGCAATCGAACTGTTGGCTTGCCCCTCATCCAGTGTCCTGTCCGAAAGGACGTTCAGCGCAGCAGGGGGGATTGTGACCGATAAGCGTACTCGCCTAGCTCACCACAGTGTTAACTACCTCACATTTCTAAAAATGAATGAGGCATGGATCTCGGAGGAATTCAACACATGTGATCAGTAGACCATGTATATGTCTATAAACAATTTTTGGAATCAAGCACACAGACCTTCTTAATTCATTTGGCTCACTTCCCTGACCCAAAAAAGCACACCGTACTATATGCCCCTACCCTCCTCTTTGAAGAGGTTGAGCGGTGTCATATTTCTACTGGGGCTGCTTATTATGAGGGGTTCCCACCATCCCTGTGCTGTGCTGACTTCCTCCTGGGTGTTCTTATTATGAGGGGCTCCCACCATCCCTGTGCTGTGCTGACTTCCTCCTGGGGGTTCTTATTATGAGGGGATCACACCATCCCTGTGCTGTGCTGACTTCCTCCTGGGGCTGCTTACGGTGCTGCTGTCAGCGCTGTATGTCACGGAGCTGCTGTCAGCGCTGTATGTCACGGAGCTGCTGTCAGCGCTGTATGTCACGGAGCTGCTGTCAGCGCTGTATGTCACGGAGCTGCTGTCAGCGCTGTATGTCACGGAGCTGCTGTCAGCGCTGTATGTCACGGAGCTGCTGTCAGCGCTGTATGTCACGGTGCTGCTGTCAGCGCTGTATGTCACGGAGCTGCTGTCAGCGCTGTATGTCACGGAGCTGCTGTCAGTGCTGTATGTCACGGAGCTGCTGTCAGCGCTGTATGTCACGGAGCTGCTGTCAGCGCTGTATGTCACGGAGCTGCTGTCAGCGCTGTATGTCACGGTGCTGCTGTCAGCGCTGTATGTCACGGAGCTGCTGTCAGCGCTGTATGTCACGGAGCTGCTGTCAGCGCTGTATGTCACGGAGCTGCTGTCAGCGCTGTATGTCACGGAGCTGCTGTCAGCGCTGTATGTCACGGAGCTGCTGTCAGCGCTGTATGTCACGGAGCTGCTGTCAGCGCTGTATGTCACGGTGCTGCTGTCAGCGCTGTATGTCACGGAGCTGCTGTCAGCGCTGTATGTCACGGAGCTGCTGTCAGCGCTGTATGTCACGGAGCTGCTGTCAGCGCTGTATGTCACGGAGCTGCTGTCAGCGCTGTATGTCACGGTGCTGCTGTCAGCGCTGTATGTCACGGAGCTGCTGTCAGCGCTGTATGTCACGGAGCTGCTGTCAGTGCTGTATGTCACGGAGCTGCTGTCAGCGCTGTATGTCACGGAGCTGCTGTCAGCGCTGTATGTCACGGAGCTGCTGTCAGCGCTGTATGTCACGGTGCTGCTGTCAGCGCTGTATGTCACGGAGCTGCTGTCAGCGCTGTATGTCACGGAGCTGCTGTCAGCGCTGTATGTCACGGAGCTGCTGTCAGCGCTGTATGTCACGGAGCTGCTGTCAGCGCTGTATGTCACGGAGCTGCTGTCAGCGCTGTATGTCACGGTGCTGATGTCAGTGCTCTGTATTACGGTGCTGCTGTCAGTGCTCTGTATCTCCTGCACCCTCTTGTTTGCCTACCCTGGTCCCTGACCTTCCCTCTCCTCCATTGCCTTCATTAGCTCCATAGTCCTGAATTGTCAGAACAATTTCCCAAATAAAAAAAAAATGCTTGTAGTTATCGATCCCAAATTCACCTCATACATGTATTATGCTATTGTCCAGGTGGTGGGACTACGTGCTACCCCCTAATAATTACCCCGTGGCCGCAAATTCGACCTAAAGGTTTGCGAAATTCGCCTCCCATTGAAGTCAATGGAGCCCGCGGCGAACGGTCGTTTTCGCGAACGTTTGTGTCCGTTCGCGTTTCGCGTTCGCGAAACGTCCCGTCGGAAGTTCGTCCATCACTACCCAAGAACCGCTGCACCACCAGGTTAAGGACGTGAGCTACATAGGGCACATGGGTCAGTTGTCCCTGTCGGAGGGCGGAGAGGAGGTTGGTGCCATTGTCGCAAACCACCATTCCTGGCTTAAGCTGGCGTGGCGTCAACCACCTCTCGGCCTGCCCCTGCAGAGCTGACAAAACATCCGCCCCAGTGTGGCTCCTGTCCCCCAAACAAACCAGCGCAAGCACGGCATGGCATAGTTTTGCCTGCGTACTTGCGTAGCCCCTGGAACGCCTACGGAGCACCGCTGGTTCTGAGGACAGAGCACTGGAAGAGACCATGGAGGAAGAAGAAGAGGAGGGGGTGGAGGAGAGAGGTGTGTCACAACCAATAGTAGCATTTTGGAGGCGTGGTGGCGGAACAACCTCCAACACTACTGCACCTTGTCCTGCATCCTTCCCAGCAGCCAGAAGAGTGACCCAATGGGCCGTGAAAGACAGGTAACGTCCCTGTCCATGCCTGCTGGACCATGAGTCAGCGGTAATATGCACCTTACTGCTGACCGCCCTGTCCAGCGAGGCAAGGACATTGCCTTCCACATGCCGGTAGAGAGCCGGAATCGCCTTCCGTGAGAAAAAGTGGCGTTTGGGGACCTGCCACTGAGGAACCGCACATTGTACAAACTCACAGAAAGGGGCCGAGTCTACCAACTGAAAAGGCAGCAGTTGAAGTGCTAGCAATTTAGCCAAGCTAGCATTCAACCGCTGGGCATGTGGATGGCTGGTAGTAAACTTCTTCCGCCGGTCCAGCAGCTGGGGCAGGGACATTTGCCTGCTATAATCGGACGTGGGTGTACCGCTAGCAATGTTCCCGGAAGCACTTGGCTGTGACACACCTAATTCTACACCTTCATTCCTCTCAGAGCAGGTTTCAGAGAGGACTGAAGGTCTAGTGGGGTTGGAGATGCCAGCTGATGAGGAGCAAGGAGAGGTCCGCTTTGTTCTTTGGTGTGGGTCTTTGAGGTACGCTTGCCAACGAGCTGCATGGCAGGTCAACATATGTCTGGTCAAGTATGTGGTGCCCAAGCGGCTGATGTTTTGGCCACGTGAGATATGCTTGAGACATATGTTGCAAATAGCAGCGGTGCGATCTGATGCACTCGTCTCAAAAAAGGCCCACACCAAAGAACTTTTAGAATAACGCGCAGAGGCAGCGCTCTGCACAGGCGGAGCTCTGCGGTGTGATTCAGTCGGTGTGCTGCCCCTAAGCTGGCCCCCGGAGGGCATCCTGCCTCGTTGGACATGTGCCTCCTCCTCCTCCTTCTCCTCCCTCCTTTCAGGCACCCACGTGGAGTCAGTGCCCTCATCATCCCCTCCCTCTTCATCGCTGTAGCAAACCTGGCAGTATGCTGCAGCTTGTGGAACATGACTGCCAGATTGCTGTCCTTCTTGAGCATCCCCTCTCTCTGCACTTACGCTACTGCCTTCCTCTAGCTGAGTGTCATCATCAGAGCCCACAAAACACTGGGCATCCTCCTGGAGCATGTACCCAACACTGTGCTCAAAGAGTTCAGGAGACTCCTCAGGAGGACGTGGTGGGTCTAGGGAAGGAGTCACTGATGATGACATTGAGAGGAGGGAAGACGATGCGTTGGCAGCTGCTTTGCTAGTACCCTGAGACTGGGTGAGAGAGGATGAGGAGGATGAATAGGGCTTGGTCATCCACTCTACCAAGTCGTTGGCATGTTGCGTTTCAACATGTCCAGCTGCCGAAAAGAAGGACAAGCATGTCCCATGGCCACGTGCTGATGACAATGCACCGCGTCCACGACCAGCACTGTTGTCTCTAGACACAGAGCCTGCTTGCCCTCTTTTATCGGCTCGCGCCTGTCTGCCTCTCCTTGCTGGCCTTCCAGACATGGTAATGGCCTGAAGGGAGTTGGGTAAAACAGCAGTTGGGTAGTTTATATTGTGCTGGAGGCACACAACACCCACTAACTCCTGCAGATGCCTTTATTATAGAACAACAGAGATACAGGGGTATATACAGATGTATACTGTGCTGTGCTGGAGGCACACACAACTTCCAATAACTCCTGCAGATGGCAAGTGGGCTCAAATAGAGAACAGCTATGTAAGTGGATATAGCGGTATGTACTGGGTACAGAGCACGCAGACAGCACGCACTATCTCCTAACACTACTGACTGCAAGCTCTATTATTAAAGATAGATCACTAGCTATATAGGTGAGGTGAATATCGCGGTGTATACTGCGGTCAGGGCACGCAGACAATAACCAGAAAACAGCAGAGATAAAGGGGTATATACAAATGTATACTGTGCTGTGCTGGAGGCACACACAACTTCCAATAACTCCTACAGATGGCAAGTGGGCTCAAATAGAGAACAGCTATGTAGGTGGATATAGCGGTATGTACTGGGTACAGAGCACGCAGACAGCACGCACTATCTCCTAACACTACTGACTGCAAGCTCTATTATTAAAGATAGATCACTAGCTATATAGGTGAGGTGAATATAGCGGTGTATACTGCGGTCAGGGCACGCAGACAATAACCACTACACAACAGCAAGATAGAAAATCGGCCGAAAACGATTGGTGTGTAACTGTGTTGAAGGTACACAGAACACCCACTGCTTCAGACGCCAACACACTACACGAGGCCGCCGCGATGGCGGCCTTATATAGTGTGGGGCGTGCACTACACAGCCTGAGCTATGATTGGCCACAGGCATCCTGCCTGTGGCCAATCATGGCTCTCCTCGCTGCTGGCGCTGCGATTGGCCAAGCATGTGGGGTCACAGTGCATGCTTGGCCAATCATGAGCCAGCAATGCACTGCGCCATCGCAGTGCATTGTGGGTCGTGAGCGCCACGCGAATTTGACGCGAACGGACCAAAGTGTTTGGATTTCGCCGAACGGACGAACAGCCAATGTTCGAGTCGAACGTACGTTCGACTCAAACACGAAGCTCATCCCTACCTGAGAGAAAGATAAGTCGTTTGGGGAGTGAAAATAAAGAGTTCATTTGAGCAGGGGCGGACTAACAACTCATGGGGCCCCCGGGCAATAGGAGATTATGGGGCCCCCGGGCAATAGGAGATTATGGGGCCCCCAGGCAATCAGAGATTATGGGGCCACACAGTAAATGCAAACACACACACAGTATACACAGACAGGTTTCTATTGGCTGAGAAGGTACTGGAGAGGTGGGGCAGCTATAATCTCAGGATTTTTAGACCAAAAGGATGTCGGTAAGGGACATTTCAAAGACAGATGTAAAAAAAAACACAACATTTTACATACTGTCCCTGGTTTTAATGAGGCTGGCAACCCTGATGGGGCCCCCTAGTGGCATGGGGCCCTCAGGCAGTGCCCGAGTGGCCCAATGGTCAGTCCGCCCCTGCATTTGAGTCTTCCTGACTCATCCTTGAGGTGAGAAGATTAAATAGCCGGTGGTGGTGGGCACAAGCAATAAGAATTACTGAGGAGCACAGTGATATGATAATAACACTGGAGCACTACTATCAAGATTGATATTGATTTATGGGACATTTATTATAAGTATAGCAAAACAATGTTACGTTGCTTCAACTTTTGCCCACTAGGGGCACGCAAGTGCCATAGCTTGTGCCCGACCCCGATGCGAGTGTCTGGGGGCGCAATGACAGCCGGGCTCCCGCGATCGCTCGTGACGGAGCGAGAACCGGGATCTGTGCGTGTAAACACACAGATCCTGGTTCTTTCAGGGGAGAGGGGACAGACCATGTGTTCATACTATGTATGAACCCTAGGGTTGCCACCTTTTCAAGATTCACCCGGACAGTTCGGTTTTGGAATCATGTGTCCGGGTTTGAGACAGACACATTATTCAGACCGGACAAAGTCTTCCCCCTCCCCCTTCTCTCTCCTGCCTCTAAGTTAGTTAACTCATTACATCAGAGCCCCCCTTTACACCAGAGGCCACAGTGCCCATCTTTAGATCAGAGTCGTCTTCATACACCAGAGCATCCCTTATGTCAGAGACCCCAGAGTTCTCCCTTACATCAGAGTCTGCAGAGCCCCCCTTACAGTGAAAAGAAACTCTGCTGTAAAAGGGGAACTCTGTGGACTCTGATGTAACAGGGAAATGTTATTTAATAGCAACATCTATGAATTGTTTATCTATGCATACTATGAAAAAACATTGCTGTGTGACGCCAGTGTTCGGGTTTGACTTGAAGAAAAGGTGGCAACCCTAATGAACATCGATCTCTCTCTCTCCTCCTAGACAGTCCCATCCCTCCACAGTTAGAAACACACATAGGGAACACAGTGAACCCCTTGATCGCCCGCTAGTGTTAACCCCTTCCCTGCCAGTGACATTTGCACAGTAATCAGTGCATTGTTATAGCACTGATCGCTGTATAAATGCCAATGGTCTCAAAAAAGTGTCCAATGTGTCCGCCATAATGTCGCAGATCACCGCCATTACTAGTAAAAAGAAAAATAATAATAAAATGCCATAAATCTATCCCCAATTTTGTAGACGCTATAACTTTTGCGCAAACCAATCAATTTACTCTTATTGCGATTTATTTTTTTACCAAAAATATGTAGAAGAATACATATTGGCCTAAACATTTTTATAAAAAATGTGGGATATTTATTATAGCAAAAAGTAAAAGATATTGGGGGTTATTTACGAAAGGCAAATCCACTTTGCACTGCAAGTGCACGTGGAAGTGCAGTCGCTCTAAATCTGAGGGGTAGATCTGAAATGAGTGGAAGCTCTGCTGATTTTATTATCCAATCATGTGCAAGCTAAAATGCTGTTTTTTATTTTCCTTGCATGCCCCCCTCGGATCTTCAGCGACTTTCAGTGCACTTGCAGTGCAAAGTGGAATTCCTTTAGTAAATAACTCCCATAGTGTTTTTTTCAAAATTTAAAAGAAAAACCGCAAATACCGCCAAAAGAAAGCTCTATTTGTGGGAAAAAAAGGACGTCAATTTTGTTTGGGCACAGCGTCACACGACCGCGCAATTGTCAGTTAAATCAACACAGTGCCGAATCGCTAAAAATGGCCTGGTCGTTGAGCAGCCAAATCTTCTGTGGCTGAAGCGGGTTAAAAACAGACTCTTGGCATTTCCCAGGCCTTTGTAGTCATTTTCTTGGCTGATAATGGTGTTCAGGCAAAGAGTTTTTGTTGTTTTTTTTGTTTCAGGGACTCAACGTTTCCACTGCAGTCTAAGCATTAGGAGAGATTAGGGTTATTGAATAGAGTGGAGAGAAGGTCAAAAGTCTTGGACCAAAATAAAGACCACCAAATGTGTCTCATGTCTCCAAAGGTTTGTCAGCCATGGTAGTAAATGTTGGAATAGGCAAAGTGAGCTATTCTGAACTGAATCAGATATCTTCACAATAATAAATACACTCCTTCCTCAGAATGAGTATTTATGGAGCAGAATGAAATTTTTTGTAAGATAGGGACAGGATCATATGAACAAGTTATTGGCCAGTGGCAGCTGGTGCTTCGTTTTCTTGGCGGGGGGGGGGTGGCGGTCCATGGCCTCCCCAGCCAGTCAGCCACCCCCTGCCCCAGCCAGCCGGCCAGCCAAATATCCCCCCGGCGCTCGCTCCATCACCGCTTCCCTCCCCGTTGCTCGATCGTTCGCCTGTCGCTCGCCAGGCCCCCCGCCAGTCCCACACTTACCCCATACAGGACGTGGCTTCGGCAGCTTCCCCCTGTGCGTCTCCTCCCGAGTCCCAACCAATCAGGACTTAGGACTCGGGAGGAGAAACAGAAACACATTAGCAAATATTAATTTGCTAATGCCACACAACTGGGCGGGCTCAGGGCGCAGTGCTCTGCACCCCAAGCCATCCCTTTCTGAAGCCAATTTGAGCCTCAGGCTCTAATTATGTGCTTAGAAATTTAAAAAAACCCATTGGAATCCATGTGTCCGGCGCCCTGCATTTAGATTAGTGGCCTGGCACATGGATTAGGGGTGGCGGCACCACTGCACCCTGCATGCACAGCTGTCACTATCATTGGCAAATCTATAGGTTCATAATTGAAATGTAAAACTGTTCTCGATATAAATGTGCTGGAGCTTAGAGTTTAAAAGGACAAGTTGGCAACTCTACATCCAATATTATATGTCTCTTTTATCTATCTGGTCCACCAACATCATTTTTTTTTTTTATGTTAGTACATTAGGTGGTTCATGATGTTCTGCTGTTTGGTACAATACTGCATAAAAGTTTTATAAAAGGCAAGTTTCCAGTTATCATTGCTAGTAACCATTGCAAAATGATGAATTAATGAAACAACCAATCTCCTTGTCATCAGCAATTTTCAGCAAATTTTAATGAGCTTGTAAACATCAGAAATAACTTTTATATTCTACTGAGTATACATTAATGTGGTCAATACACAACTGTCTCCCCTTGTGGAATTACATTCTTGTTGCCATGTAGGACAAATCCTATGGAGGATTTACCAGACTGTCTATAAAACGGGATCTTTACATCAGCTGGTGGCTCATTGAAATGAAAGGAAACACTGCCTATCATCCTTACCGTCAGATTGCTAACTGTCTTTGATATGCTCCTTCCAAATAGATATTGTATACAGCATCAAATACTCTTTCCTTATATGTTGAAGAAAAAATGAGATAATGGAGAACATTTCTATGACTGGCACTTTATTCCTCATGGGCCTTGCAGAGCTTGGGAATATTAAGTATTTATATTCCTTCATAACTCTAGTCATCTATGTTACAGTCATGGTGTTGTGTTTGACGATTGTGGTTGTCACCTGGACAGAGGAAGCCCTTCATGAACCCATGTACATTTTCATCTCCAACCTCATGTTTACTGACATGTATGGAAGCTCGGCCTTGATGCCCAAGCTGATCATTGACTTGATGACGGGGTGCATGACAATTCCATTCTCACAATGCTTGGCTCAGGGCTTCTTTCTCCAGAGTTTTCCATCTGTGGAGATTTTTACTTTTGCTGCCATGGCATATGATCGTTACTTGGCCGTTGGCCACCCATTACGGTACCCCATGTTGATGACCAACAGGAAAGCTTTTACAATTCTAATTGAGATATGGATTTATGTGTATGTAGGTATATGTGCAATTGTGGTCATTGCTTCAAGACAAACTCTGTGTGGTGTACACATCAACAGCGTGTTTTGTGAAACAGTTTCCCTTACGTACTTGGCTTGTGGTGACACCACTCTTGGAATAGCCTTTGGGTTTACATGGACTATGATTATGATAGTTAGTTGTGTGTGTGTTGCAATTTACTGCTATATAAGAACATTTCTTGTCTGTCTTAAAATATCTGAAGATGCGTGCCAGAAGGCCATCCACACCTTAGTGACCCATATCATTGCCTTCTTCACATTTTTGGCTTCAACATTATTTATGACTTTCAGATACAGGCTCAAAGGTGAATCCCTCTCTTTGATCTCCCACATTATAACATCTGTCACCGGGGCTGCATCTTTTACCTTAAACCCGATAATCTATGGAATCAGGACAGAAGCACTTCGAGTGAAAATTATTCACAGGCTGAAGAAAAATATAACTTTTTTTGGAAACAAAAAATAGACAACCAGAAAAAAAACAAAAAAACAAACAAAATGCAGAAGATGATTACACTGGACAAGTTTATTAATATCCAAAGATGTGTCATGATTCAAGAAAATACTTTGCAGATCAGAATTTCGTTAAAGTGCATGTACTGTATCACCACAACTTTTCTTTTAAAGTGGAACTATGGGCAACATAAAAGATAACCAATATGATGCAGTCTGTAACTAGCATTAACACAGCAGTCTTTGTTTTTTTTTGTTTTTTTTTTCTGAGTTCCCCCATTGTATAGTTTTATTACATGTTTACATGCACTACATGTTATTACATGTTTAGAAACATGCACTAGTTACCCCCATACTCAAAAAATCCTCATTAGACCCCACCTGTTTGAATAACTTAAGACCCATCTCCATGCTCCCGTTTGCCTCCGAGCTCATTGAACGCCTTGTCCATGACCAAATGAGTCGCTACCTCATGGACAACAACCTTCTCGATCCCCTACCGTCTGGCTTCCGCTCACAACATTCTACTGAAACTGCCCTACTAAAACTCACCAATGACCTACTAACTGCTAAAACCAACGGACACTACTCCATACTCGTACTTCTAGACCTCTCTGCTGCCTTTGACACAGTTGACCACCTGCTCCTCCTCAGCAAATGACACTCCCTTGGCCTCCGCGATTCTGCTTTATCCTGGTTCTCCTCCTACCTATCTCAGCGCACTTTCAGTGTCACAACTCCATCTGCTCTGCTCCCCTTCCTCTTTCTGTTGGGGTACCCCAAGGTTTTGTCCTTGGGCCCCTCCTATTCTCACTCTATACCTCTTCCCTGGGCCAATTAATAAACTCCCATGGTTTCGAATACCACCTCTATGCCGACGACACCCAGATCTATTTCTCCACTCCTCAACTCACCCCCTCAATCTCCTCACAGATCTCCAACTTACTGAATGACATATCAGTATGGATGTCACACCACTTCCTCAGACTCAATCTTTCTAAAACTGAGCTTGTTATATTTCCTCCTTCACGATCCCCCCTTCCCCCATGACTTCACCATTAATATCAACAACACAACCATTGGTCCCTCCACACATGCCTGATGCTGACCTCTCCTTCAGCCCCCATATCCAATCACTGGCTAAATCCTGCCACCTTCACCTCCGCAACATCTCCAGAATTCGACCCTTCCTGACTAATGACACCACAAAACAACTCGTTCACTCCTTGATTATTTCCTGCCTTGACTACTGCAACTCTCTCCTTAATGGCCGACCCTTAAGCAGGCTCCTCCCCCTTCAGTCTATTATGAATGCTGCTGCTAGACTAATACACCTCATTAATCATTTCATGACTGCCGCCCCTCTCTGCCAATCCATTCACTGGCTTCCTCTACCCCACCGTGTAAAATTCAAAATGCTAACCATAACATACAAAACCATCCACAACATTGCCCCCATCTACATCACCAACCTCATCTGCAGATATCGCCCAAATTGTCCCCTCCGCTCCTCCGATGACCTCCTGCTTTCTAGCTTTCTTGTTACCTCCTCTCATGCTCGCTTTCAAGACTTCTCCAGAGCCTCTCCCATCCTCTGGAACTCCCTGCCCCAGTCTGTCCAATCAGCCCCTACCTTGTCCACCTTTGGGAGATCCCTGAAAACTCATTTATTCAGGGAAGCCAATCCCACACCCAACTAACAACTGTCTCCGAGCCACCCCTATCAAATTATTCTCTGCAGCTATTACCTTTTGTACCACCACCCCCTCCCTTTAGAATGTAAACTCTAGGAGCCGGGCCCTCCTGTACCTTTTGTATTGTACTGTAATTGTGTTGTCCCCCCTCATACATTGTAAAGCACTGCGTAAACTGTTGGCGCTATATAAACCGTTTAATAATAATAATAATAATCATAATAATAATAATGTTTATTCTGACAGTAAGTCTATTAGTTCTCAAATTCAGGTACCAGACCAAGCTGCCAAGCAAAAGGTGGAAGTTAAAGGTTGGAGACAAACCATTTACCACTGACAGGGGTGCTTATAGTTGTCAGCTTTTATTTATTTATGTAAAACCTTTATCCTAAAAGAAAATAAAAGGTTGCCCTAACTTGGCCTCTCTCAACCTCTTTACCCCACTGGATTCTTTGAAAACATTTGGTTTCAGGGAACCCCTGGTAAAATAAATGTGTCAGGGGTCAGTGGGAGGAATTCCCCTTACAGGCACCTAAGAAGATCATAGGTGTCATGCTACTGGCTCTGCCAAGTAGAGTTGGACCCAGAATGATGCAAGCACCATCTGATGAGAGGTCAATCAAGCACAATGCAGGGAACCTTGAACAGCCTCTGGAGGAACCCTACGTCTCCACTGAACCCTAGTTGAGAATGGTTGACACAGGGGTCTCAAACTGGTGACCCTCCAGCTTTTACAAAACTACAAGTCTCATGAGGCATTGCAAGGCTGACAGTTACAAGCATGACTCCCACAGACAGAAGCATGATGGGACTTGCAGTTTTGCCACAGCTGGAGGGCCACCAGTTTGAGACCCCTGATTTAATGGCTTAAAAAGTATTAGCTGGAATTTGCTTTGTCATTTATACAGAGTCCATCTAAATGTACTAGTCCTTCTAACACTATCCTCTCCACAGGTTGACAATGCTGCTGTCCAAGGGTGCCCACTGTGCTCCTTCACACATAAAGTGAACGAGTAAGTGTAGCCACCCCAAGACAAGACGCATATCACTGGCAGGGTTATGAGGTCAAAACAAAAGGAAAAAAAGCTTGAAAAAAGAAAACCAATACACCCAACACATCCAATCACTAGTAAGCTGCAATATATTACACTTTCGTGGGGGTCTTAGATATGCTTAAAGTTAAAGATGGAGTAGTGAGGGATTAGCACTCCTGTCAAGTTTTTATTGCTAAGGAAAGTGGAAAACAGTGCTGGACCCATAAGGTTATCTTATTGGTATTGCTAATATTAAAGCAGTTCTTCACCCTAAAGGGGAAGTTCCGCTAGTATTATCCCTCCCCCCCTCCGGTGCCACAATCGGCACCTTTCGGGGGGGAGGGGGGTGCAGTTACCTGGATAATCCAGGTAACTGCACCCACTTCCGGCCAGACCACCGCATGGCTCCGCCCACCCCCGCATGGCTCGCCCCCCCGTTGTGTTCTGGGAAACACACAGTTCCCAGAGACACAGCGGGGAACCAGCGCAGCGCGACTCGCGCATGCGCAGTAGGGAACCGGGCAGTGAAGCCCTCATGCTTCACTTCCCGATTCCCTGACAGAGGATGGCGGCGGTGGCTGCAGCGAGACGAGCGATCGCTCGTCATCTGCCGCCGACATCGCTGGAACCTGGGACAGGTAAGTGTGATATTATTAAAAGTCAGCAGCTGCAATATTAGTAGCTGCTGGCTTTTAATATTTTTTTTTTTAGGTGCAGCTCCTCTTTAAGGTATTAATGTTGATATAAATAATTTGGAAAAGCAACTTAGGTCTCCTTGGCTTGTAATGTAACAAAAATGAAAATCGATGTGCCACTCCATTGCTAAGAGGCTTAAATGCAACTTTATTCCAATAAAAGTCAGGGGTGGGGCAATCCAAAAATTATCAAACACATTTCTGGGGTCCAAAAGCATGTCCTTCATCAGAGCTTTATCAAAAACCATGTGAATAGATAATAAGTGAACTGGACATTTAACCACTTCAATACAGGGCACGTACACCCCCTTCCTGCTCAAGCCAATTTTCAGATTTCTGTGCTGTCGCTGTTTAAATGACAATTGCGCGGTCGTGCTACACTGTACCCAAACAGAATTCTTGTCATTTTGTTCCCACAAATAGAGCTTTATTTTGGTGGTATATGATCACCTCTGCAGTTTTTTTTTTTTGCTAAACAAATGAAAAAAAGACCGAAAATTTTGAAAAAAAATAAAAATTTTGCTTTTGTTTCTGTTATAAAATTTAGTAAATAAGTATGTTTTCTCCTTCACTAATGGGCACTGATAAGGCAGCACCAATGAGGTGGCACCAATCAGCAGGCACTGACAGGCACTGACGATGGGCACTGATATTTGGGCACTTTTTCGTGTGGCCAATGATGGGGACTGGTAGGCAGCACTGATGGGTGGCACTGATATGCAGCACTGATGGGCACTGATAGGTGACACTGATGGACACTGAAAGGCTGCAAAGATGGGTAATTATGGGTGTCACTGATAGGCAGCACTACTGGGCACTGATAGGCGTCACTGCTGGGCACTGATACGCGGCACTGATAGGCATCCCTGGTGGTACTGGCAGTGGTAGGCATTGTGAGTGGGCACTGATTGGCAGCTGCCTGGGCATTGATTGGCAGCTGCCTTGGCACAGATTAGCATTTCTCTGGTAGTCTGGGGGGGCATACCTGGTGGTCCAGTGTGGATGGCCATTCTGGTGGTCCTGGGCAGCATGATGGTGGTCCTGGGCGGGATCCGAGGGGGTGCTGCACTGATAAACAATCAGCACAGGCCCCCCCATCAGGAGAGCAGCCGATCGGCTCTCCTCTACACGTGTCTGTCAGACGTGAGTGAGTAAAAGCTAATCAAGGGCTCTTCCTGTTTACATAGTGATCAGCCGTGATTGGACACGGCTGATCATGTGGTAACGAGCCTCCGTCATGCCAGACTGACACACCACTGATCCCACGGGTGCGCGACTGCTGTTATCCTCCTGGATGTCATATGATGCCCAGTCAAGATAACTGAAAACACCACCCGGCCATCATTTTGCTATAGGCCGGATAGGAAGTGGTTAATGTTATTTGATTTTAATGAACCTCCAAACACATTGGATACTATTAGGCAGTGGCGGCTGGTTCTCAAAATTTTTGGGGGGACAAACTGAAAAATTCTGAAAAATACTGGAAAAAATATAAATTCCAGTCTCACTGTGCCATCAATTGTAGTCACTGTGCCCATCAAATGCAGCCACTGTGCCCATTAAATGCAGCCACTGTACCCGTCAAATTCAGCCATTGTGCCCATCATATGCAGCCACTGTGCTCACAAAATGCAGCCACTGTGCCCATAAAATGCAGCCACTGTGCCCATACAATGCAGTCTCTGTGCCCATCATATGCAGCCTCAGTGACCATCATATGCAACCACCCTGCCCATCATATGCAACCACCCTGCCCATCATACGCATCCACTGTGCCCATAATATGCAGCTTCAACTCAAAATTTCCTCATCTCCATCTCATTCACCTGTGTCCCCAATTCCTCCTCCCATTTGCCGATGTATGGCGATTTCCCCATCCCACCTCTTTCCAGTAGAATTTTATATATTATAGATATCCCGTTCCTTTTTGCTGTGGCCATGCAGAGTTTCTCCATCGGGAGCAAATTGTCTGCTGACCGCACTGGTTGGGGGAGAGATTCAAAGAAATGTTTCAGATGGCGATACTGCCATTAATCTATTACCATCATGTAGTTTTTTTTGTTTTAACTCTTGAAATGTGCAAAACCTACCCTTCACCATTAAATCCTTTAATTGTGCATTCTGCTTCTTAATCCAGTTCAAAATCTCGGATTTAACTTGGTTTATTTTAAAATTCAATATTTCTCAGTATTGTTTAAATCTTTTTATCAAATTTGGAAGAGTTAATCTGGGTAGTGTTACAAAGAACAAAATATCATCGGCACATGCGGCCAACTTATGTTCCTCTTCTCCTGACATAATCCCCCTAATTTTTACATTCTGTCGTATTTTCGCCAATAGCGGTTCCAATGACAATACAAACAATAGGGGGGACAAGGGACACCCCTGTCCAGTACCATTGTACATTTCAAAGGGTCCTGAAAGATAGCCGTTTACTTTTATACTCGCTGTGGGGTGCTTATAAAGCACTCTGAATCTGGTGCCCACTCCCATTTCCAACAAAGTATCTTGCATGAACCCCCCAGTCTACCCTGTCAAATGCTTTTTCAGCATCTATTGACAGGAGCAGACTCTAATTTTATGTACCACCAGAAGTGTTCTAATTCCATTATCCCAACATTTTCTTCCAGGGACAAAACCTGCCTGATCAGTGTGTACTAAGGCCGCGTACACACGGGCGGACTGTTCGCCCAACCTTGTCCGCTGAACAGTGTTTGGGCGGACAGTCCGCTCGTGTGTGGGGCTTCAGCGGACAGTTTCAGCGGACAGTTGGCCGAACAAGGTCTTACGGAAATTCCGAAAAACTGTCCGCTGAAACAAGGTTTCAGCGGACTGTTCGCTCGTGTGTAGGCTTGTTCGGCCAACTAAGTCTCGCGCATGCTCAGAAAGGATTTCCACGTCGGAAGGTTGCATTGCAGTGTATTGGACGTCGAAATTTTCGATCCGTCGTGCGTGCCGAAACGTCATCGCGCACGGTTTCAGCAAACTGTTCGTCCGTCGTGTGTGGCCATGTCCGTCCATGCTAAGTTTGAGCGGACTGTTTGCCGAAACTGTTGGACGGACAAAGTTGGGCGAACAGTCCGCGCGTGTGTACGCGGCCTAACTCATTCATTATCAGTTTCAACCTTCCTGCCATTACCTTTGCGAACAACTTAACGTCAACATTCAACAGTGAAATACATCTGTAACTAGAACAGAGTGAGACATCTTTTCCCTCTTTTGGAATTATAGTTAATGCCTCCTTTCTTATTGCCCACTTCATTCCTATCCCATTTATATATGAACACAGCCTTGGAACCAAAATATCCCTAAACCTTCTGTAATACAATGTCATCAGAGATCACTTTTATCGGTGGCGGGAGAGGGCCCCCCCCCCATCTCACCACGATATGGTGCCCTCTGCTGCTTACAGGAGCCGAAGCGTGAAATGTTGGGTATCAATTTACTCAGCGTAACATTATCTTTTACAATATACAAAAATTAGGCTAATTTTATTGTCTTATTTTTTAATTCCAAAAAAGTTGATTTTTTTTTTAAAGTGTGCTTGTAAGACCACGCAAATATGGTGCAACGGCCGTCATTTTATTCTCTAGGATGTTAGAAAAAATGTATAATGTTTGGGGGTTCTAAGAGATTTTTTTAGCAAAAAAAAATATTTTTAACTTGTAAACACCACATCTAAAAAAGAGACCTGGTCTTTAAGTGGTTAAGTTCTCCTTGATCTTAATTCTCATCATTACAGGGGCATGATCAGAAAACATGCCGATTTCAATGTTCGTGTTAATATCTGTCTCGAGTGATCTGTGATCAATCAGAAAAAAATCAATTCTTAAGTATGTCCTGTGTACAGAGGAGTGGAACGTATAGTCCCGGCGTTTCGTGTTTTGTATTCGCCATACATCTATCAACTACTTCTGTTGCAGAGTCTTTTTTAAAGCCTTCCTCCGTACATTCCCAGTCCTCCGTACACTTGATCGAACCCTGGTACCATACAAAAAATTTAAATATCCGCCCATGATAATACATCCTCTCTTAAAATCCATAATTTTTTTTATAACATCTATTGTATATTTTATTGGATTATTATTTTGGCAATAGATATTTGCCAGGGAGTACTCCATCTCATTGATTGAGGAAAAATAGAAGGAATGGCTCAAATTTAAGCATTCAATGAGGTTTGCAGAAATAATGGGAGTGTGACCAGGAGAGAGCGAAAAGGGTAGATATACAGTGGTAGATACTTATTTAAGATCCAGATCCAGAGCGGGGGGTCTAGAGGTTATTGGTAACAGATATTCTAAGATGAGAATTCATTTTTTGTTTAAATGTATGTTACCAATTTTTTATATCATATAAAGAAAATTTAATAAAAGATATTGAAAAAACAAAAAAAAGAAGAAAACATTAATTTGCTTTTCTAACACACCTAGGTGGACTGTGACAATGCTCTGCGCGCAAAGACCACCTTTTTTTAAGCTTATTAGAGCCTATGGCTCTAATCAGGTGCTAAAAAAAACACCCCTGCCGCTGTAATTCAGGTGCCCGGTGTCCGAAAAGGGGCCAGATGTCTGAATAGGGGGTAGCTATAGCGGCCATGGATAGATTTATGATATGCATGAATCTATCCATTTTAAATAGAGGGGGGTGGCGTGACAGAGGGGGCTGCACCTGTGAGCCCTTAATAAACGCACCGCCACTGCTTTTAGGATTGTCCCCCTGACTTTTATTGGAATAAAGTTGTATCTGGACCTCTTATCAGCGGAGTGGAATTTCAATTTCCTATTTTGTTAGGTTTTTATTGCTGTCTGTGCCCTGGTTATGGATAGTCACCCTCTCTATTTGATGGGAAACCCCACATTTTAAAGTTCTCACCAGAACAAGGGGTGAGGGTAAATCTTTCAACTGTGCCACTTGCTCTGATAAGTGAAAGAAAATCTCCTCCAGGGAACACAGACAGAAAAAAATAAACTGAGTGGACATTTAACCTTTCCCTGCTCTAGACAAGCTTAACCCTTTCATGCCGAGCAGGCGCAAATTTGCGGCCTCACTGGATGGCTTTTCTCCTTGGGGCTACATATTTGCATATCTCCCTTTGTCCTTTGTACTGCATGGCACGCTCCCAGCACGCTCTCTATAGGAGCCCTGTACTAACGATTGAGACCAGAAACTCCCAATTCTGGTTTCCCTGATTGCTGTGATAGCCTCTGATTGGCTATCACAGTGATTAGTCCAAAAAAAAAAAAAAAGAATATATATATATATATATATATATATATATATATATATATATATATATATATATATATATACAGTGGTGTGAAAAAGTGTTTGCCCCCTTCCTCATTTCCTGTTCCTTTGCATTTTGTCACACTTAAGTGTTTCGGAACATCAAACCAATTTAAACAATAGTCAAGGACAACACAAGTAAACACAAAATGCAATTTGTAAATGAAGGTGTTTATTATTAAAGGTGAAAAAAAATCCAAACCATCATGGCCCTGTGTGAAAAAGTGATTGCCCCCTAAACCTAATAACTGGTTGGGCCACCCTTAGCAGCAACAACTGCAACCAAGCGTTTGCGATAACGTGCAATGAGGCTTTTACAGCGTCCTGGAGGAATTTTGGCCCACTCATCTTTGCAGAATTGTCCTAATTCAGTTACATTAGAGGGTTTTCGAGCATGAACGGCCTTTTTAAGGTCATACCACAACATCTCAATAGGATTCAGGTCAGGACTTTGGCTAGGCCACTCCAAAGTCTTCATTTTGTTTTTCTTCAGCCATTCGGTGGTGGACTTGCTGGTGTGTTTAGGATCATTGTCCTGCTGCAGAACCCAAGTTCGTTTCAGCTTGAGTACACGAATAGATGGTCGGACATTCTCCTTCAGGATCTCTTGGTAGACAGCAGAATTCATAGTTCCTTTTATCACGGCAAGTCTTCCAGGTCCTGAAGCAGCAAAACAGCCCCAGACCATCACACTACCACCACCATATTTTACTGTTGGTATAATGTTCTTTTTATGAAGTGCAGTGTTCCTTCTACGCCAGATATACTTGGACACACACCTTCCAAAGAGTTCCACTTTTGTCTCATCGGTCCACAGAATGTTGTCCCAAAAGTCTTGGGGATCATCAAGATGTGTTGTGGAGAAATTGAGACGAGCTTTGATGTTCTTTTTGCTCAGCAGTGGTTTTCTCCTTGGAACTCTGCCATGCAGGCCATTTTTGCCCAGTCTTTTCCTGATGGTGGAGGCATGAACGCTGACCTTAACTGAGGAAAGTGAGGCCTGCAGTTCCTTGGACGTTGTTGTGGGGTCTTTTGTGACCTCTTGGATGAGTCGTCGCTGTGCTCTTGGGGTAATTTTGGGCGGCCGGCCACTCCTGGGAAGGTTCACCACTGTTCCATGTCTTCGCCATTTGTGGATAATGGCTCTCACTGTGGTTCGCTGGATTCCCAAAGCTTTGGAAATGGCTTTATAACCCTTTCCAGACTGATAGATCTCAATTACTTTCTTTCTCAATTGTTCCTGAATTTCTTTGGGTCTCGGCATGATGTGTAGCTTTTAAGGATCTTCTGGTGGACCTTACTGTGTCAAGCAGCTCCTATTTAAGTGATGCCTTGATTGTGAACAGGTGTGGCAATAATCAGGCCTGGGTGTGGCTAGAGAAATTGAACTCAGGTGTGGACAACCACAGTTATAGTATGTTTTAACAAGGGGGGCAATCACTTTTTCACACAGGGCCATGATGGTTTGGATTTTTTTTCACCTTTAATAATAAACACCTTCATTTACAAATTGCATTTTGTGTTTACTTGTGTTGTCCTTGACTATTGTTTAAATTGGTTTGATGTTCCGAAACACTTAAGTGTGACAAACATGCAAAGGAACAGGAAATGAGGAAGGGGGCAAACACTTTTTCACACCACTGTATATATATATATATATATATATATATATATATATATATATATATATATATATATATATATATATATATTTATTTATTTATTTATTTATTTATTTTTTACTACATTGGGTTTTCCTTCGATAATGAAAATAATCAGGAGATTTCCATTACCATTTACTACCAAATGAAAGACCAATTTGTCCAGAAAAAAATGCGGTATAATCCACCTGAATGCACAAAGTAGTTCTGATGATGTGTACGGAATTAATAACACATGTCAAAGTTGTAAAATATTGCTTAGGCATTAAGATGTGTTTTACCTTTAGGGGGTTAAAAATGTTTTTGTCTGTGCATATACTTTAAAGTGTATTTAAATAAAAAATAAAAAAAAACACAAAAAGTAATGTATTGCACCAGTCCTTAAATGTGGGTGTTACAGTTGTTTTCTTTTTTTTTAGCCTTGTTCTTCATTCTTACCTGTGACTAGGGATGAGCCGAACACCCCCCGGTTCGGATCGCACCAGAACTTTCGAATGGACCGAAAATTCGTACGAACTTTAGAACCCCATTGAAGTCTATGGGACTGGAACGTTCGAAATAAAAAGTGCTACTTTTAAATGGCTAATATGCAAGATATTGTCCTAAAAAGGGTTTGGAGATGCGGCTCCTGTCCCAGGGGACATGGATAAATGCCGAAATTTTTTTTCAAAACGGCTGTTCTTTCGGGAGCACTGATTTTAATGACAATTAAAGTGAAAAAAAGTTAAATATTCCTTTAAATATCGTGCCTGGGGGTGTCTATAGTATGCCTGTGAAGTGGCACGTGTTTTCGGTGTCTATAACAGTCCCTGCACAAAATGCCATTTAACGGAAAAAAAATCATTTAAAACTGCTTACGGTTTTAATGTAATGTCTGGTTCCAGCAATACGGATGAAAATCTTGGAGAAAAAAATGGCATGGGTAGCCCCCCGCCCATTACCAGCCCCTTTGGGTCATGTACGGATATTACGGGGAACTCCATACCCAAATTAAAAAAAGGAAAGGTGTGGGGCCCCCAGGCCCTATATACTCAGAATAGCAGTATACAGGCGGTACAAACAAGACAGGGACTTTGTAGGTTTGTTGTGTTAAGTAGAATCTGTTTGTAATTTTGAACTGGTAAATTTTTTAAGTGTAGCTCCAGTCAAAAAATCTATTTTTAAGCTTTTTGGAAAACATAGGGAAGAGTTATCACCCCTATATAATTTTTTTGTCCGTCCGTCTTTTTTCATCTCACTTCCTGTTGTCTCCTTCCTATTGCAAGTAGGAGATGTTTGTAAGTTGGATGTTCGAAAGTAGGGGCCTGCCCTATATGCTCTACAGAAATGTGGGCCTAAGGTGTTGGTGTTGCCACAACACTGTAAGCCCTCAAAGTGACTCTTGGTGGGTGCTGGAGTGCCCTGCTGTGAACGATTATATCAAGAATTGTAATTACATGCCATTGTTGAACAGTGGTAGAAAAATTGGGCCTTTGGTGGTTGTGGTGGTGGTGCTGGTGCCACAACACTATAAGTCCTCACAGTTACTCTCGGTGGGCGCAGGAATGGGCCCTGCTGTGAAATATTATAACAAGAATTGTAATTACATGCCCCTGTTAAACAGGCGCTGAAAAATTGGGCCTTAGGCACTGGTGCTGGTGCCACAACACTGCAACCTCTCCCAGATACTCTAGTTGGAGTGCAGAAATGAGCCCTGCTGCAAAGCATTGCTTCAAAAATTTTAATTACATGCCCCTGTTAAACAAGGGCTGAAAAATTGGGCCTTAGGCACTGGTGCTGGTGCCACGACACTGCAACCACTCTAAGATACTCTAGTTAGAGTGCATAAATGAGCCCTGCTGGAAAGCATTGCATCAAAAATTGTAATTACATGCCCTTTTAAACAGGGGCTGAAAAATTGAGCCTAAGGCCGCGTACACACGGGCGGATTGTCTGCCCAACTAAGTTCGTCAGACAGTCCGTTCAACTTTTGAATGAACGGACTTGACCACACACGATGAAAACTTGCGCGATGACGTGTACAGCACGTACGACGGGACTAGAAAAACGACGTCCTATACACTGCAATGCAACCTTCGGCCGTGTAAATCCTTTCTGAGCATGCGCCATACTTAGTCCGTCCAACTTGCCTACACACGAGCGGACTGTCCGCTGAAACCAAGTTTGGACGGACAAAACCAAGTTTGGACGGACAAAATTACGGAAATTCCGAAAGACAAAGTCTGTCAGACTGTCCGCTGAAAAAGTCCGCTGAAGCCCACACACGAGTGGATTGTCCGCTGAAACACGGTTCAGCGGACTAAGTTGGGCAGACAATCCGCCCGTGTGTACGCGGCCTTAGGCACTGGTGCCACGACACTGTAACCTCTCCCAGATACTCTAGTTGGAGTGCAGGAATTAGCCCTGCTGCAAAGCATTGCATCAAAAATTATAATTACACGCCCCTGTTAAACAGGGGCTGAAAAATTGGGCCTTAAACACTGGTGGCGTCACCCAGAACCAAAAATGCTCTTCCAAGCTATCAGCAGGATTATTGAGGAGGAAGAGGATAGTCAGTCAACATAACAGGACAGTCAGTTACATCAGCTTCAGGTGCTTGGTAGCTGGTGGTGATCCAAGATGATTCATCTTTATGAAGGTCAGTCGATCAACTGAGTCAGGTGGACAGGCGCACCCTGTGATCGGTTACAAAGCCTCCAGAAGCACTGAAGGTACGTTCCCGAAAGAACGCTGAATGCAGGACAGGCCAGTAGCTCAATTGCATACTGCAAGCTCTGGCCAGTGATCCATCCTCAAGACCCAGTAAGCCAGAGGATTTTCAGTGGGAAAAGTGTCCAAGTCTGACCTTGCCCCTAGGTATTCCTGCACCATGTAAATCAGATGCTGGCGATGGTTGCTGGAACCGATCATACCTTGGGGCTGCGGACTAAAATATTGTCTGAACGCATCAGTCAGATGGCCACCTTCTCCACCACTCTTTTTGTGACTGACAGAAGCCTCAGCAACACATTGTCCAGGACCAGGCATTTGTAACCTCCCAGTTTCTGGGAACGCGTTGCACAGACCTTTCTGCAAGGCCTCCCAGAGATGTCTCATCTTCTGCTCCCTCTGCGATGGCAAGATAAGGCCCGCAACCTTACCCTTGTACCGTGGATCAAGGAGAGTGGCCAGCCAGTAATGGTCCCTCTCCTTGATCCGAAGAATACGAGGATCCTTCCACAGGCTTTGCAGGATCAGGGAGGCCATGCAGTGTAGGTTAACTGAGGCATTTGGTCCGGAGTCCTCTGGGTCACTAAGGACAACATGATCCGCAGCCACCACCTTCCAGCCACGTACAAGTCCACGTGTTTCTTGGGACTGTAAATCATCCCTAAAAGACTGCTGCTGCTGATGCTGTGTGCCAGGCTCCACCTCCATGCTGACACAAGCCTCCTCTTCCTCCTTGTCCTCTTCCTGTGTGATGGGTGGGACAGCAGGAACACTGTCTGGATAAAGGGGGCCTTGAGAGGCAAGGAAGCCCTCCTCTTCCTGCCTCTGTTCTGCCTCAAGTGCCCTGTCCATTATTCCATGCAGCATATGCTCCAACAGGTGGACAAGAGGTACAGTGTCACTGATGCATGCACTGTCACTGCTCACTATCCTCGTGGCCTCCTCAAATGGTGACAGGACAGTGCATGCATCCCTGATCATGCCCCACTGGCGTGGTGAAATAAAAATGAGCTCCCCTGACCCTGTCCTGGTGCCGTAGTTGCACAGGTACTCATTGATGGTCCTCTGCTGCATGTGCAGTCGCTGCAGCATGGCCAATGTTGAGTTCCACCTGGTGGGCATGTCACATATAAGGCGGTTCTTGGGCAGGTTCAACTCCTTTTGGAGCTCAGCCAGCCGAGCACTGGCATTAAATGAACGGCGAAAATGCCCAAAGACTTTCCTGGCCTGCCTCAGGACATCCTTTAAGCCTGCCCAAGAACCGCTGCACCACCAGGTTAAGGACGTGAGCCACACAGGGCACATGGGTCAGTTGTCCCTGTCGGAGGGCTGAGAGGAGGTTGGTGCCATTGTCGCAAACCACCATTCCTGGCTTAAGCTGGCGTGGCGTTAACCACCTCTCGGCCTGCCCCTGCAGAGCTGACAAAATATCTGCCCCAGTGTGGCTCCTGTCCCCCGAACAAACCAGCACAAGCATGGCATGGCATCTTTTTGCCTGCATACTTGCATAGCCCCTTGAACGCCTACGGAGCACTGCTGGTTTCCGAGGACAAAGCACTGGAAGAGGCCATTGGAAGAAGAAGAGGAGGGGGTGGAGGAGAGAGGTGTGTTACAACCAGTAGTAGCATTTTGGAGGCATGGTGGCAGAACAATCTCCAACACTACTGCACCTTGTCCTGCATCCTTCCCAGCTGCCAGAAGAGTGACCCAATGGGCCGTGAAAGATAGGTAACGTCCCTGTCCATGCCTGCTGGACCATGAGTCAGCGGTAATATGCACCTTACCGCTGACCGCCCCCTGTCCAGCGAGGCATGGACATTGCCTTACACATGCCAGTAGAGAGCCGGTATCGCCTTCCATGAGAAAAAGTGGCGTTTGGGGACCTGCCACTGAGGAATTGCACATTGCATAAACTCACGGAAGGGGGCCAAATCTACCAACTGAAAAGGCAGCAGCTGAAGTGCTATCAATTTAGCCAAGCTAGCATTCAACCGCTGGGCATGTGGATGGCTGGGAGTGAACTTCTTTCGATGGTCCAGCAGCTGGGGCAGGGAAATTTGCTGCTACAATCGGATGTCGTGTACTGCTAGCAGAGTGCCTGCAAGCACTTGGCTGCGACACACCTAATTCTACACCTGCATTCCTCTCAGTGCAGGTTTCAGAGAGGACTGAAGGGATAGTGGGGTTGAAGATCCCAGCTGATGAGGAGCAAGGAGAGGTATGCTTTGTTCTTTGGTGTGGGTCTTTAAGGTATGCTTGCCAACGAGCTGCATGGCAGGTCAACATATGTCTGGTCAAGCATGTGGTGCTTAAGCGGCTGATGTTTTGGCCACGCGAGATAAGCTTGAGACATATGTTGCAGATTGCAGCGGTGCAATCTGATGCACTCGTCTCAAAAAAGGCCCACACCAAAGAGCTTTTGGAATAACGTGCAGAGGCAGAGCCCTGCACATGCAGAGCTCTGTGGTGTGATTCAGTCGGTGTGCTGCCCCTAAGCTGGCCCCTGGAGGGCATCCTGCCTCGCTGGAGATGTGCCTCCTCCTCTCTCCTATCAGGCACCCACGTGGAGTCAGTGACCTCATCATCCCCTCCCTCTTCATCACTGGAGAGAACCTGGCAGTATGCTGCAGCTGATGGAACATGACTGCCAGATTGCTGTCCTTCTTGAGCATCCCCTCTCTCTGCGCTCACGCTACTGCCTTCCTCTAGCTGGGTATCATCATCAGAGCCTTAAAAACGCTGGGCATCCTCCTGGAGCATGTACCCAACACTGTGGTCAAGCAGTTCGGGGGACTCCTCAGGAGGACATGGTGGGTCTAGGGAAGGAGTGACTGATGATGACATTGAGAGGAGAGAAGAGGACGCGTTGGCAGCTGCTTTGCTAGTACACTGAGCCTGGGTGAGAGAGGATGAGGAGGGTTTGGTCATCCACGCTACCAAGTATTCCGCATGATGCGGCTCAACACGTCCATCTGCCATGGCCACGTGCTGATGATGATGCACCGCGTCCACGACCAGCACTGTTGTCTTTAGACATAGAGCCTGCTTGCCCTCTTTTATTGGCTCGTGACTGTCTGCCTCTCCTTGTTGGCCTTGCAGACATAGTAATGGCCTGCAGGGAGATGGGAAAACCAGCAATTGGGTAGCTTTAAGTGCACACTGAGCAGATGACACATTACACCGACTGTAATTACTGCAGCTGCCTGCGTGTGTTACAGAAACAGAACAACACCAGCAATAAGGGATAGCTTCAGGTGTATACTGTGCAGGAGGCACACAACGCCCACTGTAAATGCTGCAGATGCCTGTATTACAGAACACCAGTAATAAAGGGTAGCTTCAGGTGTATACTGTGCTGGAGGCACACTACACCCACTTTAACTGCTGCAGATGCCTGTATTACAGAACACTGGTAATAAAGGGTAGCTTCAGGTGTATACTGTGCTGGAGGCACACAACACCCACTTTAACTGCTGCAGATGCCTGTATTACAGAACACCAGTAATAAAGGATAGATTCAGGTGTAAACTGTGCTGGAGGCACACAACACCCACTTTAACTGCTGCAGATGCCTGTATTACAGAACACTGGTAATAAAGGGTAGCTTCAGGTGTATACTGTGCTGGAGGCACACAACACCCACTTTAACTGCTGCAGATGCCTGTATTACAGAACACCAGTAGAAAAGATGTAGCTGGATAGCCGCACTCTGAATTATTCAACTTTATTTCAAAAATGTAATTAAAATCATAGCATCTAGGCTGGTAAACAGACTAACTGCACAGCCACTGACATGTTTCACACCGGACACGGTGCTTAGTCATAGCTCTGACTAAGCACCGTGTCCGGTGTGAAACATGTCAGCGGCTGTGCAGTTAGTCTGTTTACCAGCCTAGATGCTATGATTTTAATTACATTTTTGAAATAAAGTTGAATAATTCGGAGTGCGGCTATCCAGCTACATCTTTTCTACTTCAGTTCCTGTTGCAAACAGAGCCAGCACCCTGTGGGATTTTGGAGACAGCTGTTTTGGGAGAAGTCATTACCTTAGAGCGGTAATTCTTTGTATTACAGAACACCAGTAATAAATGGTAGCTTCAGGTGTATACTGTGCTGGAGGCACACAACACCCACTTTAACTGCTGCAGACGCCTGTATTACAGAACACCAGCAATAAGGGGTATGTTCAGGTGTATACTGTGCTGGAGGCACACAACACCCACTTTAACTGCTGCAGATGCCTGTATTACAGAACACCAGTAATAAATGGTAGCTTCAGGTGTATACTGTGCTGGAGGCACACTACACCCATTTTAACTGCTGCAGATGCCTGTATTACAGAACACCAGCAATAAGGGGTATCTTCAGGTGTATACTGTGCTGGAGGCACACTACACCCACTTTAGCTGCTGCAGATGCCTGTATTACAGAACACCAGCAATAAAGGGTAGCTTCAGGTGTATACTGTGCTGGAGGCACACAACACCCACTTTAACTGCTGCAGATGCCTGTATTACAGAACACCAATAATAAAGGGTAGCTTCAGGTGTATACTGTGCTGGAGGCACACAACACCCACTTTAACCTGCTGCAGGTGCCTGTATTACAGAACACCGGCAATAAAGAGTAGCTTCAGGTGTATACTGTGCTGGAGGCACACAACACCCACTTTAACTGATGCAGATGCCTGTATTACAGAACACCAATAATAAAGGGTAGCTTCAGGTGTATACTGTGCTGGAGGCACACAACACCCACTTTAACTGCTGCAGATGCCTGTATTACAGAACACCAGTAATAAATGGTAGCTTTAGGTGTATACTGTGCTTGAGGCACACAACACCCACTTTAGCTGCTGCAGATGCCTGTATTACAGAACACCAGCAATAAAGAGTAGCTTCAGGAGTATACTGTGCTGGAGGCACACAACACCCACTTTAACTGCTGCAGATGCCTGTATTACAGAACACCAGCAATAAGGGGTATCTTCAGGTGTATACTGTGCTGGAGGCACACAACACCCACTTTAACTGCTCCAGATGCCTGTATTACAGAACACCAGCAATAAAGGGTAGCTTCAGGTGTATTCTGTGCTGGAGGCACACAACACCCACTTTAACTGCTGCAGATGCCTGCATTACAGAACACCAGTAATAAAGGGTAGCTTCAGGTGTATACTGTGCTGGAGGCACACAACACCCACTTTAACTGTTGCAGATGCCTGTATTACAGAACACCAATAATAAAGGGTAGCTTCAGGTGTATACTGTGCTGGAGGCACACAACACCCACTTTAACCTGCTGCAAATGCCTGTATTACAGAACACCAGCAATAAAGGGTAGCTTCAGGTGTATACTGTGCTGGAGGCACACAACACCCACTTTAACTGCTGCAGATGTCTGTATTAAGGAACACTGGTAATAAAGGGTAGCTTCAGGTGTATACTGTGCTGGAGGCACACAACACCCACTTTAACTGCTGCAGATGCCTGTATTACAGAACACCAGTAGAAAAGATGTAGCTGGATAGCCGCACTCCGAATTATTCAACTTTATTTCAAAAATGTAATTAAAATCATAGCATCTAGGCTGGTAAACAGACTAACTGCACAGCCGCTGACATGTTTCACACCGGACACGGTGCTTAGTCAGAGCTATGACTAAGCACCGTGTCCGGTGTGAAAAATGTCAGCGGCTGTGCAGTTAGTCTGTTTACCAGCCTAGATGCTATGATTTTAATTACATTTTTGAAATAAAGTTGAATAATTCGGAGTGCGGCTATCCAGCTACATCTTTTCTACTTCAGTTCCTGTTGCAAACAGAGCCAGCACCCTGTGGGATTTTGGAGACAGCTGTTTTGGGAGAAGTCATTACCTTAGAGCGGTAATTCTTTGTATTACAGAACACCAGTAATAAATGGTAGCTTCAGGTGTATACTGTGCTGGAGGCACACAACACCCACTTTAACTGCTGCAGACGCCTGTATTACAGAACACCAGCAATAAGGGGTATGTTCAGGTGTATACTGTGCTGGAGGCACACAACACCCACTTTAACTGCTGCAGATGCCTGTATTACAGAACACCAGTAATAAATGGTAGCTTCAGGTGTATACTGTGCTGGAGGCACACTACACCCATTTTAACTGCTGCAGATGCCTGTATTACAGAACACCAGCAATAAGGGGTATCTTCAGGTGTATACTGTGCTGGAGGCACACTACACCCACTTTAGCTGCTGCAGATGCCTGTATTACAGAACACCAGCAATAAAGGGTAGCTTCAGGTGTATACTGTGCTGGAGGCACACAACACCCACTTTAACTGCTGCAGATGCCTGTATTACAGAACACCAATAATAAAGGGTAGCTTCAGGTGTATACTGTGCTGGAGGCACACAACACCCACTTTAACCTGCTGCAGGTGCCTGTATTACAGAACACCGGCAATAAAGAGTAGCTTCAGGTGTATACTGTGCTGGAGGCACACAACACCCACTTTAACTGATGCAGATGCCTGTATTACAGAACACCAATAATAAAGGGTAGCTTCAGGTGTATACTGTGCTGGAGGCACACAACACCCACTTTAACTGCTGCAGATGCCTGTATTACAGAACACCAGTAATAAATGGTAGCTTTAGGTGTATACTGTGCTTGAGGCACACAACACCCACTTTAGCTGCTGCAGATGCCTGTATTACAGAACACCAGCAATAAAGAGTAGCTTCAGGAGTATACTGTGCTGGAGGCACACAACACCCACTTTAACTGCTGCAGATGCCTGTATTACAGAACACCAGCAATAAGGGGTATCTTCAGGTGTATACTGTGCTGGAGGCACACAACACCCACTTTAACTGCTCCAGATGCCTGTATTACAGAACACCAGCAATAAAGGGTAGCTTCAGGTGTATTCTGTGCTGGAGGCACACAACACCCACTTTAACTGCTGCAGATGCCTGCATTACAGAACACCAGTAATAAAGGGTAGCTTCAGGTGTATACTGTGCTGGAGGCACACAACACCCACTTTAACTGTTGCAGATGCCTGTATTACAGAACACCAATAATAAAGGGTAGCTTCAGGTGTATACTGTGCTGGAGGCACACAACACCCACTTTAACCTGCTGCAAATGCCTGTATTACAGAACACCAGCAATAAAGGGTAGCTTCAGGTGTATACTGTGCTGGAGGCACACAACACCCACTTTAACTGCTGCAGATGTCTGTATTAAGGAACACTGGTAATAAAGGGTAGCTTCAGGTGTATACTGTGCTGGAGGCACACAACACCCACTTTAACTGCTGCAGATGCCTGTATTACAGAACACCAGTAGAAAAGATGTAGCTGGATAGCCGCACTCCGAATTATTCAACTTTATTTCAAAAATGTAATTAAAATCATAGCATCTAGGCTGGTAAACAGACTAACTGCACAGCCGCTGACATGTTTCACACCGGACACGGTGCTTAGTCAGAGCTATGACTAAGCACCGTGTCCGGTGTGAAAAATGTCAGCGGCTGTGCAGTTAGTCTGTTTACCAGCCTAGATGCTATGATTTTAATTACATTTTTGAAATAAAGTTGAATAATTCGGAGTGCGGCTATCCAGCTACAGTGGTGTGAAAAAGTGTTTGCCCCCTTCCTCATTTCCTGTTCCTTTGCATGTTTGTCACACTTAAGTGTTTCGGAACATCAAACCAATTTAAACAATAGTCAAGGACAACACAAGTAAACACAAAATGCAATTTGTAAATGAAGGTGTTTATTATTAAAGGTGAAAAAAAATCCAAACCATCATGGCCCTGTGTGAAAAAGTGATTGCCCCCCTTGTTAAAACATACTATAACTGTGGTTGTCCACACCTGAGTTCAATTTCTCTAGCCACACCCAGGCCTGATTATTGCCACACCTGTTCACAATCAAGGCATCACTTAAATAGGAGCTGCTTGACACAGTAAGGTCCACCAGAAGATCCTTAAAAGCTACACATCATGCCGAGACCCAAAGAAATTCAGGAACAATTGAGAAAGAAAGTAATTGAGATCTATCAGTCTGGAAAGGGTTATAAAGCCATTTCCAAAGCTTTGGGAATCCAGCGAACCACAGTGAGAGCCATTATCCACAAATGGCGAAGACATGGAACAGTGGTGAACCTTCCCAGGAGTGGCCGGCCGCCCAAAATTACCCCAAGAGCGCAGCGACGACTCATCCAAGAGGTCACAAAAGACCCCACAACAACGTCCAAGGAACTGCAGGCCTCACTTGCCTCAGTTAAGGTCAGCGTTCATGCCTCCACCATCAGGAAAAGACTGGGCAAAAATGGCCTGCATGGCAGAGTTCCAAGGAGAAAACCACTGCTGAGCAAAAAGAACATCAAAGCTCGTCTCAATTTCTCCACAACACATCTTGATGATCCCCAAGACTTTTGGGACAACATTCTGTGGACCGATGAGACAAAAGTGGAACTCTTTGGAAGGTGTGTGTCCAAGTATATCTGGCGTAGAAGGAACACTGCATTTCATAAAAAGAACATTATACCAACAGTAAAATATGGTGGTGGTAGTGTGATGGTCTGGGGCTGTTTTGCTGCTTCAGGACCTGGAAGACTTGCCGTGATAAAAGGAACTATGAATTCTGCTGTCTACCAAGAGATCCTGAAGGAGAATGTCCGACCATCTGTTCGTGTACTCAAGCTGAAACGAACTTGGGTTCTGCAGCAGGACAATGATCCTAAACACACCAGCAAGTCCACCACCGAATGGCTGAAGAAAAACAAAATGAAGACTTTGGAGTGGCCTAGCCAAAGTCCTGACCTGAATCCTATTGAGCTGTTGTGGTATGACCTTAAAAAGGCCGTTCATGCTCGAAAACCCTCTAATGTAACTGAATTAGGACAATTCTGCAAAGATGAGTGGGCCAAAATTCCTCCAGGACGCTGTAAAAGCCTCATTGCACGTTATCGCAAACGCTTGGTTGCAGTTGTTGCTGCTAAGGGTGGCCCAACCAGTTATTAGGTTTAGGGGGCAATCACTTTTTCACACAGGGCCATGATGGTTTGGATTTTTTTTCACCTTTAATAATAAACACCTTCATTTACAAATTGCATTTTGTGTTTACTTGTGTTGTCCTTGACTATTGTTTAAATTGGTTTGATGTTCCGAAACACTTAAGTGTGACAAACATGCAAAGGAACAGGAAATGAGGAAGGGGGCAAACACTTTTTCACACCACTGTACATCCTTTCTACTTCAGTTCCTGTTGCAAACAGAGCCAGCACCCTGTGGGATTTTGGAGACAGCTGTTTTGGGAGAAGTCATTACCTTAGAGTGGTAATTCTTTGTATTACAGAACACCAGTAATAAATGGTAGCTTCAGGTGTATACTGTGCTTGAGGCACACAACACCCACTTTAACTGCTGCAGACGCCTGTATTACAGAACACCAGCAATAAGGGGTATGTTCAGGTGTATACTGCGGTGGAGGCTCACAACACCCACTTTAACTGCTGCAGATGCCTTTATGACAGAACACCAGCAATAAGGGGTATCTTCAGGTGTATACTGTGCTAAAGGCACACAACACCCACTTTAACTGCTGCAGATGCCTGTATTACAGAACACCAGCAATAAGGGGTATCTTCATGTGTGTACTGTGCTGGAGGCACACAACAGCCACTTTAACTGCTGCAGATGCCTGTATTACAGAACACCAGTAATAAAGGGTAGCTTCAGGTGTATATTGTGCTGGAGGCACACAACACCCAATTTATCAGCGCTAGGTTTGAAAGCCACAAAGACACTGTCCCTGCCTATCCTGCTCTTTCCCTGACCGCCGCAAAACACTACACAAGGCCGCCACGCTGGCGGCCTTATATAGTGTGGGGTGTGTACTTAACCCCCCTGAGCTATAATATGGCTCTCCTCGCTGCCAGCGCTGTGATTTTCCAAGCATGTGGGGTCACAGTGCATGCTTGGCCAATCATGAGCCAGCAATGCACTGCGATGGCGCAGTGCATTGTGGGCCATGAGCGCCACACGGCCCACAGAGTTCTTGCTTTGCCGAATGGGCGATCAGCCGGTGTTCGAGTTAAACATGAGTTCGACTCGGACACCAAGCTCATCCCTACCTGTGACCCTGCCATTAACACATTTGTTGCTTTAGGCTGGGTTCACACCGCAGCGGTGACGAGAATCGGATGTGATTCGCACCGCACTGCAGTGCAAATCACATCCGATCTCTGTGCAATGCGAGTTCAGCCATACAGATAGTATGGCTGAATTCTCATCTCACCCGGCCCAAACTCGCACAGGACCCTTTTTTTGGTCCGCAGCAGAATCGGATCACATGGGTGTTCACACCATGCGATCCGATTCCTGTCCGAGTTTGCAGATCGCACTGCGATATGCGAACTGATCTGGGGGTGTCATTAACGTTTCACTGACACTCCCAGCAGTTCGCATAGGGCAGTGTGAACTGCCGCCGGGAGGCATGCGATGCGGGAACCCGCAGCGGATTCACAGCATTCCCGCGTCGCTGCAATGTGAACCCAGCCTTAGGGTGACTAAGCTCACTGATTAAACTGTTTCTATGGAGGAGCAGCATTGTCACCCTAGGTGGACATGAAGTTTGTTGAAAAAATTGATGGCTTGGTATGAATTCCCTGTTAATTGTAATTATGTATGAGGTTTGGTATTGGTGTTTTTAAATATATTAATATTGTTGGCTTAACCACTAGGTGTCAGAGCTATAGCCAAAAGACAGCTGCAGCACAGACGCCAATTGCCGGGAGGCCGTCCCTGGACGGCCTCCTGTTTACTTCTGCAATGCGCGCTCCTGCGGGCGTGCATCAGGGAAGTTCTGTGCTGACCGTGTCCCTTGGACACAGCCAGTCACAGATCGCTGTAAATGGCCAATCACAGCGGCCATTTACAGCACGATCGGCGTGTCCAATGAGAGATGATCTCATATGTAAACATATGAGATCATCTCTAATCCCTGGCTCTCCCTCCTCACACAGAGACAGCGTGTGAGGAGGGAGAGATGAACCGCTGCAGCGGTCAGTGAAAAAAAAAATTAAAATAAATTGCCATCTGTCCCCACTGCCATGTGTCCCCACTGCCTTGTGTCCCCAGCGCAACCTGTCCCCAGTGCAACCTGTCAGTGCCACCTGTCAGTGCCACCTGTCCCCAGTGCCACCTGTCAGTGCCATCTGTCCCCAGTGCCACGTATAAGTGCCATCTGTCATCAGTGCCACGTATAAGTGCCATCTGTCATCAGTGCCACATCAGTGCCACGTGTCGTCAGTGCCACATAGTGCCATCTGTCATCAGTGCTGCATCAGTGTCACGTGTCAACAGTGCCACATCAGTGTCATGTGTCATCAGTGCCACATATTAGTGGTATCTGTCATCAGTGCCAGGTATCAGTACCATCTGTCAGTGTCACGTGTCATCAGTGTCATGTGTCATCAGTGCCACGTATTAGTGCCATCTGTCATCAGTGCCACATATTAGTACCATCTGTCATCAGTGCCACGTATTAGTGCCACATGTCATTAGTGACATGTATTAGTGCCATCTGTCATCAGTGCCACGTGTCATCAGTGCCACATATTAGTGCCATCTGTAATCAGTGTCACGTGTCATCAGTGCCACGTATTAGTGCCATCTGTCATCAGTGCCACATCAGTGTCACATGTCATCAGTGCCACGACAGTGTCACGTGTCATTGTCCTGGTGCTCCAGGGCCTTCAAAAGTGTAATGGGTAGTCAACAATTTAGATGTGTCATTTATGCTCCTAAAACACGTGATGGTGCTCCTTGCATTTTGGGCCTCTCTATGTGGCCAGGCTGTGGAAAAGTCCCACACATGTGGTATCGTAATACTCAGGAGGAGTAGCAGAATGTATTTTGGGGCATTATTTGTGATATACACATGCCATGTGAGAGAAATAACCTATTACAATGACAATTTTGTGGGGAAAAAAAAATCTTTGTTTTGCACAGAATGTTAGGAAAAAATTACAACATCAAAAAGCTCACCATGCCTCTTACTATATACCTAAGGCTGCGTACACACGGGCGGACTGTATGGCCTACTTAGTCCGTCGAAACACATTTCAGCGGACAGTCCGTTCGTGTGTGGGCTTCAGCGGACTTTTTCAGCGTGCAGTCTGGCGTACTAAGTATTTCGGATTTTTCAAAATTCTGTCTGTCATACTTTGGTTTCAGCAGACAATCCGCTCGTCAGTAGGCTAGTTCGACGGACTAAGAATGGCACATGCTCAGAAAGGATTTACACGGCGGAAGGGTGCATTGCTGTGTATTGGACTTCCTATTTCTAGTCCCGTCGTACGTGCTGTACACGTCATCGCGCAAGCTTTCGACGGACTGTTTGTGCATCCGTGTGTGGTCAAGTCCGTTCATTCGTAAGTATGACGGACTGTCCGTCGGATTGTATGACGAACTAAGTAGGCCATACAGTCCGCCCATGTGTACGCGGCCTTAGAGTGTCTACTTTCCATAAAGGGGTCATTTGGGGGGTATTTGTATTTTCCTGGCTTGTTCGGTTTGCAAGAATTGAGATAGGCCAAAAGTACATCAGGTCTGATCAATTTTGTATGATTTGCACCACAGCTTGTTGACTCTCTAACTTTCACAAAGACCAAATAATATCCACTAATTTGGGTTATTTTTACCAAAGATATGTAGCAGTATAAATTGTGGCCAAAATTTATGAAAAAAAAATTAATAATTTGCAAACTTTTATCACAAAAACAAAGAAAAATTATTTTTTTTTCTAAATTTTCGGTCTTTTTTCATTTATAGCGCAAAAAATAAAAAACCCAGAGGTGATCAAATACCACCAAAAGAAAGCTCTATTTGTATAAGAAAAAGGACAAAAAATTCATTTGGGTACAGTGTTGCATGACTGAGTAATTGTCATTCAAAGTGTGAGAGCGCTGAAAGCTGAAAATTGGTCTGGACACAAGGGAGGTTAGTAGATCTTCCAGGTATGAAACCCGACTGATTGGGATGGACAAGTTTTTGAATAATTTTATTTAACCTGGCCGCCAAGACCTTCGCCAGGATTTTTATACCTGTACTCAATAAAGAGGTGTATATGAGGATGTGTTAAGTGGGCTTTTACCTTCCTTGTGTATCACTACTATGGTAGATTCTATCATAGATGAGGGAGGCTCCCCCTCTACCACACACCAGTTTAAGACCCCCAACAGCTCCAGTTGTAGGACTGTCCCATAGTGCCTATAGGTCTCTGCTGGAAGGCCGTCAGGTCCGGGGTATTTCTGACCTGCCATTTCCCTATGTAGCCTGCTGTAGTTCCTCTAATGTTACAGGTGAATCCAGTTCCTCCCTGTCGGTTTCAGAGAGAGCTGGGGTAACCAAAGCCCTGAAAAAAGCATTCATTTCCTCCCCCATTTCTTCCTGCTGGGAGCTATACAGGTCTCATAATATTCTTTAACTATAGATACTTCTAATATAATTCTTTATCTACAATTTCTGGAGTGTGGGAAGAAACCCTTCCCTCCCCTATGCTAATTGTGGGGACCACAGGTGGGGATGAATTTGTGTGCCAACATACGCCCCACCCTTTCCCCCTCCCCAAGGTTTTCTGCCCCTGAAAAAGTTGTTTAGTCTCTGCTTTCCTAATCATCAGTGTCCTATAGATCTGTTGTTCCTCTGATCAAGCCCTGAGTGTATCAGGGTTCAGGCCATTCAAATATTGTTCTTCCATTGTTGCCACCCTCTCGCGCCAGCCGTCTTTTCCCAATCCTTGGTCTGTTTTTTATTTTTGACACTTGTATCATAATACAACAAAGGAAAGCCTTCAAATTGTCCCAAATCACCCCTACTGAAGCAGTACCTCTATTTAGATCAACAAATTCTCTTAGGGCTATTAAAGTGGTTGTAAACCCTTACAACACACTTTGACCTACAGGTAAACCTAGATTAAGGCTTACCTGTAGGTCCAAGAAATATCTCCTAAACCGTGTATTTTCCAAAAGACAGGCACCGCTGTCTACGGCGCATGCGCTGTAGACAGTGGCGCACAGGCGCATTGAGAGCGGCACCGTCAATGGCGAATATGCCGAATGGCAGTGGCGGAGCAGCGAGACCCACCGAGAAGATGGATGCGCCGGACTACAGGGGACAACGGTGACATTGCTGGCTCCTGTGTCAGGTAAGTGACACATAATGGACTACTATGCGATGCACAGTAGTCCATTATGCTTTACCTTTGCAGGGAATGAAAGAGGAAGTAAACCCATCAGGGTTTACTTCCTCTTTAACACCTCATCCGGCTCACCATCAGTTCCATCCAAAAGGGACTTATTTTCCACTCCCCAGGGTGATAGCCCTCCCTTAATTCTACTGACAATGTCACCGGAGAAGGTCCAAAAGACCCCTTGGCATGAGCTTACATTCTTTATCACATGTAGTGCTTCCTCATTCTCCAGTACCAGATCAATTCTGAAAAATGTGGAGTGTGTTCTTGAGAAACACGAGTATTGCCAGGCTTACAGATTCCACACTCTCCATATGTCACCCAAGAATAGGGACAGTCGGTCATTGACCGTGATGTCCATCTGTGTCGCCGAAGGGAACATATCTGCTTTTCGGTCCATGACCATATTGAAGTCACCCATAATAATGACCGGCACACCTGGTTTGTCCAGAACAAGCTCCATTCGTTTATACAAAATGAAAGTATTAAAAGGTGGAGGGATATATATATATTAACCAACACATCTCCCCATCCCTACTGGGGTACAGAAACGTTGGTAAGGTGCGTCTCCTGCAGACTGTCAGAAACCATGAATCAGACTGAGACAGAAGTACAATTAAATCACACTTGTTTATTAAATAAAAATAAAAAGGTAAATAGAGAAAGCATAGTCAAAGCATAGCCAGAGTCCAGTAACCGGATCGAGTAGTCAGTCAGGCCAGAGTTCAATAACCAGATCGGGTAATCAGCCAGGCCAGAAGTCAGGGATCCAAGTGGAGCAACAGCAAGCAGGATAAGGAGCCAGAAGGGATGTCAGCAAGCCACTCACAGGAGATGGTTTCTTGTGATGTGACCAAGGCGAAGGCAGTGATGAAGTGAGCTGGACAACTTTAAGTAGGCAGGTCAGACGAGCATGATCAGGAATGGCTGGTAACTGTGGAGAGAGATGAGAGCTGCCAATTAGCCCATAGCTGAGCAGACAGCCCAGAGAAGGAAGGGCTAAGCCAACCCTGACAGTACCCCCTCCTCAATGACCCCTCTCCCTCGGAGGGCCACCGGGCTTGAGAGGAAAATGTCTATGGAACTCGTGGAGGAGGACAGGAGCATGTACGTCCGAGGATGAAACCCAGGAGCGTTCCTCCAGACCATACCCTTTCCAATGCACCAGGTATTGAATGCGCCCACGGAACCTACGGGAGTCAATAATGGATTGTACCTGATACTTCTCATGGTTCTCAACCTGAATAGGATGAGGACGTGGCACCGAGGTGGTAAATCGGTTGCAGACCAACGGTTTCAATAAGGAGACATGAAACACATTTGAGATGCGCATATTAGGAGGAAGGTCCAACGCTTAAGCCACTGGGTTAATCCTGCGAAGGATACGGAAAGGCCCAATAAACCGAGGTGCAAACTTCAGTGAGGGAACACAAAGTCGGAGGTTGCGAGATGACAGCCAGACCCTGTCCCCAACCTGGTAAGAAGGTGCAGGCAGGCGTCTGCGGTCAGTATGGAGTCCGTACCTATCATTAGCATGATGCAAAGCCTCCTGGACTTGTACCCAAGTGGAACGAAGGCCACGGAGATGCTCCTCTAACGCAGGAATATTCTGCGGAACAAATAAGTCAGGCAACATGGAAGGTTGGAAACCATAATTCGCCATAAATGGATACAATCGGGAGGCAGAATTCAAGGCACTGTTGTGAGCAAACTCTGCCCATGTTAATAGGTCTGACCAGTTATGGAAATATAGCTGTAAAGGTGTACCGTCAAGAGCCTCAATGGCAAGTGGAGTGTCACACAGCTGCAGTGGAATCGAGTGCTGCAAAACAAATGCAGCTTCAATGAACAGGCCTGCAGCCCCAGAGTCGATTAGAGCCAATTAGAAACAAAGGCTAAGGAGGTGGACTTTAAAGGCACACAGGTAGACCATATAAAAATAACTATATTTTATTATTTTGTTGAAAATTATTAAAAGAAGGGGACATTTTTACATATAGACATATATAAGATTCATGAAGCTAGTATTGTATAGCCTACATACAGACTCTGACACCACTTAACAAAATAAAGAATTACAGTAATACATCAAAAGGGCAGTAGTTAAAATTACCGTAGTAGTATCCAAGTAAAGATGTAAACATAGAATGATGTGGGTCAGAATATGAATCCAGGCACAGAGTATTCGCTAATTCGCTCTACATGTTGCGAGTAAGGATATGCTTCTTCAGGAGAATAGAAATCTTAGAAAAAAAAGAAGGACTATAAGAGCATGTTCTGTATTTATTGTCTATTACTATGTTTTTTCTTTTTTCTTTATGTTATTTTGATAAACTGTGCACTCATTTTATGCTTTTTATATACATTTAATAGATTTCTATGCTCGGGAATCAAATTTAGAAGAAAGGAGTCAAACCAAGACACCACATCCCAAATTATATTAGAAAAAAAGAAGGACTAGAGGTCACAGACTTCGGGACTTTAAAGGTGTCTATAACATTATAAATAGTAGTACCAGAATAGTGTATTTAGAAAAATACAAACATAATTTTTATTTTAAATTACAAAGATATTTTGGTAAAAAAGACATACAGAAAAAAAGCACACAAGTTCATAAAAATAACATTGTAACTCAGAAGCATCTATTGTTACACTGAAAACACATTTGCACACAGTTACTACCACTTTCTCAACATGTTTTGCTCGGCAGAACTTCTTCAGGAGATAAAGTATGTAGAGACTAGACATGTGCATTCATTTTCGTCCGAATTTCAGGTATTTTCTTTATTGTTTTGACAAACGATAACGAAAGCACAGAGTCCGAAAAACGAAAGATCCGACATAAATAAATGCTTTATTTTCATTTTCGTTTTGATACAGTTCGATATAGAATAGGAGATTCGAAGTGACTCTGACAATAACAATCTGTGTCTATTGAACTTGTATCATAACAGTCCAGGGGCAACACGACTTCCAGCATGACTTTGGGAGGCAACTTGGACACAACTTGAGTGTGAATCACATCGCGACTTACAACACGACTTTAATGTAAAAAAAAAACGGCATAGGTTCCCCTTCAAGAGCATACCAGGCCCTTCAGGTCTGGTATGGATATTAAGGGGAACCCTGCGCCAAAAAAAAAAAAAGGTGTGGGGACCCCCCTCAAAATCCATACCAGGCCCTTCAGGTCTGGCATGGATATTAAGGGAAACACCGCGCCAAAAAAAATATGGCGTGGGGGTCCCCCTCAAAATCCATACCAGGCCCTTATCCGAGCACCCTGGCAGGCCGCAGGAAAAGAGGGGGGAGGGGCGAGAGACCGCCCCCCCCTCCTGAACCGTACCAGGCCACATGTCCTCAACATTGGGAGGATGCTTTGGGGGTAGCCCCTCAAAGCACCTTGTCCCCATGTTGATTAGGACAAGGGCCGCATCCCCAGAAACCTGGGCATTTTTTTTTGGTAGGGGTTCCCCTTAAAATCCATGCCAGACCTGAAGGGCCTGGTATGGATTTTGAGGGGGACACCCACACCATTTTTTTTTTTTGGCACAAGGTTCCACTTAATATCCATATCAGACCCGAAGGGCCTGGTATGGAATTTCGGTGGACCCCCACGCATTTTTTTCTTAATTTTTTTTTATTAATGCTAATGCTAATGACCTGTGTGCAATCCAAATAGCCTTTAAAAAGCCCATAGAAGACGTACAACATTAGAATCCTACTATAGCTTGTAGTCAAAATATTCGACCGGGACTGTATGATTGCAGCATCATACAGTGAGTTTCGCTGATCCATCGAATCTTCTTTAAACATTCGACAGACACCATAAGCCTTCAATGACAGATTCGACCTTAATTCATTTGGATTTTCAGACGAATGCAATTTTTTAACGAAAAACGAAATGAATAAAAACAAATTTCTGGAATAACTAAATAAATGTATTCTTCAGACGAAAACGAAATTCCGAAATGAAATATTTCAGTCTGCACATATCTAGTGGAGACTGTTGAACAATAAAAGATATATAATTGAACAAATGAATAAATATACATGAATGGTATAAATATGTATCATCAAAACTAAGTATATTATTACAATAATAGAAAATCAATAAGACAAAAACATAATCAATTGAAAAAATCCTCAAATAAATCAAAAAGAAACAAAATTGCAAAATTACTAAAATTTCTTACATTATGGAAAAAAAAAACTTACCAAACAAAGCTGCAAAATAATTATCAAAAATAGATAAACAGAGCTACATATTTATACGTGCACAGAGGCCCATCCGTGTGCTGATGCCCATTTTTGTAATGCAGACTAGATAAATGTTATTTAAAAAAGTATTTTTCTAAAAAGAAAAAAACAGGATGAATAGCCCTACTAAGATCAGCCTTATTTTTTTATATAGATATATGGATAATGGATTAGAATTCAATGTAATTTACCTTTAAGGATTAAGCATAATTGAATCAATGAGGCAATATGATGCTTCGGTTTCCGATAAGAATCCTCACACCCCAATTAAATCGGGCTGAAGAAAAAAAAACAAATAGCAAAGAGAACGAAAAATTTCCTTGCACTTGATGTAATTACTAAAGCCAAGATGAGGAGATCGCAGACTGATCCTAATCAATCACCTTTGAAAGGCAATCTATAAAAAAACGCTGATTCAGGTTCCCCTGATTCCATCAGTGTCCCTTCTCCCATAGTCTCACAAGGGAGAAGACCCAATAGGGTTACCCTATCCATAATTTCACAACCTAGGCAGTATAAACCGAAACCAAGGACTTTTCCCACACTACAAGGCAACCCAAATGTTTGGGCATTCACCCAACAAGTCACCAACGAAAACACCAAATGGAAAGGTTTAACACATTCTAATCTAACAAAGGCACAAAAAGATGCTTTGTTGGCATTGCAATCAGACTAACGTCTGGTTATAAAGCCTTCGGAACAAGGGGGGAAACCTTGTAATCATGGCAATGTAAGTCCATGGTTATGCGACTATTACAGAACAGACATTGGTACTGAAAGGTACCTGAAAGCCATGTTAATTACATCATGACACGATATAGACATCAAATATGTTCTGCTTATCGCCAGGGCCTTATAGACCAAAAAACTTGAGAATTCCTAAATGTCCCTTTTCCAAAAATCCCTACCATGTATGCCCTCCCTAAAATTCATGAAGGCTCTAGGGACCCCCCGGTCTTCCAATTGTGTCGGGAAATGGCTGCTTAATGGAAAAAGCTAGTCAACTGATTGATGACTTTTTAAGACCTCATGTAGAGGGATTGGCCTCTTACCTACAGGATACAAGTGATTTGCTAAGGACCCTTGATGGCGCTGTGGTCCCTGAGTGGGCCTGGTTGGTGACTCGGGATGTGGAGGCCCTCTATAACTCCATACCCCATGATTTGGGGGGTGAAGTTGTGGAGGGTTTTATCTCCCAGAATGATGGTGCTTCCCTAGCATACAAATGCTCCCTCATATGCGAACCTGTACCTGGGGGGCTGGGAGCGTAATTTGTTCTTTAGGGAGGATTTGCAGGCCTTTCTGGAACAGATATCCATTTGGAGAAGATATACAGATAATGTCTTCTTCATCTGGACAGGCAGTAGGAGAGATTTGTCCCTTTTCTTTGATAGTCTCAAAATTAACAAATACAATCTCACTTTCACTATGGAAGTGAGTCAGCAATTACTGACTTTTTTGGATATCCAAATCTATGTAAATTCAGAAGGACTTATACCACCTTATTTCGAAAACCCTCTGCAGGAAATTCTCTCCTACATGCCACCAGTTCACATCCCACCCCTTTGGTAACCAGTGTGCCGTATGGACAGTATCTAAGGCTTAGAATGAACTGTAGTGAAAACACACACTTTGAACAGGAAGCCAATGCCCTGCAAACTCGTCTACGACTACGTGGCTATAGCAATAAATGTTTAAAGAAAGCCTATGTTAGAGGCAAAAAAGAGGATCAATTTACCTTGATTCACGGACGGAAATCTCGAGAATTTGGAAGTGAACTAAGGATGATCACTACATTTTGTGAACAACACAAACAAGTCCGAGACTTAAAGGGGTTGTAAAGGTAAATGTTTTTTCACCTTAATGCATTCTATGCATTAAGGTGAAAAAACATCTGACAGTGCCTGCGCCCCCAGCCCCCCCCCCGTTTTACTTACCTCACCCCTCGAAAGTCCCGCGCCCGTCCTCCGACGTCCTTTCCACCATTCAGCCTGGCCGCTGATTGGCTGGAGTGGATGGATGGAAAGCAGCGCAGCCATTGGCTTGCGCTGCTGTCAATCACATTCACTGACGCGGAGCATCGGGGGGCGGGGCCGTGTGATACAGCGAGCGGCTATAGCAGATGCTTCTCACCATGTGAGGGAGCTTGCATGAACGTGAGAAGCACCTGCGGGAGGAAGCCAAGACAGCTGCCGAGGGACCCCAGAAGAGCAGGTTCGGGGCCACTCTGTGCAAAACGAGCTGCACAGTGGAGGTAAGTATAACATGTTTGTTATTTTAAAAAAATCAAAAAATCCACTTTACAATCCCTTTAATGCAGAGACATTGGTACCTCCTAATGGGGGATCCAAATGTCTCTAAACATTTAAAAGACCATCCAGAAATCACCTACAGAAGGTCACGTTCAATTAAAGATAAGATTGTGCATAGTCACTACACCATTCCCCCTTCGTGCACCATCAGTGCCAAAGGTACGAGACCATGCCATAAATGTGAATACTGTAGATACATTTACGCATCAAGGAGTGTGGTTCTCCCCAATGGATGCATGTATTCCCCCAAATTTTTGGCCACATGCCAATCCATTGGCATAGTATACTTGATGATGTGTGAATGTAATGCATTCTATGTGGGGAAAACAAAATGCCCCTTTTTCCATTGGATATGTGATCATGTCTCTTTAGTACTAAAGAAAAAGATGGACACACCCATTAGTCGGCACATGGATCTTTGCCACCATTTTTATGATTTCTTTGCTATCGAACATATCCCTCTAACTGAAAGAGGAGTTGATTATGATAAGATCCTACTTCAGTGCAAAGCCAAATAGATTTCTGATTTATCTGCCCATAGGCCTCCAGGGTTGAATAATACATTAAGCTTTAAGTCATTTTTATAAAATATTATTTTTTTCTCCAGGCACTTGCTGCGAGTATATAATATTCACATTATTTAATTTATAAAATTTGACTGCATTTATTAACAAGCTTTCTTATTTGACAATTGAAAGTATCAAATACATTTTTATATATATTATATAATTTCTTATTTTATTTAAATATTTTTTTCTTTAATTAAATTAATGTATTATATGTGCTATTTTAGAGACCCCGTGTGATTCTGTTTCCCTAATTGGGAATGCACGTACATCCAGGGCAATTATCGATCGGTATTTAATCAATGGTCTGATAGTTTTTTGCCCTAATAGTAGTTTGCCTGCTGTGCCCCTTGTTAGATTGCCCTTATTTTTGTTAGCCCCTCCTTTCACTAGGATTGATATCTGATGGTAGCCCTTTTTTTGGTTTACTTCAGGTATTTCTTTTAGTTTAGTAGCCCCTTATCCCATCAGTGTGGGCATTTGGAATTTTTAAGATGGCCACTTGCGAAGTACCTCTCTGGGGTCATCCTATGCGCCGCCAGTGGCCTATAGGGCGCATCCGCACAGCATTCTCGTTTTGTCCGCGGTGCAGCGGTGATGTCAGAGGCCGCTGCGCATGGTGTAGCTATAAATATGGGGATTTTTTTCCCGCTGTGTCTGTCGGACACGCCTGTAAGCAGGGGAGAATCAAAATCGCCCCTGGTAGCTTCCTACGCTCGATGCCTGTTAATATTTATGGTGAGTTTCTTTCTGCCTTACACTAGATGTTTATCGGATTTGCCGTAGAGATATTATATTAAGATATCTATTTATTTTTTCCAACTTAATTTTTTATAGATTGCCTTTCAAGGGTGATTGATTAGGATCAGTCTGCTATCCCCTCATCTTGGCTTTAGTAATTACATCAAGTGCAAGGAAATTTTTCGTTCTCTTTGCTATTTGTTTTTCTTAACTTTTTCTTAACTTTCAGCCCGATTTAATTGGGGTGTGAGGATTCTTATCGGAAGCGACGCATCATATTCCCTCATTGATTCAATTATACTTAATCCTTAAAGGTAAATTACATGGAATTCTAATCCATTATCCACATATCTATATAAAAAAAAAATGTAAGGCTGATCCTAGCTCTATGGTTAATCATTCTGTTTTTTTTTTTTTTTTTTTTTTTTTATCACATTTATCTACTCTGCATTCCAAAAATGGGCATCAGCACACGGATGGGCCTCTGTGCACGTATAAATATGTAGCTCTGTTTATTTATTTTTGATAATTATTTTGCAGCTTTGTTTGGTAAGTTTTTATTTTTTTTGTTTTTTTTCCATAATGTAAGAATTTTTTGTAATTTTGAAATTTTGTTCTTTTTGGTTTATTTGAGGATTTTTTCCAATTGATTATGTTTTTGTCTTATTGATTTTCTATTATTGTAATAATATACTTAATTTTGATGATACATATTTATATTATTCATGTATATTTATTAATTTGTTCAATTATATATCTTTTATTGTTCAACAGTCTCCACATACTTTGTCTCCTGAAGAAGCTCTGCCGAGCGAAACATGTTGAGAAAGTGGTAGTAACTGTGCACAAATGTGTTCGCAGTGTAACAATAGATGCTTCTGAGTTACAATGTTGTTTTTATGAATTTGTGTGCTTTTTTTCTGTATGTCTTTTTTACCAAAATATCTTTGTAATTTAAAATAAAAATTATATTTGTATTTTTCTAAATACACTATTCTGGTACTACTATTTATAATGTTATAGACACTTTTAAAGTCCCGAACTCTGTGACCTCTAGTCCTTCTTTTTTTCTAATATAATTTGGGATGTGGTGTCTTGGTTTGACTCCTTTCTTCTAAATTTGATTCCCGAGCATAGAAATCTATTAAATGTATATAAAAAGCATAAAATGAGTGCACAGTTTATCAAAATAACATAAAGAAAAAAGAAAAAACATAGTAATAGACAATAAATCACGAACATGCTCTGATAGAGTCAATTAGCTACACGCATCCTGCTGTTACTACTTGGCCTTGGCTTTTTCTCGCAGCTGGGGCCCCAGACTGCGACTTAGGTTGTGCTTGCAGATTCTGTTGCCCTCCTTTTGTCGGTGTCTTGCCCAGGGTATGCGCAAATCTCTCTAACTTGGCTGCAGCCTGGTTCCTCTTCACACTTTGTTGTGGCTGTGTACTGGAACTGGCGCCATCCTTTTGCGCTGGGTCTTCCCCTCTCTTCCTCGTTATGGCAGAATATTATGGTAGCCCAGCACCTCCTCCCCTATTTGGGTAGGACAACACTTGCAACCCAGAGTTAAGAAAAAAGAAGGGGAGGCAGAGAATAGCACCCAACGATGCAACCACAATAGTCCCGGGGGAATCCCCTCCCCCCAGCTGCAGGTAACTTAATGTCCACCAGATGCCGCTATAGGGCAGGCCAGGTCTCCTCTAACAAATATATTGAAAATGCAGGATCCACCCACGCTTGGCTTTAGGGTCTGTCCACTCGCCCTCCAGCAGCTGCTGCACAGGCCGTGTAAGCTCTCCCCCATTCAATTACTGGCTGGAAGATTCAGGCTTTCCAAGCAGCTTGCAGGTCGCCGGGACCGATGACAGGGGTGCTGGCAGGAACACCAGTGGCTCTGCTCTCTCTCTGATCCCCCAGTGAAGGTCAGGTTCCCCCAGACTGGAGCGGCTATATCACCGCTAGAGTGAGCCGCCAAGCCACTGCTTCTGCATAAGCTTGGAGGAACTCTTCCGGAGCTGTGGCAGAGCTAGGTCATGCATGTCATGCTGATACAGTACTTCTAGTTATGGCCTCCATTGGGTGTTGTGATTCCTTTCACTGGGCACTACTTTACAATTGCATCTTGTAATAATTTGGCAGCCAGCAGTAGGAACCAGAAATGTAAGTATACAACTTATTTTTTCACAGCCTGAATCACATTCAAGGTTTTTTCCGTTGCAAATATTTTTATTATAATAAAAGAGACCACACCTGTAAAATGTTTTCCTGGGTATCTGTCAGGGCTGGGCTCAGCCCTTCCTTCTCTGAGCTGGCCGCTCAGCTGTCGGCTAATTGCCAGCTCCTATCTTTCCACAGTTACTCAGCTGTTGCTGATATCCTGCTCGTCAGTCCTGCCTACTTAAGCCGTCCAGTCCAGAGGAGCTCTGCCTTTGCCTTAGTCAACATCACAAAGAGGCTCTCCTGCATTCCTGTTAAAAGACTTGCTTGGCTGACATCCCTTCTGGCTCCAGATCCTGCTTTCTGTTTTACAACGCTCATCTCCGGCTCCCTGACGTTTGGCTTGTCTGACTATCTATTCCAGTTCCTGAACTCTGACTATGTTTCGACTACGTTTGTTCTATTTACTTTTATTATTAAACATGTGTGATTTAACCTTACTTCTGTCTCAGCCTGATTTCATGGTTTCTGACATGAAGGCCATGAATTCAGAAGATACAGTCAATCCACTTCTTGGTAACATTTTTTCCAGATTGGATGAGCAAGATCACCGGATGGATCAGTTTGCCATGGCGTTACAAATGCTCCTGAGTCACACAGCTCACCTGGAATCTCCAACTGTGGCTGCTCTGGTACAATCTGGCAGGCCGTCCCTGCTGCTGCCCCAGTCTCTGTGCAGGCACCCACCTCGCGTATTATCTCTGTAAGAGGTATGTCTGGTTCCGCTCCACTTCCCCAGCGATTTGGGGACAATCCAGTTCAATGTAGAGGGTTTCTCAACCAGGTTGAGATATACTTTGAGATACTGCCCAAGGCATTTCCCACGGACAGAAGCAAAGTAGTTTTCATGATATCTGCTTTCTGAGAGAGCCAGGGCAAACCCTCTATGGGAGATGCAAAAACCTGTTGTCTTGAGTTACCCTGAGTTTGTGGCCTCCTTTAAAAGGGTGTGTGACATTCTCGCATGCTCTGCTTCTGCTGCCAAGTGCCTCATGTCCATCAAACAGAGTACGAGAACTGTTGCTGACTAAGCCATTGTATTCCACAATCTGGCAGCACAGATTGCTTGGAACAATGAGGCCCTCATGGCTGCTTTTTCCCATGGATGAGATAGCAGCCCGAGATATACCCACTGAGCTGGAGAAGGTTATCACGTTTGTCATCCTCACTGACTCCAGACTCAGAGAACGGCTCTATCTTTAAGGAGTGCTTGCAGAAGCCTCCTGTACATTTGCCTCCAATCTTTGCAGTCCCACCCTTGCCTCCCTCACCTCCCATGCCTCCTGGTACCGAGCCGGTCAGTGAAGATGAACCCATGCACTTGGGCTTCACATGTCTCTCTGTGGATGAGAGAACCTTTAGGAGGAGGGAGAGATTGTGCCTTTATTGTGGACAGGCAGGTCACTTTTTGAAGTCTTGTCCTACCCGTCCAGGGAACGCTCAAACCTTGAGGTCCTGTCACAGACAGACCCTAGGAGGCATTGTTTCTTCCCCAGTTATCCAAAAGGATAAGCCCCTGGTTTTGGTCATCCTTTCTTGGGCTGATTCGTCCGTCGAGATACGGGCTCTAATCGACTCTGGGGCTGCAGGACTGTTCATTGATTCTGCCTTTATATCAAAGCACTCGATTCCACTGCAGCTGCGTGACACTCTACTTGCCATTGAGGCTCTTGGAGGGAGACCTCTACAGCCTGCCCATGTGACTCATGAGACTGTTCCATTGCCTATGGCCATAGGGGCTCTTCACCATGAGATAATTCAATACCAAGTTATTTCCTCACATAAGTTTCCACCGGGTATTGGTTATCCTTGGTTACAAAGGCACAACCCCTCTTTTGATTGGCTCCATCCTGAGGTTCTCTCCTGGTCTCCACAATGCAGTAAGACATGCTTACAGAAGGTAGCCAAGGTCCTGTGCACCTCTTCACATTCCTCCCTGCCAGATGAGTACCGCAATTTTAGAGATCTCTTTGACAAAGGTCAAGCTGGTAGTTTGCCTCCAAACCAGCCACATGATTGCGCAATTGACCATCAACCTGGTGCCATACCCCCTCGTGGCCGGATTTACCTTTTGTCGGTCTTTGAGGATAAGGCCATGGAGGAATATGTTGCAGAAGTACTTTCTCGAGGTTTCATCCGCAAATCTTCATACCCTGCTGGTGCTGGTTTCTTCTTCGTGAAGAAGAAGTGTAGTGAACTGAGACCTTGTATGGATTATAGGGGTCTCAATTGTCTCACGATTAAGAATGCCTATCCAATTCCATTGATTACTGAGTTTTTTGACCGCCTCAAGGGAGCAACGGTTTTCATGAAGTTTGATTTGAGAGGGGCATACAATCTTGTGAGGATTGAGGAGGGCAACGAGTGGAAAACTGCATTTAATATCAGAACAGGCCATTATGAGTACCTCGTAATGCCTTTTGGACTTTGTAACGCAACATCAGTTTTCCAGGAATTCATTAACGATGTCCTCCGAAATTTGTTGAAGTTATGTGTGGTGGTTTATCTTGATAATATCCTCATATTTTCCAAGTGTTTGGACAGCCACCACACAGATGTCTGTCGTGTACTTCAGAAACGAAGAGAGAACAATCTCTATTGTAAATTGGAGAAGTGCGAGTTCCACCGTAAACAGGTTCAATTCATGAGTTATGTCATTTCCACCGCTGGTTTTTGATGGACCCAGAGAATTTTTCAGGAGTCCTACAGTGGCCCTACCCGTGGGTTTACATCCTCTGCAGTGTTTCCTGGGCTTTGGCAACTATTATGGGTAGTTTATTCGTAACTTCTCATCTCTGGTCAAGCCCCTGACTGATATGACCAGAAAGGACGTACAGAGTTGGTCTCCGGAGTCCGTAAAGGCCTTTGAGAGTCTCAAGGCTGCCTTTGTTTCTGCTTCTGTGTTGGCGCATCCTAATCTTACGTTACCTTTTATCCTTGTGGTTGATGCTTCTGAGACTGGAGTTGGTGCCCTTCTGTCTCAACGTCCTACCTCTGAGAGAGCTTTGTATCCTTGTGGCTACTTTTTCAAGAAATTGTCACCTGTGGAGTACAAATACGAGATTGGTGACAGAGAGCTGTTGGCGATCATTTTAGCCCTGAAAGAATGGTGGCATCGCCTCAAAGGTATCAGTGTGCCGGGTCTCATTTTTACTGACCACAAGAATCTCAGATTCTTGTCTGAAGCTAAACACCTCTCTCCCAGAAGGGCACGATGGGCTCTTTTCTTGTCAAGTTTCAATTACATTGTCTCATTCTTACCTGGTACTAAGATTGTAAGGGCTGACGTCTTGTCACAATATTTTTCCTCCACTCCCAAGTTGGAGTCGGTTCCAGTTCCTGTGATTCCTCCTGATTGTATTCTGGCTACGTTTTGCACCAGTCTCACTTCTCCTCTGGGTGACAAAATTCTTGCTGCTCAGGTCCATGCTCCTCCTGAGAAAGCTTATGACCGCTGCTTTGTCCCAGAGAGTCTCCGTACTGCCGTGCTCCAGACTTACCATTCTCCCAAGGCAGCTGGCCACCCTGGGAAGAATCAACTAGTTTGGGCCATTTCCCAACAATTCTGGTGGCCTAGTCTACGTGCTGATGTATCTGACTTCGTAGCTGCCTGTTCTGTGTGTGCTCCAGGTAACACTCCACGACACCTTCCAGTGGGCCTTCTACAACCCATTCCCAATGGAGAGAGACCCTGGACTACCACTGTCTATGGATTCATTCATTTACTCAACTCCCAAGGCAACACTTCCTTTTAATATGCGTATTTCAAATGTATTTCATGTCTCCTTATTAAAACCTTTAGTCTGCAACCACTTTACCACCTCGGTGCCACTTCCTCACCCTGTACAGGTTGAGTTGTTGACTCCTGTAGGTTCCGTGGGTACATACAGTACCTGGTGCATTGGAAAGGGTACGGTCCGGAGGAGCGCTCTTGGGTCTCATCCTCGGATGTTAATACCCCTGTCCTCCTCTGGGATTTCCATAGACGTTTTCCCCTCAAACATGGTGGTCCTCCAAGGGGGAGGGGTCGTTGAGGAGGGGGTACTGTCAGGGCTGGGCTCAGCTGTTCCTTCTCTGAGCTGGCCGCTCAGCTGTCAGCTAATTGCCATCTCTTATCTCTCCACAGTTACTCAGATGTTGCTGATATCCTGCTCGTCAGTCCTGCCTAGTTAAGCCGCCCAGTCCAGAGGAGCTCTGTTTTCACCTTAGTCAACATCACAGAGACGCTCTCCTGAATTGCTGTTAAAAGACTTGCTTGGCTGACATCCCTTCTGGCTCCAGATCCTGTTTGCAGTTTTAGTACGCTCAAACTTAGTCAAAACATAGCCAGAGTTCAGGAACCGGATTAGATAGTCAGACAAGCCAAATGTCAGGGAGCCAGCCCCACACTTACCCCATCCAGGTTGTGGCTTCAGCGGCTTCCCCCCAAGCATCTCCTCCCACATCCCGACCAATCTGGACTTAGGACTCGTGGCCAATCGGATCTTAGGGAGGAGAAACAGAAAGACCTTAGCAAATATTGTTTGCTAATGCCACACAACTAGGCGGGCCCATGATGCAGTGCTCTGTGCCCCAAGCCAACCCTTTTTGAAGCCAATTGGAGCCTCAGACTCTAATCATGTGCTTTGAAAAAAAAAACATTGGAATCCATGCAGCTGGCACCCTGCATGTCGAATAGGCATGGGAGCATGGATTGGGGGGGCGGCAACTCTGCGTCCTGCATGAGCGGCTGCCAAAATTATAGGAGAATCTATAGGTTGTGGTTGAAATGTAAAACTACTCTGGGTATAAGTGTGCTTGGAGGTTAAAAGGACAAGTTGCCAACTCTACATCTAATAATATATGTAACTCTCTTTTATTTATCTGATCCACCAATAACATTTTTTTTTATGTTAGTACATTAGGTGGTTCATGAGGTTCTACTGTTTGATAGAATATCACATAAAAGTTTTATAAAAGGCAAGTTTCCAGTTATCATTGTTAGTAACCATTGCAAAATGATGAATTAATGAAACAATCCATTTCCTTGTCATCAGCAATTTTCAGCAAATTTTAATGAGCTTGTAAACATCAGTAAGAACTTGTATATTCTACTGAGTACACATTAATGTGGTCAATACACAGCTGTCTCCCCTTGTGGAATTACATTCTTGTTGCCATGTAGGACCAATCCTATGGAGGATTTACCAGACTGTCTATAAAACGGGATCTTTACATCAGCTGGTGGCTCATTGAAATGAAAGGAAACACTGCCTATCATCCTTACCGTCAGATTGCTACCTGTCTTTGATATGCTCCTTCCAAATAGATATTGTATACAGCATCAAATAATATTTCCTTGACTGTTGAAGAGAAAATGAGATAATGGAGAACATTTCTATGACTGGCACTTTATTCCTCATGGGCCTTGCAGAGCTTGGAAATGTTAAGTATTTATATTCCTTCATAACTCTAGTCATCTATGTTTCAGTCATGGTGTTGTGTTTGACGATTGTGGTTGTCACCTGGACAGAGGAAGCCCTTCATGAACCCATGTACATTTTCATCTCCAACCTCATGTTTACTGACATGTATGGAAGCTCGGCCTTGATGCCCAAGCTGATCATTGACTTGATGACGGGGTGCATGACAATTCCATTCTCACAATGCTTGGCTCAGGGCTTCTTTCTCCAGAGTTTTTCATCTGTGGAGATTTTTACTTTCACTGCCATGGCATATGATCGTTACTTGGCCGTTGGCCACCCATTGAGGTACCCCATGTTGATGACCAACAGGAAAGCTTTTAAAATTCTAGTGGAGATATGGATTTATGTTTATGTAGGTATATGTGCAGTTGTGGTCATTACTTCAAGACAAACTCTGTGCGGTGTACACATCAACAGCGTGTTTTGTGAAACCATTACCCTTACGTACTTGGCTTGTGGTGACACCACTCTTGGAATAGCCTTTGGGTTTACATGGACTATGATTATGCTGGTTGGTTGTGTGTGTGTTGTAATTTACTGCTATATAAGAACATTTCTTGTCTGTCTTAAAATATCTGAAGATGCGTGCCAAAAGGCCATCCACACCTTAGTGACCCATATCATTGCCTTCTTCACATTTTTGGCTTCAGCATTATTTATAACTTTTAGATACAGGCTCAAAGGTGAATCCCTCTCTTTGATCTCCCACTATATAACATCTGTCACCGGGGCTGTATCTTTTACCTTAAACCCAATAATCTATGGAATCAGGACAGAAGCACTTCGAGTGAAAATTATTCACAGGCTGAAGAAAAGTAAAACTTTTTTCGGAAGCAGGACAAGAAAATAGACAGCCAGAAAAGAAAAAAAAAAAACAAATGCAGATTATTACACTGGGCAAGTTTATTAATATATAAAGATGTGTCATGATTCAAGAAAATACTCTGCAGTCCAGAAGTATCATTAAAGTGTATGTACTGTATCACTACTACTTTTCTTTTAAGGTGGAACTATAGACAAAATCAAAAATGACATATATGATGACGTCTGTAACCAGCATTAACACAACAGTCTTTGTTTGTTTTTTTCTGAGTTCCCTTGTAAGATAGTTTTTTTTTTACCTGTTGATCCTGCCAGTAAGACTATCATTTACCAATTTAATGTAACAGACCAAGGTGCCCAGCAAATGTGACAGTTAAAGGTTTGAGAGAAACCATTTACCATTGACGGGGCTTCTTATAATGTTCAGCTTTTATTAATTTATGTAAAACCAGGGCTTTTTTTCAGCTGGTGGAACTTGGTGGAACTCAGTAAACACAGAAGTCTGGCTTCTGTGTTTACAAGTAACACCTTGTCTACCAATGGCTCCCACAGATCAGATCTCCTATGTTTACAAGTGACAGCTTGTCCACCAATGGCTCCCACAGATCAGATCTCATGAGCGGCTCCCATTGAGTGCAGGATTGGGACAAGGGAGATGTAGGTGCCCGGGGTGCAGTGTGGATGCTGACACCCTCACTTCATGATCTCCCTACAAGTGAGTGAGGTAGTGCCAACTACAGTGTGCAGGGAGGTATTAGAGCCAACTGGGTACTTCTGCTTAATACAGCAACAAAAGTAAGACATGTGGAAGATGGCAGATCTTTTAAGGTTGGGGGGGGGGGGTGACATGCAGATGTCAGAGCTGAAGAGAGTTGAAAGTGAGATGTAGATGGGGGATGCAGAGGTAAACACTTTGGAAGAAGGCTTAACTCTTCCCATTCTGTATGCAGTGCACCCCTGAACTCTGCACGTAGAACACTCCTGAACTCTGCATGTAGCGCACTCCTGAACTCTGCACATAGTGCACCCCTGAACTCTGCACGTATGGCACCCCTGAACTCTGCACGTAGTGCACCCCTGAACTCTGCACGTATGGCACCCCTGAACTCTGCACGTAGTGCACCCCTGAACTCTGCACGTAGTGCAACCCTGAATTCTGCACGTAGTGCACCCCTGAACTCTGCACGTAGTGCACCCCTGAACTCTGCACGTAGTGCACCCCTGAACTCTGCACGTAGTGCACTCCTGAACTCTGCACGTAGTGCACCCCTGAACTCTGCACGTAGTGCACCCCTGAACTCTGCACGTAGTGCAACCCTGAATTCTGCACGTAGCTCACCCCTGAACTCTGCACTCTGTACATAATGCACTCCTGACATTTAATGCCCCTTTAAGACCCTCCCACTGTTAGTGAAATTTGATCACACCCAGTATTTGATGCGATGTAGAGGGTGTGTGTGGGGGTCGGGGGGTGGTTTGGGAGGGTCATGGTTGCATTCCTGCCCCTATTTTCTGAGGAAAAAAGCCCTGTGTACAACCTTTATCCTAAAAGAAAAAAAAAAGTTGCACTACCTTGGCCTCTCTCAGCCTCCCAGTGGATTCTTTGAAAACATTTGGTTTCAGGGTCCACCTGGTAAAATTTATTTGTCAGGGGTTAATGGGAGGAATTGCCCTTACAGGCACCTAATTAGGTTGTTGCTGTCATGCTACTGGCTCTGCCAAGTAATGTTGGACCCAGAAATATGCAAGCACCATCTGATGGGAGGTCAATTAGGCACAGTGCAAGGAACCCTCTGGAGTAACCCTAGGTCTCTACTAAACTCTGGATGAGAATGGTTGATTTAAGGGCTTAAAAAGTGTTAGCTGGAATTTGGCTTTCCTTTGTTTGTCACTTATACAGAGTCCATCTAAATCAGGGGTCTCAATCTGAAGGCCCTCCAGCTGTTGCGAAACTGCAAGTCCCATGAGGCATTGCAAGGCTGACAGTTACAAGCATGACTTCCTTGGGCAGAGGCATGATGGGACATGTAGTTTTGCAACAGCTGGAGGGCCGCCAGTTTGAGATCCCTGATCTAAATGTACTAGTCCTTCTAACACTACCCTCTCCACAGGTTGACAATGCTGCTGTCCAAGGGAGCCTACTGTGCTCCTCCATACATACAGTGAACGAGTAAGTGTAGCCACCCCAAGGCAGGACGCATATCACTGGCAGGATTATGAGGTCAAAACAAAAAAAAAAAGCTGGAAAAAAGAAAACCAATACACCTAAAGCCCCATACACACTATCAGATTTTCTGCTGATTTTTTCCTTCAGATTTACCAAAACCATGTAGTGGAAGGGCCTACAAATTGAAACTCCTAAGGTTTGACCTCATATTATATGGTTTTGGTAAATTTGAAGGAAAAAATCAGCAGAAAATCTGATGGTGTGTATGGGGCTTTTGACATCGAAGGACTAGTAAGCTGCAATATATTACACTTTCTTGGGGTTTTAGATATGCTTACAGCTCTAGATGGAGTAGTGAGGGATTAGAACTCCTTTCAAGTTTTTATAGCTGAGGAAAGTGGGAAACAGTGTTGGATCCATAAGGTTATCTTATTGGTATTGCTAATATTAAGGTATTACTGTTACTGTAAATAATTTGGTAAAAGGACAATCAGCTTCTACACCCCAAATGATCCCCAAGGTCTCCTCTGCTTGTAATGTAATGTAACAAAAGTTAAAATTGAAGTGCCACTCCATTGCTAAGAGGTATAGGCTGGGTTCACAATTAATAGTGCTGTGGCTCCCAGCAGGGGTCCTGTGTGTCCCCGTTAGAGATGTGAAGGCCCAGAAAAAAAATGGAAAAATTTGGAAAAAAAACTTTTTTTTCCTGTTTTTTTCCTGTTTTTTTCCTGTTTTTTTCCTGAAGGCTTTTTTGTTTTTTTTCTCAAAAAATTGGAAAAATTGAAAAAAGAAAAAAAAAAAAATTGTGGAATATTTTATTTTAACATGATGAATACAATATTTTAAGACAGGGTGTTCAAATATTTTCCAAATCATTTCCAAAAGAAATGTATGATATCGGATTATTCTAATTTCTGTGCACTGAGTGAGGACAAGCAAGTCCTAGGTAACAAACTGAACCCTCCAATGCAAGAACAGTATGCATTTCTTCCTTTAGGAGGTTCTGTGCTGCTATTATAACAAGAAAAAACTTTCAGTTTTGCTTTTGCATGTAAGGCCGCGTACACACGGGCGGACTGTTCGCCCAACCTTGTCCGCTGAACAGTGTTTGGGCGGACAGTCCGCTCGTGTGTGGGCTTTCAGCGGACAGTTTCAGCGGACAGTTTCAGCGGACAGTTGGACGGACAAGGTTTTTCGGAAATTCCGAAAAACTGTCAGCTGAAACCTTGTTTGAGCGAACAGTCCGCCCGTGTGTAGGCTTGTTTGACAAACTAAGTTCCGCGCATGCTCAGAAAGGATTTACACGCCGAAAGTTATAATGCAGTGTATAGGACGTCGTATTTTTCGTCCCGACGTACGGCACATTCACGTCATCACGCACGGTTTCAGCGGACTGTTCGTACGTCGTGTGTGGCCATGTCCGTCCATGCTAATTTTGAGCGGACTGTTTGCCGAAACTGTTGGACGGACAAAGTTGGGCGAATAGTCCGCGTGTGTGTACGCGGCCTTAGTGGGTGTGTTTGGTTTGTTCTGTCCTCTTCACTAGGCCTCAAAAGCATTGGAAGAGCCACAAAAAGGATCTGAAAGTATATACTTAATTTAAAAAAGGTAAGAGTTTACATTTATCTGATTCTGAATCCAGAAAACTGAATCATTTAGCTACATTAGTTTATCTTCATAAACTTTTGTGTAAATAATAATTTAATTACCAGTAATATGGTTCTTCCCCCACCCCCATAGATTAGTGTCTTCTTTTTCAAAGTAGTCATTTTTTTCTTGTATTTATTTCCTACTCCCCTCAGAAAAATGGTGAGACCAACTTCTAGCAAATGGAGGCATTTTCACATTACAAGTTCTCCTGAAAAGAAAAATGTAATTTTCAAATATTGTCAGATGAAATATGCATTTTCAAATTCTATCAGGATGACAAAACACATTCTTGTATGTAACAAGTGTCCTGTAGATATTAAAAAAATCCTTCATGGATCGAAGTGAAGAGGACAACAATGATGACAATGCACATCGTTTTCCTCAACGTTCTCGTAACAGAATGACTTTCAATCTTAAAAAGACAAAAAAAAGTGCTAATGTAGCATTTTTTTCAATTTTTTCCCCCAAAAAAACTGAAAAAAATGGGTTTTTTTCCGAGCTTCAAAATTTCCAGAAATTTTACATCTTAAGTCCCCCATTCACCGTTTCAGGTTTGGAGGGGCGGCACAAATTTTTGCTGAATTCAGACCTGAAACAGACCAAAAGACGCACAGGGCTCCAGTGCAAATTTGATATTTTTAGGATTGTCCCCCTGACTTTTATTGAAATAAAGTTGTATCTGGGCCTCTTAGCAGTGATGTGGAATTTCAATTTCCTATTTTGTTCGGTTTTTATTGCTGTCTGTGTTCTGGTTATGGATAGTCACCCTCTCTTTGATGGAAAATCCAACATTTTAAAGTTGTCACCAGAACAAGGGGTGAGGGTAAATCTTTTAATGGCGCCACTTGCTCTGGTAAGTGAAAGAAAATCTCCTCTAGGGAACACAGACAGAAAAAAATAAACTGACCGGACATTTAACCTTTCCCTGCTCTAGACAAGCCTAACCCCTTTCAGGCTGAGCATACGCGAATATACGGCCTCATTGGACGGCTTTTTTTCCGTGGGGCTACATATTTGGGTATCTCCCTTCGTGTGCTGGGAACACGTTGCATGGCGCGCTCCCAGAGACCAGGGTCTCAGTAGGAGCCCTGGGGCCCTGTAACTAACGATCGGGACCCGGAACTTACGAATCCGGCTCACCTGATTGCTGTGATAGCCTCTGATTGGCTATCACAGTGAATAGTTACTGGGAAGCCCGCCCCAGTGTTTTCTCTTTCTGTGAATGGAGGAGAGAGATGGGAAGCCCACCCCAGTGTATCTCTCTCCTCCATTCACAGAAAGAGAAAACACTGGGGCGGGCTTCCCAGTGACTATTCACTGTGATAGCCAATCAGAGGCTATCACAGCAATCAGGTGAGCCGCATTCGGGGGAAATAAATGATAAATCCCCATACACACTATCAGTTTTTCTGCAGATTTTTTTCCTTCGGGTTTACCAAAACCATATAATATGAGGTCAAACCTTAGGAGTTTCAATTTGTATGCAATCAAGGCAGGCCCTTGTACTACATGGTTTTGGTAAATCTGAAGAAAAAAAATCAACAGAAAATCTGATAGTGTGTATGGGGCATAATAATAGAAGAATAAAATACAAAAAAAATACCTAGATCAAGGTTTGATCTAGGTCAGCGCCAGGGTTGTGTTTGGGTCAAAGTCAGGATCAAAGTCAGGATCAAAGTCAGGGTCAGGATTTTTTTTTTAATTAGTATCAGTGTGTTTTAGGTAGGATAAAAAAAGAAAAAGAAAAATGCACACTATTGTTTCTGGGCTGAACTACGGGTACAAACAACATAGAACATAAATATATGTGGTATCGCTGAGATCGTCAGGAGCAGGAAAATTTATATTGGGTTGTTCTTTGGTGGTAGGTTTTGGTAGTAGCAATAAATATACAGCTAAATAAAAAAAAAAAAAAAAGAAAGATTTTTTTATTTTCTAATATATTGGGTCAGTTTTCCTTTGATAATGGAAAAAAATCAGGAGATGTCCATTACCATTTACCACCAAATGAAAGACCAATTTGTCCTGAAAAAAAATGCGGTATAATCCACCTATATTCACAAAGTAGTTGTGATGATATGTACCGTATTACTAACACATGTCAAAGTTGCAAAATAGTGCTTAGGCATTAACATTTGTTTTACCCTTGGGCGCGAAGGGGTTAAAAATGTTTTTGGCTGTGCAAATACTTTAAAGTGTATCTAAATAAAAAAATTAAAAAAATACATAAAAAGTAATGTATTGCACCTGTCCTTAGATGTGGGTGTCGCATTTGTTTTCTTTTTTTTTTTGGCCTTGTTTTTCATTTTTGTTACCTGTGACTCGGCCTCAAAGCCCTTCTACACACAGGATCTGAAAAAAAAATTATTGTTGCTCTACATAAAGATGGCCTAGGCCAGTGATGGCGAACCTTGGCACCCCAGATGTTTTGGAACTACATTTCCCATGATGGTCATGCACTCAGCAGTGTAGTTGAGCATCATGGGAAATGTAGTGCCAAAACATCTGGGGTGCCAAGGTTCGCCATCACTGGCCTAGGCTATAAGAAGGTTGCCAAGACACTGAAACTGAGCTGCAGCATGGTGGTCAAGACCACACAGCAGTCTAAGCCCTTGTACACGCGGTCAGACATTCAGACGGAAAATGTCAGATCGGACCGTGTTGTCGGCTAATCCGACCTCGTGTGGGCTCCATTGGACTGTTTCCGTCGGAATATCCGACCAACAAAGTTTTAGAGCTGGGCTATAATATTTTCCGACAACATGATCCAATCGGACTTTGTCCGATCGTTTGTAGAGAATTCCGATCGGACAAAGTGGCACGCATGCCCAGATCAAATTACTAGACGAAAGCTATTGGTTACTAGCCTGAACGTAGTCCCGTCGTAACGAAATAACGTCATCACGTTCTGAACGATCGGATTTTCTGACAACTTTGTCCGACCGTGTGTATGCAACACCAGTTTCGGACAAAATCCGACGGATTTGGTTGTTGGAATGTCCGACCGTGTGTACAAGGGCTAATACATTTCTTGTCTAAGCCCTTGTACGGACGGTCGGACATTCCGACCACCGAAACTGGTGTTGCATACACACGGTCGGACAAAGTTGTCAGAAAATCCGATCGTTTGGAACGTGATGACGTTCGTTCGTTGCGATGGGACTACGTTTAGACTAGTAGCCAATAGCTTTGGTCTCATAATTTGATCTGAGCATGCGTGACACTTTGTCCGATTGTAATTCTCTACAAACTATTGGACAAAGTCCGATCGGATCATGTTGTCGTAAAATGTTATATCCAGCTTTCAAACTTTGTTGGTCGGACATTCTGACGGAAAAATTCAGATGGCGCCCACACACGGTCGGATTATCCGACAACACGGTCCGATCGGACATTTCTGGAATGTCCGACCGTGTGTACAAGGGGTTAGACTTAGGGTGACAACGCTCACTAATTAAAATGTTTCTATGGAGGAGCAGCGTTGTCACACTAGGTCAGTGATGGAGAACCTTGACACCCCAGATGTTTTGGAACTATATTTCCCATGATGCTCAACTACACTGCAGAGTGCATGAGCATCATGGGACATGTAGTTCCAAAACATCTGGGGTGCCAAGGTTCTCCATCACTGCCCTAGGTGGACATGAAGTTTGTTGAAACAATTGATGGCTCGGTATGAATTCCCTGTTAAGTTGTAAGGCTGGCCGCAGGCCAGCCTGGATTTGTAGGAGGAGCCTGAGAGGGCTATTTAAACCCCCTCCTCTGTCAGGGCCAGTGTCGGTGGTATTTCTGGATGGAGGCAGCTGGCGCTCAGGGGGGAGAGGTTGATCAATCTTCCAGGGTGGGGTGATCCCGCTTGCCGTTATTCTGGTTTGGGAGGAGGGGAGGGTGTGATCGCCCCCCAGCTCCTCTCTCTCTCTCTCTCTCTCTCTCTCTCTCTCTCTCTCTCTCTCTCTCTCTCTCTCTCTCTCCCCATGTGTATCGCTTTGTGGGCGGTATTGTTTTTTGCTCCTTTCTCTCCCTGCCCGCCCTCTCCCCATGTACATGGTCGCCTGGTGAGGGGAGGTGGTGGTAGGCGGCGCCGACGGCTCCCCTCCTCTCCACTCAGGTACTGAGCGCCCGCTGTTTCTCCTCGTTGGGGGGGGGGGGGTGTTCGGCCGCGCCGGCTCCCCCTCCCCCCTCACGTATGCAGAGCGGCCGCCGATTCTCCAGGTGAGGGGAGGTGGAGGTAGTCGGCTGCCGCCGGCCCCCCCTCTCCCCTCGGGGGTACGTAGCGCCCGCCGTTGCTGCTCGTGGGGGGGAGGGGGAGGCTCCCCCTCCCCCCCTCACATACAGGGTGCCCGCCGGTTCCTCTGGCGAGGGGAGGGGGAGGTATTCGGCCGCGCCGGCTCCCCCTCCCCCCCCCCCCTCACATATCTGTCAGCGATGGAAGAGGAGCAAATCCAGTCAAATGTCTAAGACATAAGAAGTTGGGGCACATCGCTGAGAACATGTGCCTCCTTGTACATAGGACGCCTCACACCCAGCGTCCCCCCTGCCTGCACTCTGCTCTAAGCTTCCAGAGAGGGGAGGGGGGTAACCCCCCTTTTACTGCTTATCAGCGATCATTCGGGGGGAGGGTTAGCTCCTTCCCTGCTACCAAATCATTGCAGGGAGGTTAACCCCTTACATATTATAAATAATGATTGGGGGGTTAAGGAATGAAGGTGTTAACTCCTTGTCTGCTGGAAGTAAGGCGCATGTGGGGGGGTTTGACCTCTTTCATGGTAACTAACACTTTCATAGTCTATACTTATACACTTTAGGCTGTGTATGCGGGCCCTTCAACACTATGTATGATGCATACATTTCATGTGTCATATATATACTGTGTCCATGAGTTGTATGTTATATAGTCTGTTTGAAAATTCTGATGTGGATTTGGCTCATGTCCTTGGGTACATTTTGTGCTTTGTATCCTTAATGCATTCTCTGTACACAGTATCTCCTGTGTGCACCGTAAATGCTATGTGCTCATCAGAGTTCTGTGCGGGGTGTCTTTTGGGTTGTCTGCACTGTGTGCTGAGATACGACTTATTCCCATTCCTTTCGCTTTCTGGGAGTGGGCTCCAGTAGGGAACAGGAAGGTACATCATATATTTAAATATAAAAATGGGAGGACAGTATTTGATCATAATAACTGTTCTGCAGGCTTAAACTTCAAGTGTAACCATATCATCTATTGTTGGCTAAAGTCATTCAAAGGGCACTCAGAGCAATTTCACACATCCAACAACACTCCTGAGCTCCACATGGTGGGCCTCCTGAGCTCCACGTGATGGGTCTCCCCCCCCCCCCCCCCTGAGCTCCACGTGATGGGTCTCTCCCCCCCCCCCTGAGCTCCACATGGTGGGCCTCCTGAGCTCCACGTGATGGGTCTCCCCCCCCCCCCTGAGCTCCACGTGGTGGGCCTCCTGAGCTCCACGTGATGGGTCTCTCCCCCCCCCCCCTGAGCTCCACATGGTGGGCCTCCTTAGCTCCACGTAATGGGTCTCTCCCCCCCCCCCCCCCCTGAGCTCCACATGGTGGGCCTCCTGAGCTCCACGTAATGGGTCTCCCCTCCCCCCCCTGAGCTCCACATGGTGGGCCTCCTGAGCTCCACATGGTGGGTCCCCCCCCCTCCTGAGCTCCACGTGGTGGGTCCCCCCTCCTCTGCCTGTGCTCCACGTGGTGGGTTTCCTCCTCCCCACCCGCTTGAGCTCCACGCGGCGGGTCTCCTCACCCGCCTGAGCTCCTCGTGGCGGGTCTCCTCACCCGCCTGAGCTCCACGTGGCGGGTCTCCCAACCCGCCTGAGCTCCACGTGGCGGGTCTCCCCCCCCCCCCCTGTCTGAGCTCCACGTGACATTCCTGTCACAGCGCTCAGTCTAGCATTTCCGTCACGGCGTTATGTCCAGCTTTTCCGTCACAGCGTTCTGTGCGGCATTTCTGTCGCAGCATTCTGTGCGGCATTTCTGTCGCAACGTTCTGTGCAGCATTTCTGTCGCAGCGTTCTGTGCAGCATTTCTGTCACAGCGTTCTGTGCGGCATTTCCGTCACAGCGTTCTGTGCGGCATTTCCGTCACAGCGTTGTGCTGCATTTCCGTCACAGCGTTGTGCTGCATTTCCGTCACAGCGTTGTGCTGCATTTCCGTCACAGCGTTTTGCTGCATTTCCGTCACAGCGTTTTGCTGCATTTCTGTCACAGCGTTTTGCTGCATTTCCGTCACAGCGTTCTGTGCGGCATTTCTGTCACAGCGTTCTGTGCGGCATTTCTGTCACAGCGTTCTGTGCGGCATTTCTGTCACAGCGTTCTGTGCGGCATTTCTGTCACAGCGTTCTGTGCAGCATCTCCTGTTAGTTTTTCAGTCATAGCATTCTGTCCAACATGTCTGGCATAGCGTTTTTGCCCCTGGATGCCTGTCATAGCATTCTGCCCCGGCATGTCTGTTGTGGCTTTCTGCCCCAGGACTTCTGTTTTCTAGTGCATTGACTGCTATGTATGAGTGGAGCCAGTGACGTTACCCGTTTGGAGCCTTTGTGAACACAGCTGGCAGGGAAGCCGGTGTGGGGAAAGCCTCCTTCCAGCTGATTATTTGAATGCGCTACTTGGCAGTCATGGTTATGTGAGTGAATTGTTGTGTGTGTAGCACGCAGGTGGTGTTCTGAACCAGGATTTCTGTCATGGCGTTTCTGAACCAGGATTTCTGTCGTGGCGTTTCTGAACCAGGATTTCTGTCGTGGCGTTCTGAACCAGTATTTCTGTCATGGCGTTTCTGAACCAGGATTTCTGTCGTGGCGTTTCTGAACCAGGATTTCTGTCGTGGCGTTCTGAACCAGGATTTCTGTCATGGCGTTCTGAACCAGGATTTCTGTCTTTGCATTTCTGTCTCTGCATTCAGTCTCAGTGTGTTTTCGGGCTTTGCATTACTGGCCAGGATTCTGCTGTTGCTTCGCTGTCTCAGTTATTCTGTTATAGCATTTCTGCCCCAGGATTTCTGGCATTTCATTTATGCCTCAGCGTTTCAGTCTTGGTTATTGCTGTCATTGCGTTCTGCCACTACGTTTCTGCTTCAGCATTAAGTTTCAGCGTTTCCTGGCATGGTGTTTTTCATCATGGCATGCTGTGTTTCTCATCATGGCATGCTGTGTTTCTGTCTCAGCGTTTTCTGTCTCAGCGTTTTCTGTCTCAGCGTTTTCTGTCTCAGCGTTTTCTGTCTCAGCGTTGTCTGTCTTTGTGTTGCTGCCGGCATGCCTGTCATGGTATTTCAGACTTGGTGTTCAAGTCTCAGAGTTTCTCAGAGGGGCGTTGTTCACTCAGGGCATACTCTGGTAGTCATTTGTCTTGTTGATTGTCATGTCCCATCGTGTCTGTGTCATGTTTGTACCTGGGTTAGGTAGTTAGGGCTCACACTTCAGGATCTGTCACGTCTATAGATCCATACAGGCTGAGGTTTCGTTATTAATTGGTTGTTGTCCACAATCTTCTCGCCCGTATACCATACGTCATACGTTGCATGTTCATTCACCACATCTATACGACTACTCACCATTCCCTATGGGTACACTAGCCCTGAGTTTTCAGTAATTACCTGTCTCTGCACTGCAGGTTACTCGGGCTCACTTACCACTCACAGGTGGGTGGGGGGGGTCCGTCTGTCAGGTTCTTTTACGCACAGTGGTCTGGACTTTTCTGCTCATGTTTCATTCTTAGTTAGGCAGGGGGTATTATTGTTCTCATGTCTGGTTGTCTGTCATTTCTCTAGTTTGTGTTTCAGGTTGGGCCGTCTTGGCATCCGATATCATCCATGCTTGTATCACTTCCTTCAGCCCGGCCGTTGTTTGGGGGCTAGTTGATTGGTGCTGATGTCTTTTCACCACTGGGCTCACCCTTGGGTCAGAAGCAATCGGAAAATTTTCCGTCAGTTGATGTCTTGTTGTGTTGAGACCCTGGTTACTGCCAGGGATGTATAGTCTCTCTCAGGATGTTTGGTAAGCCACGTCCCCGTGACGGTCCTTGGGGGGGTAGGTTGGGCAGATGTCATAATGGTTTTGGATTCCACTCTTGGCTCTGATCTTGTTTGAACTTATTGCCTGGAGTTCCACTTAGGGACATCAGTCCAGTCGTCTTTTCCGATCCCCAGCTTGTTCCAAGCAGGGGGGGCTTGGGTATGTCTGTATCATGCCATGGGGACTATTTCCCCGGGAGGGAGTCTGGCCCTCCTTGGTTCAGGATTCTGTCCCAGCTGTTGGGTTCAGGCTGTAGCATGACCCGATCGTATCCGGTGGGACCTGGGTCCTGCGTCCGGTATGGTTTCTCCTGGTTGACAGTATTATTGCCATGGTGCATGGGCCTTATCCGCTTACTCCGTCACATCCATCAGGTTTCCAGCTTTTCGCACTCCTGCTAGTGGTCTTTTTTTTTGCCACTCACCCTCTTGGGGGGGTATGACTCTGGACTATTTCACTGGAGTTCATTGGGGTATTTCGCCATCTTTTGCAGGGGTTTCATCGGGCCAGGCCTTGTTCCTTTCCCCTCTCGTATTCTCCCATTTCACAAGCAGTTCATTCTCGGGTCTGGGTGTCACGGGCATCCGGCTAAATTCAATCTTTCAGGGGTTGTTCAGTTGGGTTCAGGGTAATGTCACAGGTTCGATAGGGGGTTCCTTCTCATCGCCAGGTCAGGAGTCGGTGTGTTCTTTGCCATTGCGAACACTTTCCGGGTACTTGCGGGATACGTACTGCTGCCGTCCGGGAGCACACCTTTATCCGTGATTGTTCATTACCTTCCCTTCTTCACCTAAATTTTGTGTCTTTTTGCCCTCTTCTCAGGCATACTGACCAGCTAGGCCAAGGCACACCTCAGGCCTTGGTTCTTAGGAGTATCACTTTTCCCGCTTGAAGACTCTGACTACAAGTTGTAAGGCTGGCCGCAGGCCAGCCTGGATTTGTAGGAGGAGCCTGAGAGGGCTATTTAAACCCCCTCCTCTGTCAGGGCCAGTGTCGGTGGTATTTCTGGATTCCCACCCACCCGTTCCCCAGTTTCATACATTCTCATAGTATTTTGTTCTTATTCTTACATTCAGGGTATGCCCTCTTCTCAGGCATACTGACCAGCTAGGCCAAGGCACACCTCAGGCCTTGGTTCTTAGGAGTATCACTTTTCCCTCTTGAAGACTCTGACTACAATTGTAATTATTTACGAGGTTTGGTATTGGTGTTTTTAATATTGTTGGTTTAATTTGTAATGTAATGTTTGGTATTTCCAATAAAGCATTTTTTCATTGTATTATTTTTATGGTGCAGACTTTCTTTGGAGGGAGGTTTGCTTTTTCTTTTTCTTATCAAAATTTAAAGATAGGACTCATTTCTTCTTCCCTTCTCTCTTCAGACATGATTTACTATCTGGCAGAAAGGCTCATTCTCATGGGGTAGGACAGAGAGCATTTAAAGAAAATTGTAAGCTGTCCTAAAAAGTTTTTGTGTGAATTAACCCATGACACAAAACAGAGGCATTTAACCAGTTAAAGTCCACTTCATTTCAATTTTACTGCTACAGGGAAGCTCTCCTGTGCAGAATCATGTATACAGTGCCTTGAAAAAGTATTCATACCCTTGAAATTCTTCCACAACCAAAAACGTAAATGTATTTTATTGGGATTTTATGTGATAGACCAACACAAAGTGGCACATAATTGAGAAGTGGAAGGAAAATGATAAAGGGTTTTCATTTTTTTTACAAATAAATGTGTGAAAAGTGTGGGGGGTACATTTGTATGGCGCCCCCCGAAGTCAATACTTTGTAGAACCGCCTTTCACTGCAATTACAGCTGCATGTCTTTTTGGGGATTTCTCTACCAGCTTTGCACATCTAGAGAGGGACATTTCTGCCCATTCTTCCTTGCAAAATAGCTCAAGCTCTGTCAGATTGGATGGAGAGCGTCTGTGAACAGCAATTTTCTTGCCACAGATTCTCAATTGGATTTAGGTCTGGACTGTGACTGGGCCATTCTAACACATGAATATGCTTTGATCTAAACCAGTGATTCTCAACCAGGGTTCTGTGGAACACTAGGGTTCCTCCAGAGGTTGCTAGGGGTTCCTTCAGCATTGGGCCATTTCTGCCTCTCAGATAAGTTCCCACTGACACCATTGATCTTTTTAACTATCTGTAAGGGGGTAATACTTCCCAATGACCACAATTGTAAGGACCATTCTTCCCACTGACCATCACACTAATGTATCATGAGTTGTAGATTTCTCATTTTTAGCAGGGGTTCCCCGAGACCTATTTCAAGGGTTCCTCTGTGTTGAAAAGGTTGAGAAAGGCTGTTCTAAACCATACAGCTCTGGCTGTATGTTTCAGGTCGTTGTCGAACTTGAAGGTGAACCTCCGCCCCAGTCTCAAGTCTTTTACAGACTCTAACAGGTTTTATTCTAATGCCACATACACATGACTGGTTTTTCCATCGGAATAAACTCTGAAGGTTTTTCCGACGTAGTTCCGATGGAATTCCTCTGAAGCTGACTTGCGTACACCCGATCACACCAAAGTCTGATCATCAAGAATGCGGTGATGTACAACATGTATGATGGGACTAGAAAAAGGAAGTTCAATAGCCAGGAGCCAATAGCTTCCGTCTCGTACTTGCTTCAGAGCATGCATTGTTTTTGGTCTGTCAGAACAGCATACAGACGAGCAGTTTTCCCCATATGAATTGGTTCCGTCGTAAATATTTAGAACATGTTCTATTTCTAGGTCCGTCAAAATTTTTGGGAAAAAAAAGTCAGATGAGGCCCACACACGATCGGAATATACAATGAAAAGCATCTGTCTGACTTTTTCTGTCAGACATTCCGCTCGTGTGGTACGCGGCATAAGATTGCCCTCTATTTGGCTCCATCCATCTTCCCATCAACTCTGACCAGCTTCCCTGTCCCTGCTGAAGAAAAGCATCCCCACAACATGATGCTGCCACCACCATGTCTCACGGTGGGGATGGTGTGTTCAGGGTGATGTGCAGTGTTAGTTTTTCGTCACACATAGCGTTTTGCTTTTAGGCCAAAAAGTAAAATTTTTGTCTCATCTGACCAGATCACCTTCTTCCACATGTTTGCTGTGTCCCCCACATGGCTTCTCACAAACTGCAAACAGGACTTCTTATGACTTTCTTTCACCAATGTCTTTCTTCTTGTCACTCTTCCATAAAGGGCAGATTTGTGGAGAGACGACTAATAGTTGTCCTGTGGCCAATTTCCCCCTCCCGAACTGTGGAGCTCTGCAGCTCCTCCAGAGTTACCATGGGCCTGCTTCTCTGATGAATGCTCTCCTTGCCCGGCCGGTCAGTTTAGGTGGACGGCCATGTCTTGGTAGGTTTGCAGTTGTGCCATACTTTTTCCATTTTCAGATGATGGATTGAACAGAGCTCCGTGAGATGTTCAAAGCTTGGGAGATTTATTTTTTTATAACCTAACCCTGCTATGAACTTCTCCACAACTTTATCCCTGACCTGTCTGGTGTGTTCCTTGGCCTTCATGATGTTGTTTGTTCACTAAGGTTCTCTAACAAACCTCTGAGGGTTTCACAGAACAGCTGTATTTATACTGAGATTAAATTACACACAGGTGGACTCTATTTACTAATTAGGTGACTTCTGAAGGCAATTGGTTCCACTAGATTTTAGTTACGGGTATCAGAGTAAAGGGGGCTGAATACAAATGCACACCACACTTTTCACATATTCATTTGTAAAAAAAATTGAAAACCACTTATAATTTGCCTTCTGCTTCACAATTATGTGCCCCCTTTGTGTTGGTTTATCACATAAAATCCAAATAAAATACATGTACATTTTTGGTTGTAACATGACAAAAGGTTGAAAATTTCAAGGGGTATGAATACTTTTTCAAGGCACTATATATACTATATTGCCAAAATTATTGGGACACCTGCCTTTACACACATGAACTTTAATGGCATCCAAGTCTTAGTCTGTAGGGTTCAATATTGAGTTGGCTCCGCCCTCTGCAGCTATAACAGCTTCAACTCTTCTGGGAAGGCCGTCCACAAGGTTTAGGAGTGTGTCTATGGGAATGTTTGACCATTCTTCCAGAAGGGCATTTGTGAGGTCAGGCACTGATGTTGGCGAGAAGTCCTGGCTAGCAGTCTCCGCTTAAATTCATCCCAAAGTTTTATCAGGTTGAGGTCAGGACTCTGTGGAGGTTCAAGTTGCTCCACCCAAAACTCGTTCATCCATATCTTTATGGACCTTGCTTTGTGCACCGGTGCGCAGTCATGTTGGAACAGGAAGGGGCCGTCCCCAAACTGTTCCCACAAAGTTGGGAGCATGAAATTGTCCAAAATGTCTTGGTATGCTGACGCCTTAAGAGTTCTCTGCACTGGAACTGAGGGGCCAAGCTCAACCCCTGAAAAACAACCCCCCACCATAATCCCCCCTCCACCAAAATTAATTTCAAAATTTGTTCTTTTTACTTTTATTATTAACCACTTGACAAGTGGGCACTTAAACCCCCTTAACAACCAGACCAATTTTCAGCTTTCGGTGCTCTCACATTTTTGAATGACAATTACTCAGTCATGCAACACTGTACCCTATTTAATCACCGCTGGGTTTTTTATTTTTTGCACTATTAATCAAAAAAGACTGAAAATTCGGTAGAAAAAAAAATATCTTTGTTTCTTTTAAAATTTATTGCAGAGAATTGGCGAGTATTGGTGAGTATTGGCAGAGTATTGGTGAGTATTGGCGAGTATTGGCAGAGTATTGGCGAGTATTGGCGAGTATTGGCGAGTATTGGCGAGTATTGGCAGAGTATTGGCGAGTATTGGCGAGTATTGGCAGAGTATTGGTGAGTATTGGCAGAGTATTGGCAGATTATTGCAGAGTATTGCAGAGTATTGCAGTGTTACAGAGTACTGGCAGAGTATTGCACAGTGTTGCAGAATATGTGCAGAGTACTGCAGATTATTGTCAGAGTCACTGTGTCACTGTCAGTGCTAGGACAAGGTTATCCAGAGCCCAGGGCAAACATGCCAAACTGCACCCCCCGCCCCCAAGGTGTATGAGCATTATGCGTCATCAAAAATCCCCCCCCCCCCAAAAAAAACACTGAGCACTAATCTTTTTCACCCCCTAAGCATAAATTCCCCCTCCTCCCAGTGCAAATCTGTTCCCCTGCTGAAATCCCCCCTCCAAGCACAAATCTTACCCCCCACCCCCCAAACCCCCCCAATTGAAGTGCCCCCCCAAAAAAATCACTCCTCCTAGCACAAATGATCTACCCCTAAGATTACCTCTCCCAATAATCCCACTGCAAATCCCCCCTTCCAGCACAAAGCGCCCCAATCATCCTTCCTAGCACAAATCTTTTTCCTCCATTCCTTCTCCCCCTAAATTTTAGCATACCCCCAAATTTCCCCTCCTGGAACAATACTTACTCCCTGCTGCCCCCCAAATCCCCCTTTCCAACACAAATCCCCTCCCCCTATTTCCTTGTGGTGCCCCCCCACCGCCCATGATACCACAGTGCCCAGGGCAGCCGCCCCTCCTGCCCACCCCTTGTCCTGGCCCTGGTCACTGTGCCCACAGCGCTGCTGCAAACTCTCCCCCTCTCCCCTTTCAGTGTACTGATCTGTACAGAGAGGGGAGGGAGGAACCGGCGTCATGACGTGACGCCGGTTTGTTTACAAGTGATCGCTCTGTCATTTAACGGAGCGATCACGTGGTAAACGGCTGCTATCAACGGACGTTTACCGTGATCCGTGATGTACCGGTTCCCCCGGACCCAGCGGTCATGGTTGTTCCCACGTGCGCGCCCTATGGGGGCGTGCGGGAGCAAGATTCTGGGAGGACGTCCATAGATGCCCTCCCAGAATAAGCCGACCGCGCTGTAGTCGTCTTTCGGCTATGGCCCGGTCAGCATGTGGTTAAACAAGTGTGATTTAACTGTACTTCTGTCTCAGTCTGATTTCATGGTTTCCGACAAAACCAAACACAGAAGCAAACACACATTTTGCCGTGTGAAATAATGAGGGGCAAATGCTGCCAAACTCATAGTAAAAAACACACAACCCACAAAACGGCGAAATATCCCATTAGCCACATGTAGTGCATCCATTTAAAATCAGCAGGCGGCCTTATGCGTGTCACAGGAAAAATGAGCCACAAAACGTTCGTTCCCACTATGCTGGATGTGAAATTGGTGCGATAACACAAGAATAATGAGGCTCCATTATTCTCCATTCACATCTGTGCGTTTTCTTGCATTTCAGAAATGCGCTGCACAAAATATTGCAGTAAAAAAAGTTCTGAAGCTTCTTTCTGGCGATTGTTGTGTGTAGGATGACCCATTCAGGTGGATGGGCTGCCCAATGTTTGATGAGTGAAAATGCTCCAAAACACCTCCCCACCTAGCTAAAAAAAAAAAAAAAAAAAAAACGCATGTGGGAATGCGACTTCCCGCTATGCAGAGTTGTGAATGGGGCTTGACAGCTGAGCGTTTTTATTCCACTTCCTTCTATGTTCTTGTATAAAGATGGCCATACACTATGCAATCTGATTTTTTTGTTAAACGCTCAGCAGGTCTCACGCTGCCACATTGGACCGTCTCCCAGACACTTTGTGTGCTGATCTTGCAGCCTCCTAGGAAATGGGTTTTAGGCATTCCAGAATGATGCAGGACCAGGTACACGTCATTCTAACCTAGGCCAGGAATGGTGCCAGGAGGCACGACTACAAAATTAAACACTTCAGCTCTGGGAGGTTTCACCCCCTTCCTGACCAGGCCATTTTTTGTGCTACGGCACTGCATTATTTTAACTGACTATTCCGAGGTTGTGCGACGCTGTAACCAAATAAAATTGATGTTCTTTTTTCCCACAAATAGATCTATATATATATATATATAGATCTATATCTATATATACATATATATATATATATATATATATATATATACTGTGTGTATATATATATAGGTTACAAGTTTAGAGTTACAAAGGAGGTCTAGTGCTAGAGATATTGATCTTGCTCTAATGTTTGCAGCGATACCTCACATGTGTCGTGCGAAGCACTGTTTACATATGACCTATGTATGTGTTCGCTTCTGCATGCAAGAACAGGGAGACAGGGGCACTTTAAATTTTTCTTATTATTTTTTATTTTATTATATTTTTTTACATTGTCCCTTAAATTTAAAAAATGTTTTTGGTCACTTGTATTCCTATTACAAGTAATGTAAAAATCCCTTGTGATAGAAATAAGGCATGACAGGTCCTCTTTATGGGGAGATCTGGGGTCAATAGGACCCTATATCTCTCCTCTAAAATGGAAAGCATCAGATAAAAAAAAATAAAAAAAATGAATCTGATGCTTAAAAAAAAAAAAAAAGGCTTTGATTACATTGGCCATGAACTGGACGCTGCTCCGGGCCTCCTAGGCCATAAAGATGAGCGGAGGTCATCTTTTGTCTGCTGATCTCTATGGCCAGCTGACAGATCAGCATGGGCGGACTGACAACTCATGAGGCCTCCGGGCAATAGGAGATTATGGGGCCCCTAGGCAATCAGAGATTATGGGGCCACACAGTATACACAAACGCACACACACAGTATACAATCACACAGTATACACAGACAGGTTTCTATTGGCTGAGAAGGTACTGGAGAGGTGGAGCAGCTATAATCTCTGGATTTTTAGATCAAAAGGATGTCGGTAAGGGACATTTCAGCGACAGATGTAAAAAAAACACACATTTTTACATACTGTCCCTGGTTTTACTGAGGCTGGCAACCCTGATGGGGCCCCCTAGAGGCATGGGGCCCTCAGGCAGTGCCCGATTGGCCCAATGGTCAGTCTGCCTCTGCAGATCAGTTCTCAGGCTTCCCGATTAAGCCAGGTAAGCCCGAGAACCACTGGAAAGCTGCGGGGGGTGGGGGGGTGCTAAAAAGCCACTAGGATCACTTTTATCAGAAAGAGCGGCGGCTGCAGAAAATTTTGATACTGGGGTTATGGCATCTATCTGCAGCCATAACCCCCGTATTAAACATCAAAGTAATTGGGGCCAGGGACAGCAATGTAAGACGGAGAGACGGCGAAGGTGGAGTTTCGTCAGGTGGGCATGTCACATATTAGGTGATTTGGAGGCAGATGCAGTTCATGCTGAATTTCACCCAGCTGAACACTGACTGGGTATGACCACCAGAAATGGCTATGAACTCTTCTGGCCTCCCTCTGAAGATCCTACAAGATAGGGTACCTTACCAGGAAGTGGATGAAGAACCCGCCGCTCCAGGTGAGGCAATGAAGCCTAATGGAAACTGCATGTGGATGCCCGCCTCGGCTCGCCTCCGTGTACAATGATGAATGAAGAAATGGCTACACACCACGGCTAGTTCTAAAGTCCTTTATTGGAAATCTCAAAAATAACACTACAATACACCAACTGGCTGCATGGTAGACACATTTTACACAATACAAATGTCCTTAATCATTACCAATGATGTGGTGTGCAGCCATTTCTGCATTCGACCTAACCAGGAAACACTGTACCACCAGGCTGAGAATATGTGCCATACAAGGCAAATGTGTGAACTTTCCATGTTGATGTCACACCAACATTTCTCGGCACAAGATGGTGTAGTGCACCTGTCCCTGCAAAGCTGAGAAGATGGATGTGAAAGAGGAAAGGGCAAGTAAGGATAATGCTGCGTACACGCAACCGAACTTTCCGGCAGAAAAGGTCAGACGGAATCATTCATTTGGATATTACGATCGTGCGTTGGCTTCATCTGACTTTTTTCTACAAAAATTCAGACGGACCTAGAAATAGAACATGTTTCAAATCTATCTGACAGAATCAATTTCTATTGGGAAAACCGTTAGTCTGTATGCTGGTCTGACGGACCAAATACCACGCTAGGGCATCTATTGGCTACTGGCTATTGGACTTCCTTTTCTAGTCCCGTTGTACGTCATCACGTTCAAAATGAACAGACTTTGGTCCGTTTGTGTTTGGGTAAATCCATTCGGTCAGAAGTCTGTTGTAACTCTGTCAAAAGTCCATCAGAACTCTGTCGGGAAGACCGTCTGACCTTTTCTGACGGAAAGTCTGGTCGTGTGTACGCAGCATAAGGGGTACAAGTGAAAAGTCCCCTAGTGGGCCATGAATGTGAAGTAATGTTCCTGCCCATAAACGCTAGACAACGTTTCTGTGGGCAGGTGGACCCTGCAGCTGACCCCATGGTCCAGCAATGTGGAAACATTACCTTCCACATAATAGCAGTGGACATTTATGGTCTTCTGGGTTACAAAATGGTGACTGGGAACCTACTGCTGCATTACAGCACAAGCTGCAAATTTGAGGAAGGAGGCAAACTCTACAATCTGGATGAGCTGTAAAACTAGCTGGCATTAAGAAGCTAGGCATGGGGGTGGCTGAGGACATACTTTTTCTTACATTCCAGGATCTCGGGCACAGTAAGCTGCTTGCTCAGTAGTAAAGAAGATAGGGGTGGGGTATGGTCCCCATGCTGACCCTTTTCCCCCACTGAAAATGCCGTAAGGTAAACCTCTGAAAACACTTAAATACTTTCATCCCTATCATTTCAGGATGCTCAGATGGGATCTTGTATAGTAGGGGGAGAGAAAGAAAGGCAGGAGCTGAAAAGAGGGGGAGGAGTATGGACCTTTTGTTGTCGACCGCTGGCATGAAGGTGTTGCTGCCATTCAGTTGTAAAGTGAACATTCATATGTCTCTTCGTACATGTGCCACCCAATAAACCAAATAAATAAAGTATCTTATTACCACACTTGAGATGTTGGTGACAGATAGTGCAAGTGACTACAGTATAGTCTGCAGCCCTTGAGTTGAAAAAGGCCCACAAAGCTCAACGGGACCAGGGGATAACAGTGGCCTGCACCTGTAGAGCTCTGCCTAATGGTGGATTAGAATGGTTGCTCCTTCCACTCCTCTTTGAGCTGCCCCGGAATGACATCCTGCTTTACTGATGTTGTGCGTCTTCATCACTTATCTTCCCAGTTTACAGGGCAAGGACAGAGGTGCAGTTAAGGAGGAAAAACAAGGCTCTTTTTCACCTGAAGATGACTGTCATGGTTATGCAGTGATCTTCCTGTGTTTGCTTACCTCCCCTCATGTCTTCAGACTAGAGGCCAGCCACTTCCTGGTGGTTTTTATAACCTCTCCTCTAAGCATGGCTCCACCCCAGGCCCTATCAGGGAGCCCTATATTAACCTGTGCACTGCAGGCCATCAGTGCTGATCAACCATTGTGTATTCCTTTGTGTGTTAGCTTCCTGTTTCCTGCCGTGTGTTCTATTACTGTTTTCCGTTACAGACTTTGGCGTGTTTTGACTATCCCTGTTTGCCTGTGATCCTGACCATTTGGCATGTCCCCAACTATTCTTGTCTGCTTGTGGCCCCGACCTTGGCTTTGTCCCTCACCATCCCTATCCTCCTGTTGCCTACTGTGGGTGTGAGCTGGGGGACCCTGGGGGTCGCGACCTGGAGCCAGTTGCAGCCAAGTCCATCCTCACCACTCGAGGAGCTGGTGAACACCTCCTGGCTCTTAGACTCCGAGCCCCAGGGAATCTTATGCTCTAACCCCAGTGGGATCCTACGGTGTGCACCTGTCACCTCCCCTCAAGGTGACCTGACAATGACTTAATGCTACAATGGGCTGAGGAGACAGAGGAGAAGGATAATGAAGGCTTCGTTAGTCACTTCCCTGCCTCGTATGTGCGCTCTGGCTAGTATGCACACTGCCTGAAAAGAAAGGCAGATGTGACCTACCTACACTTGCTATGGGTGCACTGGTGTGTGCTAGCTCCCCAGTCGGCTCTCTGCGTCCATAAGACACATAGAGCTGCAACACGGTGCTGTCCCTCTCTCCTCATTGGCTCACGAGCTGTGATTGACAGCAGTGGGAGCCAATGGCTCCCACTGCTGTGTCTCAGACAATGAGAAGAAAGGCTCTCCTGCACATTGTTGAAATGAGAGGAGGCTCAGGTAAGTATGGGGGGGGGGGGGGGCTGTGGGGGGAGCAGCACACATAAGGTTTTTTACCTTCAGCCTTTACAACCACTTTATGTCTTCCCAGATACTATGTATTTGGGGGGTTTTATCCCTACTTTTATTAACAGCTATGGAAAGCTATGTATTAGCTATGGAAATCTATGGAAAACAGCTATGGAAAGCTATGTGTGTAGACTCCATTCACACATAGGCACTTTGAATCGTGTGCGGAATCGCCACAATTCTGCCCGCTATTTCTAAATGCCCTGTTAAAATGTTAAATCGCACATCATCGTGTTCAGGTGCCATTTATTTCATGATGACGTCCTTATGACGAAACACTTCAGGTGGAGATTGATCACGTGATGTTGCCACGCCGTGGGAGTCGGCCATCCAAATGGTTGAAAACATTCTTGAGATCATATGGACTGACATTGGTTATTTACATTTATGTCTTTGAGTATTTTGGTGAATGTTTAAATAGATTTTGCCTATCAATAATACTACACAATGAAGTATCTTTTACCTATTTTAAACCCTGCATGATCTGAGGTCCTTCTTCAGTGGAGTTTCTTATGGCGATTGAGCTACAGCCATCCTGTGGATGTGATGGCTTGGAGCTGGGTTAATTGAGCATATTTGACTGCTATATACAGAGTGGTCCATTACTGAGGGCAAGGGTAAGTGTGTGATTTGCTCATGGGGGAGTCCCTTTACAGCACTTCTTGTATGTGAATATTGCATGGGTTGGATCCCATATTTTGAAACTTTTAACAACTTTATTTTGTATGCTAATGGAAAGCACTGCACCTACAATATTATTAATTTCAAGGTCACCTAAAAACGCGGTACGATTGTTCTGCGGTTGTCCCATGGCAAATCATGCTGCAATCGCGCAAGTAAAATCACACAATGAGGATTGCCCAAAAGAAGTTTTCTGAACTTTTTATGGGTCTATGTGTGAACGGAGCCTAAGGGATGTGGTACTTTGGTGCAAAAAAGCACTGTGGTGCTTTAGAGGGCTAAACTGGACTAAACTACATCACAATGGTAAGTGGTGCTCTGCTGCAAATAAAGGGCAGCTTTTACTGTGTCAACAACAAGTCGCTGCAAAAAAATAAAAAATAAAAGACCCTGATAAAAAGAAAAACAAAAGGACTCAATCAACTATTAACTAAAAAATATTTTGATTCGGAATTTTGTTTTCATCCGAAAAATTTATTTAGCTGTTCACGGAATTTATTTTTAGTTATTTTGTTTAGTTAAAAATGCATTCGTCCGAAAATCTGAAATAATTAAGGTCAAATCTGTCATTGAAGGCTTATGGTGTCTGTTGAATGTTCTAAGAATAGGGATGAACACCGGCTGTATTATTGCTGGTGTTCTGTAATACAGGCATCTGCAGCAGTTAGTGGGTGTTGTGTGCCTCCAGCACAATATACACCTGTATCTACCCTTTATTGCTGGTGTTCTCTAATACAGGCATTTGTAGGATTTAGTGGGTGTTTTGTGCCTCCAGCACAGTATACACCTGTATCTACCCTTTATTGCTGGTGTTCTTTAATACAGGCATCTGCAGGAGTTAGTAGGTGTTGTGTGCCTCCAGCACAGTATGCACCTGTATCTACCCTTTATTGCTGGTGTTCTGTAATACAGACATCTGCAGGAGTTAGTGGGTGTTGTGTGCCTCCAGCACAGTATACACCTATATCTACACTTTATTGCTGGTGTTCTGTAATACAGGCATCTGCAGGAGTTAGTGGGTGTTGTGTGCCTCCAGCTTGGGCACCGCATGCTTGACCAGACATATGTTGACCTGCTATGCAGCTCGTTGGCAAGCGTTGGCAAGCGTACCTTAAAGACCCACACCAAAGAACAAAGCGGACCTCTCCTTGCTCCTCATCAGCTTGGATCTCCAACCCCACTAGACCTTAAGTCCTCTCTTAAACCTGCACTGAGAGGAATGAAGGTGTAGAATTAGATGTGTCACAGCCAAGTACTTGCGGGCACTCTGCTAGCAGTACACCCACGTCCGATTGTAGCAGGCAAATTTCCCTGCCCCAGCTACTGGACCGTTGAAAGAAGTTCACTCCCAGACATCCACATGCCCAGCGGTTGAATGCTAGCTTGGCTAAATTGCTAGCACTTCAATTGCTGCCTTTTCAGTTGGTAGACTCGGCTCCCTTCTGTGAGTTTGTGCAATGTGCGGTTCCTCAATGGCAGGTCCCCAAACGCCACTTTTTCTCACGGAAGGCGACTCTCTACCGGCATGTGGAAGGCAATGTCCATGTCCCGCTGGACAGGGCGGTCAGCGGTAAGGTGCATATTACTGCTGACTCATGGTCCAGCAGGCGTGGACAGGGACGTTACCTATCTTTCACGGCCCATTGGTTCACTCTTCTGGGAAGGATGCAGGACAAGGTGCAGTAGTGTTGGAGGTTGTTCCACCACCACGCCTCCAAAATGCTACTACTGGTTGTGACACACCTCTCTCCTCCACCCCCTCCTCTTCTTCTTCCTCCATGGCCTCTTCCAGTGCTCTGTCCTCAGAACCAGCGGTGCTCCGTAGGCGTTCAAGGGGCTACGCAAGTACGCAGGCAAAAAGAAGCCATGCTGTGCTTGCACTAGTTTGTTTGGGGGAAAGGAGCCGAACTGGGGCAGATATTTTGGCAGCTCTGCAGGGGCAGGCCAAGAAGTGGTTGACGCCACGCCAGCTTAAGCCAGGAATGGTAGTTTGCGACAATGGCACCAACTTCCTCTCTGCCTTCCGACAGGGACAACTGACCCATGCGCACTGTGTGGCTCACGTCCTTAACCTGGTGGTGCAGCGGTTCTTGGGCAGGTACCCGGGCTTACGGGATGTCCTGAGGCAGGCCAGGAAAGTCTGTGTGCATTTCCGCTGATCATTTAATGCCAGTGCTTGGCTGGCTGAGCTCCAAAAGGAGTTGAACCTGCCCAAGAACTGCCTTATATGTGACATGCCCACCAGGTGGAACTCAACTCTGGCCATGCTGCAGCGGCTGCACACGCAGCAGAGGGCCATCAATGAGTACCTGTGCGACTACGGCACCAGAATAGGGTCAGGGGAGCTCGGGTTTTTTTCACCACGCCAGTGGGGCATGATCAGGGATGCATGCACTGTCCTGTCACCATTTAAGGAGGCCACGAGGATGGTGAGCAGTGACAGTGCATGCATCAGTGACACTGTACCTCTTGTCTACCTGTTGGAGCATACGCTGCGTGGAATAATGGACAGGGCACTTGAGGCAGAACAGAGGCAGGAAGAGGAGGACGTTTCTGCTGCCCCACCCATCACACAGGAAGAGGAGGAGGAGGCTTGTGTCAGCATGGAGGTGGAGCCTGGCACTCAGCATCAGCAGCAGCAGTCTTTTAGGGATGATTTACAGTCCCAGAAATAGGAGGAGGTGGCTGCAGATCATGTTGTCCTTATTGACCAAGTGGACTCCGGACCGAATGCCTCAGCTAACCTACGCTGCATGGCCTCCCTGATCCTGCAAAGCCTGCGGAAGGATCCTCGCATTCTTCGGATCAAGGAGAGGGACCATTACTGGCTGGCGACTCTCCTTGATCCACAGTACAAGGGTAAGGTTGCGGACCTTATCTTGCCGTCGCAGAGGGAGCAGAGGATGAGACATCTCCGGAAGGCCTTGCAGAAAGGTCTGTGCAACGCGTTCCCAGAGACTGGGAGGTTACAAACTCCTGGTCCTGGACTACGTGTTGCTGAGGCTTCGGTCAGTCACAGAAGGAGCGGTGGAGAAGGTGGCCATCTGACCGATGCGGTCAGACAATTTGTTAGTCCGCAGCCCCAAGGTATGATCGGTTCCAGCAACCATCGCCAGCGTCTGATTTACATGGTGCAGGAATACCTAGGGGCAAGGTCAGACTTGGACACCGCCCAATTGCGGAGGTCAGCTTCTAATTTTCAAAACATGGGAGGATAGTTGTGGGTGTATAAGCTTTCTATCTTTGCCGTAAGGTTGATACCTAAGTATCTGATTGAGGAATCACTCCATTAGAACTTGAAATACCATTTTAATAGGCTGTCCCTGTGGTCGGTGGATAGTTTATGGATGGGTAGATTGTCCGGGAAGGCATTTAAAGTTGAATCAGTCGGGGGAGGTCTCGGTGAGTATAGTTTGTAGTAGAACTCAGAGAATGAGTCCAGAATCTTGGAAGGATTAGCCGTGGAGCCTTGGCCTGGGATTTGTATTTTCGGCATTGTATGCGATTTTAGTCTGGGTGTTGGGTATCGCCTTGTGTGTAAACACGGTTTTGGGACCAGCGTATTTGTTTTTCGGCTTTAGCTGTTAGGACCAGGTTAACTTCCAGTCTAACCTTGTCAAGTCGAGGGATCAAGGTGGGATCGGGATTCAGTTTGTGCTGGGTCTTTATTGAGGTGTATTCTTTTTCTAGCCTCTTGATGTCCGCTTCTCTTTCTCTCTTAATGTTGGCAGCTAGTCTGATGAATTCCCCTCTAATAAAGGCTTTATGAGCTGCCCACAGCGTTTACACAGAAACCTCCTCCTGATCATTGAATTGGAAGTATTCCTTAATGGATTTTTCCAACATTGTTACATGACTAGGATCTGAGAGAATGGACTCGTTAAGCCTCCATTGTCTCTGGTCCAGTCTATTGTAGTGAGAGCGAATGTTCATTACCACCAAGGAGTGTTCAGAAAGGGTAGATTCAATAATGTGTGATTTCAGTATGAGAGGGATTGTTTGGGAGCTGACTAAAAGGTGATCAATCCTGGCATAGGTATTGTGTTGAGGGGAAAAATGAGTGTAGTCTCTTTTGGTGGGGTTCAACTCCCTCCGGACGTCCGCCAAACCCTGTGCATGTATCAGTTTAGCTATTTTGACACTTTAGTTTGAGGGATGGGTGAGCTGTGTTCTCAGAGGTCTAGATTTGTCTAGGGCTTGATCAAAGGCTGCATTAGAGTCCCCCCCCAAATATGACCGTGTCCTCCAGTAGCAGAGTCAGGGTTTGGAAGAGACGTCTGAAGAAGGCTGCTTGCCCCTTGTTCGGAGAGTAATAGGAGATTAAGGAGTACATTTGTCCATCTAAGGTGCCTTTTACCAATAAGTACCTGCCCCCGGGGTCTTTAGTGTCGGAGATCCAATGAAAGTTACATGTCTTAGCTATTGCATTTGCCACTTCTTTGGTTTTGTTCTCCACATTGGCCATGTAAAGTTTAGTGTAATGGGAGTGAATAAATGTGGGGTTATATCTAATGGGGAAATGGGTTTCTTGCAAGAGGATAATATCTAATTTGGATGATTTATATGAGTTGAAGACCTTCTTGCGTTTAAGGGGTGAATTTAAGCCCTGTACATTGTGGGAGGCAACCCTCCAGACATTACATGTATGATCAGCCATGGGCCCAGTGGGATGGGATGCTACCCATAACCGTGTCACTTACCCTCTTTGGAAGCTGGTGAAGCATTGCCCTCCGAGAAAGTTGTAGCCCGTTCCTGTCAGTAGCGATTTTCCAACATGACCCGCTGTGTGTAGAGTCTGGAAGATAGAAAGGTGAGTGGTGCCTCAGGGATAAGAGGGGGAGAAAGATAAAGAAGTAGAAGATCCAGATTGGGAAAGGGATATTCCCACCTAGGTGGAAAGGAACCCAGGGGAGAATAAAGTTTTCTGTGTTCATCTCACCTTGAACCGTGAGATAAAATAAATATTTTAGATCCAACCGTATAGGTTGGATGTCCTACCCCCACCCGACAACCGAGGTGGTCAAAGAGGTAGGAGGAGGCGTATGTGGACCACACGGCGCCCCAGCGCCAGAGAACCTACTGTGCATCCACAAAAACAGCTATGAAGCAGTAACATAACATCAGGCTGTGATAACTTATCGCTTATTATTAATATGCCCTCACTGCGGGCCCCCCACCCCAAAGCACCTTGTCCCCATGTTGATGAGGACAAGGGCCTCTTCCCGACAACCCTGGCCATTGGTTGTTGGGGTCTGCGGGCGGGGGGCTTATCGGAATCCGGGAGCCCCCGTTAATAAGTGAGCCCCCAGATCCCGGCCCCCCACCCTATGTGAATAAATATGGGGTACATTGTACCCCTACCCATTCACCTGGGGGAAAAAGTATCAATAAAAAAACACACTACACGAGTTTTTAAAGTAGTTTATTAGGCAGCTTCCGGGGTTTTCTCCTGACTTCAGGGGTCTCTTCACTCTCTGGCCTCTTCTCCCGCTCTCCGATTCTTCTGCCGTGCTCCTCCGCTCCATCTTCTTCTATTTTGCCGCTCTTTTGCTAGCGGTGGCCTGGCTTTCTCCTTCGTCTTCTTCGTCATCTTCTTCTTCTTCTTCTTACTTCTTCTGTTCTTCCGATGTTGACACGATGCTCTCTCCCGCGGTAATGCCGTGAACATGGTGTGCAACGACTTAAATAGGCATAAGGGGCGGAGTCATGGTGATTCACCCGGTGACCCCACCCCTTATGACGTCACAGTCCCAGCATGCCCCGGGACTGTGACGTCATAAGCGGCGGGGTCACCGGGTGACATCACCCGGTGACCCCGCCCCTTATGCCTATAAAAGTCATTGCGCACCATGTCCACGGCATTACAGCGGGAGAAAACGGTGTGTCAACATCGGAAGAACAGAAGAAGAAAGAAGAAGACGAAGGAGAAAGCTGGGCCACCGTTAGCAAAAGAGTGGCAAAAGAGCAGAAGATAGCAGAGGAGCCTGGCAGAAGAACCGGAGAGCAGGAGAAGAGGCAAGAGAGCGGGAGATGAACGGAAAGTGCGCAGAAGTCGGAATGGACCCCCGAAGTCGGAAGAAGACCCCGGAGCTGCCTAATAAACTACTTTAAAAACCTGTGTAGTGTGTTTTTTTATTGACACTTTTTCCCCCAGATAAATGGGTAGGGGTACAATGTACCCCATACTTATTCACATGGGGTGGGGGGCCGTGATCTGGGGCCCCCTTATTAAAGGGGGCTCCCGGATTCTGATAAGCCCCCCGCCCACAGACCCCGACAACCAACGGCCAAGGTTGTTGTGAAGAGGCCTTTGTCCTCATCAACATGGGGACAAGGTGCTTTGGGGTGGGGGCCACCCCCTTCCCCAAAGCCCCCACCCCCATGTTGAGGGCATGCGGCCTGGTACGGCTCAGGAGGGGGGGCGCTCGCTCGTCCCCATCCCCTATCCTGACCGGCTGCGTGCTAGGATAAGGGTCTGTTATGGATTTTGGGGGGAACCCCACACCATTTTTTCGGTGTAGGGGGCTCTTCTAAAAATCCATACCAGGTGACGGGGCTCGCAAGGTGTCAATCTCACTGATAAAAGCCGCGAGATTGACTTCCTTTTCTAGTCCCACCGTAACTCCTCACGTTCAAAATGAACAGACTTTTGTCCGTGTGTGGGCAAGTCCGTTCATTTGGAAGTCCGCCAGAACTCTGTCGGACCTCCAAAAAGAAGTCCAGCGGACCCTAGTCTGCTGAAAAGTCCGGTCATGTTTACGCGGCATAAGTTTAGACCTAATATGCTTGAATTTTTAAACCTTTATGTAAGTTCATGTATATATTTTTAAAATAAAATTGGCTGATTTATACGATGAGGCTTTTCCCCTTTCATATATGATCTTTGAACACATGGAGTTCATCCCTGCAAGTGTATCAAGACATGCTGTTTGAAATCTCCACGCCTGTGATCATCCCGGCATAAGCTTCCTGTCAGGGAAGAATCCAGAGAAGAACTGGCTGATATGCCAATATCCAACATGGAGGCGCTAATGCGCACATTAGCAAACGTGCGTACGCTAAACGTGCTAATTACCAGTGTTTACTGGCCTATATGAAGACACCAGTGGCTTTCATAAATTGCTGGATTATAGTTAGTCTTGTATCCGGTGTGCCTTGTTCTACTGTTTTGATTACCTGTTACTGACCTCGCTTACCCTGACCTGCTCTGGCTTCTCTCCAGGCTCTGAACTTGGCTTGCTTCACGGACCTGCTTCTGCCTGTTCCAGATTGACATCCTGTGTTTGACCCTGGCTTGATCTCGACTGTGCTTCCTGCCTCTGCTCCTGACTGACTTCTGGTGTTTGACCCTCGGCCTGGCTTCTGATGTTGCTTTCTGCTCTACCCATCTGTCCAGATCCACCAGTATCTCCAGAGAATCATTGACTGTAACCACTTTCTCTGCTCCAGGGTGTCCCGCATCTGGAACCAACAGACAACTTCATCTTCAGGTAGGGTTGCCACCTCATCTCTTTAACCAGTTGCCGACCGCCGCACGACGATGTACGTCGACAGCATGGCACGGGCAGGCATAAGGGCGTACATGTACGTCCCTGCCTTCCCGCGGGTCGGGGGCCCGATCGGGCCCCCGCCCGGTGCCTGCGGCGGTCGGTTTTCGTGCGGGAGCGATCCCGGACGAGGGGACGGCCATTCATTCATGGCCACCCCCTCGCGATCGCTCCCGACGAATGAAAATCCTTCGTGACATCACTTCCTCTCCTGTGAGGAGAGGAAGTGATGTATTCTCTCCTCCGTGTCGGTATTTTTCGTTCCGACACGGAGGAGAACGGATCGGTGAGTTGCACCAACACTCTACACAAACAGTAGAACATGCCAGGCACACTCACACCCCCCCTTTACCCCCCGATCACCCCCCCAATTACCCCTGCCCCCCAGTCACAGTGACACCAATGTCATTTTTTTTTTTTTTTTTTTTTTTTTTTTTTTTGCATTGGTGTCATTTGTGACTGTAATAACTGTTAGGGCAGTTAGGGTTAGCCCCCTTTAGTTCTAATGTACCCCCCTAACCCCCCCAATAAAGGTTTAACCCCGTGATCACCCCCCGTCGCCAGTGTCACTAAGGCTGGGTTCACATTGCAGCGGTTTATGAGAACGAATGTGATTCGCACCGCACTGCAGTGCAAATCACATCCGATCTCTGTGCGATTCGAGTTCAGCCATTCGCCACACCCGCCGCACCCGCCGCAAATTCGCACGGGACCCTTTTTTTGGCCCGCAGCAGAATCGGATCGCATGGGTGTTCACGCCATGCGATCCGAGTTTGCAGATCGCACTGCGATATGCAAACTGATCTGGGGGTGTCAGTAACATTTCACTGACACTCCCAGCAGTTCGCATAGGGCAGTGTGAACTGCCGCCGGGAGGCATGCGATGCGGGAACCCGCCGCGCATTCGTGGCGTTCCCGCATCGCTCCAGTGTGAACCCAGCCTAATAAGCGATCATTTTTCTGATCGCCGTATTAGTGTCACAGGTGACGCTAGTTAGGCAGGTAGGTATTTAGGTTCGCCGCAGCTTTTTATAGCACCAGGGACCCCCATATACTACCGCATAAAGCCCCCTGATTGCCCCCTAGTTAACCCTTTCACCAGTGATCACCATATAACTGTTACAGGTGACGCTGGTTGGTTAGTTATTTTTTTATAGTTTCAGGGCACCCGCCATTTATTACCTAATAAAGGTTTAACCCCCTGATCACCCGGCGGGTGTCATTTGTGACTAATAACTGTTAGGGCAGTTAGGGTTAGCCCCCTTTAGTTCTAAGGTACCCCCCTAACCCCCCCAATAAAGGTTTAACCCCGTGATCACCCCCCGTCGCCAGTGTCACTAAGGCTGGGTTCACATTGCAGCGGTTTATGAGAACGGATGTGATTTGCACCGCACTGCAGTGCAAATCACATCCGATCTCTGTGCGATTCGAGTTCAGCTATACAGATAGTATGGCTGAATTCGTGTCGCACCCGCCGCACCCGCCGCAAACTCGCACGGGACCCTTTTTTTGGTCCGCAGCAGAATCGGATCGCATGGGTGTTCACACCATGCGATCCAAGTTTGCAGATCGCACTGCGATATGCGAACTGATCTGGGGGTGTCATTAACATTTCACTGACACTCCCAGCAGTTCGCATAGGGCAGTGTGAACTGCCGCCGGGAGGCATGCGATGCGGGAACCCGCCGCGCATTCGTGGCGTTCCCGCATCGCTCCAGTGTGAACCCAGCCTAATAAGCGATCGTTTTTCTGATCGCTGTATTAGTGTCACAGGTGACGGCAGTTAGGTATTTAGGTTCGCCGCAGCTTTTTATAACGCCAGGGACCCCCATATACTACCGCATAAAGCCCCCTGATTGCCCCCTAGTTAACCCTTTCACCAGTGATCACCATATAACTGTTACAGGTGACGCTGGTTGGTTAGTTATTTTTTTATAGTTTCAGGGCACCCGCCATTTATTACCTAGTCTCACTAGTGTACCCCTAAATTTAGGGGTGTCTACTTTCCAAAATGGGGTCATTTGGGGGGGGGTTTGTGCCATCTTGGCATTTTATGGCCTTCAAAACTGTAACGCCCTTAGAAAGCCTGAAGGCGGTGCTTGGTTTTCGGGGCCCCGTACGCGGCTAGGCTCCCAAAAAGTCCCACATATGTGGTATCCCCGTACTCAGGAGAAGCAGCAGAATTTATTTTGGGGTGTCATTTCACATATGCCCATGGTATGCGTGAGCAATATATCATTTAGTGACAACTTTGTGAAAAAAAAAAAAAAAAAAAAAAAGTTTGTAATTTTCCCGCAACTTGTGGCAAAATATAAAATATTCCATGAACTCAACATGCCTCTCAGCAAATAGCTTGGGGTGTCTACTTTCTAAAATGGGGTCATTTGTGGGGGTTTTGTGCCATCTTGGCATTTTATGGCCTTCAAAACTGTAATAGGTAGTGAGGAGTGAAGTCAAATATTTACGCCCTTAGAAAGCCTGAAGGCGGTGCTTGGTTTTCGGGGCCCCGTACGCAGCTAGACTCCCAAAAAGTCCCACATATGTGGTATCCCCGTACTCAGGAGAAGCAGCAGAATTTATTTTGGGGTGTCATTTCACATATGCCCATGGCATGCATGAGCAATATATCATTTAGTGACAACTTTGTGAAAAAAAAAAAAAAAAAAAAAAAGTTTGTAATTTTCCCGCAACTTGTGGCAAAATATAAAATATTCCATGAACTCAACATGCCTCTCAGCAAATAGCTTGGGGTGTCTACTTTCTAAAATGGGGTCATTTGTGGGGGTTTTGTGCCATCTTGGCATTTTATGGCCTTCAAAACTGTAATAGGTAGTGAGAAGTGAACTCAAAAATTTACGACCTTAGAAAGCCTGAAGGCGGTGCTTGGTTTTCGGGGCCCCGTACGCGGCTAGGCTCCCAAAAAGTCCCACATATGTGGTATCCCCGTACTCAGGAGAAGCAGCAGAATTTTTTTTGGGGTGTCATTTCACATATGCCCATAGCATGTGTGAGCAATATATCATTTAGTGACAACTTTGTGTAAAAAAAAAAAAAAATTTTTTTTTTTGTCATTATTCAATCGCTTGAGGCAAAAAAATAAAATATTCAATGGGCTCAACATGCCTCTTATCAATTTCCTTAGGGGGTCTACTTTCCAAAATGGGGTCATTTGGGGGGGTTTTGTACTGCCCTGCCATTTTAGCACCTCAAGAAATGAGATAGGCAGTCATAAAATAAAAGCTGCGTAAATTCCAGAAAACGTACCTTAGTTTGTAGATGTGACAACTTTTGCGCAAACCAATAAATATACAATTATTGACTTTTTTTTTACCAAAGACATGTGGCTGAATACATTTTGGCCTAAATGTATGACTAAAATTGAGTTTATTGGATTTTTCTAATAACAAAAAGTAGAAAATATCATTTTTTTTCAAAATTTGCGGTCTTTTTACGTTTATATCGCAAAAAATAAAAATCGCAGAGGCAATCAAATACCATCAAAAGAAAGCTCTATTTGTGGGAAGAAAAGGACGCAAATTTTGTTTCGGTACAACATTGCATGACCGCGCAATTACCAGTTAAAGCAGCGCAGTGCCAAAGTGTAAAAAGACCTCTGGTCATTTACCAGCAAAATGGTCCGGTCTTAAAGTGGTTAAACCCGAACACATATTAATTACACATGTTCTGTGGCTGGTTAAGGTGGTAATTAAACTCACATGGTGCCTTATTTTCATTTAATTAGCCTCAGAACCTGTGTAATTCAAAGGTGTTCGGGTTTAAAGGGATGAGGAGGCAACATCATCTGCAGGCAACCCATGTATCCCTGGGCATAGCATCCTCTGTCACCAACTCCAGAGGTACTTTGCACTCAGCCGCAAGGGGAGCCCTCTCGTCACCCCAGCCTCCAGTCTGGTACGTGACGCTTCCTTGATCCCTGTCACAGGGATACAGGAGATCTGCTCATCCCTGCAAGTGTATCAAGACACGCTGTTGGAAATCTCTACACCTGTGATCATTCCAGCATAAGCTTCCTTGATCTCTGTAATGAGGGTCCATCAGATCTGGTAAGAGGCCACTCTCTTTTCTCGTGGATGGAACACTTTGCCGTTTTTCTTGAACACTGGTACCCACAGAGTTAAATACCATTTTTACTTGTCACGCCCTTAATTAAGTGTATAGATTCTGTTATGGACTTGAACTTTTTCAATTTAGCATACATTTTTTTACACACTGGAAATTTTTGCAAATTTTTGCAAATTTTTCCACACAATATCAAGATAATTTGGACAATTTCATGCTCCCAACTTTGTGGGAACAGTTTGGGGATGGCCCCTTCCTGTTTTAACAGGACTGTGCAACAACCAGCCAGCATTGAGTCGTCAAAAGGCATCATGAGCGGGGCATATCTGCATGGCGCTGATGCACAGGAGGGCAAACCCAACCTGCACCAATAAGGGGAAGGGGAGGGGAAGTCATGCGGTGCATCGCAACCCCGGGAATAAGACAGGACCATGACAAACCCCACACATTGTGGAGCTGAGAGATGTTAACCAAAGCTGGAAAAATTGTTTGCTAGGTTCTATAAAAATGTAAAAGAAAACTGGAATGAAATGTATGATTGTTATTTAATATTCCTGTATTTCTCTTTTCACCCAGAGTGCAGGGGACAGGGACAAGTTGTGCCGTGTACACACGACCGGACTTTCTGGCAGACTAGATGTGACGGTCTTACCGACTGACTTTTCAGCAGAGTTCCGACTGACTTTCCGAACTAATGGACTTGGCCACACACAATCACACCAAAGTCTGGATTTTTCGCCAGAATCAAGTCCATTGGAAAGATTTGAAACATGTTCTAAATCTACAGTCCATCTGATTTTTCGACAGCAAAGGTCCAATGAAGCCCACACACGGTCGAATTGTCTGACAGATTCATTCCGTCGGACCTTTGCTGTCAAAGAGTCCGGCCACGTGTACACAGCATAACACAAAACATAACACAACATTCAGAGGTTAGTAGTATGAAACACTCAGTGCAGGGGTCAGGAATAGGTTGCACAGAGGTCTATGCTCAGCGGTCTGTAGTAACACAGAGTGCAGGGGTCAGGAGGAGCAAGTAACAGAACATTCAAACGTCAGTAGCATGAAATGCATGGTGCAAGGGTCATCCATAAGTAACGCAGAGTTCAGAAGTCAGTAGTATGTAATGCACAGTGTAGGAGTCAGGAGTAAGTAATGATGAGTGAAGAGGTCAGTAGCATGTAATGCATAGTTCAAAGTAAGTAATGTAGAGTGCAGGGATCAGTAGTATGTAACACAGTCCAGGACCAAGTAACACATCCCCCTTGCCTACAAGCAAAAATACCCCCCTTCAAGTACAAACCACCCCTTCAGATAAACTTGCCCACAGTATGACCGTCAATCAGTAAAATTCACTTACCAAAACTCAGATGCAGAATTGTCTGGCAGGGTTAGGAAAATCCTCCCAGGTTTACCCTCAGGTATGTCATATGACGTGTCAGAGCTGAGGAGGAGTCTGGGACTCCCTCTGCTTTGCAATGTTTGTTGACAGTCTCAGCATGGTGACCACTTCTCATTACAGTGGGATTGTGACCTACCTATGACGTATCTGCCTCCAGCAGATGAACCATGACCAACCTGTTGTCAACCCTTAGCCTAGGGGATTCATAAAACCTACTTTAGATTGTTGCATTTTACAAATATTCATTTTACTCACTAGACTGAAAAAAAAATTTGAATAAAAGCAAAAATTCACCACAAATATAACAGAACAAATGTATTAAATGTTTACTATTTAAAAACTTACAGAAATAAAAGCGTTTGTAACTTAGCTCTTAGAGATTACACAATACCCATAATAATGTATTTAAAATTGAAAAGTATTACTGTCCCACAAAATAAATACATAAATGCTGTTAATACTTATACGTGAATCAATAAGGTAACAAGTTATTTTGTTTTGATCAGGATTTGGAAAGGTGGATTTTTTTAATTGTATTTATCAATTTTATTCTCAGTGCTTCGGTCCTTATTCCATAGATAAAGGGATTGAGCGTGACAGAAATGGTCAGACCAGTCATTGAGATGACAGTATGAGAAATGGTTGAGACAGAACCAATGTTTATCCTGTACCTGAAGGCAACAAACAGCGTGGCAGCCATATATGTTGAAAAGGCCACTATATGGGTCACCAAGGTATGGATAGCTTTCTGATAGGCTGCAGTGGAGATCTTCAGGCAAATGAGGAAAGTTCTAATGTAGCAGTAAACTACGACAAGCATTGAAAGTGTTACAATAAGCAGTGTGCCGGTGGTACCGTAGATATTGTTGATGGTGCTGTCTCCACAGGCCAGACGAGTGAGGGACATAGTCTCACAATACACACTGTTGATGTTCATCCCACACAGTGGAAGTCTGGCCGTCAAGGCTACACCTATGATTCGGATCATGAAAATGAAGATCCAGATGCTGGCTAGACTTTTTACAGCTTTCTCATTGTTCATCAGAACAGGGTACCGCAACGGGTGACCTACAGCCAAGTATCGGTCAAAGGCCATGATGGTGAAAATCAAAATCTCAACGTAGGCAAAAGACTCAATAAAGAATGACTGGAAGAGGCAGCCAGAAATTTGGATGTTGGTAAACCCAAGGAGCAGGTCAACCACTAGCTTGGGAAAAACAGTGGAGCCTCCAACCACGGCGTTGAGCACTAAATTGGCTATAAAAATGTACATGGGTTCATGAAGGCTTTCTTCTAACCAGATCAAAGTGATAATAGCAGAGCACAACATCAGCATTGTTACATAAATGATGAGATATATAAGAGAATAAGGATATCTGAGGTTTTCCATCTCCACAAGTCCAGTAAGGATAAAGTTTGTATTGATCCTGGACACATTCTCCATCTCAAAAGAAAATGCAGTTCTTAGATTTCTTGTGGAACAGAACATTATTTTTTCAGACCATCATTTTGAAACATTGCTTTCCAAAGAGTAAAATAAATACATTTTTTATTTCAATTCTTCTTCTCTGTGTGTCATTTTTTTCTTTCACCCCAATTTTTAAAGTATCTGCTGTGAGACACTCACATCTCCTTTTATAGCCATAGTTGGCTGCGTACTCTGTGCCAAGGGATGGAAATACAGTAGTTGCAGGAATCTTTTACCCGGTGGGACCATCAGGTTGTTATTGTTGACATTATCTCAACAAAGTAACACACATGCATGTGCAAAGGAGATATTTATATATCTATATCTATATATATATATATATATATATATATATATATATATATAGATATATATATATATATATATATATATATATATATATATAGATATATATATATATACATATATCTATAGATCATTTATTTAGCACAATGGATTGTTTTTAATAAAACAAAGAAACTAGAAACTATGCATTTTTTATTTAAAGGAACTTTTTTTTTTTTAAAAAGGTTACATTTCAGCCTTCCCTAGTCTGAGGCCGCGTACACACGCGGGGACTGTTCGCTCAACTTTGTCCGCTGAACAGTGTTTCAGCGGACAGTCCGCCCGTGTGTGGGCTTTCAGCGGACAGTTTCAGCGAACAGTCTGCTGAACAACGTTTTTCGGAATTTCCGAAAAACTGTCCGCTGAAACTTTGTTTCAGCGAACAGTCCCCTCGTGTGTAGGCTTGTTCGTCAAACAAAGTTCCGCGCATGCTCAGAAAGGATTTACACGCCGAAGGTTGCATTGCAGTGTATAGGACGTCGTTTTCTAGTCCCATCGTACGTGCCGTTCACGTCATCGCGCACGGTTTCAGCGGACTGTTCGTTCATCGTGTGTGGGCAAGTCCGTCCATGCTAAGTTTGAGCGGACTGTCCGCGGAAACTGTTTGACGGACAAAGTTGAGCGAACAGTCCCCGCGTGTGTACGCGGCCTTACACAGTGGTACAGGTTTCTTACCTGTACTGAAATAGGTTACACTGTTTTTACTGCATGCTGTGAGCTTCTCATAGTTTTCAATTGAAGCTGCAGTAAGCCAGATAGAGCCCACATCATTTTCAGGCTGGAGAACATCCATAATCATCTAACTTTTTCCTCCCCAGCAGAACTGTCTCTGGCCTGCCATTTAATTCAGTGTATTTCAGCTTCCTGCAATCATGGAGGCTCGGTATCACATGTGGCCATTACCTAGGATGTGCAAATACAGTATCTCACAAAAGTGAGTACACCTCTCACATTTTTGTAAATATTTTATTATATCTTTTCATGTGATAACACTGAAGAAATGACACTTTGCTACAATTTAAAGTAGTGAGTGTACAGCTTGTATAACAGTGTAAATTTGCTGTCTCCTCAAAATAACTCAGCACACAGCCATTAATGTCTAAACCGCCGACAAAAACTTGAAAATGTCCAAATTGGGCCCGATTCATCATTTTCCCTCCCCGGTGTCATGTGACTCGTTAGTGTTACAAGGTCTCGGGTGTGAAGGGGGAGCAGGTATGTTAAATTTGGTTTTATCGCTCTCACTCTCTCATTCTGGTCCCTGGAAGTTCAACATGGCACCTCATGGCAAAGAACTCTCTGAGGATCTGAAAAAAAAAATTGTTGCTCTACATAAATGAAAAAGATGGCCTAGGCCAGTGATGGCGAACCTTGGCACCCCAGATGTTATGGAACTACATTTCCCATGATGCTCAAGTACACTGCAGAGTGCATGAGCATCATGGGAAATGTAGCTCCAAAAACTCTGGGGTGCCGAGGTTCGCCATCACTGGCCTAGGCTATAAGAAGATTGCCAAGACCCTGAAACTGAGCTGCAGCATGGTGGCCAAGACCAAAAAGCGGTTTAACAGGACAGGTTCCACTCAGAACAGGCCTCGCCATGGTTGACCAAAGAAGATGAGTGCATGTGCTCATCGTCATATCCAGAGGTTGTCTTTGGGAAATAGATATACAAGTGCTGCCAGCATTGCTGCAGAGGTTGAAGGGGAGGGGGTTCAGCTTCAGTCAGTGCTCAGACCATACGACTCACATTGGATCAAATTAAGCAATGAGTGCACATCTTGTATAACAGTGTAAATTGGGTGTCCCCAACACACAGCCATTAATGTCTAACCCGCTGGCAACAAAAGTGAGTACACCCCTAGGTAGGGATGAGCCGAACACCCCCCCCCCCGGTTCGGTTCGCACCAGAACTTTCGAACGGACCGAAAATTTGTGCGAACTTTAGAACCCCATTGAAGTCTATGGGACTCGAACGTTCGAAATAAAAATTGCTAATTTTAATGGCTAATATGCAAGATATTGTCCTAAAAAGGGTTCGGGGACCCGGCTCCTTCCCCAGGGGATATGGGTCAATGCCTAAAATGTTTTTAAAAACTGCAGTTTTTTCAGGAGCACTGATTTTAATGACGATTAAAGTGAAGAAAAAAAAGTGAAATATTCCTTTAAATATCGTGCCTGGGGGTGTCTATAGTATTCCTGTGAAGTGGCACGTGTTTCCCGTGTTTAGAACAGTCCTTGCCCAAAATGACATTTAATGGAAAAAAAGTCATTTAAAACTGCTTGCGGTTTTAATGTAATATCTGGTTCCGGCAATACGGATGAAAATCATTGAGAAAAATGGCATGGGTAGCCTCCCCTGCCCATCACCAGCCCCTTTGGCTCTTGTACGGATATTAAGGGGAACCCCATACCCAAATAAAAATAAAGGAAAGGCGTGGGGCCCCCAGGCCCTATATACTCAGAACAGCAGTATACAGGCAGTGCAAACAACGCAAGGACTGAGTAGGTTTGTTGTGTTAAGTAGAATCTGTTTGTAATTTAGAACTGGTACATTTTTAAAGTGTAGCTCCAGTCAAAAAATCTATTTTTAAGCTTTTTGGAAAACATAAGGAAGGGTTATCACCCCTGTATAATTTTTTTGGGCTTCCGTCTTTTTTCATCTCCCTTCCTGTTGTCTCCTTCCGTTTGCAAGTAGGAGACGTTTGTAAGTTGGATGTTTGAAAGTAGGGGCCTGCCCTATATGCTCTGCAGAAATGCAGGCCTAAGGTGTTGGTGTTGCCACAATACTGTAAGCCCTCAAAGTGACTCTTGGTGGGTGCTGGAGCGCCCTACTGTGAACGATTATATCAAGAATTGTAATTACATGCCATTGTTGAACAGTGGTAGAAAAATTGGGCCTTTGGTGGTTGTGGTGGTGGCACTGGTGCCACAAAACTATAAGTACTCACAGTTAATCTTGGTGGGCGCAGGAACGAGCCCTGTTGTGAAATATTATATCAAGAATTGTAATGACATGCCCCTGTTAAACAGGGGCTGAAAAATTGGGGCCTTAGGCACTGGTGCTGGTGCCACGACACTGCAACCTCTACCATATACTCTATTTGGAGTGCAGGAATGAGCCCTGCTGCAAAGCATTGCATCAAAAATTGTAATTACACACCCCTGTTAAACAGGGGCTGAAAAATTGGGCTGGTGGCACTGGTGCTGGTGCCATGACACTGCAACCTCTCCTATATACTCTATGTGGAGTGCAGGAATGAGCCCTGCTGCAAAGCATTGCATCAAAAATTGTAATTACACGCTCCTGTTAAACAGGGGCTGAAAAATTGGGCTGGTGGTATCACCCAGAACCAAAAATGTTCTTCCAATATATCAGCGGGATCATTGAGGAGGAAGAGGATAGTCAGTCAACATAACAGGACAGTCACTCAGCATAGGCAGTCTTGAAGGGATGTGACATTTCAAAAAAAATTATTCAGTTACATCAGCTTCAGGTGCTTGGTAGCTGGTGGTGATCCAAGACTGATTCATCTTTATGAAGGTCAGTCGATCAACTGAGTCAGTGGACAGGTGCATCCTGTGATTGGTTACAAAGCCACCAGCAGCACTGAAGGTGCGTTCCGAAAGAACACTGGATGCAGGACAGGCCAGTAGCTCAATTGCATACTGTGCAAGCTCCGGCCAGTGATCCATCCTCAAGACCCAGTAAGCAAGAGGATTTTCAGTGGGAAAGGTGTCCAAGTCTGGCCTTGCCCCTAGGTATTCCTGCACCAGGTAAATCAGACTCTGGCGATGGTTGCTGGAACCGATCATACCTTGAGGCTGCGGACTAAAAAATTGTCTGGACGCATCGGTCAGACGGCCACCTTCTCCACCGCTCCTTCTGTAACTGACCAAAGCCTCAGCAACACGTTGTCTAGGACCAGGAGTTTGTAACCTCCCAGTCTCTGGGAATGCTTTGCACAGACCTTTCTGCAAGGCCTCCCGGAGATGTCTTATCCTCTGCTCCCTCTGCGACGGCAATATAAGGTTACCTTACCCTTGTACCGTAAAGAGAGTCGCCAGCCAGTAATGGTCCCTCTCCTTGATCCGAAGAATACGAGGATCCTTCCGCAGGCTTTGCAGGATCAGGGAGGCCATGCAGCGTAGGTTAGCTGAGGCATTCGTTCCAGAGTCCTCTGGGTCACTAAGGACACCATGATCCGCAGCCACCTCCTCATAGCCACGTAGAAGTCCACGGGTTTCTTGGGACTGTAAATCATCCCTAAAAGACCGCTGCTGCTGAGTGCCAGGCTCCACCTCCATGCTGACACAATCCTCCTCCTCCTCCTCCTCCTGTGTGATGGGTGGGACAGCAGGAACACTGTCTGGATAAAGGGGACCTTAAGAGGCAAGGAAGTCCTCCTCTTCCTGCCTCTGTTCTGCCTCAAGTGCCCTGTCCGTTATTCCACGCAGTGTATGCTCCAACAGGTGGACAAGAGGTACAGTGTCACTGATGCATGCACTGTCACTGCTCTCCATCCTTGTGGCCTCCTCAAACGGTGACAGGACAGTGCATGCATCCCTGATCATGCCCCACTGGCGTGGTGAGAAAAAACCGACCTCCCCTGACCATGTCAAGGTGCCGTAGTCACAAAGGTATTCATTGATGGCCCTCTGCTGCGTGTGCAGCCACTGCAGCATGGCCAACGTTGAGTTCCACCTGGTGGGCATGTCACATATAAGGCAGGTCTTGGGCAGGTTCAACTCCTTTTGAAGCTCAGCCAGCCGAGCACTAGCATTAAATGATCGGCAGAAATGCACACAGACTTTCCTGGCCTGCCTCATGACATCCTGTTAGACCTGACTAAGAACCGCTGCACCACAGAGCTGACAAAATATCTGCCCCAGTGTGGCTCCTGTCCCCCAAACAAACCAGCGCAAGCACGGCATGGCATCTTGTTGCCTGCGTACTTGCGTAGCCCCTTGAACGCCTACAGAGCACCGCTGGTTACCAAGGGCAGAGCACTGGAAGAGGCCATGGAGGAAGAAGAAGATGAGGGGATGGAGGACAGAGGTGTGTCACAACCAGTAGTAGCATTTTGAAGGCGTGGTGGTGGAATAACCTCCTACACTACTGCACCTTGTCCTGCATCCTTCCCAGCTGTCAGAAGAGTGACCCAATGGGCCGTGAAAGATAGGTAACGTCCCTGTCCATGCCAGCTGAACCATGAGTCAGCGGTAATATGCACCTTACCGCTGACCGCCCTGTCCAGCCGGGCAAGGACAATGCCTTCCACATGCTGATAGAGAGCCGGAATCGCCTTCCGTGAGAAAAAGTGGTGTTTGGGGACCTGCCACTGAGGAATCGCACATTACACAAACTCACGGAAGGGGGCCGAGTCTACCAACTGAAAAGATAGCAGTTGAAGTGCTAGCAATTTAACCAAGCTGGCGCAGAGGCAGCACCCTGCAAAGGCGGAGCTCTGCAGTGTGATTCAGTCGGCGTGCTGCCCATAAGCTGGCCCCCGGAGGGCATCCTGCCTCGTTGGAGATGTGCCTCCTCCTCCTCCTCTCTCCTATCAGGCACCCACGTGGAGTCAGCGACCTCATAGTCCCCTCCCTCTTCATTACTGGAGCAAACCTGGCAGTATGCTGCAGCTGGTGGAACATGACTGTCGGATTGCTGTCCTTCTTGAGCATCCCCTCTCTCTGCGCTCACGCTACTGCCTTTCTGGGCATCCTCCTGGAGCATGTATCCAACACTGTGCTCAAACAGTTCGGGGGACTCCTCAGGAGGACATGGTGGGTCTAGGGAAGGAGTGACTAATGATGACATTGAGACGAGGGAAAAGGACGCGTTGGCAGCTGCTTTGCTAGTACCCTGAGCCTGGGTGAGAAGGGATGAGGAGGATGAAGGGGGCTTGGTCATCCACTCTACCAAGTCTTCGGCATCATGTGGCTCAACATGCCCAGCTCCCGAAAATAAGGACAAGCGTGTCCCATGGCCACGTGCTGATGACGATGCACTGCGTCCACGACCAGCACTGTTGTCCCTAGACACAGAGCCTGCTTGCCCTCTTTTATTGGCTCGTGACTGTCTGCCTCTCCTTGTTGGCCTTCCAGACATAGTAACGGCCTGCAGGAAGATGGGAAAACCAGCAATTGGGTAGTGTATATTGTGCTGGAGGCACACAACACCCACTAACTCCTGCAGACGCCTTTATGATAGAACACCAGCAATAAAGGGTAGATACAGGTGTATACTGTGCTGTGCTGTAGGCACACAACACCCACTAACTCCTGCAGATGCCTGTATGATAGAACACCAGCAATAAAGGGTAGATGCAGGTGTATACTGTGCTGTAGGCACACAACACCCACTCACTACTGCAGATGCCTGTATGAGAGAACACCAGCAATAAAGGATAGATGCAGGTGTATACTGTGCTGAAGGCACATAACACCCACTAACTCCTGCAGATGCCTGTATGAAAGAACACCAGCAATAAAGGGTAGATACAGGTGTATACTGCGCTGGAGGCACACAACACCCACTAACTCCTGCAGATGCCTGAGAAAAGAATACACTGTCCCTGCCTATGCTGCTCTTTCCCTGCACGCTGGAACACACTACACAAGGCCGCCGCGCTGGCAGCCTTATATAGTTTGGGGCGTGTACTAAACTCCCCTGAGATATAAGCTATAAAAATAAAAAAACACACCATGTATTATAAATATGCAGGCATACATCTATTACCTGAAGCTGTGGTCTCAGACACTGACCTGTTGTGGTCACCATTTCGACCACTTCCTGAACCTCAGAATCCACATTCCCAGCTTGTGTGCTCAGTTGTTCCCCTTCTTCAGGAGGCGTGGGGTTCCTGGTGTCCTCAGATGTCCTTATTCCTTTCTCCCCTATGTGAATAAAAAAAAGGTATACTTAGCAGACAGATATTTGAGGCGAGAAATAGTAATATGAAACATTGCTCGGAAGTGTCGTGAAATTGTCTGTTTTGGCAGAGTTCCAAGCCGAAGACATGATTTTTTTCCCTTTCAAAAGCTGGAATACTTACCTGTTTTTTTAAAATTTCACACATCGAGAGACCCTGTTAGGACCTGAGCTTGAACCTGGGACCTCTGGTGGGTTTGGCAGTGAGTCTGCTTGCTGAGCCACCTGGAATGCTGGACAGCTCCTTGGACAGTTCCTTGGACAGTTCCTTGGACAGTTCCTTAGGCCGCGTACACACGCGGGGACTGTTCGCTCAACTTTGTCCGCTGAACAGTGTTTCAGCGGACAGTCCGCCCGTGTGTGGGCTTTCAGCGGACAGTTTCAGCGAACAGTCTGCTGAACAAAGTTTTTCGGAATTTCCGAAAAACTGTCCGCTGAAACTTTGTTTCAACGAACAGTCCCCTCGTGTGTAGGCTTGTTCGTCAAACTAAGTTCCGAGCATGCTCAGAAAGGATTTACACGCCGAAGGTTGCATTGCAGTGTATAGGACGTCGTTTTCTAGTCCCGTCGTACGTGCCGTTCACGTCATCGCGCACGGTTTCAGCGGACTGTTCGTTCATCGTGTGTGGGCAAGTCCGTCCATGCTAAGTTTGAGCGGACTGTCCGCTGAAACTGTTTGACAAAAAAAGTTGAGCGAACAGTCCCCGCGTGTGTACGCGGCCTCAGACAATTCCTTGAATGATCTTGTCTTGAATCTTGTTTGCCTTGAACCTTGAACCCTTTGCTCCTCCCATGAACTTCCTGATTAGGGATGAGCTTGGTGTTCGAGTCGAACGCATGTTCGCCCATTCGGTAAAGCCAGAACTCTGTGGGCCGTTCGCGCCAAATTCGTGTGGCGCTCACGGCCCACAATGCACTGCGCTATCGCAGTGCATTTCTGGCTCATAATTGGCCAAGCATGCACTGTGACCCCACATGCTTGGCCAATCACAGCGCCGGCAGCGAACAGAGCAATAATTGGCCACAGACAAGATGCCTGTGGCCAATTATTGCTCTCTTCGCTGCCGGCGCTGTGATTGGCCAAGCATGTGGGGTCACAGTGCATGCTTGGCCAATCATGAGCCAGAAATGCACTGCGATAGCGCAGTGCATTGTGGGCCGTGAGCGCCACACGAATTTGGCGCGAACGGCCCATAACGTTCGGTATTCACCAAGCTCATCCCTAATTCTGAGTGGGATCACTCAGATAAGCATTTTTTTCCTCTTATAACACTTTATCCAATGGAAGAAAAATTCACTAAGAAGTGGGAGATACCAGCAATTGTCACTACTATATCCTCTGTGAATGAACGTTTGACTTGTCTGGTAGACAATGCTCATATGCTTAGGGATCCAATGGATAAGAAGTTGGAATTCCTATTATAAAAAAGAAAACAAAAAACTTTTTCTCTGATGACTCAACCTGTGCTAGCAGCAATTGGTATATGTCAATCATTGAGAAACCAGTTTAAACAGGTGCTCAAGGTAGCAATAGACGCCATGAGAGATTCTATTCTTCAAGCCTCGCGCCTTGCGCTTGGGCTGGTGCATAGGCATAGAATCTTGTATTTGAAAGATTGGTCAGCCGAAGCATCATGCAAAGCTCCTGGCTAGTTTTCCTTTTTGGTGAACAGCTGTTTGAGGGATGATTTGGATAAATACATCCAAAAAAATTCTAGTGATTAAAGTACCCTTTTGCCAGTTAGGAAGAGGAGTAATTGTATTTCATTTAAACAAGCTCATTCTCCATTGTCAGGAGCATCTGCCTCCAGGCAGTCACGATGGCCTCCGCCATCAAGTTCAAGAGGGGAACTGGAGCCTCCTTATGAGAGGGTGCCCCTGCTCGCTCGAAGTGGGGGAAAGACTTCTGCAGTTCTCACGGGTCTGATAGGAAGAGTGTCAGGAGCCTACAGCCACATCACCCTAAAAGCGCCCAATCTCATCTGATCTCAGAGGCTAAGCAGGGTCGCGCCTGGTCAGTACCTGGATGGGGGACCACCTGGTAAACCCGGTGCTGTAGGCTGCAGATGGGTGACTTCCTGAATAACTCTAGGGTACAAGCTTGAGTTCCAAAAGTCCCTGTCTCCTCATTTTCTTAGATTCCAGAGGAAAAGAAGTCTCTCTTTCAATCATTGGACCATTTTTGTCTCAAAAAATTGCTCTTGGTGGTTCTCATGCAAGAGCAGGGATTGGGATTTTATTTAAACCTTTTGACGGTACCAAAACCAAATGGGTATGTCAGACCTATTCTAGATCTTAAAGAGGTTTCTGAATATCCCCTCTTTTCGCATGTCAATCCGATCAGTGGTATCCATTCTACAAGGTGGAGAACTTCTGGCCCCAATAGACATCAGGGATGCATACCTCCATGTACCTATATTTCCCACTCACCAGAAATATCTACGTTTCGAGGTAGAAAATCTTCCTTTTCAGTTTGTAGCTCTGCCTTTCTGTCTAGCTACTGCACCTTGAATATTTACAAAGGTCCTGGCCCCTCCTGTAGCCAGATTAAGGGCCCAAGGTATAACAATTATAGCTTACCTAGACTATCTGCTCTTGATAGACCAGTTGGTAGCCCGCTTAGACCAAAGTATGATCCACAGCCAACTACCTGGAATACCTAGGTTGGATTCTCAATCTAGATAAATCCTCCTTAAAAAAAACTATCAAGGAGATTAGAGATTAGAATACCTGGTTCTGATTATTGCTACAGCCCAGAAAAGGGTATTCTTGCCCCAGGCAAAGTTTAAGGCCATAAAGGAACTGATTCAGGTGGTCAAGTCAAAGAAGATTCCTTCTATTCGACTTTACATGAGGTTGCTGGGAAAGATGGTGGCTTCATTCAAGCCCATTCCTTATGCTCAGTTTTATTTGAGGCTGCTGCAAAGCAGTATCTTATCGGCTTGGAATAAGAAGATCCAAGCTCTAGATCTCCCAATGTATCTGTCTCCAGGGTGCGCCAAAGCCTCAGTTGGTGGTTGATAACCAAGAATCTGCAGAAGGGAAACTCTTTCCTACTAGTTACTTGGAAGATGACAACAATGAACTTGCCCATCAACATTCTAGAGATCGGGGCAGCGCACTTGGCCCTGAGGCCTGGATGTTCAGGTTACGGAATTGTCCTGTCAGGGTCCAATCCGATAATGCTACAGCAGTGGCCTATATCAATCACCAAGGGGGGCACGAGAAGTCGTGCAGCCCAGAGAGAGGTAAACCATATCTTCACTTGGGGAGAAAACATTTCCTCCTATCCTGCTGCTTCCACGGCTGCTTTGCAGGATCAAGCAGAAAGGAAATCGATGATTCTTGTGGCCCTGGCATGGCCCAGAATATCTTGGTATGCAGAGATCATAAAGATGGTGGTAGGGAACTCATGGACCCTATCACTACGTCCAGACCTTCTCTCGCAAGGTACGGTATTTCATCCTACCTTACAAACGCTAAATTGCATGGTTTGGCTATTGAGACCCACATTCTGAAGAAGCGTGATCTGGCAGGTCCAGTGGTATTTACCTTAGTTAATGCAGAGAAGCTGGCTTCCAAAATCATAGATTATACAGTCTGGAAAGCATATGTCTCCTGGTGTGAATCCAGGGGTTGACACCCCAGGAAGTATGTCATAGTTAGAATTCTCTTACTGTGGATGGGGTTAAAAATGAAGCTGCCTTTGCGTATGATCAAAGGCCAGGTTTCCGCCTTATTGGAATTATTTCAACAAGCACTTGCTTTGCATTCTTTGGTTCGTAGCTTATTCAGGGGGTAACATAGCTTAATCCTCCGGTTAAGTCACCTCTGAACCCTTGGGAGTTCAATTTAGTTCTGTTGGCATTGCTGAAACAGCCTTTGTGAGCCGATACAGCATATTCTCTTGGTCCCTTTGACAAGTAAACTCATTTTCTGGTAGCCATATCTTCTACAAGAATGGTATCAGAGTTGCCTGTTCTTTCTTGTAAAGAGCCATATTTGATTATTCACAAGGATAAGGTAGTATTGTGTCCCCATCCTAACTTTCTACCGAAGGTAGTGTCTAGTTTTTATTGGAACAAGGATATTGTTCTACCTTCATTTTTCCCAGAACTCTGTTCTACGGAAGGGAAATGACTACATTCTCTTGATGTGGTGAGAGCACTCAAGGTCAACTTGAAGACGACTGCTCAGATTCGAAAAACTGATGTTTTGTTGTCTTGCCTGAACGTCCTAGAAAAAGAACAGGCAGCATCGAAATCTACTATTTCTAAATGGATTCAGAAAGTAACTGTTCAGGCTTACGGTTTAAAGAGGATTCCACCCTCTCAAATCAAAAGCCCACTCCACTAGGACTGTTAGTGCTTCGTGGGAGTGCATTACCAAACTTCCATGGTTCAAATCTGCAAGGCCTCAACTTGGTCTTTAGTCCATACATTTACAAGATTTTATCAGGTGGATGTAAAAAGGCATGAGAATATCGCCTTTGGGCGTAGTGTGCTGAAGGCAGCATTATAAGTCCTCTAGTCTCATGTTGTCCTAATTCTGTTGTGTCTCCCTCCTCTCAGTTGGCATTGCTCTGGGACATCCCACATAGTAATTACTATGGTTCTGTGTCCCGTGATGTACAATTAAGAAAATAGGATTTTTATAAACAGCTTACCTGTAAAATCCTTTTGTTTGAAGTACATCACGGGACACAGAGGTCCCTTCCCTCTTTCTGGTATACACGTGTATTGCTTTGCTACAAAAACTGAGGTACTCCCAGTAGTGGGAAGGGTTATATAGGGAGTGGCCTTCCTGTCTTAGGTTGTGCCACTGTCCATCACCTGAAGGTGGCCTAAAACCCACATTCTAATTACTATGGCTCTGTGTCCCGTGATGTACTTCAAAGAAAGGGGTTTTACAGGTAAGCTGTTTTTCCTGGAGCAACTTTACCTATAAATGTCAGTAATCTCTTTTCCTCTAGATGTAAAGAGTGTCCCCTTGTCCTCAGTGTTGATCGTAAAGTGAATAACTTAACACCAAGTTCACTATATGGACCCCTTATATATTTGAACATGTTGATCATATCCCCCTTAATCTCCTCTTCTCAAGAGAGAATACATTCAGTTCCTCTAATCTTTCATCATAGCTGAGCTCCTCCATGCCTCTTATCAGTTTGGTTGCCCTTCTCTGCAGTTTCTCCAGTTCCCCGATATCCTTTTTGAGAACCCATGCCCCAAAACTGAACTGCATAGTCCAGATGAGGTCTTACTAATGATTTGTACAGGGGCAAGATGATATCTCTCTCTTTGGAGTCCATACCTCTCTTAATACAAATAAGGACTTTACTCGCTTTGGAAACCGCAGCTTGGCATTGCATGCTATTATTGAGCTTATGATCTACCAAAACCCCTAGATCCTTCTCCACTATGGATTCCTCCAGTTGTACCCCCCCTAGTTTGTATGATGCATATTCTTAGTTCCCAAGTGCAAAACTTTACATTTATCAACATTAAACCTCATCTGCCACATAGTTCCCCAATTAGACAGAGCATTGAGGTCGGCTTGTAAATTGGAGACATCCTGTAATGACATTTTTCCACTGCATAGCATGGTATCACCTGCAAACACTCAAATGGTACTTTTAATCCCAGACCCAATATCATTTATAAACATATTAAAAAGTAAGAGTCCCAGCACTGAACCTTGGGGTACTCCGCTGATAACCTTAGACCATTCAGAGTAAGAATCATTAACCACTTCAGCTCCGGACCAATAAACACCTTAAGGACCAGAGGTCTTTTTGCAATTTCGCACTGCGCTGCTTTAACTGGTAATTGCGCGGTCATGCAATATTGCACCCAAACGAAATTTGCGTCCTTTTCTTCCCACAAATAGAGCTTTCTTTTGATGGTATTTGATTGCCTCTGCGATTTTTTTTTTTTTGCGATATAAAAGATATTTTCTTCTTTTTGTTATAAGAAAAATCGAATAAACTAAATTTTAGTCATACATTGAGGGCAAAATTTATTCAGCCACATGTCTTTAGTAAAAAAAATGTCAATAAGCGTATATTTTTTGGTTTGCGCAAAAGTTATAGCGTCTACAAACTAGAGTACATTTTCTGGAATTTACACAGCTTTTAATTTATGACTGCCGATCTCATTTCTTGAGGTGCTAAAATGGCAGGGCAGTACAAATCCCCCCCAAATGACCCCATTTTGGAAAGTAGACACCCCAAGGAAATTGCTGATGGGTATGTTGAGCCCATTGAATATTTATTTTTTTTGTCCTAAGGGATTGAATAATGACAAAAAAAAAAAAAAAAAATTTTTTTTTACAAAAAGTTGTCACTAAATGATATATTGCTCACACATGCCATGGTTATATGTGGAATTGCACCCCAAAATATATTCCGCTACTTCTCCCGAGTATGGGGATACCACATGTGTGGGACTTTTTGGGAGTCTAGTCGCGCACGGCACCCCGAAAACCAATCACCACCTTCAGGATTTCTAAGGGTGCAAATTTTTGATTTAACTCCTCACTACCTATCACAGTTTCGAAGGCCATAAAATGCCAAAATAGCACAAAACCCCCCCAAATGACCCCATTTTGGAAAGTAGACACCCCAAGCTATTTACTGAGAGGCATGTTGAGTCCATGGAATATTTTATATTTTGCCAAAAGTTGTGGGAATATTACAAACTTTTTTTTTTTTGCACAAAGTTGTCACTAAATGATATATTGCTCACACATGCTATGGGCAGAAGTCAAATTACACCCCAAAATAAATTCTGCTGCTTCTCCCGTCTACGGGGATACCACATGTGGGGGACTTTTTGGGAGCCTAGCCACGTACGGGACCCCGAAAACCAAGCACTGCCTTCCGGATTTAAATATAAAATGCTACCAAAAAACCTGTTAGCGATGGCAGGGATCAGGTCTGACTCTGCGATCGCTGCAGTTATGTGTTTAGTGTTTTGTAAGTGACAGTGATCGATCGATACTGCACTTGGGTGGGCTGGGCAGAGGGGCAAAACGCAGGTGCTAGCAGGTATCTGGGATGATCCCGCTAACAATGCGTTTTTTTGGAACCCTAAACTGGGGACGCTAGTATAGATCTGATCAGATCAGATATTGATCTGTTCAGATTCTATAGCACTACGGGAGGTGTATGCTTTGCGTGTGGGTGTTAGCGGTACTGGCACTAACCTAGCGCTGCCTGGGGCGACGCAGACCCTGACCCTAAAACCTAATTGATATCACCCGCCGGGTGATCAGGGGGTTAAACCTTTATTGGGTAATAAATGGTGGGTGCCCTGATGCTATAAAAAACAAACTAACCAGAGTCACCCGTAACACTTATACGGTGATCAGTGGTGAAAGGGTTAACTAGGGGCAATCAGGGGGTTCAAATTTTTATTAGGTAGTATATGGGGGTCCCTGGCGCTATATAAAAACCTGACGGGGAACCTAAATAACTAACTGGCTAACCAGCGTCACCAGTGACACTTATACTGTGATCGCTGGTGAAAGGGGGTGAAAGGGTTAACTAGCAGCAATCAGGGGGTTAAAACCATTATTGGGTAGTATATCGGGGTACCTAGCGCTATAAAAACCTGGCGGTGAACCTAAAAAAATAACTAGCTACCTAGCGACACTAGCGACACTGATGCAGCGATCAGAAAAATTATCGGTTAGTGACACTGGCAAAAGGGGGTGAAAGGGTTAACTAGCGACAATCAGGGGGTTAAAACCGTTATTGGGTAGTATATCGGGGTACCTAGTGCTATAAAAACCTGGCGGTGAACCTAAAAAAATAACTAGCTACCTAGCGACTGTAGCGACACTAATGCAGCGATCAGAAAAACGATCGCTTAGTGACACTGGCAAAAGGGGTGAAAGGGTTAACTAGCGGAAATCAGGGGGTTAAAACCATTATTGGGTAGTATATCGGGGTACCTAGCGATATAAAAACCTGGCGGTGAACCTAAAAAAATAACTAGCTACCTAGCGACACCAGCGACACTGATGCAGCGATCAGAAAAATGATCGCTTAGTGACACTGGCAAAAGGGGGTGAAAGGGTTAACTAGCGGCAATCAGGGGGTTAAAACCATTATTGGGTAGTATATCGGGGTACCTAGCGCTATAAAAACCTGGCGGTGAACCTAAAAAAATAACTAGCTACCTAGCGACTGTAGCGACACTAATGCAGCGATCAGAAAAACGATCGCTTAGTGACACTGGCAAAAGGGGGTGAAAGGGTTAACTAGCGGCAATCAGGGGGTTAAAACCATTATTGGGTAGTATATCGGGGTACCTTTGCGATATAAAAACCTGGCGGTGAACCTAAAAAAATAACTAGCTACCTAGCGACACATGCAGCGATCAGAAAAATGATCGCTTAGTGACACTGGCAAAAGGGGGTGAAAGGGTTAACTCTAGGGGCAATCAGGGGGTTAAATCTTTATTGGGGGGTGATAGGGGGCTACCCTGGACCTAACACTAACTGTCCTGACAGTTTTTACTGTCACAACTGACACTGAATGCATTGATCAGTAAAGAAATGATCAATGCAATCAGTGACACTGTGACTGGGGGGGAGGGGGGGCGGGGGGGATCGGGGGGCGATCGGGGGGGGGTTTGTGTGCCTGTGTGTACCTACATGTCAGTGTAGTGTTGGTGCACACTTACTATTAGTCTTCTCCTCGTAGTCCGGTCAAAAAGACCGCCCCGAGGAGAATGACATTACTTCCTCCTTCCTGTGTAAACAATACACAGTGGGAGGAAGCTTCTCATTGGCCAGGAGCGATCCAGAGGGGGTGGCCGAAAACCAACGGCCATCCCCTCATCACGGAGCGCTCCTGGAGCGAACCGGACCGTCGTATCCAACGGGAGGGGGTCCGATCGGACCCCCCACCCGCTGGAAGGCAGGCACGTACATCTACGTGATTGTGCCTGCCTGTGCCATTGTGCTGACGTACATTGGCAATACGGCGGTCCTGAAGTGGTTAACCACTACTCTCTGAATTCTGTCTTATAGCCAGTTTTCTATCCATTTACAAATTGATCTTTCCAAGCCTGTAGACCTTCCGTGTGTGCGGAACTGTGACAAACTCTTTTGCAAAATCCAAGTATACCACGTCCACCACCACCCCTCTGTCCAAGGTTTTACTTACCTCCTCATAAAAAAAAATCAGGTTTGTTTGACAACTTCTATCTTTCATGAATCCATGCTGTCTGTTGTTTAAAATATTAAATTTCCAGCAAGAGCTCATCTATGTGGTCTTTTATTAAACTCTCCAGTATCTTCCCGACTATAGAAGTTAAAGCGGTAGTAAACCCGCACATTTTTTTTTTTTTTTTTAAACCTGCAAAGCAAAAGGTATAATGAGCTAGTATGCACCGCATACTAGCTCATTATGAAATACTTACCTTAGTACGAGGCCCCGACATCTGGCCCGATCCACGCCGAGGGAGCCGACATGCTCCCTCGACATTTCTTCCGGGTATCGCGGCTCCGGCGCTGTGAGTGGCCGGAGCCGCGATATCGTCACTCCCGCGCATGCGCGCGGGAGATTTCATTCCGGCCGGCCGGCCACTGCCGGATTTTCAGGCCGAGAATCCCCTTGTGCGCATGCGCCGCTGCAGTCAGCGGCGCATACCGAGGGGAATATTTTTTTTACCTACAGGTAAGCCTTATTATAGGCTTTCCTGTAGGTAAAAGTTACAAAAATGAGTATACAACCACTTTAAACTAACAGTTCTATAGTTACTTGCTAAAGACTTTGTCCCCTTTTTAAATATAGGCACAACATTGGTCCTACACCAATCCAGTGGTACCATTCCAGTCATTAACAAATCCCTAAAAATTAGATACAATGGCTTTGAAATTACAGAGCTCAATTCTTTTAGGGTCTGTGGGTGGATGCCATCTGGTCCAGGTGCTTTATCCACCTTTATTTTGTCTATATATTTCTGGACCATATCACTTTTGAGCCATTGTGGATGATTTGGAGCTGTGTCACTACCACCCCATTATGGACATAAGCTCCCCCATGATCCTTTGTATACACAAATTGATCGGAGACGTTGGCTGCTGCACTGATGGGACTGTATGCCGGTGCAGCAGAAATTGTCTATGATCAATAGTAACCACAGCAATATAATGTCACCATAGTGACACTGTGTTTTGACCTGTTGACAGCATGTCAAAAACTAAATAAAAATGTAGGCAGTCAATACATCAGGATTGATTAATACAAACTATATTACCGAAAGTATTGAGACGCCTGCCTTAACACACACATGAAATTTAATGGCATCCTCGTCTTAGTCCGTAGGGTTCAATATTGCGTTGGCCCACCCTTTGCAGCTATAACAGCTTCAACTCTTCTGGGAAGGCTGTCCACAAGGTTTAGGAGGGTGTCTATGGAAATGTTTGACCATCACCAATAAAGCAAGGTCCATAAAGTCATAGATGAGCGAGTTTGGGGTGGAGGAACTTGACTGGATTTTAATGGCATCACAGTCTTAGTCCGTTGGGTTCAATATTGACTTGGCCCACCCTTTGCAGCTATAACAGCTTCAACTCTTCTGGGAAGGCTGCCCACAAGGTTTAGGAGTGCGTCTATGGGAATGTTTGACTATTCTTCCAGAAGTGCATTTGTGAGGTCAGGCACTGAAGTTTGATGAGAAGGCCTGACTCGCAGTCTCTGCTCTAATTCATCCTAAAGGTGTTCTATCGGGTTGAGGTCAGGACAATGTGCAGGCCAGTCAAGTTCCTCCACCCCAAACTCGCTCATCTATGTCTTTATGGACCTTGCTTTGTGCACTGGTGCGCAGTGATGTTGGAACAGGAAGGGGCCGTCCCCAAACTGTTCCCACAAGTTTGGAAGCATGAAATTTTCCAAAATGTCTTGGTATGGTGACGCCTTAAGAGTTCCCTTCACTGGAACTAAGGGGCCAAGCTCAACCCTTGAAAAAACAACCCCACACCATAATCCCTTCTCCACCAAATTATTTGGACCATTGCACAAAGCAAGGTCCATAAAGACATGGATGAGTGAGTCTGCGGTGGAGGAACTTGACTGGTTGACTGATACAGGGTCCTGACCTCAACCCAAAAGAAAACACTTTTGGGATGAATTAGAGCAGAGACTGCAAGCGAGGGCCTTCTAATCCACATTAGTGCCTGACCTCACAAATGCGCTTTTGGAAGAATGGTCAAACATTCCCATAGACACATCTCCTAAACCTTATGGACGGCCTTCCCAGAAGAGTTGAAGCTGTTATAGCTGCAAAGGGTGGGCCAACTCAATATTGAGACCTACGGACTAAGACTGAGATTCCATTAAAGTTCATGTGTGTGTTTCTCCAGTCACCCAGTCCCCCATACAGTTAGAAAACACAAACAGGGAACACATTTAACCCCTTCCCTGCCTGTGTCATTAGTACAATAACAGTGCATATTTTTAGCACTGATTACTAAAATAAGTGCACACTGAAATATTTTGTTTCGGAATTTTGTTTTCGTCCGAAAAAAATACATTTATTTAGTTAGTCCCAAAATTTGTTTTTATTTATTTTGTTTTTCCGTTAAAAATTGCATTCGTCCGAAAATCCAAATGAATTAAGGTCGAATCTGTCATTGAAGGCTTATGGTGTCTGTCGAATGTTCAAAGAAGATTAGACGGAGCAGCTAAACTGTATGACTCCGTATAGTTTAGCTGCTCCGTCTAATCTTCTTAGAACTTTCGACACACACCATAATCCAAAGATTAGACGTTTGTATGTTTTTCACTGTTTTGTCTAATCTTTGTCGTTCATGTTGAATGTATATAGTTCAAACAGAAAATGGACTGGTGATAGTGATCACTGATCAGACAGGCAACAAGATAGGGTATATAGAATCTGTATAGAATCTCAATCTACAGTACCTGTCTAAGACAGGTATTTGCACCCACTGCCGGGCATAGACTCCTACGGGAGTCTATGCCTCTTCCTGTCCCACCGCGCTGTCTGCTGGGACACACATGGGTCCCAGAGACAGCGCAAACCATTCCCATTGCGCTGTGTGACTCGCGCATGAGCAGTAGGGAACCAGGAAGTGAAGCCGCAATGCTCTTCCTCACCGAGAATGGCGGCGGCAGCAGCCGAGAGCCGAGTGATCGATTCGCCTTGGCTGCCGACATCGCTGGACCCCGGGACAAGTGAGTGTCCATTTATTAAAAGTCAGCAGCTGTAGTATTTATAGCTGCTGGCTTTTAATAATTTTTTTTTTTCGGGTGGACTCCCTCTTTATGGTTAGGCACATTCAACCACAGGTTTGATAGAGACAGATTGTTATTGTCAGTGTCATGTCAAATCTCCTATCTATATCGAACTGTTGTCACAATGAAAATTAAAATAAAGCATTTGTTTATTTCGGATCTTTCGTTTTTTCGGATTCTGCACTTTCGTTATCGTTTGTTAAAAGGATAACGAAAATACCTGAAATTCGGAACGAAAATGCATTCGGACGAAAACGAATGGACATGTCTACTGCTTACTGTAATAATGTCACTGGTTCCCAAAAAAAGAGTAAAAAATATCTGTTAGGTGTCCGATCTGTCTACCGCAATGTTGCAGTCCCGCTAAAAATCACTGATCACCACCATTACTAATAAAAAATAATAATAATAATAATAATAATGCCATAAATCTATCTACTACTTTGTAGATGCGATAACTTTTGCACAAACCAATCAATATAAACTTATTGCGATTTATTTTATTTTTTTTATTAAAAATATGTAGCAGAATACATATTGGCCTAAACTGATGAATACATTTGTTTTTTTACATTTTGTTTTTGGAAATGTTTTATAGCAGAAAGTAAACAATGTATGGACACATGCATGAGTTTGTTGGACATCCCATTCCAAAACCATGGGCTTTATTAAGGAGCCCCCCCCCCCCCCCCCCCATCTATAGAACTCTCTACTCTTCTGGAAAGGATTGCTACACAATTTTGGAGTGTGTCTGAGGGAATGTGTGCCCATTCAGCCAAAAGGGCATTTGTGAGGTCAGGTACTGATGTTGGATGAGAAGATCTGGCTCACAATCATCATTCCAATTCATCCCAAAGGAGTTCAGTAGGGTTTAGGTCAGGGCTCTGTGCAGGTCCCTCAAGTTCTTCCCTGCCAAAATGGTCAAACCATGTCTTTATAGAGTTTTGTGCATAGGGTCTGCCCAATATTTGTACCCCAAGGTTGGAAGAGCACAATTGTCTAAAATGTCTTTGTATGCTGTAACATTAACAGTACCCTTCACTGAAAACACAACCCAGTCAGTTAGAGGGGTGTCCACATTGGACAAGTAGTATAGATGCATTTATTAAATCTGTTTTTATTTTGACTTCATTTTTTTTTAAGATGAAAAACAATTTTCATTCTGAGAGCCTCTGTCCTTATTCCATACACCAAAGGATTTAGGGTTACAGAAATAATTAGACCAGATATGGAAATGATCACATGGGTAATAATTGAGGGTGAACTATTTCCTAATCTGTACCTGAAAATGACAAAAAGACTGGTAATCTCAAAAGTGGAAAAGGTGACGATATGGGTGACCAATGTATATATGGCTTTTTGACAGGCTTCTGAGGACATTTTCACACAGACAAGAAATGTACATATGTAGCAGTATACTGCTAACAAAGCACAGCCGCCAACTACAGCCACTGTCCAAGTTGTTCCAAATATGTTATTGATGGATATGTCTCCACAGGCCAGGAGAAGAAGGGACATGGTCTCACAATACACATTAAAAATATACACATTACACATTGTCAGCCTGGCAGCCAAGATCACAACTATACTTATGCTAACATAAACAAAAATGTATATCGCAAGTAAGAGTTTGAAAGCTCTATTATTTGTCATCAAAGTTGAGTATCTCAAGGGATTATCAACAGCCAGATATCGATCATAGGCCATAACCGAGAAAGTCATAACTTCAACGGTACCAAAGCTTTGAATGCAGAATGCTTGGATGAGGCATCCCGGTATAGGAATGTCTCTAAATCTAAAAAACAAGTCAACCACCAACTTAGGGAGAACAGAAGAGCCCCCAAACATGCCATTGGCCAATAGATTACATATGAAAATGTACATGGGTTCATGGAGGCTTGCTTCTGACCAAACAACATAGATAATCAGGAAAGACAATATCATTGTGATGGCATAAATCACAATAGCAACTGTAGCATACAGATATCGGAGATTTTCCATCTCAACAATACCAAGGAGGACAAGATGTGTGATGATTCTTGATGTGTTTTCCATAGTTTTAAAAAATTGAAAAATACTTAGACTAGATGAGCAATCTTTGTTTTTTTGTACTGTCTTAAGGAAATCCAAATCCAAATGTAAGATGCTTGTAACAATTTATTGCTTTAGTATTAATTGAAAGCACTCAATGAAGTATCAGCTAAACGAGTCCTATGTTCCCATTCGGCAGGCTTTTAAAGTCAGTTAAAGCTGAACTGGAATTTGTCTACATTTATACTTGGCAAGTAAACAATGAATCATGACGTTTTAATTAGGAACTTTGATAATGACATCCCAGTGGGAAGCTGCTACTGTTGCTCATTATTTTCAGGCTGTAGAAGAATTATTATAGTCTTGAAAGTACAGTATTTAGTAAAATTAGATCAAGAAAGGAAAGATATATTTGACAAAGCATCGGGATCTGTGAGTTGTAACTGAATTAAAGGAAATGCATAGAAAGTCTAAGGCTGGCCATAGATGGGTAGAGTTTCAAATTAAAATTATTAGGAAAAGATTTAAAGGATCAGGAAGAAACTTTTTCTCGAAGAAAAAGTATATGTGGTTTTCATTTGGTAAAGTCCATTCGTTCCCAAATCAAATGTTAACATATGTTGAACGACATTTGAATGTTCTAAGAATTTTTTTACAAATTTTCCTAAGACCTCTCCTAAGAATTTTTTGTTGGAAATTATATCCATCTGTGGCCAGCTTAAAATGCAGTTCAGTTATGACAAGAATTTTAACTCAATAATGAAATTATTCAATTATTCAATTTGCAGCTTCGAGCCAAGGTTTTTTTTCGAAAGGGTAGCAACTCTGATTTGCACAATCAGCAAAATTAGGAAATTAGACGCATTATTTATGCTCCTTGAAAGCCCAAGCTGCCCCTTTGAGTTTGGGCCCTTCTATGCTTCTAAACTGTAAAAAAAAGTCTCACACATGTGGTATCCCTAAAAGCAGGAGGAGTAGAAGAATGTGTTTTGTAATTGTAAGTATGCCTATGCTGCATATGAGAAATAACTTGAAATGACAACTTTTTGAAAAAAAACACACATTGTATTCAATTTCTTAATTTTCCAAAAAAAACATATTTTTTATTAAATTAACCCATCTAACAGTATGCGTTAAAAACAGGGGTTTAGTCCGCAGGCATTTGCAAATGCATGCGTGAGTCACAGAGCCATGTCACGGCACCCTGGTATCTGTGGTGTGCTCCTGCACCTTTAAGGAGGGGTGGCTCCCCTTCAGTCCACCTGCTCTCATGGACCATAGAGTTTGTTCTTGGTTAGAAAACTGGTTACAGGGGCATGTCCATAAATAACGTGTACTCAAACTGATCTAGAGTCGTAATGATTATTGACGCTGACACACATACACCTACACAGGTTGAACTGGATGGACTATTGTCTTTATTCAACCTGACCTACCATGTAACTATGTAATGGTTACTTTCCAAAAAGTGATCATTTTTGAGGTGTTTGTACTGACCTGGTATTGGCAGGTTGAGAAGGGCAGTCAGTACATCAGGACTGATGAATTTTCAAATATATATATATTTTGGAGGGTCTGTCTACTACAATAAGCCTCAAGGCCCAAAATTGCATGTGTTATTAGTAAAAGCAAACCCAAGAAATGAAAGAAATTACAAGCACAACTTACTGACCAGCCTGCTAACCAAACAAATTGTCCTGTCTAACAGTATGCATTAAAAAAACAGGGATTTCGTTTTCACACATTTGCAAATACATGCGTAAGCTACAGACCCCCCCCCCCAGGCACCCCAGTATTTTCTGTAGTCTTAAACCAACATTTTGAGGGTCTCCACAGTGGGAGCACATGCATTATAATATAGGCAGAGGGCAGGTGAGCCTGGAGGGGGCCCACCACTCCTTACAAGGATAGGGGCGCACTAGACACCCAGCATATATCACAATGGCAGCAAAGGTGTCCAGTATATCCCCTCACCAGTATTTCAACAGTACTATCAAATGGCCACTGCCCTAACCCATGACTCCCCTTTGCAGCAAGGAGCACATTGAAGAGCAATGCATGCAAAACACAACCAAAGGAATTCCAAGCTCAACTTACTGACCAGCCTGCTAAACATGCAAATTGTCCTGTCTAACAGTATGTGTTAAAAACAGGGGTTTCGTTTGCACACATTTGTAAATAAATGCATAAGCTACAAAGCCCCGTCAAGGCCCCCCAGTATTTTCTGTAGTTCCTAACTCTAAATTTTGAGAGCCTCCATAATAGAAGCACACGCAATATAAGGGATAGGCAGAGGGCAGATGAGCCTGGAGGGAGCCTACCCCTCCTTAAAGGCTTGGGCTACCTTGACGGGGCTTTATAGCTTACGCATGTATTTGCAAATGTATGCAAAACAAATTCCTGCTTTTAATGCATACTGTTAGACAGGACAATTTGGTTGGTTAGTAGGCTGGTCGGTAAGTGATATAACCAAAAAAACAAGTCTGGCGATAGGGGACCAGGACAGAGAGTCCCTTGATGAGAATGATGACAATAAGTGTTACCGTGTGGTGGGCCATAAGCCAAATTCCAAGCTCACTTACTGCCAAAAAAACAACCATCAGAAAAAAAAAACACAGCAAAAAGCGCTAAATGGAAACTCCTATGAGAGAAAGTCAGATGACCGCTATGCTGGAAACAGTCTATAATGGTGTCAATACTGTAATGCCCCGTATACATGATCGGACTTTCCGCTAACAAAACTGTGAATTTTTGTTCGAAGGTTGTTGGCTCAAACCTGTCTTGCATACACACAGTCACACAAATGTTGGCCAACAATTGCGAATGTGAGAACGCAGTGTACAACACGTACGACGAGCAGATCAAAAGGAAGTTAAATAGCCAGTGCACCACCCTTTGGCCTCCTTCTGCTATTCTCATGTTTATCTTGTGTTAGTAGAAGTTTGATGAGAGATGATTCAGCCTCATGCTTTTCAGTTTGTCTCTGCTTTTCAGTTTGTGGTTGTGGGTTCGTATTTGTTCTTCAGTGCGTGTTGTCAGTTCGTTCCTGTCTTTCAGTACATTCTTTTTATCGTGTTGCGGTTACGTACTCGTTGTAGAGTCCATGCTGCTGTTGGGCTTGGTGTTGGAGTTCTTGCTTTGACCCAAGTCCAGTCCATGAACAGCGGGAGGAGGAGCTCATGAACCAAGAATTGGTTACCTAATCGTAACCAAATATACCTTTGCTGCAGGAGCTCCAGGAGAATAATCCTGACAATTTCAGGAACTATCTCCAGATGACGGACCCCGCTTTTCTCTGTCTGTTGGCTTTACTTACCCCTTATATTACCAAGCAGGACACCTGCATGCGGCAAGCCATCACTCCTGAGCAAAGGCTTGTCGCCACCTTGCGGTACTTGGCGGTGGGGAGAAGTCTCCAGGATATTAAGTTTACGACTGGGATCTCCCCCCAGGCTCTGGGAATCATTTTTCCAGAGACCTGTCTGTCATCATACACGTCCTGCAGAAAGACTATATTAAGGTAAGTTTTATCCTTTAACATCACATTCTATGTATTTAATGTTTGCTATTGTATTGCATTTAGTTCATCATTCCATAATTACCATGATTGCAATATGCTGTGAATAACCTCTTTGTCCTCATGCATGCTGTAAGCTTTTAGTGCTCCTTTTTGTCCTTCATTCATATTTTCCTTCACTAAACTCCCTGGCATGCTATCCCGGGCCCATACACACCTAGCCTACTCACTTAACAATGTATTTTGTCAATGTAGTGCTTACACTAAACACCCCCTAAAAGGTGTACAAATGTTATTGTTGTCCTTAAATTCATCCAGAGTGCAAGAGGATTTTTTTTGGTGGCCCAAACTCATTTTGAACCCCCCCCAACCGCTAAGTAAACTGATACCAATACTCTATCTGCTGACTTTGCCAAACCCATACACACTATAACTACCTCTTTTGTGGTCAGATTTATGAATTCACCAAAGCATGTAGTGCAAGTGCCTGCCTGAATACTTTCAAATGGTACTGTTTTAAGTTTTTGTCTCCTATTATCTTGATAAGTAATTGCAGAATGTAAAAATGTGCTTCAATTTGGACAGTGTGTATTCATATTTTTGGATTATGACACTTCTTACCTGTCCAGTGGCTGCCAACAGTGTAAGTAAGGTGGGGCTGGCCAAAGTAACACACATTATTTATGCATTGAGTTCTCAATGAAGTGGAGACAGTTACCTGTCCAAAACATCTCCGCCCCCCCACCCTAAAATTTTTGCAATGGGCTATCAGAGGGGGTGAGGAGTCTGATAAGTGTATCTTATACTTTTGTCTTTAAATACTCATTTCAATAAATGTTATACTTATGTTGGTCAAGAATGTTTGTGTCTAATCTGCTTGCAATGTTATGTGCAAAAGTACAAATTTTTTTTTTTTTGTTTGACTCCACAGTTTCCTTCTAACCCATAGGAATGGCAGACTGTGGCCTCCCAATTCACCTTGCAGTGGGACTCTTGGGATTGCCGCCTCCAGCGGATAACATGGTGGGCCTCCCATTTGTCTTTGTTGCGGATCAGGCCTTTGTGCTGGGGAGCATTTGATGAGGCCGTTCCCCATGAGAACCCTGACCCCGGACCAGAGGGTTTTTTAATTACCGGCAGGCCCGTGCCAGAAGAGTGGAGGAAAATGCCTTTGGCATAATGTCCAGCTGGTTCCGTCTTTTCTAACAGCCTTAAATATGGCCGAATACAAATTGAACCATATAAATTTATGCTGCTGCATTTTGCATAATTTGAATGCGTCAAAATACAGCCAACTATCTGGCCTCAGTCCCTCCCAAAGCGCCCACAAAGTACGGCAAAGCTATCTGGAGTACTTCGCAGGTAGAGGGGCAATTGATATGCCAGATAATCTGTAATCTCTTTATAATAAATTTGTTGTGAAAAACGAAACTCATAGTTCATTTGATTTACTGCTTGTGTTTCTTATCTGTCTCCTTGGTTCTCCATTGGCCTTTTATTTTTGGTAATTTTCTTCAATAGTGCAAATGTAACTTATTTGACACATGAGGTGACAATCTCTTCTTCAGTTAACTATTATGTTCTGTTGTGCTATGGGTCTGCTGCACACATGTAATTTTTGTTGTTGTTAATATATGTAATGCATTAATGATAAAAATAATGATCCTTTTAAACTCCATGAATAAATTGCTTGTAGTCCCTAAAATGGCCTGATTTTGGCAAATTTAACAGCACAGTGGGGGGGTTATTTACTAAAGGCAAATCCACTTTGCACTACAAGTGCACTGCAAGTGCATTTTAAAGTGCGCTTGCAGTGCACTTGTAGTGCAAAGGGGATTTGCCTTTAGAAAATACACCCCATTGACCCTGTGTAACTACAACAACTTACAAAAAAAAGTGGTATTGAGCATTTAAAGAAGAAGCCACACATTGTTGAGTATAAAACATTTTACTCCAAGCACATTCGCATGTGCGTTTATAAATGAGTTTTTAAACAAACCAACAACTTTGGTGTATAACATGTATGTTTGACAGTAGATATAGCATTTTTTGTGGCTAAACATGCATGTTTAACCACTTCAATACAGGGCACTTAAACACCTTCCTGCCCAGACCAATTTTGAGCTTTCAGCGCTGTCGCACTTTGAATGACAATTGCGCGGTCATGCTACACTGTACCCAAATGAAATTTTTATAATTTTTTTCCCACAGATAGAGCTTTTCTTTTGGTGGTATTTGATCACCTCTACGGTTTTTATTTTTTGCGCTACAAATAAAAAAATACCGAAAATTTTGAAAAAAAAAATGTTTTTTTTTGTTTCAGCTTCAAAACTTTGTAAATAAGTACGTTTTCTCCTTCACTGATGGGCACTGATTAGGCTACACTGATGGGCACTGATAAGGCGGCACTGATGGGCACCAATGATGTGGCACCAATGAAGTGGCACTAATGAGGTGGCATTGATGGACACTGATATGTGGCACTGATAGGCGGCACTGATGGGCGACACGGATGGGCGACATGGATGGACACTGATAGGTGGCACAAATTGGCACTGATAGCTGGCACGGATTGGCATGGATTGGCGGCATGGATTGGCATGGATAGGCGGCACAGATGGGCATGGATAGGCGGCACAGATGGGCATGGATAGGCAGCACAGATGGGCATGGATAGGCGGCACAGATGGGCATGGGTGGGCACCGATAGGCGGCACAGGTGGGCACTCATAGGCGGCACAGGTGGGCACTCATAGGCGGCATAGGTGGGCACTCATAAGCGGCATTGGTGTTATACTGTACTAATGGATGCCAATCAGTGCCAAACAATAATGCATGCCAATCAGTGATGCCCATTGTGGGCACTGATTGGCATCCATTATGGGCACTGATTGGCATCCATTGTGCTGACTTGCATCCCTGGTGGTCTAGGGAGGATTACCTTTTCCCTGGTGGTCTGGTGGCGTCCCTGGTGGTCCAGTGTGGGCATCCTCGGGGGGCTGTGCTGATAATCGATCAGCACAGACCCCCCCCCCTGTCAGAGGAGCAGCCGATCGGCTCTCCTCTACTCGCGTCTGACAGACGCGAGTGAGGAAAAGCCGATCACCGGCTCTTCCCATTTACACTGTGATCAGCCGTGATTGGACACGGCTGATCACGTGGTAAAGAGTCTCCGTCGGAGACTCTTTACCGAGATCGTAGTTGCCGGGTGTCAGACTGACACCCCGCAACAACGATCGCCACGCCGGGGGGTGCGCAGCGGCTCATAATCCTGAGGACGTCATATGACGTCCGATCAGGATTATGCAACCACTTTGCCACCGTCAATTCCCTATAGGGCGGGCGGCAAGTGGTTAAAAACATAACATCCACATCCCCAACTCAGGAACTTACAAAGTTCAACTTTGATAAAGTGAAGGCCATATGAGACATTAGTATGTCAAAAATGTGTTGATTTTGCCTTCATCAGATGGGGTGATCTCACCCTTGTGAAAGCCAAATTTGAAGATACACACAAAATGTGGATTTCCATCATGATCCAATGCCTAAAATGTGTGTCTTTTCCCTATGTCTATTTTGATAAAGCCACAAAACACAGTGTGTCAACAAGTGCTATCTGCCATTATGGGATATCAATTTACGAGTTTTGTGGGTGCAACCCCTTCCTTGCAACTAAAGTAGGTGAGAGCAAGGGGTTGCACCCCCAAAACATGTCCAATGATCCCCCATGATGTGAGCTAGCACATGTTGACACACTGGGCCTTATTTCAGAAAAGACAATCCACTTTGCCCTACATGTGCACTTGAATTGCACTTATATTGCAAAGTGGTTTGGCTTTTTTTTAAATAAGCCACAGTTTGTCAACATGTGCTAGATCCCATCATGGGGGGTCAATGGATGTGTTTCGGGGGTGCAACCCCTTCCTCTTACCAACTTTAGTTGCGAGGAAGGGGTTGCACCCACAAAATGCGTACATTGATATCACATGATAGCAGATAGCACATGTTGACACACTGTGTGCATCTTCAAAATTTGGCTTTGCAATTACATTTTTTTATAAAAAGATAAACAATAACGACAACATTTACATTTTTTTTTGGTGTTTTTAGATTTTGGCTAAAACATCAATGATGTTGGTCAGTCTTTTTTCAACATCATTGATGTTTTGCTTGACCTTCTCTAAATCCCGATTGCACACCATTTTATTCACTGATGAGGACTTGTGCACTTGCAATGTTGAAGTGAGTTTCTTCTTCCACAACATCCACATCAGCAAAAAATTAAAAAAACACACCATGTATTATAAATATGCAGGCATACATCTATTACCTGAAGCTGTGGTCTCAGACACTGACCTGTTGTGGTCACCATTTCGACCACTTTCTGAACCTCAGAATCCACATTCCCAGGTTGTGTGCTGAGTTGTTCCCCTTCTTCAGGAGGCGTGGGGTTCCTGGTGTCCTCAGATGTCCTGGTTCCTTTCTCCCCTATGTGAATAAAAAAAAGGTATACTTAGCAGACAGATATTTGAGGCGAGAAATAGTAATATGAAACATTGCTCGGAAGTGTCGTCAAATTGTCTGTTTTGGCAGAGTTCCAAGCTGAAGACATGATTTTTTCCCTTTCAAAAGCTGGAATACTTACCTGTTTTGTTAAAATTTCACACATGGAGAGACCCTGTTGGGGCCTAAGCTTGAACCTGGGACCTCTGGTGGGTCTGGCAGTGACTCTGCTTCCTGAGCCACCTGGAATGCTGGACAGCTCCTTGGACAGTTCCTTGGACAGTTCCTTGGACAGTTCCTTGGATAGTTCCTTAGACAATTCCTTGAATGATCTTGTTTTTGAATCTTGTTTGCCTTGAACCTTGAACCCTTTGCTCCTCCCATGAACTTCCTGATTAGGGATGAGCTTGGTGTTCGAGTAGAACGCATGTTCGCCCCTTTCGGTAAAGCCAGAACTCTGTGGGCCGTTCGCGCCAAATTCGTGTGGCATTCACGGCCCACAATACACTGCGCCATCGCAGTGCATTGCTGGCTCATGATTGGCAAAGCATGTACTGTGACCCCGCATGCTTGGCCAATCACAGCGCCGGCAGCGAGGAGAGCCATGATTGGCCACAGGCAGGATGCCTGTGGCCAATCATAGCTCAGGCTGTGTAGTACACGCCCCACACTATATAAGCCCACCAGCGCAGCGGCCTTGTGTAGTGTGTTGGCGTCAGTGGGTGTTCTCTGTGTACCTTCAATGCAGTATACACCATTATCCACCTATATAGCTCTTCTGCAATTGAGTTTCTGGGTGTTGTCTGTGTGCCCTGAGTGCAGTATACACCTGTATCCACCTATATAGCTATATTGCTCTTCTGTAATTGAGTTATCAGCCATCTGCAGGAGTTTCTGTGTGTTGTCTGTGTGACCTGAGCGCAGTATACACCTTTATCCACCTATTTTGCTCTTCTCTAATTGAGCCATCTGCAGGAGTTAGTTGATGTTGTGTGCCTCCAGCATAGCACAGTATACACTGGTATCTACCCTTTTAATTCCTGTTGTTCTATAATAAAGGTATCTGCAGGAGTTAGTGGGTGTTGTGTGCCTCCAGCACAATATACACTACCCAATTGCTGGTTTTCCCATTTCCCTTCAGGCCATTACCATGTCTGGAAGGCCAACAAGGAAAGACAGACAGGCATGAGCTGAGGGCAAGCAGGCTCTGTGTCTAGAGACAACAGTGCTGGTCGTGGACGCAGTGCAGCGCCATCAGCACGTGGCCATGGGACACGCTTGTCCTTATTTTCAGCAGCTGGACGTGTCGAGCCGCATCATGCCGAAGACTTGGTAGAGTGGATGACCAAGCCCTCTTCATCCTCCTCATCCTCTTTCACCCAGGCTCAGGGTACTAGCAAAGCAGCTGCCAATGCATCCTCTTCCCTCGTCTCAATGTCATCATCAGTGACTCCTTCCCTAGACCCACCACTTCCTCCTGAGGAGTCCCCTGAACTCTTTGAGCACAGTGTTGGGTACATGCTCCAGGAGGATGCCTAGTGTTTTGCAGGCTCTGATGATCATACTCAGCTAGAGGAAGGCAGTAGCGTGAGCGCAGAGAGAGGGGATGCTCAAGAAGGACAGCAATCTAGTAGTCATGTTCCACAAGCTGCAGCATACTGCCAGGTTTGCTCCAGCGATGAAGAGGTAGGGGATGATGAGGGCACTGACTCCACGTGGGTGCCTGGTAGGAGAGAGGAGGAGGAGGAGGCACATCTTCAACGAGGCAGGATGCCCCCTGGGGGCCAGCTTAGGGGCAGCATATCGACTGAATCACACCGCAGAGCTCCGCCTGTGCAGGGCGCTGCCTCTGCGCGTTATTCTAAAAGTTCTTTGGTGTGGGCCTTTTTTGAGACTAGTGCATCAGATCGCACCGCTGCTATTTGCAACATATGTCTCAAGCGTATCTCGCATGGCCAAAACATCAGCCGCTTGGGCACCACATGCTTGACCAGACATATGTTGACCTGCCATGCAGCTCGTTGGCAAGCGTACCTCAAAGACCCACACCAAAGAACAAAGCAGACCTCTCCTTGCTCCTCATCAGCTGGGATCTCCAACCCCACTAGACCTTCAGTCCTCTCTGAAACCTGCGCTGAGAGGAATGAAGGTGTAGAATTAGGTGTGTCACAGCCAAGTGCTTGCGGGCACTCTGCTAGCAGTACAGCCACGTCCAATTGTAGCAGGCCAAACTCCCTGCCCCAGCTGCTGGACCGTAGAAAGAAAGAAGCCATCCATATGCCCAGCGGTTGAATGCTAGCTTGGCTAAATTGCTAGCACTTCAACTGCTATCTTTTCAGTTGGTAGACTCGGCCCCCTTCCGTGAGTTTGTGCAATGTGCGGTTACTCAGTGGCAGGTCCCTAAACGCCACTTTTTCTCAAGGAAGGCGATTCCGGCTCTCTATCAGCATGTGGAAGGCAATGTCCTTGCCTCCCTGGACAGGGCGGTCAGCGGTAAGGTGCATATTACCGCTGACTCATGGTCCAGCAGGCATGAACAGGGACGTTACCTGTCTTTCACTGCCCATTGGGTCACTCTTCTGGCAGCTGGGAAGGATGCAGGACAAGGTGCAGTAGTGTAGGAGGTTGTTCCGTCACCATGCCTCCAAAATGCTACTACTGGTTGTGACACACCTCTCTCCTCCACCCCCTCCTCTTCTTCTTCCTCCATGGCCTCTTCTAGTTCTCTGTCCTTGGAACCAACGGTGCTCTGTAGGCGTTCAAAGGGTTACGCAAGTACGCAGGCAAAACGATGCCATGCCGTGCTTGCGCTGGTTTGTTTGGGGGACAGGAGCCACACTGGGGCAGATATTTTGTCAGCTCTGCAGGGGCAGGCCGAGAGGTGGTTGACGCCATGCCAGCTTAAGCCAGGCTGTGTGCATTTCCACCAATCATTTAATGCCTGTGCTCGGCTGGCTGAGCTTCAAAAGGAGTTGAACCTGCCCAAGAACCGCCTTATATGTGACATGCCCACAAGGTGGAACTCAACGTTGGCCATGCTGCAGTGGCTGCACACACAGCAGAGGGCCATCAATGAGTACCTGTGCGACTACGGCACCAGGACAGGGTCAAGGGAGCTCATTTTTTTTTTCTCACCACACCAGTGGGGCATGAACAGGGATGCATGCACTGTCCTGTCACCGTTTGAAGAGGCCACAAGGATGGTGAGCAGTGACAGTGCATGGATCAGTGACACTGTACCTCTTGTCCACCTCTTGGAGCATACGCTGCGTGGAATAATGGACAGGGCACTTGAGGCAGAACAGAGGCAGGAAGAGGAGGACTTCCTTGCCTCTCAAGGCCCCCTTTATCCAGACAGTGTTCCTGCTGTCTCACACATTACACAGGAAGAGGACGAGGAGGAGGAGGAGGAGGATGATTGTGTCAGCATGGAGGTGGAGGCTGGCACTCAGCATCAGCAGCAGCAGTCTTGTAGGGATGATTTACAGTCCCCAGAAACCCGTGGACTTGTACGTGGCTGGGAGGAGGTAGCTGCGGATCATGTTGTCCTTAGTGACCCAGAGGACTCCGGACCGAATGCCTCAGCTAACCTACGCTGCATGGCCTCCCTGATCCTGCAAAGACTGTGGACGGATCCTCATATTCTTCGGATCAAGGAGAGGGACCATTACTGGCTGGCCACTCTCCTTGATCCACGGTACAAGGGTAAGGTTGCCGACCTTTTCTTGCCATCGCAGAAGGAGCAGAGGATGAGACATCTCCGGGAGGCCTTGCTGAAAGGTCTGTGTAACGGGTCCCCAGAGACTGGGAGGTTACAAACTCCTGGTCCAGGACAACGTGTTGCTGAGGCTTCTGTCAGAAGGAGCGGTGGAGAAGGTGGCCGCCTGACCGCTTAGACAATTTTTTTAGTCCGCAGCCCCAAGGTATGATCGGTTCCAGCAACCATCGCCAGCGTCTGATTTACATGGTGTAGGAATACCTAGGGGCAAGGTCAGACTTGGACACCTTTCCACCAAAAATCCTCTGGCTTACTGGGTCTTGAGGATGGATCACTGACCAGAGCTTGCACAGTATGCAATTGAGCTACTGGCCTGTCCAGCGTTCTTTCGGAAGCAACTTCAGTGCTACTGGTGGCTTTGTTACCGATCACAGGGTGCGCCTGTTCACCGACTCGGTTGATCGACTGACCTTCATAAAGATGAATCAGTCTTGGATCACCCACAGCTACCAAGCATCTGAAGCTGATGTAACCGAATAATCTTTTTTTTAAATATCACATCCCTTCAAGACTGCCTATGCTGATGCTGAGTGACTGTCCTGTTATGTTGACCGTCTATCCTCTTCCTCCTCTGCTGATATCTTGGAAGAACATTTTTGGTTCTGGGTGATGCCACCAGCCCAATTTTTCAGCCCCTGTTTAACAGGGGTGTGTAATAAAATTTTTTGATGCAATGCTTTGCAGCAGGGCTCATTCCTGCACTACAACTAGAGTATATGGGAGAGGTTGCAGTGTTGTGGCACCAGCACCAGTGCCTAAGGCCCAATTTTTTCAGCTCCTGTTTAACAGGGGCGTTTAATTTACAATTTTTGATGCAATGCTTTGCAGCAGGGCTCATTCCTGCACTACAACTAGAGTATATGGGAGAGGTTGCAGTGTTGTGGCACCAGCACCAGTGCCTAAGGCCCAATTTTTTCAGCTCCTGTTTAACAGGGGCGTTTAATTACAATTTTTGATGCAATGCTTTGCAGCAGGGCTCATTCCTGCACTACAACTAGAGTATATGGGAGAGGTTGCAGTGTCGTGGCACCAGCACCAGTGCCTAAGGCCCAAATTTTCAGCCCCTGTTTAACATGGGCGTTTAATTACAATTTTTGATGCAATGCTTTGCAGCAGGGCTCATTTATGCACTACAACTAGAGTATATGGGAGAGGTTGCAATGCCTAAGGCCCAATCTTTCAGCCCCTGTTTAACAGGGGCATGTAATTACAATTTTTGATGCAATGCTTTGCAGCACGGCTCATTCCTGCACTACAACTAGAGTATATGGGAGAGGTTGTAGTGTCGTGGCACCAGCACCAGTGCCTAAGCATTGCTGTAGTAATAGTAGTAAAGCGTCTACACCATTCGTCAAACCGCCCACTTGTGATAAAATGACAGGCGCCCCTCCCCTGTTCTGGTCTCATGGCAATGAAAACTGAACCAGCTGTAGCGCATTTTGCTTTTCAGAAAAGGGGTGTGATATAAAGCAGGCATGAAAATGGGGAACCTAATTGGTTGCACTGGCTGCCCATGTACCCCTGACAAAAATTGCTCTGCAAGTTGTGTTCTATCTGTACCTGATAACAAGTAGTATTTCAGAATAAAGATGATAAGACAAAAATAGTATTTCAACATTTTTATTGATTATGTCGCATACATTTCACATTCCAATCTGGATTTTAGGTCCATTTTCTCATTAGGGAGTTGCAATGAAAAGCTTGTTGAAGCATATGTTTTATTGAATCCCAAATGCTTCCACAGGTACAGGCTGTATAGTTCCGATCCTTCATCACGTTCCACAGCTGGATGAAGTCATCTGCTATTCGCTGTTCCAGAGGGTGGTTGTCTTGGTTTATACAACCAGTCAAGGAATTAGACTGGGCTTGTAAGACATTCTTTATACTCCTCCATTCTTCCACTTTGTACCGGAGTCCATGGTAGTGGAAATCAAGAAACTTCACGGTTTGGTCAATTACTGCTTTTACTGCAATGGCCGCATCATTAATCTTTGAAGAGTTGCAGAGACTGATATCTGAAAGATGAGGAGACTGGCACACATCAATCTTTTGGACATTTGCTTCCATAACTCATGTGAAGAAACATCTTGTAAAGTTTAGCGGTGCTAATGTAAATAAAAAATGAAGGCCATCGCTCACTAACTATTTCAATCACCCATCTCTTCCTAATTATCATTGGGCCAATTTTTGCACATTTTTAAAGCATGGGGCAGCCAAGATACTGCATTCCAGTCAAAGATTCAGGACCTGCAGGTTGGCCCTTACCCTCACAGTAGGATATATCAGGCCGAATATTAATTTGGGTAACACTGTAAAAAACTGTGACTACATCTGTAATTTTGGTATCAATTACTTTATTCATATTATTCTCTACTAACCAGTTGCGTCCGATAGGCCAACAGTACACAGGCAGCCACCTCTCCGCCCCCCCCCCCCCCGGCCGCAACACTTACCCCAGGCTTAACCTTAACGGATCTTGTTTTTTGCAAAAGTACTATTTACATCAAAGAGTAGAAGCCAAGCGGGCAGTGGGTAGTGCAAAAACACTCAGATCAGAACAGGCGAGTGGCACCTGTCATCTTTGTCAGAAATGGGCGTGGTGATGAAAGGTGTAGACGCTATACTACTAGGTTCTGTCTGTACGGTAATGCAGTCTAGATATGTGTTGAAATGCAAAGTTACAGTATTTGGACACAGGCAGATTGGAATGTTAATGAAAAAAAAAAAAAAGTGTAGACGCTTTACTACTGCTAAGTAGGACAGACTGAACCCTGTTTATGACTTACTTCGCAGGAAGACCTATTTGTTTGAATCAGAGAACCTGTTCAGCTGGTTCACATTAGAACTGATTACAGGAAGAAAACCGCTCATCCAGAAATGTCACACATCATTTTCTTTTGTAGTTATACTTCGGCAATAGGGGGAAGTGTACAAGGATGCAGGTGCTGCATTGCTGAGACCTGGGAGATGGTGTACAAGATGACGGGGTGGAGGTGCTTCACTGCTGGGCCCTGGGGGGTTGTGTAGAAGGTGACAGGATGGAGGTGCTTCACTGCTGAGACCTGGGGGGTGGTCTACAAGATGACGAGGTGGAGGTGCTGCACTGCTGAAACCTGGTTGGTTGGTGTACAAGTTGATGGAGTGGAGGTGCTGCATTATTGAGACCTTAGGGGGAGTGGTGTGCAAGATGACGGGGTGGAGGTGATGCACTGCTGAGATCTGGGGGGTGGTTTACAAGATGATGGGGTGGAGGTGCTGCATTGCTGCATTGCTGTAGTAGTAGTAGTAAAGCGTCTACACCATTCGTCAAACCGCCCACTTGTGATAAAATGACAGGTGCCCCTCCCCTGTTCTGGTCTCATGGCAATGAAAACTGAACCAGCTGTAGCGCATTTTGCTTTTCAGAAAAGGGGTGTGATATAAAGCAGGCATGAAAATGGGGAACCTAATTGGTTGCACTGGCTGCCCCCATGTACCCCTGACAAAAATTGCTCTGCAAGTTGTGTTCTATCTGTACCTGATAACAAGTAGTATTTCAGAATAAAGATTTCAAGACAAAAATAGTATTTCAACATTTTTATTGATTATGTCGCATACATTTCACATTCCAATCTGGATTTTAGGTCCATTTTCTCATTAGGGAGTTGCAATGAAAAGCTTGTTGAAGCATATGTTTTATTGAATCCCAAATGCTTCCACAGGTACAGGCTGTATAGTTCCGATCCTTCATCACGTTCCACAGCTGGATGAAGTCATCTGCTATTCGCTGTTCCAGAGGGTGGTTGTCTTGGTTTATACAACCAGTCAAGGAATTAGACTGGGCTTGTAAGACATTCTTTATCCTCCTCCATTCTTCCACTTTGTACTGGAGTCCATGGTAGTGGAAATCAAGAAACTTCACGGTTTGGTCAATTACTCCTTTTACTACAATGGCCGCATCATTAATCTTTGAAGCGTTGCAGAGACTGATATCTGAAAGATGAGGAGACTGGCACACATCAATCTTTGGACATTTGCTTTCATAACTCATGTGAAGAAACATCTTGTAAAGTTTAGCGCTGCCGGCACGAGTCATTGGTTTGCAACCATTGGGGGCCACACAAAGACTGATACATAGTGTGGAACACAGCACAACGGTGTAAAAGTAGGAAGTCATACCGGTTCTCGTTATAATCAGATGGTGTCAGCTAAGTTGACCCTTCACTTCTAACATAAGAATTGCTCCCTCTGTTAATATTCCTTTTTTCCCCCCCCCCGGCGTAACAGGTAACAAAAAAAAAAAAGTAGCAGTTCTTATTCTACTAGCTGCGTAATCCTGCCACTCTCTCCATTGTAAGGATTACTGAGCAGCTTCATCGTTTGAGCTATGGTAACATGGCTAATGTAAATAAAAAATGAAGGCCATCGCTCACTAACTATTTCAATCACCCATCTCTTCCTAATTATCATTGGGCCAATTTTTGCACATTTTTAAAGCATGGGGGCAGCCAAGATACTGCATTCCAGTCAAAGATTCAGGACCTGCAGGTTGGCCCTTACCCTCACAGTAGGATATATCAGGCCGAATATTAATTTGGGTAACACTGTAAAAACCTGTGACTACATCTGTAATTTTGGTATCAATTACTTTATTCATATTATTCTCTACTAACCAGTTGCGTCCGATAGGCCAAACAGTACACAGGCAGCCACCTCTCCACCCCCCCCCCCCCCCCGGCCGCAACACTTACCCCCAGGCTTAACCTTAACGGATCTTGTTTTTGCAAAAGTACTATTTACTTCAAGAGTAGAAGCCAAGCGGGCAGTGGGTAGTGCAAAAACACTCCGATCAGAACAGGCGAGTGGCACCTGTCATCTTTGTCAGAAAATGGGCGTGGTGATGAAAGGTGTAGACTCTATACTACTAGGTTCTGTCTGTACGGTAATGCAGTCTAGATATGTGTTGAAATGCAAAGTTACAGTATTTGGACACAGGCAGATTGGAATGTTGATGAAAAAAAAAAAAAGTGTAGACACTTTACTACTGCTACGTAGGACAGACTGCACCCTGTTTATGACTTACTTCGCAGGAAGACCTATTTGTTTGAATCAGAGAACCTGTTCAGTTGGTTCACATTAGAACTGATTACAGGAAGAAAACCGCTCATCCAGAAATGTCACACATCATTTTCTTTTGTAGTTATACTTCGGCATTAGGGGGAAGAGTACAAGGATGCAGGTGCTGCATTGCTGAGACCTGGGAGATGGTGTACAAGATGACGGGGTGGAGGTGCTTCACTGCTGGGCCCTGGGGGGTTGTGTAGAAGGTGACAGGATGGAGGTGCTTCACTGCTGAGACCTGGGGGGGTGGTCTACAAGATGACGGAGTGGAGGTGCTACATTATTGAGACCTTAGGGGGAGTGTTGTGCAAGATGACGGGGTGGAGGTGCTGCACTGCTGAGATCTGGGGGGTGGTTTACAAGATGATGGGGTGGAGGTGCTGCATTGCTGCATTGCTGTAGTAGTAGTAGTAAAGCGTCTACACCATTCGTCAAACCGCCCACTTGTGATAAAATGACAGGTGCCCCTCCCCTGTTCTGGTCTCATGGCAATGAAAACTGAACCAGCTGTAGTGCATTTGCTTTTCAGAAAAGGGGTGTGATATAAAGCAGGCATGAAAATGGGGAACCTAATTGGTTGCACTGGCTGCCCATGTACCCCTGACAAAAATTGCTCTGCAAGTTGTGCTCTATCTGTACCTGATAACAAGTAGTATTTCAGAATAAAGATGACAAGACAAAAATAGTATTTCAACATTTTTTTATTGATTATGTCGCATACATTTCACATTCCAATCTGGATTTTAGGTCCATTTTCTCATTAGGGAGTTGCAATGAAAAGCTTGTTGAAGCATATGTTTTATTGAATCCCAAATGCTTCCACAGGTACAGGCTATATAGTTCCGATCCTTCATCACGTTCCACAGGTGGATGAAGTCATCTGCTATTCGCTGTTCCAGAGGGTGGTTGTCTTGGTTTATACAACCAGTCAAGGAATTAGACTGGGCTTGTAAGACATTCTTTATCCTCCTCCATCCCTCCACTTTGTACTGGAGTCCATGGTAGTGGAAATCAAGAAACTTCATGGTTTGGTCAATTACTGCTTTTACTACAATGGCCGCATCATTAATCTTTGAAGCGTTGCAGAGACTGATATCTGAAAGATGAGGAGACTGGCACACATCAATCTTTGGACATTTGCTTCCATAACTCATGTGAAGAAACATCTTGTAAAGTTTAGCGGTGCCGGCACGAGTCATTGGTTTGCAACCATTGGGGGCCACACAAAGACTGATACATAGTGTGGAACACAGCACAACGGTGTAAAAGTAGGAAGTCATACCGGTTCTCGTTATAATCAGATGGTGTCAGCTAAGTTTGACCCTTCACTTCTAACATAAGAATTGCTCCCTCTGTTAATATTCCTTTTTTTTCCCCCTTTGCTTAAAGCGGAGGTCCACCCTAAAATGGACCTCCGCTCATCTGATCCCTCCCCCCCTCCGGCGCCACAATCGGCACCTTTCAGGGGGGAGGGGGGTGCAGTTACCTGGATAATCCAGGTAACTGCACCCACTTCCGGGCTAGCTGTCTGCGGAACGAGCGTAGGTTACGCCCCCGTTCCGCAATGCCCCGCCCCCTTCAGCAAGTGCCCCGCTGCCTGCTGGGAAACACACAGCTCCCAGAGGCAGCGGGGACCGTCCGGATTGCGCCGCGCGGCTCGCGCATGCGCAGTAGGGAACCGGGAAATGAAGCCGAAAGGCTCCATTTCCTGATTCCCATACCCAAGATGGCGGCGGGACCCGGCAGCCGAGCGAGCGATCGGCTTCGGGTGCCGACATCGCGGGCGCGCTGGACAGGTAAGTGTCACTATTTAAAAGTCAGCAGCTGCAGTATTTGTAGCTGCTGGCTTTTAAAAAAAAAAAAAAAAAACGCGGAGTCCCGGTGGACTCCCGCTTTAACAGGTAAAAAAAAAGTAGCAGTTCTTATTCTACTAGCTGCGTAATCCTGCCACTCTCCCCATTGTAAGGATTACTGAGCAGCTTCATCGTTTCAGCTATGGCAACATGGCTAATGTAAATAGAAAATGAAGGCCATCGCTCACTAACTATTTCAATCACCCATCTCTTCCTAATTATCATTGGGCCAATTTATGCACATTTTTTAAAGCATGGGGCGGCCAAGATACTGCATTCCAGTCAAAAGATTCAGGACCTGCAGGTTGGCCCTTACCCTCACAGTAGGATATATCAGGCCGAATATTAATTTGGGTAACACTGTAAAAACCTGTGACTACATCTGTAATTTTGGTATCAATTACTTTATTCATATTATTCTCTACTAACCAGTGGCGTCCGATAGGCCAACAGTACACAGGCAGCCACCTCTCCACCCCCCCCCCCCCCCCCCCCGGCCGCAACACTTACCCCAGGCTTAACCTTGGTCTCCTCCCCTCGCTTCTCTTCCCTCCTCCTCCCAGCGGCCAGCGTAGCTGCTCCTCGGGCTTCGTAGCTTCTCCTTTCAGCCAATTGGGAAACAGGTCTGCACCCTGAGCCCATCCTATTTTGAAGCCTTTTAGAGCATCTGGCTCCTATCATGTGCTTCAAACAAAAAAAAAAAAATCCCCCATTGGAATCCATGCATCAGATGGACGGCATGCAGAGCAGAGGGCCGGACACATGGTTGGGGGGGGGGCGCGTGCTTGTGCGCCCCCTATGGACAGGCCACCATTGCTACTAACATATGTAAAATGTTAGTAGCAGTAAAAATTTTGGGTGTTTGGCTTTTCATTTCAAGAATAACGATTCTTTATACAGTTACTGGTGCTCTCCCTTTCATGTTTGTAATATTCCACTCCACTATATATTCACTGTACATAAAAACCAGTTGAACCGGTTTGAATGAGCAGAGCTAACCCACTCCTGTTTTTAGACAGGGAGCTGCTTAGTCTGAAGAAACGGATCTTGTTTTTGCAAAAGTACTATTTACATCAAGAGTAGAAGCCAAGCCGGCAGTGGGTAGTGCAAAAACACTCAGATCAGAACAGGCGAGTGGCACCTGTCATCTTTGTCAGAAATGGGCGTGGTGATGAAAGGTGTAGACGCTATACTACTTTTCCTGCTGATCCACGATACTGCGGACCGGTTTGTCTCTCCTTCTGCGGCCAAGTGGCTGCACAGACTCAATGTCCCTCAACCGTAAAATTGGCTTCATCCATCTGGCCTGATACTGCTCATTGCAGACGAGGAGTACAATCTGATCACTGCAGCACCATCCCGTAGAGCTTAGACATAGCCCACTGCATGCACATGGTACTCACACAGTGTTGTTATCGCTGTTTGGATTTCCCATGTGCTCGTTTTTTTTGGTGAGTAAGTGAGCTTATTATTTCTTTGGTTTTGTTTTGCATGTGTTGCCCTTCGATGTGCTCTTTGCTGCAAAGGCCAGTTATAGATGGGGCAGTGGCTATTTCTTTGTACTGTTGAAATATTTTTGAGGAGACATACCGGACACCTTTGCTGTCATGATGCTATATGCTGGGTGTCCAGTATGTCCCTGTGCTTTTAAGAAGGGGTGGGCTGCCTACAGGCTCACCTGCCATCCCTTATAATGCATGTGCTTCCACTGTGGAGATTCTCAAAATGTTGAGTTAGGAACTGCAGAACATATTGGGATGCCTTGACAGTGCTCTGCAGCTTACACATGTATTTGCAAATGTCTGCACTAAACCCCTGTTTTTAATGCACGCTGTTAGGACAATTTGATTGGTTAGCAGGCTGCGTGTGTTAGTAGTAGTAAAGCGTCTACACCATTCGTCAAACCACCCACTTGTGATAAAATGACAGGTGCCCCTCCCCTGTTCAGCCCCTATGCTGGGGCTGTGACATCATAAGGGGGCAGGGTCACCATGTGACATCACCTGGTGACCCCGCCCCTTGTCTCTATATAAGTCTCCGCACAACGCATCCCTGCCATTGCTGCCAGAGAGAGTGTCGTGTCAACATCGCAAGGAAGAAGAGAAGAAGAGGAGAAGAGAAGAAGGCGGTGGCAGCTGCGACTGCGACAGAGTAGTAAAGCGTCTACAACATTCGTCAAACCGCCCACTTGTGATAAAATGACAGGTGCCCCTCCCCTGTTCTGTCTCATGGCAATGAAAACTGAACCAGCTGTAGTGCATTTGCTTTTCAGAAAAGGGGTGTGATATGAAGCAGGCATGAAAATGGGAACCTAATTGGTTGCACTGGCTGCCCATGTACCCCTGACAAAAACTGCTCTGCAAGTTGTGTTCTATCTGTACCTGATAACAAGTAGTATTTCAGAATAAAGATGACAAGACAAAAATAGTATTTCAACATTTTATTGATTATGTCGCATACATTTCACATTCCAATCTGGATTTTAGGTCCATTTTCTCATTAGGGAGTTGCAATGAAAAGCTTGTTGAAGCATATGTTTTATTGAATCCCAAATGCTTCCACAGGTACAGGCTGTATAGTTCCGATCCTTCATCACGTTCCACAGCTGGATGAAGTCATCTGCTATTCGCTGTTCCAGAGGGTGGTTGTCTTGGTTTATACAACCAGTCAAGGAATTAGACTGGGCTTGTAAGACATTCTTTATCCTCCTCCATTCTTCCACTTTGTACTGGAGTCCATGGTAGTGGAAATGAAGAAACGTCACGGTTTGGTCAATTACTGCTTTTACTACAATGGCCGCATCATTAATCTTTGAAGCGTTGCAGAGACTGATATCTGAAAGACGAGGAGACTGGCACACATCAATCTTTGGACATTTGCTTCCATAACTCATGTGAAGAAACATCTTGTAAAGTTTAGCGGTGCCGGCACGAGTCATTGGTTTGCAACCATTGGGGGCCACACAAAGACTGATACATAGTGTGGAACACAGCACAACGGTGTAAAAGTAGGAAGTCATACCGGTTCTCGTTATAATCAGATGGTGTCAGCTAAGTTGACCCTTCACTTCTAACATAAGAATTGCTCCCTCTGTTAATATTCCTTTTTTTCCCCCTTTGCTTAACAGGTAACAAAAAAGTAGCAGTTCTTATTCTACTAGCTGCGTAATCCTGCCACTCTCTCCATTGTAAGGATTACTGAGCAGCTTCATCGTTTGAGCTATGGCAACATGGCTAATGTAAATAAAAAATGAAGGCCATCGCTCACTAACTATTTCAATCCCCCATCTCTTCCTAATTATCATTGGGCCAATTTTTGCACATTTTTAAAGCATGGGGCGGCCAAGATACTGCATTCCAGTCAAAGATTCAGGACCTGCAGGTTGGCCCTTAACCTAACAGTAGGATATATCAGGCCGAATATTAATTTGGGTAACACTGTAAAAACCTGTGACTACATCTGTAATTTTGGTATCAATTACTTTATTCATATTATTCTCTACTAACCAGTGGCGTCCGATAGGCCAACAGTACACAGGCAGCCACCTCTCCACCCCCCCCCCCGGCCGCAACACTTACCCCAGGCTTAACCTTGGTCTCCTCCCCTCGCTTCTCTTCCCTCCTCCTCCCAGCGGCCAGCGTAGCTGCTCCTCGGGCTTCGTAGCTTCTCCTTTCAGCCAATTGGGAAACAGGTCTGCACCCTGAGCCCATCCTATTTTGAAGCCTTTTAGAGCATCTGGCTCCTATCATGTGCTTCAAACAAAAAAAAAAAAATCCCCCATTGGAATCCATGCATCAGATGGACGGCATGCAGAGCAGAGGGCCGGACACATGGTTGGGGGGGGCGCGTGCTTGTGCGCCCCCTATGGACAGGCCACCATTGCTACTAACATATGTAAAATGTTAGTAGCAGTAAAAATTTTGGGTGTTTGGCTTTTCATTTCAAGAATAACGATTCTTTATACAGTTACTGGTGCTCTCCCTTTCATGTTTGTAATATTCCACTCCACTATATATTCACTGTACATAAAAACCAGTTGAACCGGTTTGAATGAGCAGAGCTAACCCACTCCTGTTTTTAGACAGGGAGCTGCTTAGTCTGAAGAAACGGATCTTGTTTTTGCAAAAGTACTATTTACATCAAGAGTAGAAGCCAAGCCGGCAGTGGGTAGTGCAAAAACACTCAGATCAGAACAGGCGAGTGGCACCTGTCATCTTTGTCAGAAATGGGCGTGGTGATGAAAGGTGTAGACGCTATACTACTTTTCCTGCTGATCCACGATACTGCGGACCGGTTTGTCTCTCCTTCTGCGGCCAAGTGGCTGCACAGACTCAATGTCCCTCAACCGTAAAATTGGCTTCATCCATCTGGCCTGATACTGCTCATTGCAGACGAGGAGTACAATCTGATCACTGCAGCACCATCCCGTAGAGCTTAGACATAGCCCACTGCATGCACATGGTACTCACACAGTGTTGTTATCGCTGTTTGGATTTCCCATGTGCTCGTTTTTTTTGGTGAGTAAGTGAGCTTATTATTTCTTTGGTTTTGTTTTGCATGTGTTGCCCTTCGATGTGCTCTTTGCTGCAAAGGCCAGTTATAGATGGGGCAGTGGCTATTTCTTTGTACTGTTGAAATATTTTTGAGGAGACATACCGGACACCTTTGCTGTCATGATGCTATATGCTGGGTGTCCAGTATGTCCCTGTGCTTTTAAGAAGGGGTGGGCTGCCTACAGGCTCACCTGCCATCCCTTATAATGCATGTGCTTCCACTGTGGAGATTCTCAAAATGTTGAGTTAGGAACTGCAGAACATATTGGGATGCCTTGACAGTGCTCTGCAGCTTACACATGTATTTGCAAATGTCTGCACTAAACCCCTGTTTTTAATGCACGCTGTTAGGACAATTTGATTGGTTAGCAGGCTGCGTGTGTTAGTAGTAGTAAAGCGTCTACACCATTCGTCAAACCACCCACTTGTGATAAAATGACAGGTGCCCCTCCCCTGTTCAGCCCCTATGCTGGGGCTGTGACATCATAAGGGGGCAGGGTCACCATGTGACATCACCTGGTGACCCCGCCCCTTGTCTCTATATAAGTCTCCGCACAACGCATCCCTGCCATTGCTGCCAGAGAGAGTGTCGTGTCAACATCGCAAGGAAGAAGAGAAGAAGAGGAGAAGAGAAGAAGGCGGTGGCAGCTGCGACTGCGACAGAGTAGTAAAGCGTCTACAACATTCGTCAAACCGCCCACTTGTGATAAAATGACAGGTGCCCCTCCCCTGTTCTGTCTCATGGCAATGAAAACTGAACCAGCTGTAGTGCATTTGCTTTTCAGAAAAGGGGTGTGATATGAAGCTGGCATGAAAATGGGAACCTAATTGGTTGCACTGGCTGCCCATGTACCCCTGACAAAAACTGCTCTGCAAGTTGTGTTCTATCTGTACCTGATAACAAGTAGTATTTCAGAATAAAGATGACAAGACAAAAATAGTATTTCAACATTTTTATTGATTATGTCGCATACATTTCACATTCCAATCTGGATTTTAGGTCCATTTTCTCATTAGGGAGTTGCAATGAAAAGCTTGTTGAAGCATATGTTTTATTGAATCCCAAATGCTTCCACAGGTACAGGCTGTATAGTTCCGATCCTTCATCACGTTCCACAGCTGGATGAAGTCATCTGCTATTCGCTGTTCCAGAGGGTGGTTGTCTTGGTTTATACAACCAGTCAAGGAATTAGACTGGGCTTGTAAGACATTCTTTATCCTCCTCCATTCTTCCACTTTGTACTGGAGTCCATGGTAGTGGAAATGAAGAAACGTCACGGTTTGGTCAATTACTGCTTTTACTACAATGGCCGCATCATTAATCTTTGAAGCGTTGCAGAGACTGATATCTGAAAGACGAGGAGACTGGCACACATCAATCTTTGGACATTTGCTTCCATAACTCATGTGAAGAAACATCTTGTAAAGTTTAGCGGTGCCGGCACGAGTCATTGGTTTGCAACCATTGGGGGCCACACAAAGACTGATACATAGTGTGGAACACAGCACAACGGTGTAAAAGTAGGAAGTCATACCGGTTCTCGTTATAATCAGATGGTGTCAGCTAAGTTGACCCTTCACTTCTAACATAAGAATTGCTCCCTCTGTTAATATTCCTTTTTTTCCCCCTTTGCTTAACAGGTAACAAAAAAGTAGCAGTTCTTATTCTACTATCATTAATCATTAATTAATCATTATCATTAATCTTTGAAGCGTTGCAGAGACTGATCTCTGAAATATGAGGAGACTGGCACACATCAATCTTTGGACATTTGCTTCCATAACTCATGTGAAGAAACATCTTGTAAATTTTAGCGGTGCCGGCACGAGTCTTTGGTTTGCAACCATTGGGGGCCACACAAAGACTGATACATAGTGTGGAACACAGCACAACGGTGTAAAAGTAGGAAGTCATACCGGTTCTCGTTATAATCAGATGGTGTCAGCTAAGTTGACCCTTCACTTCTAACATAAGAATTGCTCCCTCTGTTAATATTCCTTTTTTTTCCCTTTTGCTTAACAGGTAACAAAAAAGTAGCAGTTCTTATTCTACTAGCTGCGTAATCCTGCCACTCTCTCCATTGTAAGGATTACTGAGCAGCTTCATCGTTTGAGCTATGGCAACATGGCTAATGTAAATAAAAAATGAAGGCAATCGCTCACTAACTATTTCAATCACCCATCTCTTCCTAATTATCATTGGGCCAATTTTTGCACATTTTTAAAGCATGGGGCGGCCAAGATACTGCATTTCAGTCAAAGATTCAGGACCTGCAGGTTGGCCCTTACCCTCACAGTAGGATATATCAGGCCGAATATTAATTTTGGGTAACACTGTAAAAACCTGTGACTACAACTGTAATTTTGGTATCAATTACTTTTATTCATATTATTCTCTACTAACCAGTGGCGTCCGATAGGCCAACAGTACACAGGCAGCCACCTCTCCACCCCCCTGGCCGCAACACTTACCCCCAGGCTTAACCTCCACTTCTGTTTTTTAGACAGGGAGCTGCTTAGTCTGAAGAAACGGATCTTGTTTTTTGCAAAAGTACTATTTACATCAAGATTAGAAGCCAAGCTGGCAGTGGGTAGTGCAAAAAACACTCAGATCAGAACAGGCGAGTGGCACCTGTCATCTTTGTCAGAAATGGGCGTGGGGGCGTGGTAATGAAAGGTGTAGACGCTATACTACGCTGTAGTGCATTTGCTTTTTCAGAAAAGGGGTGTGATATAAAGCAGGCATGAAAATGAGGAACCTAATTGGTTGCACTGGCTGCCCATGTACCCCTGACAAAAAAATTGCTCTTCAAGTTGTGCTCTATCTGTACCTGATAACAAGTAGTATTTCAGAATAAAGATGACAAGACAAAAATAGTATTTCAACATTTTTATTGATTATGTCGCATACATTTCACATTCCAATCTGGATTTTAGGTCCATTTTCTCATTAGGGAGTTGCAATGAAAAGCTTGTTGAAGCATATGTTTTATTGAATCCCAAATGCTTCCACAGGTACGGGCTATATAGTTCCGATCCTTCATCACGTTCCACAGCTGGATGAAGTCATCTGCTATTCGCTGTTCCAGAGGGTGGTTGTCTTGGTTTATACAACCAGTCAAGGAATTAGACTGGGCTTGTAAGACATTCTTTATCCGTCTCCATTCTTTCACTTTGTACCGGAGTCCATGGTAGTGGAAATGAAGAAACGTCACGTTTTAGTCAATTACTGCTTTTACTACAATGGCTGCATCATTAATCTTTGAAGCGTTGCAGAGACTGATATCTGAAAGATGAGGAGACTGGCACACATCAATCTTTGGACATTTGCTTCCATAACTCATGTGAAGAAACATCTTGTAAAGTTTAGCGGTGCCGGCACGAGTCATTGGTTTGCAACCATTGGGGGCCACACAAAGACTGATACATAGTGTGGAACACAGCACAACGGTGTAAACGTAGGAAGTCATACCGGTTCTCGTTATAATCAGATGGTGTCAGCTAAGTTGACCCTTCACTTCTAACATAAGAATTGCTCCCTCTGTTAATATTCCTTTTTTTCCCCCTTTGCTTAACAGGTAACAAAAAAAAGTAGCAGTTCTTATTCTACTAGCTGCGTAATCCTGCCACTCTCTCCATTGTAAGGATTACTGAGCAGCTTCATCGTTTTGAGCTATGGCAACATGGCTAATAGTGATGGACGAACTTCCGACGGGACGTTTCGCGAACGCGAAATGCGAACGGACCCAAACGTTCGCGAAACCGAACGTTCGCCGCGGGCCCCATTGACTTCAATGGGAGGCGAACTTTGCAAACCTTCATGTCGAATTTGCGGCCACGTGGTAATTATTAGGGGGTAAAACGTAGTCCCACCATCTGGACAATGACATAATACATGTATGAGGTGAATTTGGGATCGATAACTACAAGCATTTTTATTTTATTTGGGAAATTGTTCTAACAATTCAGGACTATGGAGCTAATGAAGGCAATGGAGGAGAGGGAAGGTCAGGGACCAGGGTAGGCAAAGAAGAGGGTGCAGGAGATGATCACCAGCAGCGTGACATACCGGAATGACACATGCACCGTGATAGAGGCATCTGACAGCAGCACCGTAATACAGAGCACTGACAGCAGCACCGTGACATACAGCGCTGACAGCAGCACCGTGACATACAGCGCTGACAGCAGCACCGTGACATACAGCGCTGACAGCAGCACCGTGACATACAGCGCTGACAGCAGCACCGTGACATACAGCGCTGACAGCAGCACCGTGACATACAGCGCTGACAGCAGCACCGTGACATACAGCGCTGACAGCAGCACCGTGACATACAGCGCTGACAGCAGCACCGTGACATACAGCGCTGACAGCAGCACCGTGACATACAGCGCTGACAGCAGCACCGTGACATACAGCGCTGACAGCAGCACCGTGACATACAGCGCTGACAGCAGCACCGTGACATACAGCGCTGACAGCAGCACCGTGACATACAGCGCTGACAGCAGCACCGTGACATACAGCACTGACAGCAGCACCGTAAGCAGCCCCAGGAGGAAGTCAGCACAGCACAGGGATGGTGTGATCCCCTCATAATAAGAACCCCCAGGAGGAAGTCAGCACAGCACAGGGATAGTGTGATCCCTTCATAATAAGAACCCCCAGGAGGAAGTCAGCACAGCACAGGGATATCATAAGCAGCCCCAGTAGAAATATGACACCGCTCAACCTCTTCAAAGAGGAGGGTAGGGGCATATAGTACGGTGTGCTTTTTTGGGTCAAGGAAGTGAGCCAAATGAATTAAGAAGGTCTGTGTGCTTGATTAAAAAAATAGTTTATAGACATATACATGGTCTACTGGTCACATGTGTTGAATTCCTCCGAGATCCATGCCTCATTCATTTTTAGAAATGTGAGGTAGTTAACACTGTCGTGAGCTAGGCGAGTACGCTTATCGGTCACAATCCCCCCTGCTGCGCTGAACGTCCTTTCGGACAGGACACTGGATGAGGGGCAAGCCAACAGTTCGATTGCAAATTGGGCAAGCTCTGGCCAGAGGTCAAGCCTGCCCACCCAGTAGTCTAGGGGTTCATCACTCCTCAGAGCGTCCACATCGGCCGTTAACCCAATGTAGTCGGACACCTGACGGTCTAGGCGTTCCCTGATGCTGGATCCGGATGACACCTGTCGATGGGTCGGCTGAAAGAATGACCTCATATCCGAAGTCACCAACACATCTTCAAACCGGCCTCTTCTTGCAGGCGCTGTTGGATTGGTACCCGCAAATCCTTCTCTGGGAGTGGGAATTGCTCCTCTGCCAGCGCACGCAAAAGCAGAATGCAGCATTTCTCGAAGCAAGGCCTGGAAGTGCTGCATTCTGACAGCCCTCTGCGACGGCGGTAACATTTCCGCCATTTTGTGTTTGTACCGGGGGTCTAAGTACGTTGCCACCCAGTACTGGTCCTTGACCCTCATGCTTTTTATACGGGGGTCCCTATTAAAACACTGGAGCATGAAGGCCCCCATTTGCACTAAAGTGGAAGCGGTGTGGTGGCCTGGCTCCTGCTCATCATCCAGGATAATGTCGTCCTCTTCATTCTCCTCTCCCCATCCTCGCACAACAGGGATCCCAGAAAGGTTTAAAGCATGCTCTTCTTGCTCCTGCTCATCCGCCCCGGCACCATCCTCCTCTGACTCCTCATCAGACTCCTGTTGTTGACTTGTCTCAGATAGAGTAGCCCCCCCTGGGAATTCATCCAGCATTGCGACTTCCTCATCTTCCCGCTCCTGCTCCTCCACAGCCTGATCAATGACACGACGCAATGCACGCTCCAGAAAGAAGGCATAAGGTACCATGTCACTGATGGCGCCATGGCTGCGACTGACCAGTTTGGTGATCTCCTCAAATGGCCGCAGAAGTCTGCATGTGTCGCGCATGAGCAGCCACTGGCGCGGTGAAAAAAAACCCAGCTCCCCAGAACCGTTTCTTTCGCAGAGTTCATACAGGTAGACGTTAACTGCACGTTTCTGCTGGAGCAGCCTATCAAGCATATAGAAGGTTGAGTTCCATCGCGTCGGGCAATCGCAAATAAGACGTCTGACCGGCAGATGGTGTCGCCGCTGAATGTCAGCAAGGCGAGCCATGGCCGTGTAAGATCTTCTGAAATGGGCCGAGATTTTCCTTGCCTGCCGCAAGATGTCCTGGACCCCAGGGTATTTGACAAGGAATCGCTGCACGACCAAGTTTAAGACGTGTGCCATGCACGGCACGTGCGTGATTTTGCCCTGTTTCAATGCGCTAAGCAGATTGGCACCGTTGTCACACACCACTTTACCAACTGTCAAATTGAGCGGTGTTAGCCACTCATCTGCCTGTGAACGCAAAGCTGAAAGGAGTGCCGGGCCAGTGTGGCTCTTTGCTTCCAGGCACAACAGACGCAGCACGGCATGGCAACGTCTCACCTGGCATGTGGAATAGGTTCTGGGGAGCTTGGGCGGTGCAGTGGAAGAGACGCTAGCAGCGGAAAAGGAGGAGGCAGCTGAGGAGGAGAGGGAGGAGGATGGAGTAGGAGGAGGAGAAGAAGAGTCAGGCCTGCATGCAATCCGTGGCGGTAAAACCAAATCTACACGGGTGCCACGGGTTACATGCTTGACGGCCGTCAGAAGGTTCACCCAGTGGGCAGTAAAACTGATATACCTTCCCTGCCCGTGTTTGCTAGACCACGTGTCTGTGGTCAGATGTATCTTGGCACCGACACTGTGTGCCAGAGATACATTCACTTGCCGCTGAACATGGCCATATAGCTCTGGGATGCCCTTCTGTGAGAAATACTTCCTTCCTGGGACCTTCCATTGTGGTGTTCCAATGGCCACAAATTTGCGAAAGGCCTCCGAGTCCACCAGTTTATATGGCAGTAGTTGGCGGGCTATGAGTTCTGACAAGCCAGCCGCCAACCGTTGGGCAAGAGGGTTATCCGGCGTCATCATTTTTTTACGCTCAAACATTAGGCCCACGGAAGCCTGCCTTTTTGCAGAAAAATGTGAGCTTGGCGTGATGGAAGGTGGAGTGGAGGACAATTGTGAGGAGAGAGGAGAAGGAGAAGTAGAAGACGAGGCTGGACGGTGAGAGCCTGCAGTGTGGCTTTGTGTGTTCCGTTGCTCCCACTGGGCTCGGTGATGGCTGCTCATGTGCCTTCTTAAGGCGGTCGTCCCTAGGTGAGTATTGGGCTTACCGCGACTAACGCGTTGACTGCAAAGATTGCAGATGGCAACGCTATTGTCAGCAGCGGACACGTTAAAAAAAGCCCACACTGCGGAGCCATGTGCCGGTGTCCTGGGAGCGCCAGATGTGACCGTACATGGTCGATGACTCGCTCCTGATACATTTGCAGTCTGCTTTGTCCCTGCTGTGCAATGTAAGTCATTGCTGCTTCTCCTCCCTATCTGCTGGTCCATATCTCCCTCTGAACTCCCCTCCTCTTCCTCTCTTGTGGGCACCCACGTGACATCACTAGACACGTCATCATCAACGTCACCTTCCCCACCGCTATAAGTAGAGATCTCGGAGTAGGCAGCAACACCGGGGACCAACCTCCTCCTTGGGCTGATCTGGGTACTGGCGTCAGACTGCTGAGTAGCGCTTGTTGCTACCTCCTCTTCCTGATCCAATACCAAGAGTGGCTGCGCATCAGAAATGTCCTCTTGATATGGATCGGAAAATAATTCCAGTGACTCAAGCGGAAGGTATGTGGTGGTGGTGGTGGTGGTCGTGTTGTTGGTGGTAGTGTCTTTGGGGGTGCACATAGCAGAGAGTGAAGAAGAGGGTGCAGATCGAGAGGATGAGGAGGGTGCAGAAGAGTAAGGCTGAGCGAGCCACTCAACCAAGTCTGGTGCATCCTTTAAAGTAATTGAACGCACCTTCTGCAACTTCCCACTTTGGCTCAAGCCTGTTGCTCCTGCCCTACCCCTACCACCCCTGCGGAAGGGCCTGCCTCTTCCTCTGCCTGTCATTTTTTAAATGACCCTGTGACAAAACTCTTAGTCCCTATACCGATGAAGGACTGCTGCAGTATAGGGCAGCGGTCAGCAGTGGTGCACGTCAACCCTATCTATTGTGGACCGATAGCGGTCCTTACAGAACAGCAGACTGTACCGCACTCAAGCCTATGTACCGTAGCACCCTATACCAAGTTACCAGTCCTTATAAGAACTTTTGTGGACCAAGCAGGTTGTGTATTAGTGTTTAGCAGACTGTACGTCAGTCCCTATACCGCTGAAGGACTGCTGCAGTATAGGGCAGCGGTCAGCAGTGGTGCACGTCAACCCTATCTATTGTGGACCGATAGCGGTCCTTACAGAACAGCAGACTGTACCGCACTCAAGCCTATGTACCGTAGCACCCTATACCAAGTTACCAGTCCTTATAAGAACTTTTGTGGACCAAGCAGGTTGTGTATTAGTGTTTAGCAGACTGTACGTCAGTCCCTATACCGCTGAAGGACTGCTGCAGTATAGGGCAGCGGTCAGCAGTGGTGCACGTCAACCCTATCTATTGTGGACCGATAGCGGTCCTTACAGAACAGCAGACTGTACCGCACTCAAGCCTATGTACCGTAGCACCCTATACCAAGTTACCAGTCCTTATAAGAACTTTTGTGGAACAAGCAGGTTGTGTGTTAGTGATTAGCAGACTGTACGTCAGTCCCTATACCGCTGAAGGACTGCTGCAGTATAGGTGAGCGGTCAGCAGTGGTGCACGTCAACCCTATCTATTGTGGACCGATAGCGGTCCTTACAGAACAGCAGACTGTACCGCACTCAAGCCTATGTACCGTAGCACCCTATACCAAGTTACCAGTCCTTATAAGAACTTTTGTGGACCAAGCAGGTTGTGTATTAGTGTTTAGCAGACTGTACGTCAGTCCCTATACCGCTGAAGGACTGCTGCAGTATAGGGCAGCGGTCAGCAGTGGTGCACGTCAACCCTATCTATTGTGGACCGATAGCGGTCCTTACAGAACAGCAGACTGTACCGCACTCAAGCCTATGTACCGTAGCACCCTATACCAAGTTACCAGTCCTTATAAGAACTTTTGTGGACCAAGCAGGTTGTGTATTAGTGTTTAGCAGACTGTACGTCAGTCCCTATACCGCTGAAGGACTGCTGCAGTATAGGGCAGCGGTCAGCAGTGGTGCACGTCAACCCTATCTATTGTGGACCGATAGCGGTCCTTACAGAACAGCAGACTGTACCGCACTCAAGCCTATGTACCGTAGCACCCTATACCAAGTTACCAGTCCTTATAAGAACTTTTGTGGACCAAGCAGGTTGTGTATTAGTGTTTAGCAGACTGTACGTCAGTCCCTATACCGCTGAAGGACTGCTGCAGTATAGGGCAGCGGTCAGCAGTGGTGCACGTCAACCCTATCTATTGTGGACCGATAGCGGTCCTTACAGAACAGCAGACTGTACCGCACTCAAGCCTATGTACCGTAGCACCCTATACCAAGTTACCAGTCCTTATAAGAACTTTTGTGGAACAAGCAGGTTGTGTGTTAGTGATTAGCAGACTGTACGTCAGTCCCTATACCGCTGAAGGACTGCTGCAGTATAGGTGAGCGGTCAGCAGTGGTGCACGTCAACCCTATCTATTGTGGACCGATAGCGGTCCTTACAGAACAGCAGACTGTACCGCACTCAAGCCTATGTACCGTAGCACCCTATACCAAGTTACCAGTCCTTATAAGAACTTTTGTGGACCAAGCAGGTTGTGTATTAGTGTTTAGCAGACTGTACGTCAGTCCCTATACCGCTGAAGGACTGCTGCAGTATAGGGCAGCGGTCAGCAGTGGTGCACGTCAACCCTATCTATTGTGGACCGATAGCGGTCCTTACAGAACAGCAGACTGTACCGCACTCAAGCCTATGTACCGTAGCACCCTATACCAAGTTACCAGTCCTTATAAGAACTTTTGTGGAACAAGCAGGTTGTGTGTTAGTGATTAGCAGACTGTACGTCAGTCCCTATACCGCTGAAGGACTGCTGCAGTATAGGGCAGCGGTCAGCAGTGGTGCACGTCAACCCTATCTATTGTGGACCGATAGCGGTCCTTACAGAACAGCAGACTGTACCGCACTCAAGCCTATGTACCGTAGCACCCTATACCAAGTTACCAGTCCTTATAAGAACTTTTGTGGAACAAGTGAGTTGTGAATGTTTAGCAGACTGCAGCAGAAGGGCAGCAGTCAAGTATAATATCCTTTCTATATTTGGAAGAAAGAATATTATACATGTACAAGCCTATTACTGTACCACTGATACCAGTCCTGAAAAGAACCTTTGTGGAACTAATAATAACAGCAAGTCTTTAAAATTACCCTCACTGCCTGACAACACTGCTTCCTTCCTGTCCCTATACAAATTGGCAAAAAAAGAGAACGATTAGTGGTTACTGGAACAGCTCTTTTGTGGACCTTGATAGTAACAGCTAATGATGATGATGATGATGATGATGATGAAAGACTAATCTGGCTGTCCCTGTAGCATACACCGTCCTTTCCCTTTCTCTAAACTAACAAAAGACACTCAGGCTGCTGCAAGAATCAGCAGCACAGCAAACCTATCAACACCTAACACCTATACCAGTCCTGAAAAGAACTTTTGTGTACCAAATAGCTAGTGGTTTATCTCTCCCTACTCCACACAGGAACCTGTCCCTATCGTAACAGAAGAAAGAATGTAAAATGGCCACCGGATCGGGTGTATTTATAGGTTAGGGGGAATGTACAAGTGTCCATGTGCTGTCATGTCTCAATTGGCTGTCCTGTATCACATGATAAACGTGTCACCAAAGGTTAAAGTTCTTGTATACATTAAACACGTAAGTCCGCCGCGGCGAACGACGGAAAAAGGCGTTCGAACGTGCGGACCGCGAATGTCGGAAATTCGCCGCGAAACGACCGCCGGGCGAAACGTTCGTCCATCACTAATGGCTAATGTAATTAAAAAATGAAGGCAATCGCTCACTAACTATTTCAATCACCCATCTCTTCCTAATTTTCATTGGGCCAATTTATGCACATTTTTTAAAGCATGGGGCGGCCAAGATACTGCATTCCAATCAAAGATTCAGGACCTGCAGGTTGGCCCTTACCCTCACAATAGGATATATCAGGCCGAATATTAATTTGGGTAACACTGTACATCTGTCATTTTGGTATCAATTACTGTATTCATATTATTCTCTACTAACCAGTGGCGTCCGATAGGCCAACAGTACAGAGGCAGCCACCTCTCCACCCCCCCCGGTCGGTCGGTCACCCGGTCGCAACACATACCCCAGGTTTCCCTCGGGACAACCGACTTCCCCCTTGGTCTCCTCTCCTTGCTTCTCTTCCCTCCTCCTCCCGGCGGCCAGGGTAGCTGCTCCTTGGGCTTCCCTCTGGGTGGCCAGCTAGCTTCCCCTGCATCTCATCTCCTCGCTTCTCCTCCTCCCAGTGGCCAGCATAGCTTCTCCTTTCAGCCAATTGGGAAACAGGTCTGCACCCTGAGCCCATCCTATTTTGAAGCCTTATAGAGCCTCTGGCTCCTATCATGTGCTTCAAAAAAATAAATAAATCCCCCATTGGAATCCATGCATCAGATGGACGGCATGTAGAGCAGAGGGCCGGGCACATGGTTGGGGGGGGGGCGCGCACTTGTATAACCAGCCACCTCTCCACCCCTCCGGTCGGTCGGTCACCTGGCCGCAACACTTACCCCGGGCTTCCCTCTGGGCGAACGGCTTCCCCTTGGTCTCCTCTCCTCGCGTCTCTTCCTTCCTCCTCACCGGCAGCCAGCGTAGCTTATCCTCAGGCTTCCCTCCGGGCGGCCTGCTAGCTTCCCCTGCGTCTCCTCTGCTCGTGTCTCTTCCTTCCTCCTCCCGGCGGCCAGCGTAGCTTCTTCTCAGGCTTCCCTCCGGGTGAACCAGCTAACTTCCCCCTGCGTCTCCTCTCCTCGCATCTCCTCCTCCTCCTCCTCCTCCTCCTGGTGGCCAGCGTAGCTTCTCCTTTTCAGCCAATTGGGAAACAGGTCCATGCCCTGAGCCCACCCTATTTTTGAAGCCTATTAGAGTCTCATGGGCTTCAAAAAAAAAAGAAAAATCCCCCATTGGAATCCATGTGTCCGGCACCCTGCATGTAGATCAGAGGGCCAGACATATGGATAGGGGGGGGGGGCAGCACCTGTGCGCCCCCTATGGACAGGCTGCCACTGCTACTAACATATGTTAAAATTATTTTGGTTGTTTGGCTTTTAATTTCAAGAATAACGACTCTTTATGCAGTTACTGGTGCTCTCCCTTTCATGTTTGTAATATTCCTTTCCACTATATATTCACTGTACATAAAAAACAGTTGAACCGGTTTGAATGAGCAGAGCTAACCCACTCCTGTTTTTAGACAGGGAGCTGCTTAGTCTGAAGAAACGGATCTTGTTTTTGCAAAAGTACTATTTACATCAAGAGTAGAAGCCAAAGCTGGCAGTGGGTAGTGCAAAAATACTCAGATCAGAACAGGCGAGTGGCACCTGTCATCTTTGTCAGAAATGGGCGTGGTGATGAAAGGTGTAGACGCTATACTACTAATTGGTTGCACTGGCTGCCCCCATGTACCCCTGACAAAAATTGCTCTGCAAGTTGTGTTCTATCTGTACCTGATAACAAGTAGTATTTCAGAATAAAGATGACAAAACAAAAATAGTATTTCAACATTTTTATTGATTATGTCGCATACATTTCACATTCCAATCTGGATTTTATGGTCCATTTTCTCATTAGGGAGTTGCAATGAAAAGCTTGTTGAAGCATATGTTTTATTGAACCCCAAATGCTTCCACAGGTACAGGCTGTATAGTTCCGATCCTTCATCACGTTCCACAGCTGGATGAAGTCATCTGCTATTCGCTGTTCCAGAGGGTGGTTGTCTTGGTTTATACAACCAGTCAAGGAATTAGACTGGGCTTGTAAGACATTCTTTATCCGTCTCCATTCTTTCACTTTGTACCGGAGTCCATGGTAGTGGAAATCAAGAAACGTCACGGTTTGGTCAATTACTGCTTTTACTACAATAGCCGCATCATTAATCTTTGAAGCGTTGCAGAGACTGATATCTGAAAGATGAGGAGACTGGCACACATCAATCTTTGGACATTTGCTTCCATAACTCATGTGAAGAAACATCTTGTAAAGTTTAGCGGTGCCGGCACGAGTCATTGGTTTGCAACCATTGGGGGCCACACAAAGACTGATACATAGTGTGGAACACAGCACAACGGTGTAAAAGTAGGAAGTCATACCGGTTCTCGTTATAATCAGATGGTGTCAGCTAAGTTGACCCTTCACTTCTAACATAAGAATTGCTCCCTCTGTTAATATTCCTTTTTTTCCCCCTTTGCTTAACAGGTAACAAAAAAAGTAGCAGTTCTTATTCTACTAGCTGCGTAATCCTGCCACTCTCTCCATTGTAAGGATTACTGAGCAGCTTCATCGTTTTGAGCTATGGCAACATGGCTAATGTAAATAAAAAATGAAGGCAATCGCTCACTAACTATTTCAATCACCCATCTCTTCCTAATTATCATTGGGCCAATTTATGCACATTTTTTAAAGCATGGGGCGGCCAAGATACTGCATTCCAATCAAAGATTCAGGACCTGCAGGTTGGCCCTTACCCTCACAATAGGATATATCAGGCCGAATATTAATTTGGGTAACACTGTACATCTGTAATTTTGGTATCAATTACTGTATTCATATTATTCTCTACTAACCAGTGGCGTCCGATAGGCCAACAGTACAGAGGCAGCCACCTCTCCACCCCCCCCGGTCGGTCGGTCACCCGGTCGCAACACATACCCCAGGTTTCCCTCTGGACAACTGACTTCCCCCTTGGTCTCCTCTCCTTGCTTCTCTTCCCTCCTCCTCCCGGCGGCCAGGGTAGCTGCTCCTTGGGCTTCCCTCTGGGTGGCCAGCTAGCTTCCCCTGCATCTCATCTCCTCGCTTCTCCTCCTCCCAGTGGCCAGCATAGCTTCTCCTTTCAGCCAATTGGGAAACAGGTCTGCACCCTGAGCCCATCCTATTTTGAAGCCTTATAGAGCCTCTGGCTCCTATCATGTGCTTCAAAAAAATAAATAAATCCCCCATTGGAATCCATGCATCAGATGGACGGCATGTAGAGCAGAGGGCCGGGCACATGGTTGGGGGGGGGGCGCACTTGTATAACCAGCCACCTCTCCACCCCTCCGGTCGGTCGGTCACCTGGCCGCAACACTTACCCCGGGCTTCCCTCTGGGCGAACGGCTTCCCCTTGGTCTCCTCTCCTCGCGTCTCTTCCTTCCTCCTCACCGGCAGCCAGCGTAGCTTATCCTCAGGCTTCCCTCCGGGTGGCCTGCTAGCTTCCCCTGCGTCTCCTCTGCTCGTGTCTCTTCCTTCCTCCTCCCGGCGGCCAGCGTAGCTTCTTCTCAGGCTTCCCTCCGGGTGAACCAGCTAACTTCCCCCTGCGTCTCCTCTCCTCGCATCTCCTCCTCCTCCTCCTGGTGGCCAGCGTAGCTTCTCCTTTTCAGCCAATTGGGAAACAGGTCCATGCCCTGAGCCCACCCTATTTTTGAAGCCTATTAGAGTCTCATGGGCTTCAAAAAAAAAGAAAAATCCCCCATTGGAATCCATGTGTCCGGCACCCTGCATGTAGATCAGAGGGCCAGACATATGGATAGGGGGGGGGGCAGCACCTGTGCGCCCCCTATGGACAGGCTGCCACTGCTACTAACATATGTTAAAATTATTTTGGTTGTTTGGCTTTTAATTTCAAGAATAACGACTCTTTATGCAGTTACTGGTGCTCTCCCTTTCATGTTTGTAATATTCCATTCCACTATATATTCACTGTACATAAAAACCAGTTGAACCGGTTTGAATGAGCAGAGCTAACCCACTCCTGTTTTTAGACAGGGGGGTGCTTAATCTGAAAAGAAACGGATCTTGTTTTTGCAAAAGTACTATTTACATCAAGAGTAGAAGCCAAGCTGGCAGTGGGTAGTGCAAAAATACTCAGATCAGAACAGGCGAGTGGCACCTGTCATCTTTGTCAGAAATGGGCGTGGTGATGAAAGGTGTAGACGCTATACTACTAGGTTCTGTCTGTACGGTAATGCAGTCTAGATATGTGTTGAAATGCAAAGTTACAGTATTTGGACACAGGCAGATTGGAATGTTGATGAAAAAAGTGTAGACGCTTTACTACTGCTACGTAGGACAGACTGAACCCTGTTTATGACTTACTTCGCAGGGAAGACCTATTTGTTTTGAATCAGAGAACCTGTTTAGCTGGTTCACATTAGAACTGATTACAGAAAGAAAACCGCTCATCCAGAAATGTCACACATCATTTTCTTTTGTAGTTATATTTCTGCAATAGGGGGAAGTGTACAAGGATTCAGGTGCTGCATTGCTGAGACCTGGGGGGGGGGGGGGTACAAGATGACGGGGTGGAGGTGCTGCACTGCTGGGACCTGGGGGGGCTGTGTAGAAGATGACAGGATGGAGGTGCTTCACTGCTGAGACCTGTGGTCGGTGATCTACAAGATGACAAGGTGGAGGTGCTACATTGCTGAGACCTGGGGGATGGTGTACAAGATGATGGGTTGGAGGTACTGCACTGCTGGGACCTGGGGGGGGGGGTTTTGTATAAGATGATAGGATGGAGGTGCTTCACTGCTGAGACCTGGGGGGGTGGTCTCCAAGATGACAAGTTGGAGGTGCTGCACTGCTGAAACTTGGATGGGTGGTGTACAAGTTGACGGAGTGGAGGTGTTGCACTATAAGCGTCTACACCTTTCGTCAAACCGCCCACTTGTGATAAAATGACAGGTGCCCCTCCCCTGTTCAGCCCCTATGCTGGGGCTGTGACATCATAAGGGGGCAGGGTCACCATGTGACATCACCTGGTGACCCCGCCCCTTGTCTCTATATAAGTCTCCGCACAACGCATTCCTGCCATTGCTGCCAGAGAGAGTGTCGTGTCAACATCGCAAGGAAGAAGAAGAGAAGAGAAGAAGGCGGTGGCAGCTGCGACTGCGACAGAGTAGTAAAGCGACTACAACATTCGTCAAACCGCCCAGTTGTGATAAAATGACAGGTGCCCCTCCCCTGTTCTGTTTCATGGCAATGAAAACTGAACCAGCACTGGCTGCCCATGTAGCCCTGACAAAAACTGCTCTGCAAGTTGTGTTCTATCTGTACCTGATAACAAGTAGTATTTCAGAATAAAGATGACAAGACAAAAAATAGTATTTCAACATTTTTTATTGATTATGTCGCATACATTTCACATTCCAATCTGGATTTTAGGTCCATTTTCTCATTAGGGAGTTGCAATGAAAAGCTTGTTGAAGCATATGTTTTATTGAATCCCAAATGCTTCCACAGGTACAGGCTGTATAGTTCCGATCCTTCATCACGTTCCACAGCTGGATGAAGTCATCTGCTATTCGCTGTTCCAGAGGGTGGTTGTCTTGGTTTATACAACCAGTCAAGGAATTAGACTGGGCTTGTAAGACATTCTTTATCCGTCTCCATTCTTTCACTTTGTACCGGAGTCCATGGTAGTGGAAATGAATAAACGTCACGGTTTGGTCAATTACAGCTTTTACTACAATGGCCGCATCATTAATCTTTGAAGCGTTGCAGAGACTGATATCTGAAAGATGAGGAGACTGGCACACATCAATCTTTGGACATTTGCTTCCATAACTCATGTGAAGAAACATCTTGTAAAGTTTAGCGGTGCCGGCACGAGTCATTGGTTTGCAACCATTGGGGGCCACACAAAGACTGATACATAGTGTGGAACACAGCACAACGGTGTAAAATTAGGAAGTCATACCGGTTCTCGTTATAATCAGATGGCGTCAGCTAAGTTGACCCTTCACTTCTAACATAAGAATTGCTCCCTCTGTTAATATTCCTTTTTTTTCCCCCTTTGCTTAACAGGTAACAAAAAAGTAGCAGTTCTTATTCTACTAGCTGCGTAATCCTGCCACTCTCTCCATTGTAAGGATTACTGAGCAGCTTCATCGTTTTGAGCTATGGCAACATGGCTAATGTAAATAAAAAATGAAGGCCATCGCTCACTAACTATTTCAATCACCCATCTCTTCCTAATTATCATTGGGCCAATTTATGCACATTTTTTAAAGCATGGGGCGGCCAAGATACTGCATTCCAGTCAAAGATTCAGGACCTGCAGGTTGGCCCTTACCCTCACAGTAGGATATATCAGGCCGAATATTAATTTTGGGTAACACTGTAAAAACCTGTGACTACAACTGTAATTTTGGTATCAATTACTTTTATTCATATTATTCTCTACTAACCAGTGGCGTCCGATAGGCCAACAGTACACAGGCAGCCACCTCTCCACCCCCCTGGCCGCAACACTTACCCCCAGGCTTAACCTCCACTCCTGTTTTTTAGACAGCGAGCTGCTTAGTCTGAAGAAACGGATCTTGTTTTTGCAAAAGTACTATTTACATCAAAATTAGAAGCCAAGCTGGCAGTGGGTAGTGCAAAAACACTCAGATCAGAACAGGCGAGTGGCACCTGTCATCTTTGTCAGAAATGGGCGTGGTGATGAAAGGTGTAGACGCTATACTACGCTATGGGTGTTTGGCTTTTCATTTCAAGAATAACGATTCTTTATACAGTTACTGGTGCTCTCCCTTTCATGTTTGTAATATTCCATTCCACTATATATTCACTGTACATAAAAACCAGTTGAACCGCTTTGAGGCCGCGTACACACGCGGGGACTGTTCGCTCAACTTTGTCCGTCAAACAGTTTCAGCGGACAGTCCGCTCAAAATTAGCATGGACGGACTTGCCCACACACACGACGAACGAACAGTCCACTGAAACCGTGCGCGATGACGTGAACGGCACGTACGACGGGACTAGAAAACAACGTCCTATACACTGCAATGCAACCTTCGGCGTGTAAATTCTTTCTGAGCATGCGCGAGACTTAGTTTGATGAACAAGCCTACACACGGGCGGACTGTTCGCTCAAACCAAGTTTCAGCGGACAGTTTTTCGGAATTTCCGAAAAACTTTGTTCAGCAGACTGTTCGCTGAAACTGACCGCTGAAAGCCCACACACGAGCGGACTGTCCGCCGAAACACTGTTCAGCGGACAAAGTTGGGCGAACAGTCCCCGCGTGTGTACGCGGCCTGAATGAGCAGAGCTAACCCACTCCTGTTTTTTTAGACAGGGAGCTGCTTAGTCTGAAGAAATGGATCTTGTTTTTTGCAAAAGTACTATTTACATCAAGAGTAGAAGCCAAAGCTGGCAGTGGGTAGTGCAAAAACACTCAGATCAGAACAGGCGAGTGGCACCTGTCATCTTTGTCAGAAATGGGCGTGGTGATGAAATGTGTAGACGCTATACTACTAAAGTAAAGTAGGTGAGAGGAAGGGGTTGTACCCCTGAAACATGTCCAGTGATCCCCCATGATGTGAGCTAGCACATGTTGACACAATGGGCCTTATTTCTGAAAAGACAATCCACTTTGCCCTACATGTGCACTTGCATTGCACTTGTAGTGCAAAGTGGTTTGGCTTTTTTGAAATAAGCCACAGTTTGTCAACATGTGCTAGATCCTATCATGGGGGATTAATGGACATGTTTCGGGGGTGCAACTCCTTCCTCTCACAAACTTTAGTTGCGAGGAAGGGGTTGCACCCACAAAACGCATACATTGATATCCCATGATAGCAGATAGCACATGTTGACACACTGTGTGCATCTTCAAAATTTGGCTTTGCAATTACTTTAACATTTTTATAAAAAGATAAACAATAACGATAACATTTACATTTTTTTGGTGTTTTTTAGATTTTGGCTAAAACATCAATGATGTTGGTCAGTCTTTTTTCAACATCATTGATGTTTTGCTTGACCGTCTCTAAATCCTGATTGCACACCATTTTTTTCACTGATGAGGACTTGTGCACTTGCAGTGATTAAGTGAGTTTCTTCTTCCACAACATCCACATCACAAAAAAACAAAAAAACACACCATGTATTATAAATATGCAGGCATCTATTACCTGAAGCTGTGGTCTCAGACACTGACCTGTTGTGGTCACCATTTCGACCACTTCCTGAAGCTCAGAATCCACATTCTCAGGTTGTGTGCTGAGTTGTTCGCCTTCTTCAGGAGGTGTGGGGTTCCTAGTGTCCTCAGATGTCCTGATTCCTTTCTCCCCTATGTGAATAAAAAAAGGTATACTTAGCAGACAGATATTTGAGGCGAGAAATAGTAATATGAAACATTGCTTGGAAGTGTCGTCAAATTGTCTGTTTTGGCAGAGTTCCAAGCTGAAGACATGATTTTTTTTTTCATTTCAAAAGCTGGAATACTTACCTGTTTTGTTAAAATTTCACACATGGAGAGACCCTGTTAGGACCTGAGCTTGAACCTGGGACCTCTGGTGGGTCTGGCGGTGACTTGCTGAGCCACCTGCAATGCTGGACAGCTCCTTGGACAGTTCCTTGGATAGTTCCTTAGACAATTCCTTGAATGATCTTGTCTTGAAGCTTGTTTGCCTTGAACATTGAACCCTTTGCTCCTCCCATGAACTTCCTGATTTAAGCCATGTCTCTACACTTCCTGGTTGCCAGAATATTGTGCCTTAACCAGCCAATATCTTGCTCTTGTCTCTCCTGCTGCCTACCGTATCTTCGCTACCATTCGTTACCGACATTTGGCTCGTCCTTGACTATGCTTCTGCTGAATCCCAACCTGCAACTATTTGTTACCGACTTTTGGCTTATTTCTCGACTACGCTTCTGCTTTATCCCTACCTGCTATATCTGCTACCGGACCCTGGCTTGCTCACCTCCTGGTGGAGCTATCCTGAGGACCACGACCTGGCACTAACACGCAGCAAAGCCCATCTCTACCATCAGGAGCTTTGGTGAATACCGGTCAGTGCTTAGACCCCGCACCTCAGGTGAACCCGTGTCATCAGCCAGGGTGACCTCTGTGAATACCTGCTCTCTGCTATAGCTACTGGCTTCTGAGCCTGAATCCAAACCATGACAGACCTCTAGTATCCACTGGAGCACTTGCGTGGGACACCATAAAAAGGTTGTTCTGGTGTCCCTAACTAGTGCTCCTGAGTGTCCTCTCCTGTACACTGAATCAAGTTTTCATTTCATTATAGTTACAAACCCATCTAGACAACAAACTTCTTCGAATAAAAATAGGCCTGAAGAAATGTAGTTAACTGCAACTTCCCAAAACATTGTATTTTAGTGGGCGAACGAACAATGTTTCCTACGACCGATTGAACCCATGAAAGTTGCCATTTTAAACTGTACAACAGTAAAAAAAAAAGCACATGGAGCAGTATGCAAGTAATAATAATAATATGAACACAGGACAACTACTTATTTTTATTTATTTTTTTAATCCGAAATTATTGATCAATAATAGCATCTAGTTAACATCATTCATTTTGTGACAAGAAATATGTTCAACAATGCTATACCTGGCTCAAGATGGGCTCATCCACATCATCTTCCTGGGTGGAAGGCCCGGGTTAGAGTTCAAAAGCCTCAGCTGATGTGGAAGGAAGTGTGGAAGGAAGCATAGATAGCGATGGTCTGGGTTCACTCTGGTCATCAATCACACACAGAAAAGACTATCATTCTGACCCCAGTATTTTTCATTCTTTTCCCAATCATTTTTGGCTACTATTCTCTATTGATTTTTGCCGCGTAACGAATGTGCTATCTCCATTATGAACGCTAGTTTTACAAGATTCCGAGCATGCATGAACTTTTGTGCATGGACTTGTGTACACACGATCTGACTTTTCCGACAACAAAGTTTTGTTGTTGGAAAATTTGAGAACCTGCTATCAAACATTTGTTGTTGGAAACTCCGACAGCAAATGTTCAATGGAACAGACACACGGTTGGAGTTTCCGACAACAAGCTCACATCCAACATTTTCCATCGGAAAATCCGACCATGTGTACGTGGCATTAAAGCCATGAAGGAGTTTATGAAAACAATAATCTGGAACAATGTAAATCAATAACTGCAGAACTCCCCTCCGGCAGATAGGAAATCCAAACAGCAATAACAACACTGTGTGAGTACCTTGTGCATGTAGTGGTCTATGTCCCAGCTCTGCGAGATGGGGCTGCAGTGATTAGATTGTACTCCTGATCTGCAATGAGCAGAGCCTGGTGGGAGGGATGAGTATCAGGCCAGATGGATAAAGCCAATTGTACGGTTGGGGGACATCGAGTCTGTGCAGCCACTCAGCCTCAGGAGAGACATACTGGCCCACCATAGCATGGATCAGCAGGAGAAGCACCCGAATGAGACGTCATCCATCCGGGGGAACGCTGATCCAAGACGAGGTGTGGAGCTCAGAGGTAGACTGGAAAGCAAGCCAGGGGAGAGGTTACAGAGGTGGTTGCTGTCATCCTGACAACTTGTTTTGGGACGTGGCCCTTTTTTTTTTTTTTTTCAAGTGACATGTTGTCAGGACGACATCAACCACCTCTGTAACCTCTCCCCTGGCTTGCTCTCCAGTGTACCTCTTCGCTCCACACCTCGTCCTGGATCAGCATTTCCTGCTGATCCACGATACTGCGGACCAGTTTGTCTCTCCTCCTGCGGCCAAGTGGCTGCACAGACTCAATGTCCCTCAACCGTACAATTGGCTTCATCCATCTGGCCTGATACTGCTCATTCCAGACGAGGAGTACAATCTGATCACCGCAGCACCGTCCCCTAGAGCTTAGACATAGCCCACTGCATGCACATGGTACTCACACAGTGTTGTTATCGCTGTTTGGATTTCCCCATGTGCTTTTTTTTTTTTTTTTTTGGTCAGTAAGTGAGCTTAGAATTTCTTTGGTTTTGTTTTGCATGTGTTGCCCTTCCATGTGCTCCTTGCTGCAAAGGCCAGTTATAGATGGGGCAGTGGCTATTTTTTTGTACTGTTGAAATATTGGTGAGGGGACATACCGGACACCTTTGCTGTCATGATGCTATATGCTGGGGTGTCCAGTATGTTGAGTTAGGAACTGCAGAACATATTGGGATGCCTTGATGCCTTGACAGTGCTCTGCAGCTTACACATGTATATGCAAATGTCTGCACCAAATCCCTGTTTTTAATGCACGCTGTTAGGACAATTTGATTGGTTAGCAGGCTGCGTGTATTAGTAGTAGTAAAGCGTCTACACCTTTCGTCAAACCGCCCACTTGTGATAAAATGACAGGTGCCCCTCCCCTGTTCAGCCCCTATGCTGGGGCTGTGACATCATAAGGGGGCAGGGTCATCATGTGACATCACCTGGTGACCCCCCCCCCCCTTGTCTCTATATAAGTCTCCGCACAACGCATCCCTGCCATTGCTGCCAGAGAGAGTGTTGTGTCAACATCGCAAGGAAGAAGAGAAGAAGGCGGCGGCGGCTGCGACAGCGACAGAGTAGTAAAGCGTCTACAACATTCGTCAAACCGCCCACTTGTGATAAAATGACAGGTGCCCCTCCCCTGTTCCGGTCTCATGGCAATGAAAACTGAACCAGCTGTAGTGCATTTGCTTTTCAGAAAAGGGGTGTCATATAAAGCAGGCATGAAAATGGGAAACTAATTGGTTGCACCGGCTGCCCATGTACCCCTGACAAAAACTGCTCTGCAAGTTGTGTTCTATCTGTACCTGATAACAAGTAGTATTTCAGAATAAAGATGACAAGACAAAAATAGTATTTCAACATTTTTATTGATTATGTCGCATACATTTCACATTCCAATCTGGATTTTAGGTCCATTTTCTCATTAGGGAGTTGCAATGAAAAGCTTGTTGAAGCATATGTTTTATTGAATCCCAAATGCTTCCACAGGTACAGGCTGTATAGTTCCGATCCTTCATCACGTTCCACAGCTGGATGAAGTCATCTGCTATTCGCTGTTCCAGAGGGTGGTTGTCTTGGTTTATACAACCAGTCAAGGAATTAGACTGGGCTTGTAAGACATTCTTTATCCTCCTCCATTCTTCCACTTTGTACTGGAGTCCATGGTAGTGGAAATGAAGAAACGTCACGTTTTAGTCAATTACTGCTTTTACTACAATGGCCGCATCATTAATCTTTGAAGCGTTGCAGAGACTGATATCTGAAAGATGAGGAGACTGGCACACATCAATCTTTGGACATTTGCTTCCATAACTCATGTGAAGAAACATCTTGTAAAGTTTAGCGGTGCCGGCACGAGTCATTGGTTTGCAACCATTGGGGGCCACACAAAGACTGATACATAGTGTGGAACACAGCACAACGGTGTAAAAGTAGGAAGTCATAACGGTTCTCGTTATAATCAGATGGTGTCAGCTAAGTTGACCCTTCACTTCTAACATAAGAATTTCTCTATCTGTTAATATTCCTTTTTTTCCCCCTTTGCTTAACAGGTAACAAAAAAAAGTAGCAGTTCTTATTCTACTAGCTGCGTAATCCTGCCACTCTCTCCATTGTAAGGATTACTGAGCAGCTTCATCGTTTGAGCTATGGCAACTAGTGATGGCCGAACGGTTCGCCCGGCGGTCGTTTCGCGGCGAATTTCCGACTTTCGCCGTCCGCGGGTTCGAACGCCTTTTTCCGTCGTTCGCCCCGGCGGACTTACGTGTTTAATGTATACAAGAACTTTAACCTTTCGTGACACGTTTATCATGTGTTACAGGACAACCAATTGAGACATGACAGCTCATGGACACTTGGACATTCCCCCTAACCTATAAATACACCCGATCCGGTGGCCATTTTACATTCTTTCTTCTGTCACTGTAGGGAAAGGATCCTGTGTGGAGTAGGGACAGAGAAAACGCTAGCTATTTGGTACACAAAAGTTCTTTTCAGGACTGGTATAGGTGTTAGGTCAGCAGCCTGAGTTTCTTTTGTCAGTTTAGATAAAGGGACAGAGCGCTGTATGCTGCTATTTTAGGGACAGCTCAGCCAGATTAGTCTTTCTTCATCATCATCATCATCATCATCATTAGCTGTTACTATCAGGTCCACAAAAGAGCTGTTCCAGCTAATCGTTCCAGCCTACTCTTTTTTGCCAATTTGTATAGGGACAGGCAGGAAGCAGTGTGTCAGGCAGTGAGGATAATTTTAAAGACTTGCTGTTACTATTAGTTCCACAAAGGTTCTTTTCAGGACTGGTATCAGTGGTACGGTAATAGGCTTGTACACGTATAATATTCTTTCTTCCAAATATAGAAAGAATATTATACTTGACTGCTGCCCTTCTGCTGCAGTCTGCTAATCATTCACAACTCACTTGTTCCACAAAGCTCTTTATCAGGACTGGTAACTTGGTCTGTCTAGGGTGCTACGGTACATAGGCTTGGGTGCGGTACAGTCTGCTGTTCTGTAAGGACCGCTATCGGTCCACAATACATAGGGTTGCCGTGCACTACTGCTGACCGCTGCCCTATACTGCAGCAGTCCTTCAGCGGTATAGGGACTGACGCACAGTCTGCTAAACACTAATACACAACCTGCTTGGTCCACAAAAGTTCTTATAAGGACTGGTAACTTGGTATAGGGTGCTACGGTACATAGGCCTGAGTGCAGTACAGTCTGCTGTTCTGTAAGGACCGCTATCGGTCCACAATACATAGGGTTGCCGTGCACTACTGCTGACCGCTGCCCTATACTGCAGCAGTCCTTCATTGGTATAGGGACTGACGTACAGTCTGCTAATCACTAACACACAACCTGCTTGGTCCACAAAAGTTCTTATAAGGACTGGTAACTTGGTATAGGGTGCTACGGTACATAGGCCTGAGTGCGTTACAGTCTGCTGTTCTGTAAGGACCGCTATCGGTCCACAATAGATAGGGTTGACGTGCACCACTGCTGACCGCTCACCTATACTGCAGCAGTCCTTCAGCGGTATAGGGACTGACGTACAGTCTGCTAATCACTAACACACAACCTGCTTGGTCCACAAAAGTTCTTATAAGGACTGGTAACTTGGTATAGGGTGCTACGGTACATAGGCCTGAGTGCGTTACAGTCTGCTGTTCTGTAAGGACCGCTATCGGTCCACAATACATAGGGTTGCCGTGCACTACTGCTGACCGCTGCCCTATACTGCAGCAGTCCTTCATTGGTATAGGGACTGACGTACAGTCTGCTAATCACTAACACACAACCTGCTTGGTCCACAAAAGTTCTTATAAGGACTGGTAACTTGGTATAGGGTGCTACGGTACATAGGCCTGAGTGCGTTACAGTCTGCTGTTCTGTAAGGACCGCTATCGGTCCACAATACATAGGGTTGCCGTGCACTACTGCTGACCGCTGCCCTATACTGCAGCAGTCCTTCATTGGTATAGGGACTGACGTACAGTCTGCTAATCACTAACACACAACCTGCTTGGTCCACAAAAGTTCTTATAAGGACTGGTAACTTGGTATAGGGTGCTACGGTACATAGGCCTGAGTGCGTTACAGTCTGCTGTTCTGTAAGGACCGCTATCGGTCCACAATACATAGGGTTGCCGTGCACTACTGCTGACCGCTGCCCTATACTGCAGCAGTCCTTCATTGGTATAGGGACTGACGTACAGTCTGCTAATCACTAACACACAACCTGCTTGGTCCACAAAAGTTCTTATAAGGACTGGTAACTTGGTATAGGGTGCTACGGTACATAGGCCTGAGTGCGTTACAGTCTGCTGTTCTGTAAGGACCGCTATCGGTCCACAATACATAGGGTTGCCGTGCACTACTGCTGACCGCTGCCCTATACTGCAGCAGTCCTTCAGCGGTATAGGGACTGACGCACAGTCTGCTAAACACTAACACACAACCTGCTTGGTCCACAAAAGTTTTTATAAGGACTGGTAACTTGGTATAGGGTGCTACGGTACATAGGCCTGAGTGCAGTACAGTCTGCTGTTCTGTAAGGACCGCTATCGGTCCACAATACATAGGGTTGCCGTGCACTACTGCTGACCGCTGCCCTATACTGCAGCAGTCCTTCATTGGTATAGGGACTGACGTACAGTCTGCTAATCACTAACACACAACCTGCTTGGTCCACAAAAGTTCTTATAAGGACTGGTAACTTGGTATAGGGTGCTACGGTACATAGGCCTGAGTGCGTTACAGTCTGCTGTTCTGTAAGGACCGCTATCGGTCCACAATAGATAGGGTTGACGTGCACCACTGCTGACCGCTCACCTATACTGCAGCAGTCCTTCAGCGGTATAGGGACTGACGTACAGTCTGCTAATCACTAACACACAACCTGCTTGGTCCACAAAAGTTCTTATAAGGACTGGTAACTTGGTATAGGGTGCTACGGTACATAGGCCTGAGTGCGTTACAGTCTGCTGTTCTGTAAGGACCGCTATCGGTCCACAATACATAGGGTTGCCGTGCACTACTGCTGACTGCTGCCCTATACTGCAGCAGTCCTTCATTGGTATAGGGACTGACGTACAGTCTGCTAATCACTAACACACAACCTGCTTGGTCCACAAAAGTTCTTATAAGGACTGGTAACTTGGTATAGGGTGCTACGGTACATAGGCCTGAGTGCGTTACAGTCTGCTGTTCTGTAAGGACCGCTATCGGTCCACAATACATAGGGTTGCCGTGCACTACTGCTGACCGCTGCCCTATACTGCAGCAGTCCTTCATTGGTATAGGGACTGACGTACAGTCTGCTAATCACTAACACACAACCTGCTTGGTCCACAAAAGTTCTTATAAGGACTGGTAACTTGGTATAGGGTGCTACGGTACATAGGCCTGAGTGCGTTACAGTCTGCTGTTCTGTAAGGACCGCTATCGGTCCACAATACATAGGGTTGCCGTGCACTACTGCTGACCGCTGCCCTATACTGCAGCAGTCCTTCAGCGGTATAGGGACTGACGCACAGTCTGCTAAACACTAACACACAACCTGCTTGGTCCACAAAAGTTTTTATAAGGACTGGTAACTTGGTATAGGGTGCTACGGTACATAGGCCTGAGTGCAGTACAGTCTGCTGTTCTGTAAGGACCGCTATCGGTCCACAATACATAGGGTTGCCGTGCACTACTGCTGACCGCTGCCCTATACTGCAGCAGTCCTTCATTGGTATAGGGACTGACGTACAGTCTGCTAATCACTAACACACAACCTGCTTGGTCCACAAAAGTTCTTATAAGGACTGGTAACTTGGTATAGGGTGCTACGGTACATAGGCCTGAGTGCGTTACAGTCTGCTGTTCTGTAAGGACCGCTATCGGTCCACAATACATAGGGTTGCCGTGCACTACTGCTGACCGCTGCCCTATACTGCAGCAGTCCTTCATTGGTATAGGGACTGACGTACAGTCTGCTAATCACTAACACACAACCTGCTTGGTCCACAAAAGTTCTTATAAGGACTGGTAACTTGGTATAGGGTGCTACGGTACATAGGCCTGAGTGCGTTACAGTCTGCTGTTCTGTAAGGACCGCTATCGGTCCACAATACATAGGGTTGCCGTGCACTACTGCTGACCGCTGCCCTATACTGCAGCAGTCCTTCATTGGTATAGGGACTGACGTACAGTCTGCTAATCACTAACACACAACCTGCTTGGTCCACAAAAGTTCTTATAAGGACTGGTAACTTGGTATAGGGTGCTACGGTACATAGGCCTGAGTGCGTTACAGTCTGCTGTTCTGTAAGGACCGCTATCGGTCCACAATACATAGGGTTGCCGTGCACTACTGCTGACCGCTGCCCTATACTGCAGCAGTCCTTCATTGGTATAGGGACTGACGTACAGTCTGCTAATCACTAACACACAACCTGCTTGGTCCACAAAAGTTCTTATAAGGACTGGTAACTTGGTATAGGGTGCTACGGTACATAGGCCTGAGTGCGTTACAGTCTGCTGTTCTGTAAGGACCGCTATCGGTCCACAATACATAGGGTTGCCGTGCACTACTGCTGACCGCTGCCCTATACTGCAGCAGTCCTTCAGCGGTATAGGGACTGACGCACAGTCTGCTAAACACTAACACACAACCTGCTTGGTCCACAAAAGTTTTTATAAGGACTGGTAACTTGGTATAGGGTGCTACGGTACATAGGCCTGAGTGCAGTACAGTCTGCTGTTCTGTAAGGACCGCTATCGGTCCACAATACATAGGGTTGCCGTGCACTACTGCTGACCGCTGCCCTATACTGCAGCAGTCCTTCATTGGTATAGGGACTGACGTACAGTCTGCTAATCACTAACACACAACCTGCTTGGTCCACAAAAGTTCTTATAAGGACTGGTAACTTGGTATAGGGTGCTACGGTACATAGGCCTGAGTGCGTTACAGTCTGCTGTTCTGTAAGGACCGCTATCGGTCCACAATACATAGGGTTGCCGTGCACTACTGCTGACCGCTGCCCTATACTGCAGCAGTCCTTCAGCGGTATAGGGACTGACGTACAGTCTGCTAAACACTAATACACAACCTGCTTGGTCCACAAAAGTTCTTATAAGGACTGGTAACTTGGTATAGGGTGCTACGGTACATAGGCTTGAGTGCGGTACAGTCTGCTGTTCTGTAAGGACCGCTATCGGTCCACAATAGATAGGGTTGACGTGCACCACTGCTGACCGCTGCCCTATACTGCAGCAGTCCTTCAGCGGTATAGGGACTGACGTACAGTCTGCTAAACACTAATACACAACCTGCTTGGTCCACAAAAGTTCTTATAAGGACTGGTAACTTGGTATAGGGTGCTACGGTACATAGGCTTGAGTGCGGTACAGTCTGCTGTTCTGTAAGGACCGCTATCGGTCCACAATAGATAGGGTTGACGTGCACCACTGCTGACCGCTGCCCTATACTGCAGCAGTCCTTCAGCGGTATAGGGACTGACGTACAGTCTGCTAAACACTAATACACAACCTGCTTGGTCCACAAAAGTTCTTATAAGGACTGGTAACTTGGTATAGGGTGCTACGGTACATAGGCTTGAGTGCGGTACAGTCTGCTGTTCTGTAAGGACCGCTATAGGTCCACAATAGATAGGGTTGACGTGCACCACTGCTGACCGCTCACCTATACTGCAGCAGTCCTTCAGCGGTATAGGGACTAAGAGTTTTGTCACAGGGTCATTTAAAAAATGACATGCAGAGGAAGAGGCAGGCCCTTCCGCAGGGGTGGTAGGGGTAGGGCAGGAGCAACAGGCTTGAGCCAAAGTGGGAAGTTGCAGAAGGTGCGTTCAATTACTTTAAAGGATGCACCAGACTTGGTTGAGTGGCTCGCTCAGCCTTACTCTTCTGCACCCTCCTCATCCTCTCGATCTGCACCCTCTTCTTCACTCTCTGCTATGTGCACCCCCAAAGACACTACCACCAACAACACGACCACCACCACCACCACCACATACCTTCCGCTTGAGTCACTGGAATTATTTTCCGATCCATATCAAGAGGACATTTCTGATGCGCAGCCACTCTTGGTATTGGATCAGGAAGAGGAGGTAGCAACAAGCGCTACTCAGCAGTCTGACGCCAGTACCCAGATCAGCCCAAGGAGGAGGTTGGTCCCCGGTGTTGCTGCCTACTCTACTTATAGCGGTGGGGAAGGTGACGTTGATGATGACGTGTCTAGTGATGTCACGTGGGTGCCCACAAGAGAGGAAGAGGAGGGGAGTTCAGAGGGAGATATGGACCAGCAGATAGGGAGGAGAAGCAGCAATGACTTACATTGCACAGCAGGGACAAAGCAGACTGCAAATGTATCAGGAGCGAGTCATCGACCATGTACGGTCACATCTGGCGCTCCCAGGACACCGGCACATGGCTCCGCAGTGTGGGCTTTTTTTAACGTGTCCGCTGCTGACAATAGCGTTGCCATCTGCAATCTTTGCAGTCAACGCGTTAGTCGCGGTAAGCCCAATACTCACCTAGGGACGACCGCCTTAAGAAGGCACATGAGCAGCCATCACCGAGCCCAGTGGGAGCAACGGAACACACAAAGCCACACTGCAGGCTCTCACCGTCCAGCCTCGTCTTCTACTTCTCCTTCTCCTCTCTCCTCACAATTGTCCTCCACTCCACCTTCCATCACGCCAAGCTCACATTTTTCTGCAAAAAGGCAGGCTTCCGTGGGCCTAATGTTTGAGCGTAAAAAAATGATGACGCCGGATAACCCTCTTGCCCAACGGTTGGCGGCTGGCTTGTCAGAACTCATAGCCCGCCAACTACTGCCATATAAACTGGTGGACTCGGAGGCCTTTCGCAAATTTGTGGCCATTGGAACACCACAATGGAAGGTCCCAGGAAGGAAGTATTTCTCAGAGAAGGGCATCCCAGAGCTATATGGCCATGTTCAGCGGCAAGTGAATGTATCTCTGGCACACAGTGTCGGTGCCAAGATACATCTGACCACAGACACGTGGTCTAGCAAACACGGGCAGGGAAGGTATATCAGTTTTACTGCCCACTGGGTGAACCTTCTGACGGCCGTCAAGCATGTAACCCGTGGCACCCGTGTAGATTTGGTTTTACCGCCACGGATTGCATGCAGGCCTGACTCTTCTTCTCCTCCTCCTACTCCATCCTCCTCCCTCTCCTCCTCAGCTGCCTCCTCCTTTTCCGCTGCTAGCGTCTCTTCCACTGCACCGCCCAAGCTCCCCAGAACCTATTCCACATGCCAGGTGAGACGTTGCCATGCCGTGCTGCGTCTGTTGTGCCTGGAAGCAAAGAGCCACACTGGCCCGGCACTCCTTTCAGCTTTGCGTTCACAGGCAGATGAGTGGCTAACACCGCTCAATTTGACAGTTGGTAAAGTGGTGTGTGACAACGGTGCCAATCTGCTTAGCGCATTGAAACAGGGCAAAATCACGCACGTGCCGTGCATGGCACACGTCTTAAACTTGGTCGTGCAGCGATTCCTTGTCAAATACCCTGGGGTCCAGGACATCTTGCGGCAGGCAAGGAAAATCTCGGCCCATTTCAGAAGATCTTACACGGCCATGGCTCGCCTTGCTGACATTCAGCGGCGACACCATCTGCCGGTCAGACGTCTTATTTGCGATTGCCCGACGCGATGGAACTCAACCTTCTATATGCTTGATAGGCTGCTCCAGCAGAAACGTGCAGTTAACGTCTACCTGTATGAACTCTGCGAAAGAAACGGTTCTGGGGAGCTGGGTTTTTTTTCACCGCGCCAGTGGCTGCTCATGCGCGACACATGCAGACTTCTGCGGCCATTTGAGGAGATCACCAAACTGGTCAGTCGCAGCCATGGCGCCATCAGTGACATGGTACCTTATGCCTTCTTTCTGGAGCGTGCATTGCGTCGTGTCATTGATCAGGCTGTGGAGGAGCAGGAGCGGGAAGATGAGGAAGTCGCAATGCTGGATGAATTCCCAGGGGGGGCTACTCTATCTGAGACAAGTCAACAACAGGAGTCTGATGAGGAGTCAGAGGAGGATGGTGCCGGGGCGGATGAGCAGGAGCAAGAAGAGCATGCTTTAAACCTTTCTGGGATCCCTGTTGTGCGAGGATGGGGAGAGGAGAATGAAGAGGACGACATTATCCTGGATGATGAGCAGGAGCCAGGCCACCACACCGCTTCCACTTTAGTGCAAATGGGGGCCTTCATGCTCCAGTGTTTTAATAGGGACCCCCGTATAAAAAGCATGAGGGTCAAGGACCAGTACTGGGTGGCAACGTACTTAGACCCCCGGTACAAACACAAAATGGCGGAAATGTTACCGCCGTCGCAGAGGGCTGTCAGAATGCAGCACTTCCAGGCCTTGCTTCGAGAAATGCTGCATTCTGCTTTTGCGTGCGCTGGCAGAGGAGCAATTCCCACTCCCAGAGAAGGATTTGCGGGTACCAATCCAACAGCGCCTGCAAGAAGAGGCCGGTTTGAAGATGTGTTGGTGACTTCGGATATGAGGTCATTCTTTCAGCCGACCCATCGACAGGTGTCATCCGGATCCAGCATCAGGGAACGCCTAGACCGTCAGGTGTCCGACTACATTGGGTTAACGGCCGATGTGGACGCTCTGAGGAGTGATGAACCCCTAGACTACTGGGTGGGCAGGCTTGACCTCTGGCCAGAGCTTGCCCAATTTGCAATCGAACTGTTGGCTTGCCCCTCATCCAGTGTCCTGTCCGAAAGGACGTTCAGCGCAGCAGGGGGGATTGTGACCGATAAGCGTACTCGCCTAGCTCACCACAGTGTTAACTACCTCACATTTCTAAAAATGAATGAGGCATGGATCTCGGAGGAATTCAACACATGTGATCAGTAGACCATGTATATGTCTATAAACAATTTTTGGAATCAAGCACACAGACCTTCTTAATTCATTTGGCTCACTTCCCTGACCCAAAAAAGCACACCGTACTATATGCCCCTACCCTCCTCTTTGAAGAGGTTGAGCGGTGTCATATTTCTACTGGGGCTGCTTATTATGAGGGGTTCCCACCATCCCTGTGCTGTGCTGACTTCCTCCTGGGTGTTCTTATTATGAGGGGCTCCCACCATCCCTGTGCTGTGCTGACTTCCTCCTGGGGGTTCTTATTATGAGGGGATCACACCATCCCTGTGCTGTGCTGACTTCCTCCTGGGGCTGCTTACGGTGCTGCTGTCAGCGCTGTATGTCACGGAGCTGCTGTCAGCGCTGTATGTCACGGAGCTGCTGTCAGCGCTGTATGTCACGGAGCTGCTGTCAGCGCTGTATGTCACGGAGCTGCTGTCAGCGCTGTATGTCACGGAGCTGCTGTCAGCGCTGTATGTCACGGAGCTGCTGTCAGCGCTGTATGTCACGGAGCTGCTGTCAGCGCTGTATGTCACGGAGCTGCTGTCAGCGCTGTATGTCACGGAGCTGCTGTCAGCGCTGTATGTCACGGAGCTGCTGTCAGCGCTGTATGTCACGGAGCTGCTGTCAGCGCTGTATGTCACGGAGCTGCTGTCAGCGCTGTATGTCACGGTGCTGCTGTCAGCGCTGTATGTCACGGAGCTGCTGTCAGCGCTGTATGTCACGGAGCTGCTGTCAGTGCTGTATGTCACGGAGCTGCTGTCAGCGCTGTATGTCACGGAGCTGCTGTCAGCGCTGTATGTCACGGAGCTGCTGTCAGCGCTGTATGTCACGGTGCTGCTGTCAGCGCTGTATGTCACGGAGCTGCTGTCAGCGCTGTATGTCACGGAGCTGCTGTCAGCGCTGTATGTCACGGAGCTGCTGTCAGCGCTGTATGTCACGGAGCTGCTGTCAGCGCTGTATGTCACGGAGCTGCTGTCAGCGCTGTATGTCACGGTGCTGATGTCAGTGCTCTGTATTACGGTGCTGCTGTCAGTGCTCTGTATCTCCTGCACCCTCTTGTTTGCCTACCCTGGTCCCTGACCTTCCCTCTCCTCCATTGCCTTCATTAGCTCCATAGTCCTGAATTGTCAGAACAATTTCCCAAATAAAAAAAAAATGCTTGTAGTTATCGATCCCAAATTCACCTCATACATGTATTATGCTATTGTCCAGGTGGTGGGACTACGTGCTACCCCCTAATAATTACCCCGTGGCCGCAAATTCGACCTAAAGGTTTGCGAAATTCGCCTCCCATTGAAGTCAATGGAGCCCGCGGCGAACGGTCGTTTTCGCGAACGTTTGTGTCCGTTCGCGTTTCGCGTTCGCGAAACGTCCCGTCGGAAGTTCGTCCATCACTAATGGCAACATGGCTAATGTAAATAAAAAATGAAGGCAATCGCTCACTAACTATTTCAATCACCCATCTCTTCCTAATTATCATTGGGCCAATTTTTGCACATTTTTAAAGCATGGGGCGGCCAAGATACTGCATTCCAGTCAAAGATTCAGGACCTGCAGGTTGGCCCTTACCCTCACAATAGGATATATCAGGCCGAATATTAATTTGGGTAACACTGTACATCTGTAATTTTGGTATCAATTACTGTATTCATATTATTCTCTACTAACCAGTGGTGTCCGATAGGCCAACAGTACAGAGGCAGCCACCTCTCCACCCCCCCGGTCGGTCGGTCACCCGGTCGCAACACATACCCCAGGTTTCCCTCTGGACAACCGACTTCCCCCTTGGTCTCCTCTCCTTGCTTCTCTTCCCTCCTCCTCCCGGCGGCCAGGGTAGCTGCTCCTTGGGCTTCCCTCTGGGTGGCCAGCTAGCTTCCCCTGCATCTCATCTCCTCGCTTCTCCTCCTCCCAGTGGCCAGCATAGCTTCTCCTTTCAGCCAATTGGGAAACAGGTCTGCACCCTGAGCCCATCCTATTTTGAAGCCTTTTAGAGCCTCTGGCTCCTATCATGTGCTTCAAAAAAATAAATAAATCCCCCATTGGAATCCATGCATCAGATGGCCTGCATGTAGAGCAGAAGAGCCGGGCACATGGTTGGGGGGGGGGGGGCGCGCACTTGTATAACCAGCCACCTCTCCACCCCCCCGGTCGGTCGGTCGGTCACCTGGCCGCAACACTTACCCCGGGCTTCCCTCTGGGCGAACGGCTTCCCCTTGGTCTCCTCTCCTCGCGTCTCTTCCTTCCTCCTCACCGGCAGCCAGCGTAGCTTATCCTCAGGCTTCCCTCCGGGCGGCCTGCTAGCTTCCCCTGCGTCTCCTCTGCTCGTGTCTCTTCCTTCCTCCTCCCGGCGGCCAGCGTAGCTTCTTCTCAGGCTTCCCTCCGGGTGAACCAGCTAACTTCCCCCTGCGTCTCCTCTCCTCGCATCTCCTCCTCCTCCTCCTCCTGGTGGCCAGCGTAGCTTCTCCTTTTCAGCCAATTGGGAAACAGGTCCATGCCCTGAGCCCACCCTATTTTTGAAGCCTATTAGAGTCTCATGGGCTTCAAAAAAAGAAAAATCCCCCATTGGAATCCATGTGTCCGGCACCCTGCATGTAGATCAGAGGGCCAGACATATGGATAGGGGGGGGGCAGCACCTGTGCGCCCCCTATGGACAGGCTGCCACTGCTACTAACATATGTTAAAATTATTTTGGTTGTTTGGCTTTTAATTTCAAGAATAACGATTCTTTATACAGTTACTGGTGCTCTCCCTTTCATGTTTGTAATATTCCATTCCACTATATATTCACTGTACATAAAAACCAGTTGAACCGGTTTGAATGAGCAGAGCTAACCCACTCCTGTTTTTAGACAGGGGGGTGCTTAGTCTGAAAAGAAACGCATCTTGTTTTTGCAAAAGTACTATTTACATCAAGAGTAGAAGCCAAGCGGGCAGTGGGTAGTGCAAAAACACTCAGATCAGAACATGCAAGTGGCACCTGTCATCTTTGTCAGAAATGGGCGTGGTGATGAAAGGTGTAGACGCTATACTACTAGGTTCTGTCTGGACGGTAATGCAGTCTAGATATGTGTTGAAATGCAAAGTTACAGTATTTGGACACAGGCAGATTGGAATGTTGATGAAAAAAGTGTAGACGCTTTACTACTGCTACATAGGACAGACTGAACCCTGTTTATGACTTACTTCGCAGGGAAGACCTATTTGTTTTGAATCAGAGAACCTGTTCAGCTGGTTCACATTAGAACTGATTACAGGAAGAAAAACGCTCATCCAGAAATGTCACACATCATTTTCTTTTGTAGTTATATTTCGGCAATAGGGGGAAGTGTACAAGGATTCAGGTGCTGCATTGCTGAGACCTGGGGGGGGGGGGGGTGGTGTACAAGATGACGGGGTGGAGGTGCTGCACTGCTGGGACCTGGGGGGGCTGTGTAGAAGATGACAGGATGGAGGTGCTTCACTGCTGAGACCTGTGGTCGGTGATCTACAAGATGACAAGGTGGAGGTGCTGCATTGCTGAGACCTGGGGGATGGTGTACAAGATGATGGGTTGGAGGTGCTGCACTGCTGGGACCTGGGGGGGGGGGTTGTGTATAAGATGATAGGATGGAGGTGCTTCACTGCTGAGACCTGGGGGGGTGGTCTCCAAGATGACAAGTTGGAGGTGCTGCACTGCTGAAACTTGGTTGGGTGGTGTACAAGTTGACGGAGTGGAGGTGTTGCACTATAAGCGTCTACACCTTTCGTCAAACCGCCCACTTATGATAAAATGACAGGTGCCCCTCCCCTGTTCAGCCCCTATGCTGGGGCTGTGACATCATAAGGGGGCAGGGTGTTCTATCTGTACCTGATAACAAGTAGTATTTCAGAATAAAGATGACAAGACAAAAAATAGTATTTCAACATTTTTTATTGATTATGTCGCATACATTTCACATTCCAATCTGGATTTTAGGTCCATTTTCTCATTAGGGAGTTGCAATGAAAAGCTTGTTGAAGCATATGTTTTATTGAATCCCAAATGCTTCCACAGGTACAGGCTGTATAGTTCCGATCCTTCATCACGTTCCACAGCTGGATGAAGTCATCTGCTATTCGCTGTTCCAGAGGGTGGTTGTCTTGGTTTATACAACCAGTCAAGTAATTAGACTGGGCTTGTAAGACATTCTTTATCCGTCTCCATTCTTTCACTTTGTACTGGAGTCCATGGTAGTGGAAATCAAGAAACTTCACGGTTTGGTCAATTACTGCTTTTACTACAATGGCTGCATCATTAATCTTTGAAGCGTTGCAGAGACTGATATCTGAAAGATGAGGAGACTCGCACACATCAATCTTTGGACATTTGCTTCCATAACTCATGTGAAGAAACATCTTGTAAAGTTTAGCGGTGCCGGCACGAGTCATTGGTTTGCAACCATTGGGGGCCACACAAAGACTGATACATAGTGTGGAACACAGCACAACGGTGTAAACGTAGGAAGTCATACCGGTTCTCGTTATAATCAGATGGTGTCAGCTAAGTTGACCCTTCACTTCTAACATAAGAATTGCTCCCTCTGTTAATATTCCTTTTTTCCCCCCTTTGCTTAACAGGCAACAAAAAAGTAGCAGTTCTTATTCTACTAGCTGCGTAATCCTGCCACTCTCTCCATTGTAAGGATTACTGAGCAGCTTCATCGTTTGAGCTATGGCAACATGGCTAATGTAAATAAAAAATGAAGGCCATCGCTCACTAACTATTTCAATCACCCATCTCTTCCTAATTATCATTGGGCCAATTTATGCACATTTTTTAAAGCATGGGGCGGCCAAGATACTGCATTCCAGTCAAAAGATTCAGGACCTGCAGGTTGGCCCTTACCCTCACAGTAGGATATATCAGGCCGAATATTAATTTTGGGTAACATTGTAAAAACCTGTGACTACAACTGTAATTTTGGTATCAATTACTTTATTCATATTATTCTCTACTAACCAGTGGCGTCCGATAGGCCAACAGTACACAGGCAGCCACCTCTCCACCCCCCTGGCCGCAACACTTACCCCTTAGGCTTAACCTCCACTCCTGTTTTTTTAGACAGGGAGCTGCTTAGTCTGAAGAAACGGATCTTGTTTTTGCAAAAGTACTATTTACATCAAGACTAGAAGCCAAGCTGGCAGTGGGTAGTGCAAAAACACTCAGATCAGAACAGGCGAGTGGCACCTGTCATCTTTGTCAGAAATGGGCGTGGTGATGAAAGGTGTAGACACTATACTACTGGGCTTGTAAGACATTCTTTATCCGTCTCCATTCTTTCACTTTGTACCGGAGTCCATGGTAGTGGAAATCAAGAAACTTCACGGTTTGGTCAATTACTGCTTTTACTACAATGGCCGCATCATTAATCTTTGAAGCGTTGCAGAGACTGATATCTGAAAGATGAGGAGACTGGCACACATCAATCTTTGGACATTTGCTTCCATAACTCATGTGAAGAAACATCTTGTAAAATTTAGCGGTGCCGGCACGAGTCATTGGTTTGCAACCATTGGGGGCCACACAAAGACTGATACATAGTGTGGAACACAGCACAACGGTGTAAAAGTAGGAAGTCATACCGGTTCTCGTTATAATCAGATGGTGTCAGCTAAGTTGACCCTTCACTTCTAACATAAGAATTGCTCCCTCTGTTAATATTCCTTTTTTTCCCCCTTTGCTTAAGAGGTAACAAAAAAAGTAGCAGTTCTTATTCTACTAGCTGCGTAATCCTGCCACTCTCTCCATTGTAAGGATTACTGAGCAGCTTCATCGTTTTGAGCTATGGCAACATGGCTAATGTAAATAAAAAATGAAGGCCATCGCTCACTAACTATTTCAATCACCCATCTCTTCCTAATTATCATTGGGCCAATTTATGCACATTTTTTAAAGCATGGGGCGGCCAAGATACTGCATTCCAGTCAAAGATTCAGGACCTGCAGGTTGGCCCTTACCCTCACAGTAGGATATATCAGGCCGAATATTAATTTTGGGTAACACTGTAAAAACCTGTGACTACAACTGTAATTTTGGTATCAATTACTTTTATTCATATTATTCTCTACTAACCAGTGGCGTCCGATAGGCCAACAGTACACAGGTAGCCACCTCTCCACCCCCCTGGCCGCAACACTTACCCCTTAGGCTTAACCTCCACTCCTGTTTTTTTAGACAGGGAGCTGCTTAGTCTGAAGAAACGGATCTTGTTTTTGCAAAAGTACTATTTACATCAAGACTAGAAGCCAAGCTGGCAGTGGGTAGTGCAAAAACACTCAGATCAGAACAGGCGAGTGGCACCTGTCATCTTTGTCAGAAATGGGCGTGGTGATGAAATGTGTAGACGCTATACTACTAGGTTCTGTCTGTACGGTAATGCAGTCTAGATATGTGTTGAAATGCAAAGTTCCAGTATTTGGACACAGGCAGATTGGAATGTTGATAAAATGACAGGTGCCCCTCCCCTGTTCTGAAGAAGGCGGCAGCGTCTGCGACAGCGACAGCCACAGAGTAGTAAAGCGTCTACACCATTCGTCAAACCGCCCACTTGTGATAAAATGACAGGTGCCCCTCCCCTGTTCTGGTCTCATGGCAATGAAAACTGAACCAGCTGTAGTGCATTTGCTTTTTCAGAAAAGGGGTGTCATATAAAGCAGGCATGAAAATGGAGAACCTAATTGGTTGCACTGGCTGCCCATGTACCCCTGACAAAAAATTGCTCTTCAAGTTGTGCTCTATCTGTACCTGATAACAAGTAGTATTTCAGAATAAAGATGACAAGACAAAAATAGTATTTCAACATTTTTTATTGATTATGTCGCATACATTTCACATTCCAATCTGGATTTTAGGTCCATTTTCTCATTAGGGAGTTGCAATGAAAAGCTTGTTGAAGCATATGTTTTATTGAATCCCAAATGCTTCCACAGGTACAGGCTGTATAGTTCCGATCCTTCATCACGTTCCACAGCTGGATGAAGTCATCTGCTATTCGCTGTTCCAGAGGGTGGTTGTCTTGGTTTATACAACCAGTCAAGGAATTAGACTGGGCTTGTAAGACATTCTTTATCCGTCTCCATTCTTTCACTTTGTACCGGAGTCCATGGTAGTGGAAATCAAGAAACGTCACGGTTTGGTCAATTACTCCTTTTACTACAATGGCCGCATCATTAATCTTTGAAGCGTTGCAGAAACTGATATCTGAAAGATGAGGAGACTGGCACACATCAATCTTTGGACATTTGCTTCCATAACTCATTTGAAGAAACATCTTGTAAAGTTTAGCGGTGCCGGCACGAGTCATTGGTTTGCAACCATTGGGGGCCACACAAAGACTGATACATAGTGTGGAACACAGCACAATGGTGTAGCGGTCAGAGGTATAGGAGACCGCAATGCAGGTTTCAAGTACGGGACAGCAGACAAGGAGGCTGAAACAAAAACCGGCTTTATTAAACAGTAAGATATAATGGCCGGAGGAGGAGGATAACAGTATTAACAATTCACAGTAGTTTACAGTAAGGCTAACTGGAATGTGGTACACAAAATGGCTTTCCCGCCAACACATGCACAGTGATACAGGCTACCCTCTTCTAATATGTCCTGCCTGATTCCCGCTTATCGGGACACGTTTCTACAACGTACTATCTCAGTAGGGACTGTACTATTCCCTATCACAATCCAGCACCGGTGCTCACTCACAGTTTGTTAGACAGCTGGAGGGTCCCTTGTCTTGGCCTCCTTCATGAGGCAGGTGAAGTCCAGTTCCTAGTGCTGCAGCTTGCCCGTCTGGGACGGATGGATGAACACAGATGCGGCCCAAAATCACCACAGCTCTCTCTCTCTGCCCGAGGTGCCCGATCTTTAGCTGGATACTGCGACTCTTTATCCACACAAAGTCTCCCTCTCCTCAGGACAGACTTGACTTTTCCTCAGCTCCGCACAGGAAATCCTCAGCTGCCCACACACTCCTCACAGATCTCTCTCACTGCCACTTCCTGTTTCCTCTCCTCTGAAGGGTCGGCAGCAACAGTGACATCTTGTGGCTAAACTGGAAATAGCAGGCTGTATATATTATAGATGGAACACAGTGCAATATAGTTCAGTAATCCTAGGGGCTGACCCCTACATGCCTCCCCGCTTAAAGGTGGCCGTCCTCGGCCTTGCTATATAGTCCATGGGGAAGAAAAGGGTTAAATCAATCTTTAACGGCAGCACAACATTGTTCATAATACATACAGTTAGACCAAATAAACTGATCAGCATTGTACCTGTTTGGTGGAACCCCTGCAGTAGACCTACTAGATCTCCGAAGGTCTTGTCTTTCTGTTAGGACTTGTCCTTCCTCCCTTGGAGCTGGTACTGGTTCTATAACAGGGGCTTCATCACGTGCAGAGTCAGGAACAATCCACCAGTCTTCAATATTATTCCCATCGGAAATGACAAATTCTGAGGAAGGGGCAGGGAGTGGTGTCCTCTGTGCAGGTATCCGATCTTCTGACCGACATGGCCGTAGCATATTCCTATGTAGAACCCTTGAAGCCGACTCCCCATTCTCAACACGAACTTCGTAAACTGGACCATTGGGATACACTCTCTTGATCACTTTGTACGGCTGTACCTCCCAACGCTCACTCAACTTGCCTCTGGGCCGTTTCTCTCGAACCAGCACCCGGTCTCCAGGTTGCAACGGAATCTCTTGGATGGGAGGACGGTCAGTATAAGTCTTTTCTTGCAATCTCTGGCCTACTAACCGGCAGATGGTCTGGAGCCGCTTGCGGTGTTCTTTCACCCATGAGGTGGTTGATCGCTCTATCACATCTTCTGGCTGTTCCAAATTCAATTCGACAATTTCTCGTCCGGCTCTACCGAACAGTAGCATGTATGGGGTATAGCCGGTGGTAGTGTGGACACGATTATTGTAGGCCCAGACTAATTCAGGCAGATAGTCTGGCCAGTGTGTCTTTTTGTCCTCCTCTAAGGTCCTCAGCATCTGAAGCAGAGTCCGATTAAAGCGCTCACAGGCCCCATTCCCTTGGGGAAGATATGGAGTTGTCCTGGATTTTCCAATGCCATACAGTCGGTGTAACTCCTCCATCACTTTCCCTTGAAAGCATGCTCCTTGATCTGAGTGAATCCGTTTCGGGCATCCATAGACCCGGATGAAATCTTGACAGATGGCCCGAGCTGCAGACTCAGCCGTCTGGTCCCGAGTTGGAGTGACCACTGCAAACTTGGAGAAGTGGTCAATCATGACCAGGCAGTATTGTGGGCCTCTGGCTGACTGTCCCACGAGGAGATAATCTATCAGCAATACCTCCAGCGGTTCCTTGGTCTGTATGGGCTGTATGGGTGCCCTCTGCTCTGTGCTTTTAGTAAGCTCACACACTCTACACTGTCGGCAGACTTCTTCAACTACGACCTCCAGTCGTGGACAATACACATAACGCTGCAGCCACTGGTAAGTTTTGACTGGCCCGAAATGAGCTCCAAATTCATGAGCTTCCCTGGCTATCTCTAGTGCCAGACTCCTTGGTATGACAACCTGCCATCTTGCCTCCAGATCGGCAGGCTGCTGCCACTTGCGGTATAGAACAGCTCCATGAACCTCTAGTCTGTCCCATTGATGTAGAATTGACTTCATCTCAGCATCAAGATCAGCCCTTTCCTCTCTGTCTGGTTTTCTTTGCCGAGCCACCCAACCTTTTATCTGTCGCAGTCCAATGTCTTCATCTTGTATTCGCCCCCATTCCTCATTAGTTCTTGCTAATGCCTTAGGCAGGGACCGGGCCTCCCCGCTTGTCTGTGCTGCGACTGCTGGAGGTGTAAACTTGCGGAAGTCTGGAATTTCATCCTCTTCCTTTTGTTCATCAAGCTCTCCCAATGGAGTTTCAAAAGTAACCCTCGACAGACCATCAGCATTGGTATTCTCTGTAGCAGAGCGATAGCGAATTGAGAAGTCATACTTTGCAAGGCGAGCTGCCCAACGTTGCTCCAGGGCTCCCAGTCTAGCAGTATCCAGATGGGCCAGGGGATTGTTATCAGTCCGTACAAAGATTTTAGCCCCTGTAAGGTAACCGGCAAACTTCTCTGTCATGGCCCACACCAGGGCAAGGAGCTCTAGCCGGAAGGAACTATAGTTATGAGGGTTTCGCTCCGTATCCCGCAGGGACCTACTGGCATAGGCAATCACTCTTTCGTGTCCGTCCTGCATCTGTGACAACACTGCCCCGAGTCCGTAGAGACTACCGTCAGTAGATAAGAAGAATGGTTTGTCAAAATCAGCATAAGCCAAGATGGGGGCCGATGTCAGAGCCTCTTTCAAGGTCAGGAAGGCCTCCTCTTGCTTCTGTCCCCAGGGAACACTTTGACTCTTGGATTGCCCAGCAGTTCCTCTCAAAATCTCATTCAGAGGGCCCGCTATCTTTGCATAGTCTTTGATGAACCGCCGGTAGTAACCAGTCAGACCAAGGAAGGCCTTCAACTCACGCAGCGTTCTAGGCTCCGGCCATTGTTGAATGGCAGCCACTTTATTTTGGGATGGCAGCACCCCGTCTTTGGACACCGTATGGCCTAAGTACTCGATCTCCTTCTTGAAGAGATGACACTTCTTTGGCTTTATCTTCAGGCCATGGGCCCGCAGTCGCTCAAGTACCTGTCCTAATCGGGCCAAGTGTTCTTCAAAAGTAGCAGAGTACACTATAATATCATCCAAGTATATCAGGGTAGCTTCAAAATTTAGATCTCCCAGACATTTTTCCATCAGCCTCTGAAAGGTTCCTGGGGCATTAGACAGCCCAAATGGCATCCTATTAAATTCAAACAGACCCATGGGAAGTATGAATGCTGTCTTTTCCTTGTCTTGTTCAGCCACCGGTACCTGCCAGTATCCACTTGCTAAATCCAAGGTGGAGAAGTATTTAGCCCGCCCTAGGGCTGTTAGGGACTCTTCGATGCGAGGCAGAGGATATGAGTCCCGCACTGTGCACGCATTCAATCTCCGGTAATCCACACAAAATCGAATGGTGCCATCCTTCTTCTTGACAAGCACCACTGGGGCTGCCCAGGGACTTTGACTACCCCGAACCACTCCTGAATCGATCATCTGTTTCAGCAATGTCTTCACCTCTTGATACAACTTGGGTGGAATCTGTCGATATCTCTCTCGGCTTGGGGGAGTGTCCCCCGTCGGTATCTCATGGGTGATAGCATCTGTGCAACCAAAGTCATTGGCATTGCGGGCAAACGCAGCTTGATTCTCCCACAGCATGGTTTCAACTGCTCGTAAATGATCCGGACTTAGAGCTTTCACATCTATCTCCATTTGTTCCAAGATGACTGTCCCATTCCATTCTGGGGTCGGTGCCTCTGCAGGCTTTGCAGTAACTGCCAAGGTCCAAGCAGAATTGCCTATCGGAGCTAGAGTCACTTCTCCCTGACTCAGCACTTCTCCCCGATGTAGGTACACGCGAGCCAGTTCCACTCCTGGCACCAGAGAGACTTCCCGTTGTCCAACGTTTACAGCTCTTATGGGTACTCGTCCATTTTGGACTACTGCCAGTGTCCGGGCCACTAGGACATCCTGACCTAACTCTCCCAGGCCTGCAGGCTCAATGATCACCTCCATACCTTCAAGGTTGCGGGAGGTTCCCACGGGCAAAGTCAGTATAGTCTCCCGATCAGGAGGGAGGGTAAGGGTAGCCCTTCCCGGCACTCGAATATTTCCTACAGACTGATGTACTGGGACACTCTTCTGTGTCCCACAAAACCGGATTAACCGTTGAAATGCCTTTTGCGTTGGTTTGTGTGGAGTGGCATTCTTCCAATAGCCCGGCCCCCTTTTAGTGAACATAATTTGATCCAACTCTCGCAGGATATTCATGCCCATTATCACCGGTACATCTTCTTTGAAGGTTTCAGGGACCAGCAGGATACCTTTTTTTCCAACTTCCTGTCCACACAGACGTACATTCATCCATACGACACCTGTGACAGGGATTTGTTGCTGGTTAGCTGCTGTGACCCGGATCAATGTCCCCTGTTCTGGCTTGGCCAGTGCTTGAAAGTAACGGTTGAAATATGACTGAGGCATGGTCGTTACCTGTGATCCGGTGTCCACTAAACAGTTGACTGGAATGCCTTCAAACTCGGCTCTTATGGTGGGACATCCTGCAACCAGGTGTTCGGAGCTGTGCTGAGTGGCCTGACACTCTACTTCCCCCGCAGTGTGCCTCATTACTGCGGGGGCCTGAAGTTTAACGCCGGCTCTGGGCGTCTAGGCAGGTCCCTCCGGCATTCTCTAGCGAAGTGTCCTTTTTCTCCACACCGCCAGCACTGAGCCTCTCTGCGTTGTTCTCTCTGTCTGTGTGCGGGAGGCGCCCGTAGGCCTGGACTGGCCGAGCTCACTGGAGGATATTGAGGGACTCGGTAGGTGGGAATACGTGGGTAAGGATGCTCTGGTGCAGGAACCATCGAGGCAGTCTGATAAGGTTGTTGTTGCCCCAGATATGCAACCTCAGGGGGGTAGCTCAAATCCATCCGTCTCTCTATTTGCGTCAACTTCTCATGCATGAGACCCAGGGAGCTTTGTAGGTCCTGCACCACTCTAACCAGGACCTCTTCATTCTTCGCAACCCCGAGGGAGGCGGTCTGGGTCCGTATCACTCCAGAGGCATAAATTTCTTCTTTACTTCGCTCCACGGCCTCAGCCAATATTTGCCGAAAATTCAGTGTAGGGTCCACTCTGACTCGTTCCCGTAGGGCTTGTCTCAGGTGAGAGCTGTAGAGTCCCAGGATCAATTGTTCCCTCAGTATCCGGTCTGCGGATCCCATGGCGGTTATCCCGTCTGCCTCTTTTTTCTGTATCTCAGCCAGTACTTCCTGTAGAGCCGTTGCATATTGTGAGACCCCTTCATTTTCCTGCTGTACCCGGTAGAAGAACTTTGCCCGGAGGTGGCCCGCACTAGCTGTTTCACCGTATATTTCTTCTAGAAAGCGCACAATCTCTTTCAAGGTACTGCGCGTAGCTTCCGGTTGTAAGCAAACAGTTTTCCGCGCTTCACCCTCCAGGGCAGCCAAAGCAATTTCCACCTGTAGCTCTGGGCTGACATTGTAAATTCTAGCAACGCTCTGTAATCTCGTCACCCAGTCTGACAGTGACATGTTCTGGCCATCAAATTTTGGCAACAAGTTAAAAAGCATGCCCATAGGGAGGGTCCTTGTAGGGGTTCCACCATTACCTAAGGCATTCACATCAACATCAGGTACGTTGCCTTCAGCCGCCTCCATCTCTGTAACCGTATCCTGCTCACAGCGCCACTTGTAGCGGTCAGAGGTATAGGAGACCGCAATGCAGGTTTCAAGTACGGGACAGCAGACAAGGAGGCTGAAACAAAAACCGGCTTTATTAAACAGTAAGATATAATGGCCGGAGGAGGAGGATAACAGTATTAACAATTCACAGTAGTTTACAGTAAGGCTAACTGGAATGTGGTACACAAAATGGCTTTCCCGCCAACACATGCACAGTGATACAGGCTACCCTCTTCTAATATGTCCTGCCTGATTCCCGCTTATCGGGACACGTTTCTACAACGTACTATCTCAGTAGGGACTGTACTATTCCCTATCACAATCCAGCACCGGTGCTCACTCACAGTTTGTTAGACAGCTGGAGGGTCCCTTGTCTTGGCCTCCTTCATGAGGCAGGTGAAGTCCAGTTCCTAGTGCTGCAGCTTGCCCGTCTGGGACGGATGGATGAACACAGATGCGGCCCAAAATCACCACAGCTCTCTCTCTCTGCCCGAGGTGCCCGATCTTTAGCTGGATACTGCGACTCTTTATCCACACAAAGTCTCCCTCTCCTCAGGACAGACTTGACTTTTCCTCAGCTCCGCACAGGAAATCCTCAGCTGCCCACACACTCCTCACAGATCTCTCTCACTGCCACTTCCTGTTTCCTCTCCTCTGAAGGGTCGGCAGCAACAGTGACATCTTGTGGCTAAACTGGAAATAGCAGGCTGTATATATTATAGATGGAACACAGTGCAATATAGTTCAGTAATCCTAGGGGCTGACCCCTACAATGGTGTAAAAGTAGGAAGTCATACCGGTTCTCGTTATAATCAGATGGTGTCAGCTAAGTTGACCCTTCACTTCTAACATAAGAATTGCTCCCTCTGTTAATATTCCTTTTTTCCCCCTTAGCTTAACAGGTAACAAAAAAGTAGCAGTTCTTATTCTACTAGCTGCGTAATCCTGCCACTCTCTCCATTGTAAGGATTACTGAGCAGCTTCATCGTTTGAGCTATGGCAACATGGCTAATGTAAATAAAAAATGAAGGCCATCGCTCACTAACTATTTCAATCACCCATCTCTTCCTAATTATCATTGGGCCAATTTTTGCACATTTTTAAAGCATGGGGCAGCCAAGATACTGCATTCCAGTCAAAGATTCAGGACCTGCAGGTTGGCCCTTACCCTCACAGTAGGATATATCAGGCCGAATATTAATTTGGGTAAGACTGTAAAAAACCTGTGACTACATCTGTAATTTTGGTATCAATTACTTTTATTCATATTATTCTCTACGAACCAGTGGCGTCCGATAGGCCAACAGTACACAGGGAGCCACCTCTCCCCCCCCCCCCCGGCCACAACACTTACCCCAGGCTTAACCTTGGTCTCCTCCTTGGTTTGAATGAGCAGAGCTAACCCACTCCTGTTTTTTAGACAGGGAGCTGCTTAGTCTGAAGAAACGGATCTTGTTTTTGCAAAAGTACTATTTACATCAAGAGTAGAAGCCAAGCTGGCAGTGGGTAGTGCAAAAACACTCAGATCAGAACAAGCGAGTGGCACCTGTCATCTTTTGTCAGAAATGGGCGTGGTGAAGAAAGGTGTAGACGCTATACTACGCTATGGGTGTTTGGCTTTTCATTTCAAGAATAACGATTCTTTATACAGTTACTGGTGCTCTCCCTTTCATGTTTGTAATATTCCATTCCACTATATATTCACTGTACATAAAAACCAGTTGAACCGCTTTGAATGAGCAGAGCTAACCCACTCCTGTTTTTTGGACAGGGAGCTGCTTAGTCTGAAGAAATGGATCTTGTTTTTTGCAAAAGTACTATTTACATCAAGAGTAGAAGCCAAAGCTGGCAGTGGGTAGTGCAAAAACACTCAGATCAGAACAGGCGAGTGGCACCTGTCATCTTTGTCAGAAATGGGCGTGGTGATGAAATGTGTAGACGCTATACTACTAGGTTCTGTCTGTACGGTAATGCAGTCTAGATATGTGTTGAAATGCAAAGTTCCAGTATTTGGACACAGGCAGATTGGAATGTTGATAAAATGACAGGTGCCCCTCCCCTGTTCTGAAGAAGGCGGCAGCGTCTGCGACAGCGACAGCCACAGAGTAGTAAAGCGTCTACACCATTCGTCAAACCGCCCACTTGTGATAAAATGACAGGTGCCCCTCCCCTGTTCTGGTCTCATGGCAATGAAAACTGAACCAGCTGTAGTGCATTTGCTTTTTCAGAAAAGGGGTGTCATATAAAGCAGGCATGAAAATGGGAACCTAATTGGTTGCACTGGCTGCCCATGTACCCCTGACAAATAAAATTGCTCTTCAAGTTGTGCTCTATCTGTACCTGATAACAAGTAGTATTTCAGAATAAAGATGACAAGACAAAAATAGTATTTCAACATTTTTTATTGATTATGTCGCATACATTTCACATTCCAATCTGGATTTTATGGTCCATTTTCTCATTAGGGAGTTGCAATGAAAAGCTTGTTGAAGCATATGTTTTATTGAATCCCGAATGCTTCCACAGGTACAGGCTGTATAGTTCCGATCCTTCATCACGTTCCACAGCTGGATGAAGTTATCTGCTATTCGCTGTTCCAGAGGGTGGTTGTCTTGGTTTATACAACCAGTCAAGGAATTAGACTGAGCTTGTAAGACATTCTTTATCCGTCTCCATTCTTTCACTTTGTACCGGAGTCCATGGTAGTGGAAATCAAGAAACGTCACGGTTTGGTCAATTACAGCTTTTACTACAATAGCCGCATCATTAATCTTTGAAGCATTGCAGAGAATGATATCTGAAAGATGAGGAGACTGGCACACATCAATCTTTGGACATTTGCTTCCATAACTCATGTGAAGAAACATCTTGTAAAGTTTAGCGGTGCCGGCACGAGTCATTGGTTTGCAACCATTGGGGGCCACACAAAGACTGATACATAATGTGGAACACAGCACAACGATGTAAACGTAGGAAGTCATACCGGTTCTCGTTATAATCAGATGGTGTCAGCTAAGTTGACCCTTCACTTCTAACATAAGAATTGCTCCCTCTGTTAATATTCCTTTTTTTCCCCCTTTGCTTAACAGGTAACAAAAAAAGTAGCAGTTCTTATTCTACTAGCTGCGTAATCCTGCCACTCTCTCCATTGTAAGGATTACTGAGCAGCTTCATCGTTTGAGCTATGGCAACATGGCTAATGTAAATAAAAAATGAAGGCCATCGCTCACTAACTATTTCAATCACCCATCTCTTCCTAATTATCATTGGGCCAATTTATGCACATTTTTTTAAAGCATGGGGCGGCCAAGATACTGCATTCCAGTCAAAAGATTCAGGACCTGCAGGTTGGCCCTTACCCTCACAGTAGGATATATCAGGCCGAATATTAATTTTGGGTAACACTGTAAAAACCTGTGACTACAACTGTAATTTTGGTATCAATTACTTTATTCATATTATTCTCTACTAACCAGTGGCGTCCGATAGGCCAACAGTACACAGGCAGCCACCTCTCCACCCCCCTGGCCGCAACACTTACCCCTTAAGCTTAACCTCCACTCCTGTTTTTTTAGACAGGGAGCTGCTTAGTCTGAAGAAACGGATCTTGTTTTTGCAAAAGTACTATTTACATCAAGACTAGAAGCCAAGCTGGCAGTGGGTAGTGCAAAAACACTCAGATCAGAACAGGCGAGTGGCACCTGTCATCTTTGTCAGAAATGGGCGTGGGGGCGTGGTAATGAAAGGTGTAGATGCTATACTACGCTGTAGTGCATTTGCTTTTCAGAAAAGGGGTGTGATATAAAGCAGGCATGAAAATGGGGAACCTAATTGGTTGCACTGGCTGCCCATGTACCCCTGACAAAAAAATTGCTCTTCAAGTTGTGCTCTATCTGTACCTGATAACAAGTAGTATTTCAGAATAAAGATGACAAGACAAAAATAGTATTTCAACATTTTTTATTGATTATGTCGCATACATTTCACATTCCAATCTGGATTTTAGATCCATTTTCTCATTAGGGAGTTGCAATGAAAAGCTTGTTGAAGCATATGTTTTATTGAATCCCGAATGCTTCCACAGGTACAGGCTGTATAGTTCCGATCCTTCATCACGTTCCACAGCTGGATGAAGTCATCTGCTATTCGCTGTTCCAGAGGGTGGTTGTCTTGGTTTATACAACCAGTCAAGGAATTAGACTGGGCTTGTAAGACATTCTTTATCCGTCTCCATTCTTTCAGTTTGTACCGGAGTCCATGGTAGTAGAAATCAAGAAACGTCACGGTTTGGTCAATTACTGCTTTTACTACAATGGCCGCATCATTAATCTTTGAAGCGTTGCAGAGACTGATATCTGAAAGATGAGGAGACTGGCACACATCAATCTTTGGACATTTGCTTCCATAACTCATGTGAAGAAACATCTTGTAAAGTTTAGCGGTGCCGGCACGAGTCATTGGTTTGCAACCATTGGGGGCCACACAAAGACTGATACATAGTGTGGAACACAGCACAACGGTGTAAACGTAGGAAGTCATACCGGTTCTCGTTATAATCAGATGGTGTCAGCTAAGTTGACCCTTCACTTCTAACATAAGAATTGCTCCCTCTGTTAATATTCCTTTTTTTCCCCCCTTTGCTTAACAGGTAACAATAAAGTAGCAGTTCTTATTCTACTAGCTGCGCAATCCTGCCACTCTCTCCATTGTAAGGATTACTGAGCAGCTTCATCGTTTTGAGCTATGGCAACATGGCTAATGTAAATAAAAAATGAAGGCCATCGCTCACTAACTATTTCAATCACCCATCTCTTCCTAATTATCATTGGGCCAATTTTTGCACATTTCTAAAGCATGGAGCTGCCAAGATACTGCATTCCAATCAAAGATTCAGGACCTGCAGGTTGGCCCTTACCCTTACAGTAGGATATATCAGGCCGAATATTAATTTGGGTAACACTGTAAAAACCTGTGACTACATCTGTAATTTTGGTATCAATTACTTTATTCATATTATTCTCTACTAACCAGTGGCGTCCGATAGGCCAACAGTACACAGGCAGCCACCTCTCCACCCGCAACACTTACCCCAGGCTTAACCTTGGTCTCCTCTCCTCGCTTCTCTTCCCTCCTCCTCCCAGCGGCCAGCGTAGCTGCTCCTCGGGCTTCCCTCTGGGTGGCCGGCTAGCTTCCCCTGCATCTTATCTCCTCGCATCTCCTCCTCCCAGTGGCCAGCGTAGCTTCTCCTTTCAGCCAATTGGGAAACAGGTCTGCACCCTGAGCCCATCCTATTTTGAAGCCTTTTAGAGCTAGATCTGGCTCCTATCGTGTGCTTCAAAAAAAATAAATAAATCCCCCATTGGAATGCATCAGATGGACGGCATGCAGAGCAGAGGGCCGGACACATGGTTGGGAGGGGGGGGGGGGCGCGTGCTTGTGTGCCCCCTATGGACAGGCCACCATTGCTACTAACATATGTAAAATGTTAGTAGCAGTAAAAATTTTGGGTGTTTGGCTTTTAATTTCAAGAATAACGATTCTTTATACAGTTACTGGTGCTCTCCCTTTCATGTTTTGTAATATTCCATTCCACTATATATTCACTGTACATAAAAACCCGTTGAACCGGTTTGAATGAGCAGAGCTAACCCACTCCTGTTTTTAGACAGGGAGCTGCTTAGTCTGAAGAAACGGATCTTGTTTTTGCAAAAGTACTATTTACATCAAGAGTAGAAGCCAAGCCGGCAGTGGGTAGTGCAAAAATACTCAGATCAGAACAGGCGAGTGGCACCTGTCATCTTTTGTCAGAAATGGGCGTGGTGATGAAAGGTGTAGACGCTATACTACTAGGTTCTGTCTGTACGGTAATGCAGTCTAGATATGTGTTGAAATGCAAAGTTACAGTATTTGGACACAGGCAGATTGGAATGTTGATAAAATGACAGGTGCCCCTCCCCTGTTCTGAAGAAGGCGGCAGCGGCTGCGACAGCGACAGAGTAGTAAAGCGTCTACACCATTCGTCAAACCACCCACTTGTGATAAAATAACAGGTGCCCCTCCCCTGTTCTGGTCTCATGGCAATGAAAAACTGAACCAGCTGTAGTGCATTTGCTTTTCAGAAAAGGGGTGTGATATAAAGCAGGCATGAAAATGGGGAACCTAATTGGTTGCACTGGCTGCCCATGTACCCCTGACAAAAATTGCTCTGCAAGTTGTGTTCTATCTGTACCTGATAACAAGTAGTATTTCAGAATAAAGATGACAAGACAAAAATAGTATTTCATCATTTTTTATTGATTATGTCGCATACATTTCACATTCCAATCTGGATTTTAGGTCCATTTTCTCATTAGGGAGTTGCAATGAAAAGCTTGTTGAAGCATATGTTTTATTGAATCCCAAATGCTTCCACAGGTACAGGCTGTATAGTTCCGATCCTTCATCACGTTCCACAGCTGGATGAAGTCATCTGCTATTCGCTGTTCCAGAGGGTGGTTGTCTTGGTTTATACAACCAGTCAAGGAATTAGACTGGGCTTGTAAGACATTCTTTATCCTCCTCCATTCTTCCACTTTGTACTGGAGTCCATGGTAGTGGAAATCAAGAAACTTTACGGTTTGGTCAATTACTGCTTTTACTACAATGGCCGCATCATTAATCTTTGAAGCGTTGCAGAGACTGATATCTGAAAGATGAGGAGACTGGCACACATCAATCTTTGGACATTTGCTTCCATAACTCATGTGAAGAAACATCTTGTAAAGTTTAGCGCTGCCGGCACGAGTCATTGGTTTGCAACCATTGGGGGCCACACAAAGACTGATACATAGTGTGGAACACAGCACAACGGTGTAAAAGTAGGAAGTCATACCGGTTCTCATTATAATCAGATGGTGTCAGCTAAGTTTGACCCTTCACTTCTAACATAAGAATTGCTCCCTCTGTTAATATTCCTTTTTTTTTTCCCCCTTTGCTTAACAGGTAACAAAAAAAAAGTAGCAGTTCTTATTCTACTAGCTGCGTAATCCTGCCACTCTCTCCATTGTAAGGATTACTGAGCAGCTTCATCGTTTGAGCTATGGCAACATGGCTAATGTAAATAAAAAATGAAGGCCATCGCTCACTAACTATTTCAATCACCCATCTCTTCCTAATTATCATTGGGCCAATTTTTGCACATTTTTAAAGCATGGGGGGCGGCCAAGATACTGCATTCCAGTCAAAGATTCAGGACCTGCAGGTTGGCCCTTACCCTCACAGTAGGATATATCAGGCCGAATATTAATTTGGGTAACACTGTAAAAACCTGTGACTACATCTGTAATTTTGGTATCAATTACTTTATTCATATTATTCTCTACGAACCAGTGCCGTCCGATAGGCCAACAGTACACAGGCAGCCACCTCTCCACCCCCCCCCCCCGCCCCGGCCGCAACACTTACCCCAGGCTTAACCTTGGTCTCCTCTCCTCGCTTCTCTTCCCTCCTCCTCCCAGTGGCCAGCGTAGCTGATCCTCGGGCTTCCCTCTGGGTGGCCGGGTAGCTTCCCCTGCATCTCATCTCCTCGCATCTCCTCCTCCCAGTGGCCAGCGTAGCTTCTCCTTTCAGCCAATTGGAAAACAGGTCTGCACCCTGAGCCCATACTATTTTGAAGCCTTTTAGAGCATCTGGCTCTTATCATGTGCTTGTGCGTCCCCTATGCACAGGCCGCCATTGCTACTAACATATGTAAAATGTTAGTAGCAGTAAACATTTTGGGGTGTTTGGCTTTTTAATTTCAAGAATAACGACTCTTTATACAGTTACTGGTGCTCTCCCTTTCATGTTTGTAATATTCCATTTCACTATATATTCACTGTACATAAAAACCAGTTGAACCGGTTTGAATAAGCAGAGCTAACCCACTCCTGTTTTTTAGACAGGGAGCTGCTTAGTCTGAAGAAACGGATCTTGTTTTTGCAAAAGTACTATTTACATCAAGAGTAGAAGCCAAGCTGGCAATGGGTAGTGCAGAAACACTCCGATCAGAACAGGCGAGTGGCACCTGTCATCTTTTTGTCAGAAATGGGCGTGGTGATGAAAGGTGTAGATGCTATACTACTAGGTTCTGTCTGGACGGTAATGCAGTCTAGATATGTGTTGAAATGCAAAGTTACAGTATTTGGACACAGGCAGATTGGAATGTTGATGAAAAAAGTGTAGACGCTTTACTACTGCTACGTAGGACAGACTGAACCCTGTTCATGAATTACTTCGTAGGAAGACCTATTTGTTTGAATCAGAGAACCTGTTCAGCTGGTTCACATTAGAACTGATTACAGGAAGAAAACCGCTCATCCAGAAATGTCACACATCATTTTCTTTTGTAGTTATATTTCGGCAATAGGGGGAAGTGTACAAGGATGCAGGTGCTGCATTGCTGAGACCTGGGGGGGATGGCGTACAAGATGACGGGGTGGAGGTGCTGCACTGCTGGGACCTGGGGGGTTGTGTAGAAGATGACAGGATGGAGGTGCTTCACTGCTGAGACCTGGGGGGGTGATCTACAATATGACAAGGTGGAGGTGCTGCATTGCTGAGACCTGGGGGATGGTGTACAAGATGACGGGTTGGAGTTGCTGCGCTGCTGGGACCTGGGGGGTTGTGTATAAGATGATAGGATGGAGGTGCTTCACTGCTGAGACCTGGGGGGGTGGTCTCCAAGATGACAAGTTGGAGGTGCTGCACTGCTGAAACTTGGTTGGGTGGTGTACAAGTTGACGGAGTGGAGGTGTTGCATTATTGAGACCTTGGGGGGAGTGGTGTACAAGATGACGGGGTGGAGGTGCTGGATTGCTGAGACATGGGGGGTGGTGTACAGGATGACGGGGTGTGCTGCATTGCTGAGACCTGGGGGGTGGTGTACAAGATGACAGGATGGAGGTGCTGCATTGCTGAGACCTGGAGGGTTGGTGTACAAGATGACGGGGTGGAGGTGCTGCATTGCTGAGACATGAGGGGTGGTGTACAGGATGACGGGGTGTGCTGCATTGCTGAGACCTGGGGGGTGGTGTACAAGATGACGGGATGGAGGTGCTGCATTGCTGAGACCTGGGGGGTGGTGTACAAGATGACGGGATGGAGGTGCTGCATTGCTGAGACCTGGGAGGAGGAGTGTACAAGATGACAGGGTGGAGATGCTGCATTGCTGAGACCTGGGGGGGGTGGTGTACAAGAGGACAGGGTAGAGGTGCTGCACTGCTGAGACCTGGGGGGGGGGGGTTGTGTACAAGATGACGGGGTGGAGGTGCTGCACTGTTGAGACCTGGGGGGGTTGTGTACAAGATGACGGGGTGGAGGTGCTGCACTGTTGAGACCTGGGGGGGGTTGTGTACAAGATGACGGGGTGGAGGTGCTGCATTGCTGAGACCTGGACTGGGACTCTCCTGCTAGTGGGAAGAGTGATAAAAGATACATACGCCTTTTTTGGAGGGGTTTTTTGCCACTGTCCCCCTTTCTCTTACTGTCTGCCAGATGGCTCAGCTGCGAGAGACTCAAATGTCTTCTATTTTGTTTCTTTAGAAGACCCTTAGTGGTTTTTGAATCCTATGCCATGGGGACCTGCAGATGTCATTTGGCACAAAATAAATGATGAAGTAGATCATGTCAGTTTTTTTTTTTGGCCAATTATAGCTGAGGGTGTTTAGTACACAACCCACCCTATATAAGGCCACCAGAGCGGTGGCCTTGTGTAGTGTTCCGGCGTCTACAGGAGTTAGTGGGTGTTGTGTGCCTCCAGTGTGGTATACATCTGTGTCTACCCTTTATTGCTGTTCTCTAATAGAACCATCTGCAGGAGTAAGTGGGTGTTGTGTGGCTCCAGCGCAGTATACACCTGTATCTACCCTTTATTGCTGTTTTCTAGCCATCTGTAGGAGTTAGTGGGCGTTGTGTGCCTCCAGCACAGTATACACCTGTATCTACCCTTTATTGCTGTTCTCTAATAGAACCATCTGCAGGAGTTAGTGGGTATTGTGTGCCTCCAGCACAGCACAATATATACCTATACCTACCCTTTATTGCTGGAGTTCTCTAATACAGCCATCTGCAGGAGTTAGTGGGTGTTGTGTGCCTCCAGCACAGCACAGTATACACCTGTATCTACCCTTTATTGCTGTTCTCTAATACAGCCATCTGCAGGAGTTAGTGGGTGTTGTGTGCCTCCAGCGCAGCACAGTATACACCTGTATCTACCCTTTATTACTGGTGTTCTCTAATAAAGCCATCTGCAGGAGTTAGTGGGTGTTGTGTGCCTCCAGCACAGTATACACATGTATCTACCCTTTATTGCTGGTCTTCTATCATACAGGCATCTGCAGGAGTTAGTGGGTGTTGTGTGCCTCCAGCACAATATACACTACCCAATTGCCGGTTTTCCCATCTCCCTGCAGGCCATTACTATGTCTGGAAGGCCAACAAGGAGAGGCAGACAGTCACGAGCCAATAAAAGAGGGCAAGCTGGCTCTGTGTCTAGAGACAACAGTGCTGGTCGTGGACGTAGTGCATCGCCATCAGCACGTGGCCATGGGACACGCTTGTCCTTATTTTCGGCAGCTGGACGTGTTGAGCCACATCATGTCGAAGACTTGGTAGAGTGGATCACTGGATGCCCAGTGTTTTGAAGGCTCTGATGATGATACTCAGCTAGAGGTAGGCAGTAGTGTGAATGCAGAGAGAGGGGATGCTCAAGAAGGACAGCAATATGGCAGTCATGTTCCACCAGCTGCAGCATACTGCCAGGTTTGCTCCAGTGATGAAGAGGGAGGGGATGATGAGGTCACTGACCCAATGTGGGTGCCTGATAGGAGAGAGAAGGAGGGGGAGGCACATCTCCAATGAGGCAGGATGCCCTCCGGTGGTCAGCGTAGGGGCAGCACACCGACTGAATCACACCACAGAGCTCTGCCTGTGAAGAGCGCTGCCTCTGCGCGTTATTCCAAAAGTTCTTTGGTGTGGGCCTTTTTTGAGACCAGTGCATCAGATCGCACCGCTGCTATTTGCAACATATGTCTCAAGCATATCTCGCGTGGCCAAAACATCAGCCGCTTGGGAACCACATGCTTGACCAGACATATTTTGACCTGCTATGCAGCTCGTTGCCTTAAAGACCCCACAGAAAAGAACTAAGTGGACCTCTCCTTGCTCCTTATCAGCTGGCATCTCCAACCCCACTAGACCTTCAGTCCTCTCTGAAACCTGCACTTAGAGGAATGAAGGTGTAGAATTAGGTGTGTCACAGCCAAGTGCTTGAAGGCACTCTGATAGCAGTACACCAACATCCAATTGTAGCAGGCAAATTTCCCTGCCCCAGCTGCTGGACCGTCAAAAGAATTTCACTCCCAGCCATCCACATGCCCAGCGGTTGAATGCTAGCTTGGCTAAATTGCTAGCACTTCAACTGCTGCCTTTTCAGTTGGTAGACTCGGCTCCCTTCTGTGAGTTTGTGCAATGTGTGGTTCCTCAGTGGCAGGTCCCCAATCGTCACTTTTTCTCACAAAGGCGATTCCAGCTCTCTACCGGCATGTGGAATGCAATGTCCTTGCCTCGCTGGACAGGGTGGTCAGCAGTAAGGTGCATATTACCACTGACTCATGGTCTAGCAGGCATGGACAGGGGCGTTACCTGTCTTTCACAGCCCATTGGGTCACTCTTCTGGCAGCTGGGAAGGATGCAGGACAAGGTGCAATAGTGTTAGAGGTTGTTCCGCCACCACGCCTCCAAAATGCTACTACTGGTTGTGACACACCTCTCTCCTCCACCCCCTTCTCTTCTTCTTCCTCCATGGCCTCTTCCAGTGCTCTGTCCTCGGAACCGGTGGTGCTCCGTTGGCATTCAAGGGGCTATGCAAGTACGCAGGCAAAAAGATGCCATGCCATGCTTGCGCTGGTTTGTTTGGGGGACAGGAGCCACACTGGGGCAGATATTTTGTCAGCTCTGCAGGGGCAGCCCGAGACGTGGTCAGCGCCCTCCAACAGGGACAACTGACCCATGTGCCCCGTGTGGCTCATGTCCTTAACCTGGTGGTGCAGCTGTTCTTGGGCAGGTACCCGGGCTTACAGGATGTCCTGAAGAAGGCCAGGAAAGTCTGTGTGCATTTCCGCAGATCATTTAATGCCAGTGCTCGGCTGGCTGGCTGAGCTCCAAAAGGAGTTGAACCTGACCCAAGAACTGCCTTATATGTGACATGCCCACCAGGTGGAACTCAACTCTGGCCATGCTGCAGTGGCTGCACACGCAGCAGAGGGCCATCAATGAGTACCTGTGTGACTACGGCACAAGGACAGGGTCAGGGGAGCTCGGTTTTTTCTCACCACGCCAGTGCGGCATGATCAGGGATACATGCACTGTCCTGTCACCGTTTGAGGAGGCCACAAGGATGGTGAGAAGTGACAGTGCATGCACCAGTGACACTGTACCTCTTGTCCACCTGTTGGAGCATACGCCGAGTGGAATAATGGACAGGGCACTTGAGGCAGAACAGAGGCAGGAAGAGGAGGACTTCCTTGCCTCTCAAGGCCCCCTTTATCCAGACAGTGTTCCTGCTGTCGCACCCATCACACAGGAAGAGGAGGAGGAGGAATGTGTTAGCATGAGGGTGGAGCCTGGCACTCAGCATCAGCAGCAGAAGTCTTGTAGGGATGATTTACAGTCCCAAGAAACCCATGGACTTCTACATGGCTGGGAGAAGATGGCTGCGGATCATGTTGTCCTTAGTGTGAGGGAACCAATCCCACCACTCCGATTGAGTGCTTCCGTCAGTATACCGCTTCCTAAGTCTGAATATAGATATCAGATATTCCAACCGCTCACAAGCACAAAACAAGACGACACTTGCTTAGCTACTCAACATGGACTGATTTATTAGAACCAAAATGGCAAGTATTTATAATACAGTAGAAGACTAAAACGTAATTAGCATGAGCTAATTATCTAAATCAACACTCAGATTAGTTGACTGAGGGATAAGACTTTTCGGCTCCTAGCTCACTAACAATTCAATAAACATTGCCATAAACATCAACACGGGGTTAATTAGCCCAAACAACAATGTGTGGAATACTATTACAAGCCAGACTAGATTCATTTACATTATACAAGCCAACAGACAGGTGGCTGGAGTTCATGACATTAGCATCTGACAGTGTGTGCCCCAACAGCATGAGGCAACACACATTATATATACGTATATACAGCATTGAATCTGAATAGCACAGATTATAGTGGGGTTCTCATTCACCCCGTGCCCCTTAAAATCCAGGGCCCATAATCAGTCTGCAAGAGGCTCGCATTCAGTCCTCTCAAAAAGCCTGTGTCCCGGTTAGGTCTGTCACACATAGTGACCCAGAGGACTCCGGACCGAATTCCTCAGCTAACCTACACTGCATGGACTCCTTGATCCTGCAAAGCCTGCAGAAGGATCTGCGTATTCTTCGGATCAAGGAGAGGGACCATTACTGGCAGGCCACTCTCCTTGATCCACGGTACAAGGGTAAGGTTGCCGACCTTATCTTGCCATCGCAGAGGGAGCAGAGGATGAGACATCTCCAGGAGGCCTTGCAGAAAGGTCTGTGCAACGTGTTTCCAGAGACTGGGAGGTTACAAACTCCTAGTCCTGGACAACGTGTTGCTGAGGCTTCGGTCAGTCACAGAAGGAGCGGTGGAGAAGGTGGCCGTCTGACCGATGCGTTCAGACAATTTTTTAATCCGCAGCCCCAAGGTATGAACGGTTGCAGCAACCATCGCCAGCGTCTGATTTACATGGTGCAGGAATACCTAGGGGCAAGGTCAGACTTGGACACCTTTCCCATCGAAAATAATCTGGCTTACTGGGTCTTGAGGATGGATCACTGGCCAGAGCTTGCACAGTATGCAATTGAGCTACTAGCTGTCCTGCATCCAGCGTTCTTTCGGAACACACCTTCAGTGCTGCTGGTGGCTTTGTAACCGATCACCTGTCCACCGACTCGGTTGATCGACTGACCTTCATAAAGATGAATCAGTCTTGGATCACCACCAGCTACCAAGCACCTGAAGCTGATGTAACCAAATCATTTTTCTGGAAATGTCACATCTCTTCAAGATTGCCTATGCTGATGCTGAGTGACTGTCCTGTTATGTTGACTGACTATCCTCTTCCTCCTCAATGATCCCGCTGATATCTTGGAAGAACATTTTTGTTTCTGGGTGATGCCACCAGCCCAATTTTTCAGCCCCTGTTTAACAGGGGCGTGTAATTACAATTTTTGATGCAATGCTTTGCAGCAGGGCTCATTCCTGCACTCCAAATAGAGTATATGGGAGAGGTTGCAGTGTCGTGGAACCAGCACCAGTGCCTAAGGCCCAATTTTTCAGCCCCTGTTTAACAGGGGCATGTAATTACAATTTTTGTTACAATGCTTTGCAGCAGGGCTCATTCCTGCACTCCAACTAGTGTATCTGGGAGAGGTTGCAGTGTTGTGAAACCAGCAAGCAGTGCCTAAGGCCCAATTTTTCAGCCCCTGTTTAACCACTTGCTTACTGGGCACTTAAACACCCTTCCTGCCCAGACCAATTTTCAGCTTTCGGTGCTCTCACACTTTGAATGACAATTACTCAGTCATGCAACACTGTACCCAAATGAATTTTTTGTCCTTTTTTTCCCACAAATAGAGCTTTCTTTTGGTGGTATTTGATCACCTCTGGGGTTTTTATTTTTTGCGCTATAAATGAAAAAAGACCGAAAATTTAGAAAAAAAACACATATTTCTTTGTTTCTGTAACAGAATTATGCAAATTATTAATTTTTCTTCATAAATTTTGGCCACAATTTATACTGCTACATATCTTTGGTAAAAATAACCTAAATTAATGGATATTATTTGGTCTTTGTGAAAGTTAGAGAGTCTACAAGCTGTGGTGCGAATCGCACAAAATTGATAACATCTGATGTACTGGTGGCCTATCTCGCTTCTTGTGACCCGAACAAGTCAGGAAAGTACAAATACCCCCCAAATGACCCCTTTTTGGAAAGTAGACATTCCAATGTATTTAGTAAGAGGCATGGTGAGCTTTTTGATGTTGTCATTTTTTTCCCACAATTCTTTGCAAAATTAACATTTTTCTTTTCTTCCCACAAAATTGTCATTGTAATAGGTTATTTCTCTCACATGGCATGTGTATACCACAAATGACACCCCCAAAATTCTGCTACTCCTCCTGAGCATTACAATACCACATGTGTGGAAGTTTTTCACAGCCTGGCCACATAGAGAGGCCCAACATGCAGGGAGCACCATCACGTGTTCTAGGAGCATAAAATTACACATCTAACTTGTTGACTACCTATTACACTTTTGAAGGCCCTGGAGCACCAGGACAATGACACGTGACACTGATGACAGATGGCACTGATACGTGGCAATGATGACACTTATACGTGGCACTGATGACAGGTGGCACTGATGACACGTGGCACTGATGACAGATGGCACTAATATGTGGCACTGATGACAGATGGCACTTATATGTGGCACTGATGACACGTGGCACTTATACGTGCCACTGATGACACGTGCCACTATTACGTGGCACTGATGACACGTGGCACTAATACGTGGCACTGATGACAGATGGCACTAATACGTGGCACTAATACGTGCCACCGATGACAGATGACACTAATACGTGCCACCGATAACGCGTGACACTGATGACAGATGGCACTGATAAGTGGCATTGGTGACACTGACAACAGATGGCACGTGACACTGACAGGTGGCACTGATGACAAATGGCACTGATACGTGGCACTGATGACAGATGGCACTAATATGTGGCACTGATGACAGATGGCACTATGTGGCACTGATGACACGTGGCACTGACAACAGGTGGCACTGGGGACAGATAGCACTAACAGGTGGCACTGGGGGCAGGTAGCACTGGGGTGGATGGCACTGGGGCGGATGGCACTGGGGCGGATGGCACTGGGGCGGATGGCACTGGGGCGGATGGCACTGGGGCGGATGGCACTGGAGCAGGATAGCACTGGGGCAGGATGGCACTGAGGGAGGATGGCACTTTTTTTTACTTTTTTTACTTTTTTTTTTTAACACTTACGGCCGCTGCAGCCGTTCATCTCTCCCCTCTCACACGCTGTCTGTGTGAGGAGGGAGAGCGGCGCTGAGAGATGATCTCATATGTTTACATATGAGATTATATCACATTGGACACGCCAAACGGCCGCTGTGATTGGCCGTTTACAGCTATCTGTATTTGCCTGTCTCCGGGGGACACAGCAAACACAGAACTTCCCCGATGCGCGCCCGCGGCGGCGCGCATTGCGGAAGTAAACAACAGGACGTCCAGGGACGGCCTCCCGGATGAAAGTGCCTGATCTACGGCCGTCATTCGGCTATAGGGCGGGCGCAAGGTGGTTAACAGGGGCATGTAATTACAATTCTTGATATAATATTTTACAGCAGAGCCCGTTCCTGCGCCTACCAAGAGTAACTGTGAGGACTTATAGTGTTGTGGCACCAGCACCACCACCACAACCACCAAAAGCCCAATTTTTCTACCATTGTTCAACAATGGCATATAATTACAATCCTTGCTATAATCGTTCACAGCAGGGCGCTCCAGCGCCCACCAAGAGTCACTTTGAGGGCTTACAGTGTTGTGGCAACACCAACACCTTGTTCCGCCACTTCGGCAGAGCATATAGGGCAGGCCCCTACTTTCAAGCATCCAACTTACAAACGTCTCCTACTTGCAAACGGAAGGAGACAACAGGAAGTGAGATGAAAAGGACGGACGGCCAAAGAAATTATACAGGGGTGATAACCCTTCCCATGTTTTCCTAAAAGCTTAAAAATAGATTTTTTGACTGGAGCTACACTTTAAAAATGTACCAGTTCAAAATTACAAACAGATTCAACTTAACACAACAAACCTACACAGTCCCTGTCTTGTTTGCACCGCCTGTATACTGCTGTTCTGAGTATATAGGGCCTGGGGGCCCAACGCCTTTCCTTTTTTTTTTATTTGGGTATGAGGTTCCCCTTAATATCCGTGCAAAACCCTAAGGGGTTGGTAATGGGCAGGGGGGGCTACCCATGCCATTTTTCTCAATGATTTTCATCCATATTGCCGGAACCAGATATTACATTAAAACCGCAAGCAGTTTTAAATGAGTTTCTTTCCGTTAAATGTCATTTTGTGCAGGGACTGTTCTAAACAAGGGAAACACGTGCCACTTCACAGGCATACTATAGACACCCCCCAGGCACGATATTTAAAGGAATATTTCACTTTTTTTTTTCACTTTAATCATCTTTAAAATCAGTGCTCCCGAAAAAACGTCAGTTTTTAAAAGCAATTTTGGCATTGACCCATGCCCCCTGGGGCAGGAGCCAGGTCCCCAAAACCCTTTTTAGGGTAATATCTTGCATATTAGCCATTAAAATTAGCACTTTTTATTTGGAACGTTCGAGTCCCATGGACTTCAATGGGGTTCTAAAGTTCGCACAAATTTTCGGTCCGTTGGAACGTTCTGGTGCGAACTGAACCGGGGGGTGTTCGGCTCATCCCTAGTCCTAGCTCTCTGCAGGTCATTCACTAGGTCACCCTGTGTGTTTCTGGGATTTTTGCTCACCATTCTTGATCATTTTGACCCCATGGGGTGAAATCTTGCGTGGATCTCCAGATCGAGAGAGATTATCAGTGGTCTTGTATGTCTTCCATTTTCTAATTATTGCTCCCACAGTTGATTTCTTCACACCAAGCTACTTGCCTATTGCAGATTCAGTCTTCCCAGCCTGGTGCAGGTCTACAATTTTGTTTCTGGTGTCCTTCGCCAGCTCTTTGGTCTTCACCATAGTGGAGTTTGGAGTGTGACTGTTTGAGGTTGTGGACAGGTGTCTTTTATACTTATAACAAGTTCAAACAGGTGCCATTAATACAGGTAATGAGTGGAGGAGAGAGGAGCCTCTTATAGAAGAAGATACAGGTCTGTGAGAGTCAGAAATCTTGCTTGTATTTAGGTGACCAAATACTTATTTTCCACTATAATTTGCAAATAAATTCTTTCAAAAATCAGACAATGTGATTGTCTGGATTTGTTTCTACATTTTGTCTGTCATAGTTGAGGTATAATCTGAGCCCATTCCTGAGGCGGAGAGGGTTAACTGATTTCCAATATCTGGAGATGACAACCGTGACTGCAAAGAGGCTATGGGTTTGATTTATTAAACCTGGAGAGTGCAAAATTTGGTGCGGCTCTGCATAGAAACCTTCCAAGTTTTTTTTGTCAAAGCTTAATTGAACAAGCTGAGGTTAGAAGCTGATTGGCTACTATGCACAGCTGCACCAGATTTTGTACTCTCCAGTTTTAGTAAATCAACCCCTTTGTCTCAGAAATATATATATTTTTTTTAATTGTAGAGCAAAACCCAAGTATCGTTGACAGAGGAGCACTTGGGGAGTAGTTGGAATGTTAGATAAGCTAATGCTGTTGTAGAAAAGAGAAAAAAAAAGGGGGAAAAAACTGCGCTAAGGTGAAAAAATAAATGTATGAAAATGTGAAATATATAAAATATATGTGAGTTTCTTATATAATGAAGATATTCAGCTGCGGCTTCACTATGTCACATACATGCAGAATAGGTAAACGAAAAATCATAAGCGCTAAACAAATACAAAAACAAATACAACCAACTACTCGTGCAGTAATATTGGAATAAATGTTATACAGGGTATAGCGACCCTATATATATATATATATATATATATATATATATATATATATATACGTGATACAAAACACATACGTGTTAATATTTCAAACCCAAAGTCTCGCCACTGTAATTTAACACATACAGTAAGATTCCATGGCATAAACCTATAAATACAAGAAATATGTAAAATGTAAAACGTAAACACCCAGTGTATAAACAATAAGTCCGTGTATAAAAACACCAAAAATAGTTGACGTGAAGCTGTAAATGAAAATCCTCTAAGGATAAACCACAATGTTCATATGGATCCAAAAATGGGAAGAATTGTGTTCAGTCCACCACCAACATACGATAAGATTTACTGCTTACCAGATAGACATGACCCCCCACTACAGAGGGACTTTATGAAAATAGACGCCACTTCCAACCACGGGGGGGGGGGTTCCTCGATGTCCTCCTGGTTTCGCTGCTTCAAAAAATCTTGGGAAGGAAACTCGCTCCCGGACACTTAACTCAAAGGTCCAAAGGAAGGACTCAGAGGCAGGGGCATCAAAATCATAGAGGAAAAATAAAACTCAAAATAGTGTAAAACCCTTTTTATTGTAAGGATAAAAATATAAAAATACACTTACAAGTGTGTAAAAGAAAATACGCCCCTGGATGACGCAATTTTGTTGCGAAACGCGTAGGGATGAGCGGTACGCTACTTATCACCTCGTGTTTGTGACGGGTTCCAGGAGAACGGGTCTGTCCGCGTGCGTCCGGCCGGCGCCACGGACTTAAGGCGTATTTTCTTTTACACACTTGTAAGTGTATTTTTATATTTTTATCCTTACAATAAAAAGGGTTTTACGCTATTTTTAGTTTTTTATTTTTCCTCTATGATTTTGATGCCCCTGCCTCTGAGTCCTTCCTTTGGACCTTTGAGTTAAGTGTCCGGGAGCGAGTTTCCTTCCCAAGATTTTTTGAAGCAGCGAAACCAGGAGGACATCGAGGAACCCCCCCCCCCCCCCCGTGGTTGGAAGTGGCGTCTATTTTCATAAAGTCCCGTGTGACCCTCTGTAGTGGGGGGTCATGTCTATCTGGTAAGCAGTAAATCTTATCGTATGTTGGTGGTGGACTGAACACAATTCTTCCCATTTTTGGATCCCTATGAACATTGTGGTTTATCCTTAGAGGATTTTCATTTACAGCTTCACGTCAACTATTTTTGGTGTTTTTATACACGGACTTATTGTTTATACACTGGGTGTTTACGTTTTACATTTGACATATTTCTTGTATTTATAGGTTTATGCCATGGAATCTTACTGTATGTGTTAAATTACAGTGGCGAGACTTTGGGTTTGAAATATTAACACGTATGTGTTTTGTATCACGTATATATATATAGGGTCGCTATACTCTGTGTAACATTTATTCCAATATTACTGCACGAGTAGTTGGTTGTATTTGTTTTTGTATTTGTTTAGCGCGGCTTATGATTTTTCGTTTGTTGTAGAAAAGACATAGCTCACAAAGAGGGGGTAGTAATCTGCATTCCCACCAACTGCTGGGTTCCTAGGAGTGTTACCAGGTACAGTCTAATGTTACGGGTAGATGTGACTTAACTCTAAAGATGTTATTAAAATTAAGAATTCAATAAAAAAATGTAGATATGGATTGGGGAAATTACTATTGATGAGGTAAGAGCCAGATCCGATTCACCACGGGTTCAGTGAATCTTGTTCAGAATTCAGTGAAACAGAACTTACCAGCCAATCCCATTGAAGACTAGAGGGGAAAATCTTTATAAAAAATGTTGGCCATTTCTAGGGCTTATAGGCAAATGACTGTAAAAAACAAAAAGGCATGAAAAGCCATGGGGGGCATTAGGGCATACAGTAGAAGCACCCCAATCTGATTAATTTTAGTTTGAAAAGCTAAAACTTAATGCTTAATTAAGGCTTATTTTAGGTAGCTTTAGCGATGGCATGTGTACATTTTTAAAGCCAACACTTCCGGATCGCTCACTGTACATATGTTACATGCCGGAATCCATCGGCTCTTAGCTCAGGCATGCAGGCACAAGGATGTGCTTACCTGAGAAGACCTCTCCTCCTCTGCCTAAGCCCTTGTACACACGGTCGGATAATCTGTCGGAATGTGTCCTATCGGACCGTGTTGTCGGATAATCCGACTGTGTGTGGTATGCATCGGAATGATTCCGTCCGAATATCCATCGGACCCAATTTTCCAACATGTTGGAAATATTTCCCGACCAACTGGTTTGATCGGACATACTCCGATCATGTGTAGCGAATTTTGATCGGACCAAGTGCCACGCATGCTCAGATCAAATTCCTACATCAAAGCTATTGGCTACTAGCCTGAATGTAGTCCCATCGTAACGAAATTACGTCATCACGTTCTGAAAGATCGGATTTTTCGACAACTTAGTCCGACCGTGTGTATGCAACAGTTTCTGACACAATCCGTCGGACTAAATCCGACGGACAAAATCCGACGGATTTGGTTGGCAGAATCTCCGACCGTGTGTACAGGGGCTAAGACTCCTGGGATGTATGACATCATTTGCCTGGGCCACAAACCAGGAAGTAACTGCAGAAATGCAAACAAAGTTTAAAACTAGTAAATATGATATACTTTCCTATCTATTTACTAATGCTAGGAGCATGAGGATTAAAAATAGTCAATATTGATTAACCTCCCTGGCAGTATGATTAGTTCTGATTTTACGTGCTGAAAGCGGTACAATTATTTTGCATGGAAATTTGGCATTTTATATTGTAGGCCTGCAATTCTTAGGAATAACTCTCTTGAATCTGTTCAAACCAGAGTCTAGCAGACATCCCGGGTATGATAAAAATTTATAATATAATAAATAATAATACAAATTATTCAATAATGTAATCAAATCCAAAAACACTGAAATTTGCTCATTTGCAGAATTGTCGCTGTCATTAGATTTAGTGTTTGATGACGAATTTCCCCACAAATCGCTATCGCTCAATTCTGCAAGTGATTATAATTTATTATCGCTGTTTTCTAGTTGGTCTAAAATCACTTTTGACATAAAGGGACAGTTTTTGGTTGCTATGAGCAATCTCCAAATTCCAGGCAGAAAAAACAGTATTTATAATATAAAAGTGCATGCAGGGCACTGGACAGACCACTAGGGACAAAGGGGGTGTGTCATTTTTTTATACAGTACTGTAATCTGTAAGATTACAGTACTGTGTGTGTGTTTTATGTGTTTTGTGTGTTTTTACTTTTTTGGAATTTGGCGCCGATCTCCGCTCCCGTGCGCCGTAACGTCGCAGGGAACGGAGCTCGGCGGCACTCGGGCACTGTGTGAATCGAGCGGAGGACGGCTCGATCACACAGCGGGGAGGACATCGCTGGATCCAGGGGACAAGGTAAGTAACTCTCCCTGTATCCAGCGATGCGATCCCTAGTCTGGCTCGGGGTTACCGCTTATGGTACTGAACTCCCAACCCGAGCCAGACTCGGGATCACCGCTAGGGAGGTTAAGAGATTGAAATTCCACTTTAAATTGTGATGCATGATTGAGAAATAAAGGATGTGATCTAATCTCCACATATATTACCACCAGGTAATGCAGGATGGGTAACCCTTGGTTCATTTCTGGAGAGAGATGTGCAGACCCAGAGTATACCAGCAATGACAGGTGTAGGGGTTGTGACAGTAGATGAGATGCTGTCCCTGCAAAAAACTGGTCATTTAAATCAGTGCTTCTCAACCATGTCCTCAAGTACCCCAAACAGGCCATGTTTGCAGGTTTTCCTTTATCTTGCTTTAAATCGGAGTCAATGGCTTGGTATTTTGGACAGCTATTTTAGCTAAGAGAAATTCCCGAAACATGGCCTGTTGGGGGTTCTTAAGGACAGGATTGAGAACCATGGATTTAAATGGCACAGGGTGTGCACATTGGCTCAGTGAAGGACTACTGAGCGTACAGTAGTTATAGAGTGGAGAAAACTGCTTTTGCAGCTTTCTCCAGGTCTTGATACACCTGGATAGGGCTCTGTAGTTGGGAAATTCCATACTGTCTTGGGTGGGATGGAATCTCCAACCCTGTGTCCAGGTTTTGTGCAGGACCAGCAGGGTGGGTGCACAGGTGCACATAGGCCTTATAATGGAGGTTTGGAAATACCTCAGGGCTCCAAGTTGGAGACAGCTGCACCAAAAAGAGACAGGAGGTCTACAGGAGTCAGATAGAGCATGTTTGTCTGCAAGAGACAGTAAATGGCCTGAGGACTGAGGCTTGAGAGAAGCTGTGTGCATTAGAGTGAAGTTGTCGGCTTTGAAGAACCTATGGTCTGGGTGACCAGTAAAAAGGGCAGAGGTACTGCTAAAGAGAGAAGCCAGATGGGTTAGCGTTTTTTCAGTTGTGCATATTGCTGGAGAAGAACCCCTATGTGGGAAACTTTATGTTATGGACTTTCCATGTGCTCTTTTGATAAAAACGGGCCGCCATGCCCTAAAACTGAAGTGCTGACTGACTTGAAAAATACATCTACCACTAGAGCTAATGATCTCCCATGTTACAGGGTACATGGGCAGTCAGATCTCGTTTTTTATGCTCCAAGCTTTTATCATTCAGTCACATACATACTCACAGCCTATCTATGCCCAAGTCCTATATACTATAAAGAGATGATCCAAGTGGTATAAGTGGTGGTTTTAATATTGGGAGGCAACCGCAACCTATTTTGTTTATGGTTATACAACTAGTTCCAGAGTCATACTGTTTCAAAGGTTCTTACCTGGAGATCCCACCAGTATTCTCACTTTCTTCTACAGGCTGAAAGCACTAACCCACTGCCTGCAAAAACTGGTCATTTAAAGCAGTGGTTTTCAACCCTGTCCTCCAGTACCCCCAACAGGTTTTCCTTTATCTTGCTTTAAATTAGAGTCAATGGCTTGGTATTTTGGACAGCTATTTTAGCTAAGAGAAATTCCCAAAACATGGTCTGTTGGGGTACTTGAGGACAGGATTGAGTTTCTTACCTGGAGATCCCACCAATAATCTTAAACTCTAACCCTGTTTCAAAGTTTCTTACCTGGAGATCCCACCAGTATTCTCACTTTCTTCTACAGGCTGAAAGCACTAACCCACTGCCTGCAAAAACTGGTCATTTAAAGCATTGGTTTTCAACCCTGTCCTCCAGTACCCCCAACAGGTTTTCCTTTATCTTGCTTTAAATTAGAGTCAATGGCTTGGTATTTTGGACAGCTATTTTAGCTAAGAGAAATTCCCAAAACATGGTCTGTTGGGGTACTTGAGGACAGGATTGAGTTTCTTACCTGGAGATCCCACCAATAATCTTAAACTCTAACCCTGTTTCAAAGTTTCTTACCTGGAGATCCCACCAGTAATCTTAAACTCTAATGCCCCGTACACACGAGAGGGATTAAGTCTGACAGACCTCCAAAGGAGTTCCGCCGGAGTTCCGCCGGAGTTCCGACGGAGTTCTGGCGGACTTTTCGACCGAACGGACTTGACCACACACCATCACACCAAACTCCGACGGAGTCGAACGTGATGACGTACGACTGGATTCGACGTAGGAAGTTCCTAGACAGTAGCCAATAGCTGCCCTAGCGTCGGTTTTAGTCCGTCGGAGTAGCACACACACGAGCGGATTTTTCGAAGGGGACCGGGTCCGGCGGAGTTCCGTCGGGAAAATTTAAAGCATGCTTCATTTCTAAAGTCCGTCAGACTTTAGCTTCGCTAAAGTCCGTTGCAGCCCACACACGATCGGATAGTCCGCCGGACTCAGTCCGTCGGAGTTTGGATGTCGAAAAGTCCGCTCGTGTGTACGGGGCATAACCCTGTTTCAAAGTTTCTTACCTGGAGATCCCACCAGTAATCTTAAACTCTAAAGCCCCATACACACTATCAGATTATCTGCTGAGTTTTTCCTTCAGATTTACCAAAACCATATAATATGAGGACAAACCTTAGGAGTTTCAATGTGTATGCAATCAGGCAGGCCCTTCTACTACATGGTTTTGGTAAATCTGAAGGAAAAACTCAGCAGATAATATGATAGTGTGTATGGGGCTTTACCCTGTTTCAAAGTTTCTTACCGGGAGATCCCACCAGTAATCTCACTTTCTTCTGCAGGCTGAAAGCACTAACTTGCTGCATGAACTCCTTCAGATAGCCATTGGCCTTCATATCTGTCCTGCAGGGGGTATGCACAGACCCAAAAGTCAGCCCAATTCCCAAATAAAATCCCCAATACCCAAGCAATACCCATTTAAACGAGCAAGCAACAGATCACCAAAAATATGTGCTTAGTAAAATTGTGTACACTGCGGCATGATGCCAAATATACTGCTAAAAATTTTATGTAAGGTCTACACTGCAATCCGATTTAAGGAGCTGACCAGGTAGATTCCACTTCCTAAATATTTAAATACAATGGGGGAGTTTGGGACTTCAAATGAGGCAAGTAATAACCAAATAGATAAAAAATATTGGCATATTTATTTGCATAAACAATGGAAAACCATAGCAATAGATACATACATATATAGTAGTCATCTCTTACATGCAAGATACATCATGAATAGATTATAGCATAAATAGCAGGATATAAAATAACATATTGCATTTGGCCGTAATATAAGATGTTAAAACATATCATGGGGTCAGGTAATAGAACTATGCATACTGTAATGAAACTGTATGTTGGAATCCAAAGGATTTTGCATAAGTTACCGTATGTATCTGCATATAACACACACGTTCATTTTAAGAGGGAAGTTTCAGGAAAAAAACATACATTTTAAATAAGGAACTTTGAAGCAAAATAAGGGTCAGTGCCTATCTGCAGCCTCACAAGTGCCATTTATGCAGCCTCATCAGTCCACATCAATGCAGCCTCACAAGTGCCATCAATGCAGCAGCCTCACCATTGCCTTCAGTGCAGTCTGATCAATGCCCATCTGCAGGCTAGAGGGGACAGGGAGGGGGGCGGGACGAACGCCGACAGATTACATACAGTGATAATCTCCTATGATAGACAGAACAGTGGTCCAATAGCTGCCCAGGATACGGGACTTCCTATTCCAAAGGCCACCACGTAAACAGGAGATTCTCAGTGCATGTAATCTGATAAAGCTCGTCCCACACCCCTCCCTGGTCCCCTCCTAGGTAGTTAAAATTGAAGTATTGGCGTATAACACGCACACGCTATTTACACCCGATTTTCAGGGTGAAAAAGTGAGTGTTATACACCAATAAATACAGTAGTTAAAGCTGTGTATTGGAATAGGGCTGCATCCAAAAAAAGCTCAACATGTTTTTTTGGATTCAATCCAACTCATCAGGAGTGGATGCTAGACACAGATGTAGAAAAATGGATTTGGACACCATTCTGGTCTAGATAAAAACCCAAATAATGGGGAGGAAAAAGAGTCAGGAGGAAGGAAATTATCCAACCCGAAATAACTTGCATAAGGTACAGAGTTCAACATAAGTGATACCAGTAAATAGAGGGCCGCCATGAATGTCTATCCCGGGAGCTGAGGTCATTGAGGTCCGCAGTAACATCAGGCGCATAAAAAAACATCCCCAGAAGGATGGAGGTCACTATGTTGTGGTAAGTACTGGTGCCAAATACTGGCACTCCTAAATAGTTAAGGAGACTACTAAAAAGGAAACAGGGGAGAGTGAAAAGGGCTGGAGGGTAACCAACCCCCGGGACTTTTATACGGTACCCTAGTGTTAATTAAAGGCATATCGTCCCAGTTAATCCCCATGGATTCTATCATACCCTACTATCACTACTTTCAGATCGCTGTCGGGACCTCTGCTCTTTTTCTGCAGTTTTCCATTTTCTCAAAAACAACACCCCCTTCCCTCCTCTCGGTTTGGGGGTGATTAACTTTGGATATTGACCATATTTAACTCATGAGCTATGACCTATGTGTTTTTTAAATGCAAGCTGCATTATCCTGATGAAGCTCCAGCGAGCGAAACATGTTGAAAGTTGCAGCATCTTTATGTGTATAGATTGGTAATATGTGTGGTCACCTGTGATCTTGTACCCGCTCTGTACACAATGAATTGATATTTGTACCAACAGTGTTTATATTGTTGTTTTTATATTTGTTTGTCTTTTGAATAAAATTATTTATTTTAATATGGGCATGCCATTGATCTGCCTCTACTAGGGTACCGTAGAAAAGTCCCGGGGGTTGGTTACCCTCCAGCCCTTTCACTCTCCCCTGTTTCCTTTTTAGTATTCGAATTCTGGGATGTGGTACCCCTTTATAGTAAGAATCGTGTTTTGATCACTTCATCTTTTTATCTCTTTTGTCAGTTAAGGAGACTAGGCCACACAGTAACACCTTTCCTTGTGCCATGCTTTCTACAGTCACCATGGCTCTGGGGTCCACTCATTCTAACTAGTCTCTATACAAGAGAAAGTAATGCCCTGGAGCAGAAAGTGCAACTGGGAGGAGGGCCAGCATGACTGGGGTGGGCAGTGAGGCAGAGAAAGAGTTGGGAGTAGGGGGAAGCAGTAGCGTATTTAGGTTTTGTGCTGCCCTAGGCCTGACTAAACTCGTGCACCCCCTAATTTAAATATGACCCACCCCTTCCTGTCAAGGCCACACCCCTTGCTGTTTAAGACCTGCCCTGAAATTTCCACATGGGGACACTAGTTCTGAGGGCCTGTAGGGGGGGATTCCCTTAATTTGCATAGATCTCCTCTCACTTCCTGTTTGGCTATGGGGCAGGAAGTGAAGGGAAATCTCTGCAATGGGACAGGGTTGGTAAAAAATAAACTGACAGGGGTTATAATCGTCCCTCACTCTCTCCAAAATGAAAAAAAAAAAAAAGTGTTGTCTATAGTTCTACATTAAGCACAAATTTCGTTTAACGTTATGGAGATGACTAAGAAGATATAACCATGCCAATGGTGCAGCAGAAAACATATAGCAGGAAGGTTTGTGGTCCAAGATGAGAAGACAGCCAAAATTAGAAGCACCCCCCCCCATAGTTGCGGAATACTAGCTGCGCGCATACTGGAAGCAGTGAGGCTGCTTTATGCGGGCACTAGACTAATTTGCCTCTCATCCCAGTCCGCCCTATAAGACTGGCGCTACACTAAGCCCTTGTACACGCGGTCGAGATTCCGACGGAATGTGTCCGATCGGACCGTTTTGGCGGATATTCCGACTGTGTGTGGTCTCCATCGGATTGTTTCCGTCGGAGTATCCGATGGACCAAGTTTTCCAACTTGTTGGTAAAATTTTCAGACAAAATGCTCCGATCGGACATACTCCGATCATGTGTAGAGAATTCCGATCGGACAAAGTGCCACGCATGCTCAGATCAAATTCCTACATCAAAGCTATTGGCTACTAGCCTGAACATAGTCCCGTCGTAACGAAATTACGTCATCACGTTCTGAACGATCGGATTTTCCGACAACTTCGTGTGTATACAACAGTTTCGGACAAAATCCGTCAGATAAAATCCGACGGATTTGGTTGTCGGAATCTCCGACCGTGTGTACAAGGGCTAAGAGTGTAGCGCAAGCCGACGGGAACTCTTTCTGTGCTGCACCCCTGCAAAGTGTTGCCCTAGGCCTGGGCCTTGTTGGCCTAGGCCAGGATACAGCATTGGGGAGAAGTATCATAGCACTTACCAGGATTGGTGGGTCCCGAGGTGGGGGGGCGTTGTTAGGGAAGTATAGGGGCATCTTGTTAGTGGTCAGTCAGAGCTTGGTGGCCACAGAAGTAGGTTTTCCCACCCTTCCCTTTTTTGGTTTTTATTTCGTTTGGGGGTCACCTTTTGTACTTCTTTAGGTCCGCATGGTGTATGATGGTTCACACCTGGTGTGGGCAGGCATTATGGGGGGGTTAGGTTTCCCTTGCTTATCGATGCTAGAGATTTTGGCGTTTTTGTTAGTCGTAGCAGCGGGAGGTCTATGGGGTCTTTGAACGCAGCGCTGGAAAAATAATGGAGGTTTAGGGGATTGTTGGGCCCATTTGGAGGTATGGGTGTCCCTTCCCTTACTAACAATACAATGGTAATAATAGTGTGTAGTTGGTTGTATCTGGAATGAAGTAACTGGTTGTCCCGGAGCTTGCGTAATACACGGCATGGGGCCTTTATGGGGTATACCGATACAACTATTTGGTCTAGAAATAATTGCCCTTCAAAGACCTCTAGACCGGGCAGGTTTAAACTGATTTTTATTTGGTTTAATGGTTATTTTAAAAAATTATTATATGCATTACGTTGTATGTTTGTGAGTTTTTTGTATTTCATTTGTTGTAATAAAGAGGCTGCTATGGCCATTCGACTCCAAAAAAGGAATGTGTCGTCTGGTCAATCATTGGTTAAGGAATTTGGAGGCTTTGATAGCTCTGTAGGAAATGGTAGCCTCAGTAATCTGCACATCCCTTAGTTAAGCAATTGGCCTGCAATGCTTGTATTAATATAACTAGTTACTAGAGTCACCCTCAACAGATTCAGAAAAAATGGTTTGGCTAAGAAAAGTGTGTACAATGAGTCATGATGCCAAAATACGAAAAATAGATCTAGGGTTTGGATATACCTTAAGGCCTGGTTTTAAGGCCTCGTTTAGTGTGTTTTCAGATTCGACTTGAGTCACACAGAATCACACGACAAGGGAAATCACATTGCTTTTAATGGGGTTCCTTAAAGTGTTTCTAAACCCACAACAGTATAATCAGTCTGTATATGCAGTAAAGCATGCTTGTTATGCCTCGTACACATGACCAGACTTTCCGGCGTACTAGGTCCGACTGTCTTCCCGACGGACTTTCAGTGGAGTTCCGACAGACTTTCTGTGAGAACGGACTTGGCCACACACAAGCACACCAAAGTCCGACGGATTGAACGTGATGACGTATGACCAGACTAGAATAAGGTAGTTCATAGCCAGTAGCCAATAGCTGACCTAGCGTCGGTTTTCGTCTGTTGGACTAGCATACAGACGAACGGATTTTTGGACCGGACTCGAGTCCGATGGAAATATTTGAAACATTTTTTATTTCTAGGTTGGACTTTTGGGAGCCCACACACGATCGAATTGTTCATCAGATACCGGTCCGCCGGACCTAGTCTGCTGAAAAGTCTGATCGTGTGTACGCGGCATTATACTCACTGTGGAACCTAAGGGGTTAATCCTCTGCGTTGTGTAAAAAAGGCTGTTTGATCCTGTCTTCTCTGATCTTCCCCTTCTTCCCCTGTTCCCAATCCAACTCCTGATATTACAGAGCCTTTGGACACTATGCACATGCTCAGTTTGGTGTGTATTGCTAGAGAGTTTTTTTTTCTTGAGAGAGTGCATGTGATCAGCACAGGGCCAATCAGTACTGTCCAGACAGAGGGTCGGGGGTCCTGTACCCTCATAGGATAGGCAGAGCAGAGATCTCCTCCTACAAGCTTTAACCAGTGCTCTTCTGGACACCGATAGAAGTCACAAGACTGCTATATACTGCTGATGAGAAAAGGCATTTAGCAATTTATATTTACTAAAATAATTGCATTTCCATGTCCTGTGGGAGACCAGATATAGTGTGTGCAGGGTCCTGGGTTTAGTAACACTTTAATATAAATATGGCTCAGCATGGAGCTATTTTGGAAAAGGTTCCTGTACTACTTTGGTGCGACTTTTTTTTCCCCACCTCTCATAGAATATACAAACCTTATCAAAGTTGTGTCCAAGTTGCATTCAAGTAGCACTACGTAAGCGCACTGAAAGTCAGACCAATATCGTATCGCAACAATGTGAACCTATCCTAAGGGAGGAGGTCAGGATGTGGGTGCAATAAATCATACCATTTACATGAAGCTCCATCCAACCACCAGACAGTTTTCCTGCCTACTGACAACTCCTTCACCCTCCCACAATATTTCTTATTGTTGTCATAGCTTTACTGGTTTACCAGTGGCCAAATGGTCTATGACTGATGCTTTGAACTGGCCTTGGTTTGTTGGATGTCCACCCTGAATGTATGGCCAGGAAGGGCCTTTAAGCCACCTTATGTGTTGAACCTGCCACTGGTTTTGGTGTCAACTGTGTTATCAAATTATTTGGCATTATTGTTGAAACAAGTATGCTTTTTAATTGAATAAATCTGAGGCCTTGCTCTCCTAATTAAAACAGTTTAGCATATATATATATATATATATATATATATATATATATATATATTTTTTTTTTTTTTTTGAGGGGGGGGGGGGGGGGGACAGGCAAGGTGTAATATAAGGTTATTAAGCCTTTGCTTCTCAACTGGGCTGAGCTGTTGCAAAGGTTGCATCTGTTAAATCTATATACCGGTACTTCTAACATCACAATCCCATACATACCATGCAAGTGCAATACGTTCATCTATATTAAAACATATTCGGTAGTCCTTATACCTTATCATATGGTCATGTAAATCCATCCATTCCTTTTGGAATCATATCTTCACTTTGATCTCTGAACTTGCAGGCCACTGGGTCAATCCTTGCCAAGATTTAACTATACTCCACATCGGTATAGATAAGTTCCCCTAAAATCGAGGACGATTATAATTCACCTTCTACACCCAACGAAACTCAACATCACTAGATTATAGAAAACTAACCCAAGCCTCCATCCCCTAGCGATTAGTGATTATAATTATAAATGTAAAATGGAGAAGCTTTTTGCCCTACGAAACTCGACCCTTGGCAAATATTATACTACCTGGTCTATATGGCTTCACAACTCCAACTGTACGGATAATTTCTAATATTTGACTATGCCTAGAAGCAGGAGCATGCATTTCCTTAATGACTGGAAGTATTTGTATCCTCCTCCTGAATTTTGCCCTCCTTTCCTCTCCCTCTTCCCTCCTCCACCCTTCATTACCTCCTCCGCTCTCCCTTCCTTACCTTTCCTTCCCCCCCCCCCCCCCCCCCCCCCCGGTTCACCATAATGACATCCATCATAACATATTGGATGTTTAAGTGACTGGTGTACCATGATATTGTTTTTCTCCTACTGGTCTACACAGGGGCGGACTGACCATTTGGGCACTCGGGCACTGCCCGAGGGCCCCATGCCACCTAGGGGCCCCATCAAGGTTGCCAGCCTCAGGGACAGTATGTAAAAATCAGTGTTTTTTTTTTAAATCCCAAGATTATAGCTGCCCCACCTCTCCAGTGCCTTTTCAGTGTGTGCATTCTGTGTGTGTATACGGTGTTTATATATTGTGTGTCTGTGTGTGTGTATACTGTATGTGTGTGTGTGTGTGTATATACTGTGTGGCCCCATAATCTATTGCCTGGGGGCCCCATAATCTCCTATTGACCAGGGGCCCCATAATCGCCTATTGCCCGGGGGCCCCATAATCTTCTCCTATTGCCCGGGGGCCCCATGAGTTGTCAGTCCACCCCTGGGTCTACAGCAGCCCTCTATTACTAATGCTTCAGTGAACCTGATTGTTACGTTTTCTGTATTATTGAAAAAAAACATAATAAAGACGATTTTGAAGAAAATAACCACAAAAAAAAACATATTAGGTAGATATGTACCGATCTGACATACACTATATTGTCAAAAGTATTGGAACACCTGCCTTTACATGAACTTTAATGGCAGTCCGTTGGGTTCAATATTAAGTTGGCCCACCCTTTGCAGCTATAACAGCTTCAACTCTTCTGGGAAGGATGTCAACAAGGTTTAGGAGTGTGTCTATGGGAATGTTTGACCATTCTTCTCTGTGCAGGCCAGTCAAATTCTTCCACCCCAAACTTGCCTATCCATGTTTTTATGGACCTTGCTTTGTGCCCTGGTGTGCAGTCATGTTGGAGCAGGAAGGGGCCATCCTCAAACTGTTCCCACAAAGTTGGGAGCATGAAATTGTCCAAAATGTCTTGGTATGCCGACGCCTTAAGATTTTCCTTCACTGGAATTAAGGGGCCAAGCCCAACCCCTGAAAAACAACCCCACACGGTTTGGGGGGGCATCGCTACAGGGGCACAGTCTTGCACCCTTTGTGGGGTGCCCCTGTGGAGAGGCCTTCCCAACCTCCCAAACGCCGGATGGATATCTGTCCAGCAGGACAATTACCCGTTCTACCCACTAGTTACTCAATGTTGACTACTATACCTTTAGAACTTGTGTGTCTGCCATGTACCAATGCCTACTTTGATAAGACAATTTATTGTATTATAGCAATCTTTGTTACTTTTGTATCGTCATATAACTGGCTTTGGAAAGCCTGAATTTGTAACTTTCTGTGATTTCAATATGTCAATAAAAATTTATTTTCGAAAAAAAAAAAACCCACACCATAATCCTCCTTCCACCAAATTATTTGGACCAGTGCTCAAAGCAAGGTCCATAAAGACATGGATGAGCAAGTTTGGGGTGGAGGAATTTAACTGGTCTGCACAGAGTCCTGACCTCAACCCAATAGAACACCTTTGGGATGAATTAGAGTGGAGACTGCCAGCCAGGTCTTCTTATCCAACATAGTGCCTGACCTCACAAAATCGCTTCTGAAAGAATGGTCAAATATTAACACCCTACACAAAGTTTCACGGTTATTTCTCTGTGCTCGTTACCCCGTTGTACTTTTCCCAACGAATTCTGAAGATACAAACCCTGAATTGTTGGACAAGCAAAGGCCTAAATGGACTCATATGATATGATTTTTGTGTTATATTATTAGGTAATAACTGTTCTTCTTTGTATTGTATCAGTTGAATGCTTCACTACCATACTTTCTGTATTGTAATGCTCCAATATACTTCAATAAACCTTGTTGGAAAAAAAAAATATTCCCGTATGCCGCATACACATGTAGCGGACTATCCGACGGACTTAGTCTGGCGGACTTCCCGCCAGACTGTCCGTCGGACTTTCCGAACGGGCTACTTGCTCACACACGGCACTTTTTCAGCGGACTAATACTAGTACTATCCGCCCTACTTTTGAAATGAACGGACTCGCCCACAGACGCACTCCTTAATCTTATGGACAGCCTTCATAGAAAGGTTACATAGTTACATATACATAGTAGGTGAAATCGAAAAAAAAGACACAAGTCCATCAAACCCATCCTGTGTGTGTGATTATATGTCAGTATTGTAAATTGAATCTGCTATAGCTAAAAAAATGGCGGGCCAACCCAACAGTGAACCCTACGTATTAAGACTGGGAAGCCAATAAATTTCATGTGCATGTAAAGGCAGGTGTCACAACACTTTTGAAAATATAGTGGTCACTGGTGGTGACTTTTTTAAATTAGACTGAGAAATTTAAAGCATATTTTTTTCAAGCTTCTCACTCTTTAGATACAGCATTTGTTATCCAACATCTGAATTGGTAGGTTTGGTTTGGAGGATTCCAAGGCGTTTTTGTAGCTGTTGAAGGATCTTCCCTCTCAGAGCTTCCATCCTTATCCCATATACCAGGGGGTTTAATGTCAGAGATACAGTCAGTCCTAAGATTGCAATGGTCAGATGTGCTACGGTGGACACCGAGCCGCCATTTAATCGGTATCTAAAAATGACAAACAGACCAGCGGCCATACATGAACAAAAAGTCACCACGTGTGTAATCAAGGTATGGATGGCTTTCTGACTGGCTTGCAGTGATATCTTCAGACACACAATAAATGTTCCTATATAACAAAAGACAGCGGTTCCGTTACTAAAGATGACCAGGGACAAAGTCCAAACGGTTCCGTAAAGATTGGCAACAGTTATGTCACCGCAGGCCAGAAACATAAGGGACATGGTCTCGCAATAAACGTTGATGATATTTCTGCCGCAAAAAGTCAGTCTTCCGGTTAGTGTCACACAGACAAGTACATTTACTAAATTAAAAACCCATATTCCAATGATAAATTTTACAGCTTTTCCATTGGTCATCAGCGCGTGATATCTTAAGGGTTCAGCCACCGCCAGATATCTATCATAGGCCATGACGGCGAAGGTACACACTTCAACAGATGAAAAAATCTGGATGCAGAAGGCTTGACTGAGGCATCCAACAAGAGTGATGGCCGAACCTCCGCTCAACAAGTCAACGATGAGTTTTGGGAAGAACGACGAGCTACCATGCATCACATCAATAACCAAATTACAAATGAAAATGTACATGGGTTCGTGCAGGGTTTTTTCTGTCCAGGTTATATAGGCAATGGATGAACAGGTAAGCATAATGATCAGATATAAAACGATTGCAATCACAATAAACAAATATTTGAATCTCTCCATTTCAACGATACCGAGGAGAACAAAGTTTGTGCCGATTCTTGTTACATTTTCCATCATTCCGAGTTGTATGTTTGATTATAAAACTCAATCATTGTTTTCAGTAACTTTAAAGATTGTTACAAAGAAACTTGATATATTAGGCAAACCTTAACACGGACATAAAATCAATATACAGAGTCTAATCCTGAAGATAATGAAAGAAGATATTGAAATAATATCAATACAAAATACGTCTGCAGTTTTGGTTCTTAGTCTACCTGTGTCAGATTACTGGAGGGTTTTTATAGCCACGTCTTGACAAGGAATGTTTCCATAGAAATATTGGAGAGAACATCAAGGGAAATAAAAAAAAAAAAAAAAACTGCCAGCTAAGGACCGGTGGGATGCTGTGAGTTACTAATAAGCTCATTATCAACTTGCGTTGCATAAACTAGAAAGGTTATTCATGCTTTAACTTAGATTAGACATCAAAACATTGATGGAAAATAAAATACAAGAAAAGCCAATGCAATATTTAGAAAGTAATGAAGTTCATTTAACCACTTTCAGACCGGACCAATTTGCTGGTCAAAGACCAGACCACTTTTTGCGATTCGGCACTGCGTCGCTTTAACTGACAATTGCGCGGTCGTGCGACGTGGCTCCCAAACAAAATTGACGTCCTTTTTTTTACCACAAATAGAGCTTTCTTTTGGTGGTATTTGATCACCCCTGCGGTTTTTATTTTTTTCGCTATAAACAAAAATAGAGCGTCAATTTTGAAAAAAAACGCATTATTTTTTACTTTTTGTTATAATAAATATCCCCCAAAAATATATAAAAAAACATTTTTTTCCCTCAGTTTAGGCCGATACGTATTCTTCTACATATTTTTGGTAAAAAAAATCGCAATAAGCGATTGTTGATTGGTTTGCGCAAAAGTTATAGCGTTTACAAAATAGGGATAGTTTTATAGCATTTTTATGAATAATTTTTTATTATTTTTTTTTTTACTAGTAATGGCGGCGATCAGCGATTTTTATTGTGACTGCGACATTGTGGGGGACCCATCGGACTTTTTTGACACATTTTTGGGACCATTGTCATTTATACAGTAATCACTGCTATATAAATGCAGTGATTCCTGTGTAAATGACACTGGCAGTGAAGGGGTTAACCAGTGGGTGGCAGTGTAGGGGGTTAAGTGTTCCTAGGGGTGTGTTACTTACTGTGGGGGGGTTGGGCTTTCATTTAGTGAACACTGATCTCTGTTCCAATCACATGGAGCAGAGATCAGCGTCACTAGTTGCTAGGCAGAATGAAGAAATGCTGTTTACAACGGCATTTCTTCATTTGGCCGCTCCGTGAGACGATCGCGAGTATGCCTGCGGCGATCGAGTCCTCGGGTCCCGTGACCGGACTCACGGAGGTCCCGACCAGCGCGGGAGCGCGCCGCCGGCGGCGCGCTCCCGATGGCAGGGCGGCAAATTTAAAGGGACGTACATGTATGCCCATTTGCCTGCCCGTGCCATTCTGTCGACGTACATCGTCGTGCGCTGGTCGGCAAGTGGTTAATAAAAAAAAAGTTGTGCAAGCTAGTACTGAATAGGGTTGCCACCTTTTCTCCAAGCCAAACCCAAACACTTTAGCGGGGGACATTTTTTTTTGGGGGGGGGGTGGTATACGCCATAAGATTGTTTCATAGTTTCATAGTTAGTAAGGTTGAATAAAGACACCAGTCCATCCAGTTCAACCTGAGTGAGTGTCTACAATTGTCCCTGTCCCTACAATCCAATCCCCATTCATATACTAGGGCTAATTTTGGACAGAAGCCAATTAACCTACCTGCATGTCTTTGGATTGTGGGAGGGAACCGGTGTACCCGGAGGAAACCCACGCAGGCACAGGGAGAACATGCAAACTCCAGGCAGGTAGTGTCGTGGTTGGGATTTGAACCAGGGACCCTTCTTATTGTAAAGGACCTGTTACACTTTTGGAGGCCGGAAAGAGAGTAGTAATTTGGTGCGCATAGTGATGCGGCATGGCGCAACAGTGCGTGTGGCTGAATTGTAAGTGTTAGGCACAGAATGCAGGGGTCAAAAACATTTAACGTACAAAATTCTGGGTTCAGATATGTCCTGGGGCAAGAGCTAGTGCTAGCAGGGGGGTGAGGGGAGTTAGATATGTGCTGGGGGAGTCTTAGGGAGGGGAGAGGCCTAGTGCTAGCAAGGGGGGATCGGATATATGATGGGGGGGATGCTTTGGGAGGGGAGAGAGCTAGAGCTAGCATGGGGGAGGCAGATATGTACTGGGGGGGTGCTTTGGGAGGGGAGAGGGCTAGTTCAAGATGGGGTGGGGGGTTGGATATGTGCTGGGGGGTGCTTTGAAAGGGGAGAGGGGTAGTGCAAAGGGGGTAGGGGCTGTTACATTTGTGCTGGGGGAGAGCTTTGTGAGGGGAGAGAGCTAGTGCAGGGGGGCGGGCGGTTGGATATGTGCTGGGGGGTCCTTTGAGAAGTAGGCGGTAGTGCAAGGGGGAGTAAGGGCTGCTGGATATGTGCTGGGGGTGCTTTGGAGGTTGGATATGTGCTGGGGGGGGCGCTTTGTGTAGGGTTTCCACCCATACGGGAATGACCCAGACAGACCAGTTTTTGACACTTGTGCCCAGGTTTCTGTTCTCCTCTAACCCGATACAGCAGTATGTCTCCAGTCACAACCGTCTACCTCACTTTGCTTTATCCCCTGCAAGGTGCCTGCTGTCCAACCTCTTCCCCCCCGCTAGTCAGCCTTCACAGACATCGGAGTTGTATGGGGATTTCTTCTTTCCTTATCTGCTACTGTGAGTCGCCCCTCCCCCTCTGCACTGTGATCGGGACTGCTATATGTGTAAGGACCCATACACACTATTAGAGTTACTGCAGATTTTTGTCTTCAGATTTACCAAAACCATATAATATGAGGCCAAACCTTAAAGCCTTGTACACACGATCTGAGAATCCGTCGGAATGTGTCCTATCGGACCGTGTTGTCGGATAATCCGACTGTGTGTGGTATGCATCGGACTGATACCGTCAGAATCTCCGTCGGACCCAAATTTCCAACTTGTTGGAAATATTTCCTGACCAACTGGTTCGATCGGACATACTCCGATCATGTGTAGAGAATTTTGATCGGACCAAGTGCCACGCATGCTCAGATCAAATTCCTACATCAAAGCTATTGGCTACTAGCCTGAACGTAGTCCCATCGTAACAAAATTACGTCATCACGTTCTGAAAGATCGGATTTTTCGACAACTTAGTCCGACCGTGTGTATGCAACAGTTTCGGACAAGATCCGACGGACAAAATCCGTCGGAGAAAATCCAACCATGTGTACAGGGGCTTAGAGTTTCAATTTGTATGCAATCAGGCAGGCCCTTGAACTACATGGTTTTGGTAAATCTGAAGACGAAAATCTGTAGAAAATCTAATAGTGTGTACGGGGTTTGACTCTCTGAATGTCTTCACTCACTACACAACTAATTCTCCTTATTAAGATGGAGGAGGGGGCAGATGTCTGTATTCTTCCTGACCAGTGGTCTCTTTCTACCAGAGGAGGGTTAGCAAGGTCTCCTATCACCCCTCACCTATTCCTGGATGTGGGTCCCCCTTATCACCCCTTCAATTCCCCTAGCTGGGGGTCTTTTTTAATTTGTGGGGGAAGAAGGGGGGTTCTTATGTTCCTGGATTGGGGTTCCCCTTCTTATCACCCTCCTGCAGTCCTACTGGCTGGGGGTCTTCTATAACTGGCAGGGAGGCAAATTCATGTATATCTGGATGTGGGTCCCCTCTTATCACCCCCCTAACAATGGGGGTCTTCTATAACTGGAGGGGGCAGGGAAGCAAATTCCTGTATATCTGGATGTGGGTCCCCTCCAGGGGCGGACTGACCATTCAGCCACTCGGGCACTGCCCGAGGGCCCTGGGCTATTAGGGGGCCCCATCAAGGTTGCCAGCCTCAGTAAAACCAGGGACAGTATGTAAAAATCTGTGTTTTTTTTACATCTGCCTCTGAAATGTCCCTTACCGACATCCTTTTGGTCTAAAAATCCAGAGATTATAGCTGCCCCACCTCTCCAGTACCTTCAGCCAATAGAAACATATCTGTGTGTACTGTGTGTACATGTATGTGTAACCTGTGTGATTGTATTGTCTGGGGGCCCCATAATCTCCTATTGCCCGGGGGCCCCATGAGTTGTCAGTCCACCCCTGGTCCCCTCTTATCACCCCCCCCCAACAACCCTAACTGGGGGTCTTCTATAACTGGAGGGGCCAGGGAGGCAAATTCCTGTATATCTGGATGGGGGTCCCCTCTTATCGCGCCCCCTCCAACAATCCTAACCGGGGGTCTTCTATAACTGGAGGGGGCAGGGAGGCAAATCCCTGTATTCCTGAATTGGTGTCCCTTCTTATCACCCCCCTGCAGTCCTCCCAGGCAGCAGCCTTTTATAACTGGAGGGGGTTCTTATGTTCCTAGATGGGGGTCTTCTCTTATCACCCCCACAGCTGGGGATCTTCTTTAATGGAGGTGGGGTCCTATGCTCCTGGATGGGGATCTCCTCATCACTTCCCTGCAGTACTTCTAGCTGGAGGTCTTCTTTAACTGAAGGGGGAATGGAGGGGGATTTCCTGTATTACTGGATTTCGGTCTCCTCTTATCAACTCCCTGCAGTGCTCCCAACTGGGGTCTTCTTTAACTGGAGTGGAAAGGGTGTTCCTGGATGAGGGTCCCCCCTTATCACCCCCTGCAGTCATCCTAGCTGGGGATCTTCTTTATCTGGAGGGGGAAGGGAGGAAAATTCCTGGATGAGGGTCCCATTTGATCACCCTCCTGTAGTCCTCCTAGCTGCACGTTTTCATTATCTGGGGGGGGGGGTGGTAGTTCTTTTATTCCTGAGTAGAGGTTCCCTTCTGATCAACCCCCTGAAGTCATTTTATTCAGGGGTCCCATTAACTGGAGGGATGGGGGTTCCTGTATACCTAAATGGGGGACCCTGTCACCACCACCCTGTAGTCCTCCTGGCCAGGGGTCTTCTTTAACTGGAAGGAGATTCATGTATTCCTTGATGGGCCTTTTCTCTGTATTTGTCAGTATTCCTAGATGGGTGGGAGGGAGCCCCTGCTAATCACTCCCATGCACTCCTCCTGTTAAGGGGTCTCCTTCTCCTGGAGAGGGATCAGTACACCTGGAAGTGTTTGTGTGTGTATGTATGGAGGGGTCCCTAACTAAATTTGGGGTTCTCATATTACTCCTTGCACTTCTGGATGTGGCTCCCTGATTACTTACTTCATCATTGGTACTTCTAAAATACTCAGCTCTCAGATTATTGCCCCATGAGCAGTTGTACAGAGTCCTTCCTACCCCTTTCATACCAACCTCTGTCAGCATTAGCTGACCTGGACAAACTGAACTGTGGCACAGACTGACCTTGGGAGGATTATATTGGGAGGACAGACTGACCTTGGGGGGATTATACTAGGAGGATAGACTGACCTTGGGGGCATGTACTGGGAAACGGACTGACTTGAGGAGGCTGTACTAGGCGACAGACTCATCTGGGGGGTATTATACTGGAGAAAAAAACTGACCTGGGGGGATTACACTGGGCACAGACTGAATTTGGGGGATTATCCTGGGAGGACAGACAGACCTTGGGGGGATTACACTGGGGCACAGACTGACCTTGGGGGGATTATACTAGGAGGATAGACTGACCTTGGGGGGAATGTACTGGGAAAAGGACTGATTTGAGGAGGCTGTACTAGGCAACAGACTCATCTGGGGGGGCTTATACTGGAGTACAAACTGACCTGGGGGGGATTACACTGGGACACAGACTGAATTTGGGGGATTATCCTGGGAGGACAGACTGACATTGGGGGATTACACTAGGGCACAGACTGACTTTGGGGGGATTATACTGGGAGGACAGACTGACCTTGGTGGCATTATACTGGAGGACAAACTGACCTGGGGGGATTACACTGGGGCCCAGACTGACCTTGGGTGGGATTATGCTAGAGGACAAACTGACTTTCCCTACTGGGAAACGGACTGACTTGAGGAGGCTGTACTAGGCGACAGACTCATCTGGGGGGTATTATACTGGAGAAAAAAACTGACCTGGGGGGATTACACTGGGCACAGACTGAATTTGGGGGATTATCCTGGGAGGACAGACAGACCTTGGGGGGATTACACTGGGGCACAGACTGACCTTGGGGGGATTATACTAGGAGGATAGACTGACCTTGGGGGGAATGTACTGGGAAAAGGACTGATTTGAGGAGGCTGTACTAGGCGACAGACTCATCTGGGAGGGGCTTATACTGGAGTACAAACTGACCTGGGGGGGATTACACTGGGACACAGACTGAATTTGGGGGATTATCCTGGGAGGACAGACTGACATTGGGGGATTACACTAGGGCACAGACTGACTTTGGGGGGATTATACTGGGAGGACAGACTGACCTTGGTGGCATTATACTGGAGGACAAACTGACCTGGGGGGATTACACTGGGGCCCAGACTGACCTTGGGTGGGATTATGCTAGAGGACAAACTGACTTTCCCTTAAACAAGATGATGGATTTGCGTGGACCATGAGGTTCAGACCGAGGCGTGGTTTCTGTGTTTATTATTTAAGCGGTGCATCAGGGCGCCGTACAGAAACCCGTGAACACGTCCATCTGGTGAAGAAACGCGTAGGGACGTCACCGCGCTTACACAAAGACCCGGAAGTGCGGGCGGGCTCGGTATTGAAAAACGTTTTATTCTCTTTAGACATGTGAGTGTAATGATTCAGCTTTTTATTATCTAAATAAATAAGGGTTTTTACGCTATGGGAGCTCTTTTTGCTTTATTCATATGAATGGTGGCACCTTCGTTTTACCAACTGTTACCTGCATTGAGGACATTCCGTTGTGGCTCCTGTGACGGTCCAGCCAGATCTCTGATCTACATGCTCTTTTGATCTCAGGTAACACTGAGATCTTGAGTTCCGGTAAGCGCCCCCCCCCCCCCCTTCTCTTCCTATCGGTGGAGGTGTTTCTTTCTGGACTCTTTTTGGATTTATTTTTACACAAAGGGATGTGGATGTCATTTTTTCTACATGAACTCATATCACTTGTTGATTAACATCAACCCTTGGGATTTATTGGGACTATTTTCTTCTCCACTTAATATTGTATTCACTTTCTGTTTGTTTTTTTTTTGGAGATTATGAGCCTAGAAGTGTGATTTTATGAGGGCACATATATTAATTTTGGTGTCCCTCACTTTTCTGCAACTGTTAAAAAATGTTCTTCTTTTTTTTTGCTTGTTGTGTAGTTTGTCCACATGAGATTTTTATTCTATAGGGGATCATTCCTTCAGATAATAATTCTTATTATATGATTTATGTGTTTAATCAAATCATTTATTATTTGATATTCACGTTTTATTTACACTTTGTAATCACTCATATCATTAATTATATGTAGTTTGTATTTAGCAAATCATTTTTTGGAGGACAAACTGACCTGGGGGGATTACACTGGGGCACAGACTGACCTTGGGAGGGAGGATTATACTGGGAGGACAAACTGACCTTGGGAGGGAGGATTATACTGGGAGGACAGACTGACCTGGAGGGGGGGGGGGATTATACTGGAGGATAAATTGACCTGGGGGGATTACACTGGAGCACAGACTGACCTTGGGGGGATTATACTGGGAGGACAGACTGACCATGGGTAATTATACTGGGAGGACAAACTGACCTTGGGGGGAATATACTGGGAGGACAGACTGACCTTGGGGGGAATATACTGGGAGGACAGACTGACCTAGAGGGGATTTTACTGGGAGAATAGACTGACCTTGAGGGGATTATACTGGGAGGACAGACTGACCTTGGGGGAATTACACTGGGGCACAGACTGACCTTGGGGGGATTACACTGGGGCACAGACTGACCTTGGGGGGATTACACTGGGGCACAGACTGACCTTGGGGGGATTACACTGGGGCACAGACTGACCTTGGGGGGATTACACTGGGGCACAGACTGACCTTGGGGGGGATTACACTGGGGTACAGACTGACCTTGGGGGGATTATACTGGAGGACAAACTGACCTGGGGGGATTACACTGGGGCACAGACTGACCTTGGGGCGATCATACTGAAGGACACACTGACCTGGGGGGGATTACACTGGGGCAGACTGACCTTGGGGGTATTATACTGGGAGAACAGACTGATCTTTGGGGATTATACTGGGAGGACAGACTGAACTTGGGGGAAAAGTACTGGGAAACAGACTGACTTGGGGAGGATGTACTAGGCGACAGACTGACCTGGGGGGGATTATACTGGGGGGCAGACTAACCTTTTCTGGCCACACCTACTGTTCATCGTGGCACCACATTACTGCTCTTCTTGGGGCACCCAAAGGTGTCCCAAATCTTTTACAATCCTTCTGTGTATACGGGAAAAAAATTTGAATTGCTGTGCGCTGCTAAAGTGTTCGGATTTAGCTTGATGAAAGGGTGACAACCCTAGCTTATATACAAGTCCATATACAAGTGCTGTACAGTGTTCCAGAAAACAAATAAAGGACAAAAATAACAAAACACAAATCCTAGCCGTGTCTCGGCTTTAACTACACATATGCAGCCCCTAATTACCAGGCTGAACAAGTCTACCGCTTGTCAGTCTCTACATAAACTGCTTAACAGCTTTTGCGAACCTTTTGTCTTCACAGACCAATTTTGTCTGTATGTCCCAGGCAGAGAGAGAAGGCTGTCTGCTCAGGTGAGCTTAAATTAGCCTGGGGAAGAGGACCAAGACCCGAACTGGATCATTGATCAGAGATTTCTGAATGTGTACGAGAGGAGCCTGGGAGATTAAGATTAGGTTAATTGGCTTCTGTCCAAAATTGGCCCTAGTATATGAATGGGGACCTTGGATTGTGGGCTCCTTGAGGGTAGGGACCAATGTGAGTGTGCCATGTACAGGGATAGGGACAATTGTAAACACTCACTCAGGTTGAACTGGATGGACTGGTGTCTTTATTCAACCTTACTAACTATGTAACTACTATTTAACTATATACACACACATGCATATATTATATACATGTGTATGCCCGCCCAAGCGTATTACTCTCTTTACTTTGCTGCTATGGGCTCTAGCCCCAGATCTTTTGCAGACCTAGCAAAGCCCCCTGGGATCTGGTCTATCAGAAACATGAATTGGTCATATGTCTTAATTGCAGACTAAGGCTGGATTCAAACCTATGCATTTTTAGTGCTTTTTGCATTTTGCAGATTTGCACTACAGTTCATCTAACATGGTTTCCTATGGAACATGTTCTGTAGTGCAAATCTGCAAAATGCAAAAAGCACTAAAAATTTAAATTTGTGAATCCAGCCTAAAGAAGGGCTACTTTTTTTTTATAGCCACATGGCAATTTAAGCTGTTATTTAACAGGATAGCTTCTGCATGGAAGCAGAAATGCTAAACCCCGTGAGATAGGATGTGTAAAGTGGCAACAAAGCCTCTCAGGAGATGTAAATTGCTACAGCTGTTCATGGACTCATTTGTAGTAATTAGATGTATTATTTTTAAATCCACTGAGATACTATGACCATTTCTACAAAATAGAACATTATATTACAATTCCTGTTTTTAATGCTTAGGAGGAAACTATGACGGTTTGGGGTCCATTTTATTTTAGGAGATAAGTGCAAGCTTAAACATAAAGTAATATATATCCTTTTTTACCCAGTTTTTTTTATCTTATTGAGTCTTTTTACCTCAAAAAAGGTTAACAGTGAGAGAGGATATTTATTTTGTATGATTAAACCTGTTCTTATCCTTTCAAATATTTCGAAAAAGTATTTTTCAATTTATACAGTTTTTAAAAATGGACGTTTAATATCTGTTTTTTTTTGTTTTTTTTTACTATTGGTCCCGGAGAAAGGTGTGCTGAAATCAGTCTGGATAACTGAACAAAGACCTAGGTGGCAAGGATAGGGAGGACAAGCTCCCTACATGGAGCCCTGAGCTGTCCAAGGGGGACTTGAGTGATAAAAGCCTGGCAAAATAGCAAGCTGTCCAAATGGGGGACCTTGGCTTTTGGAATCAGACAGGCTACCAGAGACAGAGTTTTAGCTAAAACAGGCAAGATTTCCTGCCTGATTTCTTCAGTGTTAAGTGCAAGCACAATAAATAAAATATATAAATAGAAAACCTTCATATACAGAATATCTAAAACGCATAAAAAAGCAAAGGAGAAGGCCTTCAAAAAATACAAGATTGAGGGATCATCATCAGCATTCAGACTTTATAAAGAATGCAACAAGAAATGTAAGGGTGCAATAAGGATGACTAAGATAGAACATGAAAGACACATAGCGGAGGAGAGCAAAAAAAATCTCAAGAAATTCTTTAAGTATGTAAATAGTAAAAAAGGGAGGACAGACCATATTGGCCCAATAAAGAATGTGGAAGGACATCTGGTTACAAAGGATGGGGAGATGGCGAAGGTATGGAATTTATTCTTCTCCTCAGTCTTCACGAGGGAATCGGGGTGCTTCAGTAATCAAAACTGCAGTGTTTATCCTCAAGACACATCCCAGGAAGCACCTCCATGGTTAACAGAGGACAGAATTACAATTAGACTTGGGAAACTTAACATTAATAAATCACAAGGACCAGATGGCTTGCGCCCGAGGTTACTTAGGGAACTCAGTCAAGTAATTGCCAGACTATTGTTCCTAAATTTTACTGACAGTCTACTGACTGGAATGGTACCAGCTGATTGGACAAAAGCCAATGTAGCGCCAATATTTAAAAAGGGCCCAAAATACATCCATGGGAATTACAGACCAGTTAGCCCAACATCAATAGTATGTAAACTCTTGGAGGGGATGATAAGGGACTATATACAAGATTTTAGTAATGAGAACAGTATCATTAGCAGTAATCAGCATGGATTTGTGAAGAATCGTTCTTGCCAAACCAATCTACTAACCTTCTATGAGGAGGTGAGTTGCCATCTAGATAAAGGAAGGCCCGTAGATGTGGTGTATCTAGATTTTGCAAAAACATTTGACACAGTTCCCCATAAATGTTTACTGTACAAAATAAGGTCCCTTGGCATGGACCATAAGGTGAGTACATGGACTGAAAACTGGCTACAAGGGCAAGTTCAGAGGGTGGTGATAAATGGGGAGTACTCGGAATGGTCAGGGGTTGGTAGTGGGGTCCCCCAGCGTTCTGTGCTAGGGCCAACCCTTTTTAATTTGTTAATAAACGACCTGGAGGATGGGGTAAACAGTCCAATCTCTGTATTTGCGGACGATACTAAGCTAAGCAGGGCAATAACTTCTCCGCAGGATGTGGAAACCTTACAAAAAGATCTGAACAAATTAATGGGGTGGGCAACTACATGGCAAATGAGGTTCAATGTAGAAAAATGTAAAATAATGCAGTTGGGTGGCAAAAATAGGAATGTAATCTATACACTGGGGGGAGAACCTCTGGGGGAATTTGGATGGAAAAGGACCTGGGGGTCCTAGTAGATGATAGGCTCAGCAATGGCATGCAATGTCAAGCTGCTGCTAACAAAGCAAACAGAATAATGCCATGCATTAAAAAGGGGATCAACTCCAGAGATAAAATGATAATTCTCCCGCTCTACAAGACTCTGGTCCGGCCTCACCTAGAGTATGCTGTCCAGTTCTGGGCACCAGTCCTCAGGAAGGATGTACTGGAAATGGAGCGAGTACAAAGAAGGGCAACAAAGCTGATAAAGGGTCTGGAGGATATTATTTATGAGGAAAGGTTGCGAGCACTGAACTTATTCTCTCTGGAGAATAGGGATGAGCCAAACACCCCTGGTTTGGTTCACACCAGAACCTTTGAACGGTCTGAAAATTTGTACGAATTTTAGAACCCCATTAAAGTCTATGGGACTTGAACGTTCAAAATTAAAAGTGCTAATTTTAAAGGCTAATATGCAAGTTATTGGCCTAAAAAGGGTTTTTCTGCCCCAGGGTACATGGATCAATGCAAAATGTTTTTTTAAAAAACAACCATTTTTTCGGGAGCACTGATTTTAATGACTTAACCACTTCCCGACCAGCGCACGACGATGTACATCGACAGAATGGCACGGGCAGGCATATTGGCGTACAGGTACGTCCAATATTCAATGCCGCCCTGCCATCGGGAGCGCGCCGCCAGCGGCGCGCTCCCGCGCTGGTCGGGACCCCCGTGAGTCCGGTCGCGGGACCCGCGGACTCGATCGCCGCGGGCATCCCCGCGATCGTCTCACGGAGCGGCCGAATGGAGGAAATGCCGTGTAAACAGCATTTTTCCATTCTGCCTAGCAACTAGTGACGCTGATCTCTGCTTCATGTGATTGGAGCAGAGATCAGTGTTCACTAAATGAAAGCCCAACCCCCCCACAGTTAGTAACACACCCCTAGGAACACTTAACCCCTACACTGCCACCCACTGGTTAACCCCTTCACTGCCAGTGTCATTTACACAGGAATCACTGCATTTATATAGCAGTGATTACTGTATAAATGACAATGGTCCCAAAAATGTGTCAAAAATGTCCGATGGGTCCCCCACAATGTCGCAGTCACAATAAAAATCGCTGATCGCCGCCATTACTAGTAAAAAAAAATAATAAAAAACTATTAATAAAAATGCTATAAAACTATCCCTATTTTGTAAACGCTATAACTTTTGCGCAAACCAATCAATAATCGCTTATTGCAATTTTTTTTACCAAAAATATGTAGAAGAATACGTATCGGCCTAAGCTGAGGGGAAAAAATGTTTTTTTATATATTTTTGGGGGATATTTATTATAACAAAAAGTAAAAAATAATGCGTTTTTTTTTCAAAATTGTCGCTCTATTTTTGTTTATAGCGCAAAAAATAAAAACCGCAGGGGTGATCAAATACCCCCAAAAGAAAGCTCTATTTGTGGGAAAAAAAGGACGTCAATTTTGTTTGGGAGCCACGTCGCGCAACCGCGCAATTGTCAGTTAAAGCGACGCAGTGCCGAATCGCAAAAAGTGGTTTGGTCTTTGACCAGCAAAATGGTCCGGTCTGCAAGTGGTTAAAGTGAAAAAAAAATAAAGTGAAATATTCCTTTAAATATCGTGCCTGGGGGGGTGTCTATAGTATACCTGTGAAGTGGCACGTGTTTCGCGTGTTTAGAACAGTCCCTGCACAAAAATGACATTTAACGTAAAAAAAGGCATTTAAAACTGCTTGCGGTTTTAATGTAATGTCTGGTTCCGCCAATATGGATGAAAATCATTGAGAAAAATGATATGTATCCCCCCCCCTGCCCATTACCAGCCCCTTTGGGTCTACCCAAATAAAAAAAAAAGGAAAGACGTGGGGCCCCCAGGCCCTATATACTCAGAACAGCAGTATTCAGGCGGTGCAAACCAGACAGGAACTTTGTAGGTTTGTTGCGTTAAGTAGAATCTGTTTGTAATTTTGAAGTGGTACATTTTTAAAGTGTAGCTTCAGTCAAAAAATAAATTTTTAAGCTTTTTGGAAAACATAGGGAAGGGTTATCAGCCCTGTATAATTTTTTTTGCTGTTCATCTTTTTTCATCTCACTTCCTGTTGTCTCCTTCCTTTTGTAAGTAGGAGACGTTTGTAAGTTGGATGTTTGAAAGTAGAGGCCTGCCCTATATGCTTTGCAGAAATTTGGGCCTAAGGTGTTGGTGTTGCCACAACACTGTAAGCCCTCAAAGTGACTCTTGGTGGGCGCTGGAACACCCTGCTGTGAACTATTGTATCAAGAATTATAATTACATGCCATTGTTGAAGAGTGGTAGAAAAATTGGGCCTTTGGTGGTTGTGGTGGGGGCGTTGGAACGGGCCCTGCTGTGAAATATTATATCAAGAATTGTAATTACATGCCCCTGTTAAACAGGGGCTAAAAAATTGGGCCTTAGGCACTGGTGCCAGAACACTGCAACACCTCTCTAGTTGGAAAACAGGAATGAGCCCTGCTGCAAACTATTGCATCAAAAATTGTAATTACATGGCTGTCAGACTTTACGTACCTGACAGGTGAGCCCGAGATAGCAGGGGAAGGTCTCCCTTACGTGTCTGGTTTGCGGCCCCTGGTAATATGGAAAGGAAGCATGGGAGCACAGACTGGTATGAGAGCCTGGCGGGTTGGATACAGGAGAAGAGGCCCCGTGGCCAGATGCAGATAGGTAGGAGGTCTCCAGACAGCTGGATGCAGGCAGCAGATGCGGAGCAGTGGCTGGTGAGGCAAGTCCAGTCACAGGCACGGTTGGCAGCAGGCGGATGGTGCAGTGCAAAGGGTAAAGCAAGTTCAAAGTCCGGGTCACAAGCAGGGTTGGCAACAGGTGGGCAGCGCGGTACAGAGAAGCAGGCAGATTCAGGGTCACAGAAAGGCCGAGGTCAAGGGCAGGCAGCAGACAGGACGATCCAAGGGGCAAGCCGGGTAGTCAGGAGGTCAGGAATTCCAAGCGGGATCACGGGTAAAAAGATACTGGGAGCTGCAGATCGGACAGCACTGAGCACACTGCGGGGGACACCTAAATAGGCAGTTTGGTGCCAAGCAACCTCTCCCAGATACCCTAGTTGGAGTGCAGGAATGAGCCCTGCTGCAAAGCATTGCATCAAAAATTGTAATTGCATGTCCCTGTTAAACAGGGGCTAAAAAATTGGGCCTTAGGCACTGGTGCTGGTGCCACGACACTGCAACCTCTCCCAGATACTCTAGTTGGAGTGCAGGAATGAGCCCTGCTGCAAAAGCATTGCATCAAAAATTGTAATTGCATGCCCCTATTAAACAGGGGCTGAAAAATTGGGCCTTAGCCACTGGTGGCGGCGCACAGAACCAAAAATGTTCTTCCAAGCTATCAGCAGGATCATTGAGGAGGAAGAGGATAGTCAGTCAACATAACAGGATAGTCACTCAGCATTAGCATAGGCAGTCTTGAAGGGATGTGACATTTAAAAAAAAAATATTCGGTTACATCAGCTTCAGGTGCTTGGTAGCAGAGACTGATTCATCTTTATGAAGGTCAGTCGATCAACCGAGTCGGTGGACAGGCGCACCCTGTGATCGGTTACAAAGCCTCCAGCAGCACTGAATGTGCGTTCCGAAAGAACGCTGGATGCAGGACAGGCAAGTAGCTCAATTGCATACTATCCAAGCTCTGGCCAGTGATCCATCCTCAAGACCCAGTAAGCCAGAGGATTTTCGGTGGGAAAGGTGTCCAAGTCTGACCTTGCCCTTAGGTATTCCTGCACCATGTAAATAAGACGCTGGCGATGATTGCTGGAACCAATCATACCTTGGGGCTGCGGACTAAAAAAATTGTCTGAACACATCGGTCAGACGGCCACCTTCTCCACCGCTCCTTCTGTGACTGACCGAAGCCTCAGCAATAGGGATGAGCCGAACACCCCCCGGTTCGGTTCGCACCAGAACTTGCGAACGACCCCCGCGTTCGGTACGAACGTTAGAACCCCATTGAAGTCTATGGGACTCGAACGTTCGAATTGGAAAGTGCTCATTTTAACGGCTAATATGCAAGATAGTATGCTAAAAAGGGTTTGGCGATCTGCCTCCTGCCTCAGGGGACATGGGTCACTGCAAAAAAAAGTTTTAAAAACTACCGTTTTGGCGGGAGCACTGATTTTAATGACGATTAAAGTGAAAAAAAAAAGTGAAATATTCCTTTAAATATGGTGCCTGGGGGGTGTCTATAGTATGCCTGTGAAGTGCCACGTGTTTCCCGTGTTTAGAACAGTCCCTGCACAAAATGACATTAAACGGAAATAACACCATTTAAAACTGCTTGCGGTTTTAATGTTATATCTGGTTCCTGCAATATGGTTGAAAATCATTCAGAAAAATGGCATGGGTAGCCCTCCCTGCCCATTACCAGCCTATTTGGGTCTTGTACGCACATTAAGGGGAACCCTGTACCCATATTAAAAAAAAGGAAATGCGTGTGGCCCCCAGGCCCTATATACTCAGAACAGCAGTATACAGGCGGTGCAAACAAGACAGGGACTGTGTAGGTTTGTTGTGTTAAGTTGAATCTGTTTGTCATTTTCAACCGGTACATTTTTAAAGTGTAGCTCCAGTCAAAAAAAATATCTTTAAGCTTTTTGGAAAACATAGGGAAGGGTTATCACCCCTGTATAATTTGTTTTGTCGTCCATCTTTTTTCATCTCACTTGCTGTTGTCTCCTTCCGTTTGCAAGTAGGAGATGTTTGTAAATTGGATGTTTGAAAGTAGGGGCCTGCCCTATATGCTCTGCAGAAATGGCGGAACAAGGTGTTGGTTTTGCAACAACATTGTAAGCCCTCAAAGTGACTCTTGGTGGCCGCTGGAGCGCCCTGCTGTGAACGATTATATCAAGAATTGTAATTACATGCCATTGTTGAACAGTGGTAGAAAAATTGACCTTTGGTGGTTGTGGTGCTGGTGCCACAACACTATAAGTCCTCACAGTTACTCTGGGTGGGCACAGGAAGGGGCCCTCCTGTGAAATATTATATCAAGAATTGTAATTACATGTCCCTGTTAAACAGGGGCAGAAAAATTGGGCCTTAGGCACTGGTGCCATCACACTGCAACCTCTGCCATACACTCTAGTTTTTTTGCAGGAATTAGCCCTGCTGCAAAGCATTGCATCAAAAATTTTACTTAAACGCCCCTGTTAAACAGGGGCAGAAAAATTGGGCCTTAGGCACTGGTGCCATCACACTGCAACCTCTGCCATACACTCTAGTTTTTTTGCAGGAATTAGCCCTGCTGCAAAGCATTGCATCAAAAATTTTACTTAAACGCCCCTGTTAAACAGGGGCAGAAAAATTGGGCCTTAGGCACTGGTGCCATCACACTGCAACCTCTGCCATACACTCTAGTTTTTTTGCAGGAATTAGCCCTGCTGCAAAGCATTGCATCAAAAATTTTACTTAAACGCCCCTGTTAAACAGGGGCAGAAAAATTGGGCCTTAGGCACTGGTGCCATCACACTGCAACCTCTGCCATATACTCTAGTTTTATTGCAGGAATTAGCCCTGCTGCAAAGCATTGCATCAAAAATTGTACTTAAACGCCCCTGTTAAACAGGGGCAGAAAAATTGGGCCTTAGGCACTGGTGCCATCACACTGCAACCTCTGCCATACACTCTAGTTTTTTTGCAGGAATTAGCCCTGCTGCAAAGCATTGCATCAAAAATTTTACTTAAACGCCCCTGTTAAACAGGGGCAGAAAAATTGGGCCTTAGGCACTGGTGCCATCACACTGCAACCTCTGCCATATACTCTAGTTTTTTTGCAGGAATTAGCCCTGCTGCAAAGCATTGCATCAAAAATTTTACTTAAACGCCCCTGTTCAACAGGGGCAGAAAAATTGGGCTGCTGGCATCACCCAGAACCAAAAATGTTCTTCCAACATATCAGCGGAGGAGGAAGAGGATAGACAATCAACATAACAGGACAGTCACTCAGCATCAGCATAGGCAGTCTTGAAGGGATGTGGTATTTCAAAAAAAATTATTCGGTTACATCAGCTTCAGGTGCTTGGTAGCTGTGGGTGATCCAAGACTGATTCATCTTGATGAAGGTCAGTCGATCAACTGATTCGGTGGACAGGCGCACCCTGTGATCGGTAACGAAGCCACCAGCAGCACTGAAGGTGCGTTCCGAAAGAACGCTGGATGCAGGACAGGCCAGTAGCTCAATTGCATACTGTGCAAGCTCTGGCCAGTGATCCATCCTCAAGACCCAGTAAGCCAGAGGATTTTCAGTGGGAAAGGTGTCCAAGTCTGACCTTGCCCCTAGGTATTACTGCACCATGTAAATTAGACGCTGGCGATGGGTGCTGGAACCAATCATACCTTGGGGCTGCGGACTAAAAAATTGTCTGAAAGCATCAGTCAGACGGCCACCTTCTCCACCGCTCCTTCTGACTGATGCCTCAGCAACACGTTGTCCAGGACCAGGAGTTTGTGACCTCCCAGTCTCTGGGAACGCGTTGCACAGAGCTTTCTGCAAGGCCTCCCGGAGATGTCTCATCCTCTGCTCTCTCTGCGATGGCAAGATAAGGTCGGCAACCTTACCCTTGTACCGTGGATCAAGGAGAGTGGCCAGCCAGTAATGGTCCCTCTCCTTGATCCGAAGAATACGAGGATCCTTCCGCAGGCTTTGCAGGATCAGGGAGGCCATGCAGCGTAGGTTAGCTGAGGCATTCGGTCCGGAGTCCTCTGGGTCACTAAGGACAACATGATCCGCAGCTACCTCCTCCCAGCCACGTACAAGTCCACGTGTTTCTTGGGACTGTAAATCATCCCTATAAGACTGCTGCTGCTGATGTTGAGTGCCAGCCTCCACCTCCATGCTGACACAATCATCCTCCTCCTCCTCTTCCTCCTCCTCACCCTCTTCCTGTGTGATGGGTGGCACAGCAGGAACACTGTCTGGATAAAGGGGGCCTTGAGAGGCAAGGAAGTCCTCCTCTTCCTGCCTCTGTTCTGCCTCAAGTGCCCTGTCCATTATTCCACGCAGCGTATGCTCCAAGAGGTGGACAAGAGGTATAGTGTCACTGATGCATGCACTGTCACTGCTCACCATCCTTGTGGCCTCCTCAAACGGTGACAGGACAGTGCATGCATCCCTGATCATGCCCCACTGGCGTGGTGAGAAAAAACCAAGCTCTCCTGACCCTGTCCTGGTGCCGTAGTCGCACAGGTACTCATTGATGGCCCTCTGCTGCGTGTGCAGCCGCTGCAGCATGGCCAATGTTGAGTTCCATCTGGTGGGCATGTCACATATAAGGCGGTTCTTGGGCAGGTTCAACTCCTTTTGGAGCTCAGCCAGCCGAGCACAGGCATTAAATGATCGGCGGAAATGCACACAGACTCTCCTGGCCTGTTTCAGGACATCCTGTAAGCCGGGGTACCTGCCCAAGAACCGCTGCACCACCAGGTTAAGGACGTGAGCTACACAGGGCACATGGGTCAGTTGTCCCTGTCGGAGGGCGGAGAGGAGGTTGGTGCCATTGTCGCAAACCACCATTCCTGGCTTAAGCTGGCGTGGCGTCAACCACCTCTCGGCCTGCCCCTGCAGAGCTGACAAAACATCCGCCCCAGTGTGGCTCCTGTCCCCCAAACAAACCAGCGCAAGCACGGCATGGCATCGTTTTGCCTGCGTACTTGCGTAGCCCCTGCAACGCCTACGGAGCACCGCTGGTTCTGAGGACAGAGCACTGGAAGAGGCCATGGAGGAAGAAGAAGAGGAGGGGGTGGAGGAGAGAGGTGTGTCACAACCAATAGTAGCATTTTGGAGGCGTGGTGGCGGAACAACCTCCAATACTACTGCACCTTGTCCTGCATCCTTCCCAGCAGCCAGAAGAGTGACCCAATGGGCCGTGAAAGACAGGTAACGTCCCTGTCCATGCCTGCTGGACCATGAGTCAGCGGTAATATGCACCTTACCGCTGACCGCCCTGTCCAGCGAGGCAAGGACTTTGCCTTCCACATGCCGGTAGAGAGCCGGAATTGCCGTCCGTGAGAAAAAGTGGCGTTTGGGGACCTGCCACTGAGGAACCGCACATTGTACAAACTCACGGAAGGGGGCCGAGTCTACCAACTGAAAAGGCAGCAGTTGAAGTGCTAGCAATTTAGCCAAGCTAGCATTCAACCGCTGGGCATGTGGATGGCTGGGAGTAAATTTCTTCCGCCGGTCCAGCAGCTGGGGCAGGGACATTTGTCTGCTATAATCGGACGTGGATGTACCACTAGCAGAGTTCCCGGAAGCACTTGGCTGTGACACACCTAATTCTACACCTTCATTCCTCTCAGAGCAGGTTTCAGAGAGGACTGAAGGTCTAGTGGGGTTGGAGATGCCAGCTGATGAGGAGCAAGGAGAGGTCCGCTTTGTTCTTTGGTGTGGGTCTTTGAGGTATGCTTGCCAACGAGCTGCATGGCAGGTCAACATATGTCTGGTCAAGCATGTGGTGCCCAAGCGGCTGATGTTTTGGCCACGTGAGATACGCTTGAGACATATGTTGCAAATAGCAGCGGTGCGATCTGATGCACTCGTCTCAAAAAAGGCCCACACCAAAGAACTTTTAGAATAACGCGCAGAGGAAGCGCTCTGCGCAGAGGAAGCGCTCTGCGCAGGCGGAGCTCTGCGGTGTGATTCAGTCGGTGTGCTGCCCCTAAGCTGGCCCCCGGAGGGCATCCTGCCTCGTTGGACATGTGCCTCCTCCTCCTCCTCCTCCTCCTCCCTCCTTCCAGGCACCCACGTGGAGTCAGTGCCCTCATCATCCCCTCCCTCTTCATCGCTGTAGCAAACCTGGCAGTATGCTGCAGCTTGTGGAACATGACTGCCAGATTGCTGTCCTTCTTGAGCATCCCCTCTCTCTGTGCTCACGCTACTGCCTTCCTCTAGCTGAGTGTCATCATCAGAGCCCACCAAACACTGGGCATCCTCCTGGAGCATGTACCCAACACTGTGCTCAAAGAGTTCAGGAGACTCCTCAGGAGGACGTGGTGGGTCTAGGGAAGGAGTCACTGATGATGACATTGAGAGGAGGGAAGACGATGTGTTGGCAGCTGCTTTTCTACTACCCTGAGACTGGGTGAGAGAGGATGAGGAGGATGAAGAGGGCTTGGTCATCCACTCTACCAAGTCGTTGGCATGTTGCGGTTCAACATGTCCAGCTGCAGAAAAGAAGGACAAGCATGTCCCATGGCCACGTGCTGATGACAATGCACCGCGTCCCCGACCAGCACTGTTGTCTCTAGACACAGAGCCTGCTTGCCCTCTTTTATCGGCTCGCGCCTGTCTGTCTCTCCTTGCTGGCCTTCCAGACATGGTAATGGCCTGAAGGGAGTTGGGTAAAACAGTAGTTGGGTAGTTTATATTGTGCTGGAGGCACACAACACCCACTAACTCCTGCAGATGCCTTTTTTATAGAACAGCAGAGTTAAAGGGGTATATACAGATGTATACTGTGCTGTGCTGGAAGCACACACAACTTCTAATAACTCCAGCAGATGTCAATCGGGCCCAAATAGAGAACAGCTATGTAGGTGGATAATAGCGGTATGTACTGGGTACAGAGCAGGCACACAGCACGCACTATCTCCTGAGTGACACTGCTGACTGCAAGCTCTATTGTTAAAGATGGACCACTAGCTATATAGGTGAGGTGAATATCACGGTGTATACTGCGGTCAGGGCACGCAGACAATAACAAGAAAACAGCAGAGTTAAAGGGGTATATACAGATGTATACTGTGCTGTGCTGGAAGCACACACAACTTCCAATAACTCCAGCAGATGTCAATCGGGCCCAAATAGAGAACAGCTATGTAGGTGGATAATAGCGGTATGTACTGGGTACAGAGCAGGCACACAGCACGCACTATCTCCTGAGTGACACTGCTGACTGCAAGCTCTATTGTTAAAGATGGACCACTAGCTATATAGGTGAGGTGAATATCACGGTGTATACTGCGGTCAGGGCACGCAGACAATAACAAGAAAACAGCAGAGTTAAAGGGGTATATACAGATGTATACTGTGCTGTGCTGGAGGCACACACAACTTCCAATAACTCCAGCAAATGACAATCGGGCTCAAATAGAGAACAGCTATGTAGGTGTATATAGTGGTATGTACTGGGTACAGAGCACGCAGACAGCACGCACTAACACTACTGACTGCAAGCTCTATTATTAAAGCTAGATCACTAGCTATATAGGTGAGGTGAATATAGTGGTGTATACTGCGGTCAGGGCACAGACAGTAACCACTACACAAGAGCAAAATAGTAAATCAGCCAAAAACGATTGGTGTGTAACTGTGTTGAAGGTACACAGAACACCCACTGCTTCAGATGCTAACAAACACTACACGAGGCCGCCTGAAAGGCAGCTTTATATAGTGTGGGGCGTGCACTACACAGTCTGAGCTATGATTGGCCACAGGCAGGATGCCTGTGGCCAACCATTGCTCTTCCCGCTACTGGCGCTGCGATTGGCCAAGCATGCGGGGTCACAGTGCATGCTTGGCCAATCGTGAGACAGCAATGCATTGCGCCATCGCAGTGCATTGTGGGCCACACGAATTTTGCCGCGAACGGCCCAAACGTTCGGAATTCGGCGAACGCACGAACGACCGATGTTCGAGTCGAACATGCGTTCGACTCGAACACGAAGCTCATCCCTACTCAGCAACACGTTGTCCAGGACTAGGAGTTTGTAACCTCCCAGTCTCTGGGTACACATTGCACAGACCTTTCTGCAAGGCCTCCCAGAGATGTTTCATCCTTTGCGATGGCAAGATAAGGTCCGCAACCTTACCTTTGTACCGTGGATAAAGGAGAGTTGTCAGCCAGTAATGATCCCTCTCCTTGATCCGAAGAATACGAGGATCCTTCCACAGGCTTTGCAGGATCAGGGAGGCCATGCAGCATAAGTTAGCTGAGGCATTCGGTCTGAAGTCCTCTGGGTCACGACATGATCCGCAGCCACCTCCTCTCAGATACATACAAGTCCACGGGTTTCTTGGGACTGTAAATCATCCCTAAAAGACTGCTGCTGCTGATGCTGAGTGCCAGGCTCCACCTCCATGCTGACACAATCTTCCTCCTCCTCCTACTCCTCCTCCTCTTCCTGTGTGATTGGTGGGACAGCAGGAACACTGTCTGGATAAAGGGGGCCTTGAGAGGCAAGGAAGTTCGCCTCTGTTCTGCCTCAAGTGCCCTGTCCATTATTCCACGCAGCGTATGCTCCAACAGGTGGACAAGAAGTACAGCGTCACTGATGCTTGCACTGTCACTGCTCACCATCCTCGTGGCCTCCTTTAAATGGTGACAGGACAGTACAAGCATCCCTGATCATGCCCCACTGGCGTGGTGAAAAAAAAGCGAGTTCCCCTAACCCTGTCCTAGTGCCGTAGTCGCACAGGTACTCATTGATGGCCCTCTGCTGCGTGTGCTGCTGCAGTATGGCCAACGTAGAGTTACACCTGGTGGGCATGTCACAGATAAGGCGGTTCTTGGGCAGGTTCAATTCCTATTGGAGCTCAGCCAGCCGAGCACTGGCATTATATGACTGGCAGAAATTAACACAGACTTTCCTGGCCTGCCTCAGGACATCCTGTAACCCTGGGTACCTGCCGAAGAACCGCTGCACTGCCAAGTTAAGGACGTGAGCCACACAGGGCACATGGGTCAGTTGTCCCTGTCAGAGGGCGAAGAGGAGGTTGGTGCCATTGTCGCAAACCATCATTCCTGGCTTAAGCTGGCGTGGCGTCAACCACCTCTCAGCCTGCCCCTGCAGAGCTGACAAAATATCTGCCCCAGTGTGGCTCCTGTCCCCCAAGCGCACCAGCGCAAGCATGGCATGGCATCTTTTTGCCTGAGTACTAGCGTGGCCCCTTGAACGCGAACAGAGCACCTCTGGTTCCCAGGACAAAGCACAGTAAGAGGCCATGGAGGAAGAAGAAGAGAGGGGGTGGAGGAGAGAGGTGTGTCACAACCAGTAGTAGCATTTTGGAGGCGTGGTGGCGGAAAACAACCTCCAACACTACTGCACCTTTGTCCTGCATCCTTTCCAGCTGCCAGAAGAGTGACCCAATGCGCCGTTAAAGATAGGTAATGTCCCTGTCCATGCCTGCTGGACCATAAGTCAGCGGTGATATACACCTTACCGCTGACCGTCCTGTCCAGCGAGGCATGGGCATTGCCTTCCACATGCCGGTAGAGTGCCGGAATCACTTTCCGTGAGAAAAAGTGGCGTTTGGGAACCTGCCACTGAGGACCCACACATTGCACAAACTCATGGAAGGGGGCCGAGTCTACCAAGTGCAAAAAAAGGCAGCAGTTGAAGTGCTAGCAATTTAGCCAAGCTAGCATTCAACCACTGGGCATGTGGATGGCTGGGAGTGAACTTCTTTTGATGTTCCAGTAGCTAAGGCAGAGAAATTTGCCTGGTACAATCAGACGTCGGTGTACTGCTAGCAGAGTGCCTGCAAGTACTTGGCTGTGACACACCTAATTCTACACCTTCATTCCTCTCAGTGCAGGTTTCAGAGAGGACTGAAGGTCTAGTGGGGTTGGAGATCCCAGCTGACGAGGCGCAAAGAGATGTCTGCTTTGTTCTTTGGTGTGGGTCTTTTAGGTACGCTTGCCAACGAGCTGCATGGCAGGTCAACATATATCTGGTCAAGCATGTGGTGGCCAAGTGGCTGATGTTTTGGCCACGCGAGATATGCTTGAGACATATGTTGCAAATAGCAGTGGTGCGATCTAATGCACTCGTCTCAAAAAAGGCCCACACCAAAGAACTTTTGGAATAACGAGCAGGGGCAGCACCCTGCACAGGAGGAGCTCTGCAGCGTGATTCAGTCAGTGTGCTGCCCTTAAGCGGGCCCCCGGAGGGTATCCTGCCCTGTTGGAGATGTGCCTCCTCCTCCTCCTCTCTCCTATCAGGCACCCATGTGGAGTCAGTGACCTCATCATCCCCTCCCTCTTCTTCACTGGAGCAAACCTGGCAGTATGCTGCAGCTGGTGGAACACGACTGCCAGATTACTGTCCTTCTTGAGCATCCCCTCTATCTGGGCTTACACTACTGCCTTCCTCTAGCTGGGTATCATCATCAGAACCTTCAAAACACTGGGCATCCTCCTGGAGCATGTACCCAACACTGTGCTCAAACAGTTCGGGGGACTCCTCAGGAGAATGTGGTGGGTCTAGGGAAGGAGTGACTGATGACATTGAGATGAGGGAAGAGGCTGCGTTGGCAGCTGCTTTGCCAGTACCCTGAGCCTGGGTGAGAGAGGATGAGGTGGATGAGGAGGGCTTGGTCATCCACTCTAACAAGTCTTCGGCATGATGCGGCTCAACACGTCCAGCTGCCGAAAATAAGGACAAGGGTGTCCCATGGCCACGTGCTGATGACAATGCACCGCGTCCACGACCAGCACTGTTGCCTCTAGACACAGAGCCTGCTTGCCCACTTTTATTGGCTCGTGAGTGTCTGCCTCTACTTGTTGGCCTTCCAAACATACTAATGGCCTACAAGGAGATGAGAACACCAGCAATTGGAGGTAGCTTCAGGTGTATAATGTGCAGGAGGCCCAATACACCGACTGTAACTGCTCCAGATGCCTTTGGTATAGAAACGGAACAACACCAGCAATTGGGGGTAGCTTCAGGTGTATACTGTGCAAGTGGCACAATACACTGACTGTAACTGCTGCAGATGCCTGTGGTATAGGAACAGAACAACACCGGCAATTGGGGGTAGCTTCAGGTGTATACTGTGCAGGTGGCAAAATACACCGACTGTAACTGCTCCAGATGCCTGTGGTATAGAAACGGAACAACACCAACAATTGGGGTAGCTTCAGGTGTATACTGTGCAGGTGGCACAATACATTGACTGTAACTGCTGCAGATGCCTGTAGTATAGGAACAGAACAACACTGGCAATTGGGAGTAGCTTCAGGTGTATACTGTGCAGGAGGCACAATACACCACTCTAACTGCGCTAAGTTCAATCACAAGAAAAGAAGACACTGTCCCTGCCTATCCTATCTCTCTGAATGGCGCAACACACTATACAAGGCTGCCGCGCAGGCAGCCTTATATAGTGTGGGGCATGTACTAAACCCCCTGAGCTATAATTGGCCAAATTATGGCTCTCCTCGCTGCCGGCGCTGTGATTGGCCAAGCATGCGGGTCACAGTGCATGCTTGGCCAATTATCAGCCAGCAATGCACTGCGATGGCGCAGTGCATTGTGGGCCGCGAGCACCACACAAATATGTCTCGAACGGCCCACAAAGTTCTGGCTTTGCCAAACGGGCGAACAGCCAGGGTTTTCGAGATGAACATGCGTTCGACTCGAACACCCAGCTCATCCCTACTGGAGAAGAGACGCTTGAGAGGGGATACGATTTCAATATACAAATACCATACTGGGGACCCCATAATAGGGATAAAACTTTTTCGCAAAAGGGGGTTTAACAAGACTTGTGACCACTCATTAAAATTATAAGAAAAGAGGTTTAACCTTAAACTGCATAGAGGG